>NC_049257.1:21476564-22108594 GCF_011100685.1 Canis lupus familiaris
TCCTATTTGGTCTTCTATCTTTTTTTTCTTTTTTCTTTTCCTACTTGATGATGATTTTTTTAAAATTAAAATATAATTAAAATACAGTTTCAGGTATACAATATAATGATCCAATTCAATACATTACTCAGTGTTCATCAAGATAAATATACTCTTAATCCCTTTTATTTCATTCATCCCTCTGCCCCCCTCCGTTTGGCAATCACTCTTTGTATTTAAGAGTCTATTTTGTCTCTTCTTTTGTTTCTTAAATTCCACATATGAGCGAAATCACATGGTATTTGTCTTTCTCTGACTGATTTATTTCACTTAGCATTATACCTTTAGGTCCATTTATGTTGTAGCAAATGGCAAGGTCTCATTCTTTTTTATGGCTGAGTAATACTCTGTTATAATAATATAGCACATCTTCTTTATCCATTCATCTATGAATGGACACTTGGGTTACTTCATATCTTGGCTATTGTAAGTAATGCTTCAGTAAACAAAGATGCATGTATCTTTTAGAATTAGTGTTTTTCTTTTCTTTGGGTTAATACCCAGTAGTAGAATTACTAGATCATATGGAAATTCTATTTTTAATCTTTTGAAGAACCTCTGTATTGTTTTTTCAGAGTGTGTGCTGCACCAATTTACATTCCCACCAACGGTACATGAAGGTTTCCTTTCCTCCACAGCCTTACCAACACTTATTCCTTATGTTTTGATTTTAGTCATTCTGACAAGTATAAGGTGGTATTTCATTGTGGTTTTGATTTGCATTTCCCTGATGATTAGTGATGATGAGCATCTTCTCATGTGTCTGTTTGCCATCCATATGTCTTCTTGGAAAAAGGTCTATTCAGGTCCATTGGCCATTTTTTAGTTGGATTATTTGGAGGGACGTTGGTGTTGAGTTGTGTAAGTTCTTTATATATTTTGGATATTAATCCCTTATTGGATATATCATTTGCATTTCTATTCACTGGGTTGCCTTTTTTTCTTGATAGCTTCATGTGCTGTGCAAAAGTTTTTTACTTTGGTATAGTACCAATATAATTTAATTTTGCTTTTGTTTCCTTTGCCTCAAGAAACATACCTAGAAAAATGATTTTACAGCCAATGTCAAAGAAATTACTCCCTGTGTTGTTGTTGTTGTTGTTGTTGTTGTTGTTGTTGTTGTTTAGGAGTTTTATGGTTTGAGGTCAGACATTTAGGTCTTTAATCCATTTTGTATTTATTTTTTGTGTGTGGTTTAAGAAGGTGGTCCACATTCTTCTGTATGTAGCTGTTCATTGTACTCTGCACCATTTGTTGAAGAGACTATATTTTCCCCATTGTATATTCTTGCCTCCTTTGCCATAGGTTAATTAACCGTATATGCATGGGTTTATTTCTGGGCTCTTTATTCTTTTGATCTATGTGTGTGTTTTTGTACCAATGTAATGTATTGAATTAGATCCTTATACTGTGTTTTGATTAGTACAGCTTTGTAGTATATCTTGCAATTTGGGATGTTATACCTCCAGCTTTGTTCTTTTTTCTCAGGATTGCTTTGGCTCTTTGGAGTGTTTTGTGATTCTACACAAATTTTAGTATTATTTATTCTAGTTCTTTGAGAAATGTTGGTATTTTAATAGGGATTGCCTTGAATCTGTACATTGCTCTGGGTAATATGGACATTTAAAAAACATTGGGGAAAAATTGGGTCTTCCAACTTGTAAGTGTGGAATATTTTTCCATTTGTGTCATCCTCAGTTTTTTTTTTTTTTTTTTTTTTTCATTAGTGCTTTATGGTTTTAGGAATACAGGTCTTTCACCTATTTGGTTAAGTTTATTCCTAGGTATTTTATTCTTTTTGGTGTAATTGTAAATAGATTATTTTTCTAATTTCTCTTTCTGCTCCTTCATTACTAGTTTATAGAAATCAACAGGGTTGCCTGGGTGGCTCAGTTGGTTAAGCTTCTGCCTTCAGCTCAGGTCATGATTCCAGGATCCTGGGATCAAGCTCTGAGTTGCAGGGAGACTGCTTCTCCCTCTCCCTCTGCCACTCCCTCTGCTTGTGCTCTCTCTCTCAAATAAATAAATAAAATCTTTAAAAAATACAACAGATTTCTGTGTATTAATTTTGTATTCTGCGACTGGACTGAATTTATTAGTTCTGAATTTAAAAACTAGTAGTTTTTTTTATGGAATCTTGAAGGTTTTCTATATATAATAGAATGTCATTTGCAAACGGTGTAAGTTTTACTTCTTTCTTACCAATATAGATGCTTTTTATTTCTTTTTGTGGTCTGATTGCTGTGACTGGGACTTCCAGTACTATGTTGAATAAAAGTGGTAAGAGTGGATGTCCTTCTTTCGTTCCTGATCTTAAAGGAAAAGCCCTCAGTTTTTCACCACTGAGGATGATGTTAGTTGTGGGTTTTTCATCTATGGCCTTTATAATGTTGAGGTATGTTCCTTCTAAACCTTCTTTATTGAGAGACTTATCATGACTGGATGTTATATTTGTCAGTTACTTTTTCTGCATCTATTGAGATGATCACATGATTTTTATCCTTTTTCTTATTAATGTGATATATCTTGTTAATTGATTTGAAAATATTGGATCATCTTTGCATCCCTGGAATAAATCTCAGTTGATCATGGTGAATGATTTTTTACATGTATTGTCGGATTTTATTTCCTAACATTTTGAGGAGTGTTTTTGCATCTGTGTTTATTATCTATTTTCTTTTTTTGTAGTGTTTTTCTCTGGTTTTAGGGTAATTCTGGCTTTGTAAAATGATTTTGGAAGGTTCCTTTTTCTTTTTTCTTTTTTTTTTAAAGATTTATTTATTTATTTTAGAGAGACAGTGTGCATGAGAAGGGGAGGGGCAAAGGGAGAGGAGGAGAGAGAGAATCTTAAGCAGACTCCCCGCTGAGCCACACATAACTTCTTCTTCCTCAGCCCAACACCCCCTCTGCTTGTGCTCTTTTTCTCTCTGTCAAATAAATAAATTAAGTCTTTTAAAAAAAATAAATTTTTGGTAGAATTCACCTGTGAAATCATCTGGTTTTGGACTTTTGTTTGTTGGAATTTTTTTGATTATGCGTTCAATTTCATTACTAGTAATTATTTTGTTAAAATATTCCATTTCCTATTCAATTGTGGAAGATTATATTTCTAGGAATTTATTTTTATATTCTAGGTTATACAATTTGTTGCCATATAATTTTTTACAATATTCTCTTACAATCCTTTGTATTTCTCTGGTGTTGGTTGTTATTAAATTCTGATTTTATTGGTACTATTTTTTTTTTTTTTTTTTTAGATTTTGTTGATTTATTCATGAGAATACACAGAGAGGAGAGAGAGAAGCAGAGACACAGGCAGAAGGAGAAGCAGGCTCCATGCAGGGAGCCCGACGTGGGCCTCGATCCCGGGTCTCCAGGATCACACCCTGGACTACAGGCAGCGCTAAACCGCTGAGCCACCTGGGATGCCCATATTTGTACTATTTTTTTTTTTTTAGTGAAATCTAGCTAAAGATCTATGAAATTTGTTTATCTTTTCAAAGAACCAGCTATTGGGCTGGTTTAGTGGTAATGAACTCCTTTAATTTTTGTTTGAGAAACTCTATCTTTTCTTCTATTCTGAATGGTAATCTCATTGGATAGATTGTTCTTGGTTATAGATTTTTTTCCTTTCAATACTTTGAATACATCATTCCCCTCCTTTCTGGCCTACTAAGTTTCTGCTGAAAAATCAGCTCATAGCCTTGTAGGATTTCCCTTATACTTAACTGTTTTCTGTTGTTACTTGTTTTATTGTATTTTTGTAGTTCTTCTCTGTTCCTTTCTTTTATTTTCTTCCCTTGTGGTTTGTTGGCTTTCTTTAGTGTTATGTTTGAATTCCTTTCTTGGGGCACCTGGATGGCATAGTCAAGTAAGTGTCTGACTCTTCATTTCGACTCAGGTCATGATCTCAGGGTTGTAGGATTGAACCCCATGTGGAGCTCCACACTGCTGAGCATGGAGGCTGCTAGGAGTTCTCTCTCTCTGTCTCTTACCCTCTCCTGTTGCCCCTCTCTCATTCTCACTCTCTTAAAAAAAAAAAAAAGAGTTCTCTTTATTTTATGTGTATCTATTCTAGGTTTTTATTTTTAGTTATCATTTAGGTTCACATGTAAAACATCTTATGTGTATAGCAGTCTGTATTAAGTTGATGGTTGTTTAAGTTTGAACCCATTCTTAAAAGCATTAAGTTTTTACTCCCTCCCACATTTTAGGTATATGATGCCATACTTTGCATATTTTTATTTTGCAGAACCCTTGACTGATTTGTGTAGATGTAAATGACTTTACTGCTTCTGTGCTTTAACCTCCATATTAGTTTTATAAGTGATTAATCTACTTTAATTACTTGTTCACATTTGCCTGTGAAATTTTTTCCTTTCAAAATTTTCTTACTCATTATAGGTTTTCTTTCCACTCAAAGAATTCCCTTTAACATTTCTTATAAGGCTGGTTTAGTGGTGATGAACTCCTTTAACTTTTGTTTGAAAAACTCTTTATCTTTCCTTCTATTCTAAATGGTAATCTCATTAGATAGAGTGTTCTTGGTTGTACGTTTTTTTCCTTTCAGTACTTTGAATATGTCATTCCCCTCCTTTCTGGCCTATTAAGTTTCTGCTGAAAAATCAGCTCATCGCTTTGTAGGATTTCCCTTATATACTGTTTTCTTATATATAACTGTTTTCTTCTGTAGCTTTTAAGATTTCCTCTTTATCATTACTTTTTGCCATTAATTATGTGTCTTGGGTTCATTCTGTTAGGGACCCTCTGTGCTTCCTGGATCTGGATGTCTGTTTTCTTCCCCAGACTAGGGAAGTTTTTAGCTATTATCCCTTCAAATAAGTTTTCTACCCCCTTCTCTCTCTCTTCTCCTTCTGATATCCCTGTAATGCGAATGTTGTTACACTTGATGATGTGGGTGAGTTCCCTTAATCTATTCTCAGTTTTTGTTTTTGTTTTGTTTTTTCCTTTTTGCTGTTTTGCCTAGTGGCTTTCCATTATCCTGTCTTCCAGATTGTTGATCTGTTCTGCCTTGTTTAATATCCTCTCAATTTCCTTTGTGTATTTTTAATTTGTTATTCAGTTCATCTTTGACTTTTATTTTTTTATTATTTTTTTCATCTCTGACTTTTAAATATATATTTCTGTATCGTTGTTGAAAGTCTCACTGACTCTCTTCTCAAGTGTCTTTATAACTTACTTTGAATTCCTTATCGGACATATAACTTATCTCCCTTTCTTTCTTTCTTTCTTTCTTTCTTTCTTTCTTTCTTTCTTTCTTTCTTTCTTTCTTTCTTTCTTTCTTTTCCTTCCTTCCTTCCTTCCTTCCTTCCTTCCTTCCTTCCTTCCTTCCTTCCTTCCTCTTCTCTTTCTCTTTCTCTTCTCTTCTCTTCTCTTCTCTTCTCTTCTCTTCTCTATTTCTCTTCTCCTTCTCTTCTCCTTCTCTTCTCCTTCTCTTCTCCTTCTCTTCTCCCTCTCTTCTCCTTCTCTCTTCTCTTCCTTCTCTCTCCTTCTCTCTCCTTCTCTTCTCCTTCTCTTCTCCTTCTCTTCTCCTTCTCTTCTCCTTCTCTTCTCCTTCTCTTCTCCTTCTCTTCTCCTTCTCTTCTCCTTCTCTTCTCCTTCTCTTCTCCTTCTCTTCTCTCTCTTCTCTTCTCCTTCTCTTCTTTCTCCTTCTCTTCTCCTTCTCTTCTCCTTCTCTCTTCTCCTTCTCCTCTCCTTCTCTTCTCCTTCTCTTCTCTTCTCTTCTCCTTCTCTTCTCCTTCTCTTCTCCTTCTCTTCTCTTCTCTTCTCTTCTCTTCTCTTCTCTTCTCTTCTCTTCTCTTTTCTTTTCTTTCGTGGAGCCTGTGTGGGGCTTGAATTCAGGACCCTGACATCAAGACTTGAGCTCAGATTAAGAGTCAGATGTAGGATCCCTGGGTGGCGCAGCGGTTTGGCGCCTGCCTTTGGCCCGGGGCGCGATCCTGGAGACCCGGGATCAAGTCCCACGTCGGGCTCCCGGTGCATGGAGCCTGCTTCTCCCTCTGCCTGTGTCTCTGCCTCTCTCTCTCTCTGTGACTATCATAAATAAATTAAAAAAAAAAAAAAAGAGTCTGATGCTTAACCGACTGAGCCACCCAGGCACCCCTAACTTATCTGTATTTCATTTCGCTTTTTTGTTGTGGCTTTGTCTTCTTTCATTTGGGACATATTTTTCTGTCTCCTCGTTTTGTTTAATTCTCTGTGTTTGTTTCTATGTATTAAGAAAGCCAGCTATATCTCCTAATTCAGAAAGTAATGGCCTTATAAAGAAGAGATCCTGTGGTACCCTGCAGTTCAAAGTCCCTTGTTCATCAGAATCAGGCGCTTCAGGGGTGTCTCCTGTGTGAGTAGTGTGTGCTCTGTTTTGTGGCTGAGCCTCGTTTGCCTTCAGTCCACTTGGTTGCAGTGGGCCATTTTGCCTTTTGTGGATGCAATGGGCAGGGTTTGGTCCTAGTGGTGTTAAGGGACAAGTCTAGGGCCACTGCAAGCTTGTGGTTGGGTAGTGTCAGCAGTCCCACCTGGTGCCTGCCCTCAGCCTGGGGCTGTATTCACACTGACCCGCAGGTTGCTCTCCCCACACTGTCCCTGAGAGGCTTTCATTTGTGGACAGCGTGGGCAGTTAGACCAGATAGATGCCTTCTCCCAGTCCAGGACTAATCAGAAGGGCATATTCTGCACTGCCAGCTATAAAGTTTGCTGCTGGGACTGCAGGCAACTCACTGGTGTATAGGTTATATTTCCCTCTCCCCAGGACAAGTCACTTTAAGTGGCACTGGTCTCTGTTGGAGTTGCTTGCAAGGAGTGTTGGGGCAGGAGCTGCTTTGGAGAGACACCTGCTGAATGGGTTGGGTTGGGTGGGGTGAATCCAAAGGAGAACATTTACAGGGTGCCTGGTGCTAACAAGATAGATAGTGTTCTTGCTGGTTTCTGTGTCTGGCTATCTAGGCTTGGGTAGGGGGAGAGAAATGGTGCCCACCAGCATTTTTGTTCTGGAGAAGGTTCCTAAGAATTCCTGTCCTTTTAGTGCACTTCTGAGATTAATGAATAAACCCTCTTCAATATATCCTGGTGCTTTTCAAACTGCTGCTTCTATGCTGTATCTTGCTGGATTATTTATTATGCTGGCCCTTTCAGGGTGGGGACTATTTTTTAATCTTCCTTTGGGTGTCTCCCATAGCTAAACTGGCTGATCTTTAAAGGACCTAGAGTTAAGCCCTGCTGATTTGCAAAAACTCCCTAAGTTAAGCCCCACTGGTTTTCAAAGCCAAATGTTACGGAGATTTGTCTTCCGAGGGCTTCTGAACCCGGAGCGCTTAGGATGGGGTCTGATTCTTTCACTTCTCTGTGCTTGTGGTGTCCCTCCTATTTGTGGTTAGTCTCCTAAGAGGAGGGGTTGGTGGGGAAGGAGGGAGGGGTGAGCGGAAAAGATGGGGGAGCAGAGTTCGGTTATATTACATCTCTGCCTCTCCTATCTTTTTTTTTTTTTTTTTTTCTCTCTCTCTCTCCTATCCTTTTTGATGTGGAAAAGTCCATTCTGCCAGTCTTTGGGTGATCTTTAGTTAAGATGCCCTAGGGTTGATGTTATCTCAGTGTGTCTTTAGGATAAGGTGAGCTCAGGATCCTCCTACTTAGCCATTGTCCCGAAACCTCATCAGTTTGTTTTTCTTTGTTGACCTTTCCTGTTTCTTAAAAGTACACTCAGATAATTTATTGAGATCATATTCAGCCCTTATCACTCTTTAGAAGCAGCTCTTAAAGCCAGTGATAACCTAATTATAAAATCCTTAGTTTTTTTCTTGACCAATTCCCAGTACTTGGTACCTAATAGCGCTTTCCTTAGCTCCCATGGTATTACACTATCTTGGTTTTCTTCCAACCCTTCTGGCCATAATTTTGCTGACTTTTTTTTCCTTTTGCTTCCTAAATTTACAAATCCTTGGGATTAATTTTTAGTCTCCCTCTCCCTCCCCCCCCCCTTTTTACATTTTCTTCCTTAATAATCTTATCTACTCAGATAGTATTAGCACTGTTAGGAGGAACTTTGACGTTTCTGTCAACTTTTATTTTCACATTTTAAATTATTGCGCATTTCTATCTGACTGTTTTGGTGAATTCTTCAACCTAGTATGCATGGATAATCCTACTACTCCACTATTTCTATTTATATCTACCCTTATTTAGACACAAGGCCAAAGTGTCTGTCATAAGGCCTTGCTGAACTCCATTCTCTCTCCCTTATCCTGGCTGTTGACAGATCAGATAGATTTTCTCTATTGAGATTGTCAAAACATTTTTATTCTTCTCCGATTGACACCAACCTAGATGAAATCTTAATTGTCTCACATCTATTGTGGTCTTCCTTTATTTTTTTCCCCCTTCAAATGATTCTCCATTCCATTACCAGACCAATCTTTGTTCAGAGAAAAGTATGAGTACTTGCTATCTGCTATATTGTGCTACATTCTAACATTAAAAAATTGTTTGACAGTTTAGTAGAGCTATATAGACAGATACGTAGACGATATGACATAGTAAGTGCTATAATCAATGTAATACAGAGGGAGCCATTAATTCTTCCTGAGGAAGATAGGAAAGGCTTTATAGGAAAAGTAACTTTCGGATTGGTTCTTGATGGATAAATAGGAGTTTTCTAGAGAGAGAAGGACATTTCAGATGAGGGATATTCACATACATATGTAAGTACAAAGGCAGGCAAACATAGAGGTCATGGTGTGTATGAGGAAATGTGATAGTTTTCAGTGTGGCTAGAAGAATGTAGTCTGGAACCAGATTGCAAAGGACGTTGTATGCTATGTTAAAGAATTGGAATTTCGGGATCCCTGGGTGGCGCAGTGGTTTGGCGCCTGCCTTTGGCCCAGGGCGCGATCCTGGAGACCCGGGATCGAATCCCACGTCGGGCTCCCGGTGCATGGAGCCTGCTTCTCCCTCTGCCTGTGTCTCTGCCTCTCTCTCTCTGTGTGTGACTATCATAAATAAAAAAAAATAAAAATAAAAAAAATAAAAAAGAATTGGAATTTCATCCACATTGGAAAGCAGCAAAATTTTAAAGTAGATACTGTTAGATTTTTACTTTGGTGGCAGCATGAAACATAGAAAATACTGGTTTGATCCCAAATTTGCTCCCTATTGATTATTGAAGTAATAAAGCTTAATCTCTATAATTTGGCATTCAAAGTTCTATGCTGATCTCCATGACCATCTTGCATATTCTCTATGCTTCAGCCATTTATTAGCATGGGAAAAGTCTTTGTGTTTTTCTGCTTCTGCTTGATTATTGAATTTCTGTCATCTTCCAAAGCAACTGAAAGTGACTTCCTCTCAGCTAGAGATAAATACTGTGTTCTCTGAGCTCTTGTAATACTTTGTGCTCCACTTGTGGCAGTCAGTGAGTGCACTGAAATCAACTTGGTAGTTAAGAAGGGTTGGAGCCAGAAGACCAAGATTTAAATCCTTGGCGTGTCATATACTATTTGTGTTACCCTGGGCAAGCTACTAGCTCTTTCTAACCCTTTCTTATGTTTTATTTTTTTAAAAATTTTATTTATTTCCTTGAGAGAGAGTATGCACAAGCAAGAGAGAGAGCGTGACTGGGGAGGAAAGGCAGCAGGAGAGGAAGAAGTGGACTCCCTGCTGAATAGGGAGCCTGATGAAGGGCTGGATCTCAGAAGCCCAGGATCATGACCTGAGCGGAAGGCAAAAGCTTAACCAACGGAGTCACCCAGGCGCCCCCTTTCTTAAGTTTTAAGTAGGAATAATAACACCTGTATTATTAATCTTGCATATGTTAATGTGAAAAAGAAGCCAGGTAATGACTATAAAACTCTTAGCTTTACAGTATTATGCAATATTACTACTATTGCAGTATATTGTATAGAAGGAGTAAGAAGAATCCAGTGCTGAAATAATGTCTGAAGGTGAAAATAAAAGCAATGGCAACCATGCCATTTTCATATCAAGAACAAATTTCTAATAAATACCACCTTATGCGTTAGGGAGAAAAGGAAGAACTCAAAGAGTAAAGAGGATTGGCAATTTCTTGTACTGCACGATGTGCTCATTGTCAGTACGATGCACACGGTGGTCACCATTGTGCTTCTTGTCATTTGCAAGTGTTCTCAGAGGCTCTTAGGAGTCATGGCCCCCTGCTGCCTCTACCTGGTGTGTGGCCTTGGTGAACACATATTATTGGATTTGTTTTTTGTTTTTGTTTTTTTGTTTGTTAAAGATTTTATTTATTTTATTCATGAGACACACACACACAGAGGCAGAGACATAGGCAGAGGGAGAAGTAGGCTCCTGTGGGGAATGTGATACGGGATTTGATCCCAGGATCCTGGGATCACAACCTGAGCCAAAGGAAGATACTCAACCACTGAGCCACCCCGGTGCCCCCGTATATTTGAATTTGAATAGACATTGTGCTAAAGACAAGTTATTTGATAAACCATTGTATTAATTTTTATGCATTGTAAGCCTTTTAACATGTATAAAGTAGGAAAATTTCTGTATCAGGTTGACTTTCCTGAAATTTGCCTCAGAAAGTAGTATTTCTATATAGCCTTCATCCCCCCTTACAGGATAATCCTTTGCAAAATTTGGGTATAGACCTATCTACCTCTTCCGCATGTAACCAATCTTCATTTCCTGTCTCTGCCTTTCCCGTCTTCTACATGGTGAGTTCCCTCACTTTGCCCTCGTGCTGCCTTGTTTGTTGCAGAATTCTACTCACCTCCATCCTCTCCTATAGTGCAGTGAATTTAAAGTTGTCTCCTTCTCCCCTACTAGTTCCAGTCCCTTCTGATTTTGATAGAGTTTGGGAGAGAGTAACTTGATAAACTGTTTACATTAAGGCTTTGTATTCCTTTTTGACTATTCAGCAGATGAATAGTCTGTGCACTTTTCCTCATGCCTTAAGGCAGTGCTTACACATTTATGGTCTGTGGATAGCTGGCATCAGAATTTCCTGGTGGTTTTGTTTAGAATGTTTATATTCTGAGACCCCACCTTCAGAGATTCTAATCATTGGCTAGGTCTAGAGTGACATCCTGAACTCTGCTTTTAAAATTAGTACCCAAAGTGATTTTTATACTCCCGAGATATTTGGGAACCTCGATGGTGACTATGATTGGGCCACGATTTTATCTTTTTTTCTCCCTCCAGACTTTGTGGGGTTCATTTTTTTCTGTGGGTTTGCCAGAAGCAGAGATAACAATTCCAGCTATTTATCATTTAAAGTAGAAGGGGCTGCTTATTATTGTTATTTTTAAGCTTTTAAAATTTATTTATTCATGAGAGACACACAGAGAGAGGCAGAGACATAGGCAAAGGGAGAAGCAGACTTCCATGTGGGGAGCCTGATGTGGGACTCCATCCCAGACTCTGGGATTGTGCCCTGAGCCAAAGGCAGCCACTCATCCGCTGAGCCACCCAGGCATGCCTGCTTACTATTATATTAAATAGGAAAGCCCCACTGGTTATAAGCATGAATACTATGTATATTAAGCAGGCATGGATTTTAGTCTTGACTTTTCAGGGTCTTATCAAGATTATTGGGTTGTACCCTGGAAGACAGCTGAGAAAGGGAACTCAGAAGCTTGGTTTCTTTTTTTTTTTTTTTTTTTTTTTAAATTTATTTATGATAGTCACACAGAGAGAGAGAGAGAGGGAGAGAGAGGGAGAAGCAGGCTCCATGCACCAGGAGCCCGACGTGGGACTCGATCCTGGGTCCCCAGGATCGCACCCTGGGCTAAAGGCAGGCGCTAAACCACTGTGCCACTCAGGGATCCCCAGAAGCTTGGTTTCTGTTGTAAAATGGCATACAGACTTTTAAAGACATTTCTATTTTTTGGTTGTTGTTTGCAGAAATGTAAGACTGTATGAAAAACATCTTTGGTTACTTACAGATTGGTCACTATAATAAGCTTGTGATATTCCTATTTCAATTACTAGTGAGCAGGGAAGGAGCAATTAAAGTGAATTGACATTTTCCAGCTGATGGTAGACAAAGTCTGGAATTTGCTGCCTAAACTGCCATATTGATTAGACTACAAGTGGACAGTGGAGGGAGTAGAACATGAAGTTTAGAGTACTCTATAGTTTTGCTATTAAGTTTTTAGAAATAATTTTGTAGGACTTGTAGACTAGATATGATATTTAAATTTATTTTAAAACGTATACATTTTTTTAAAAACGTATACATTTTAAATTAAGTTTATAATTAGACAGTTTATAGTTTTCTCCCCTCATTAGCCCTTTATATATCTAATGGTAACTTTAATTTTTTTTTTTGATCAAAGAAGTTAGTAGGATTATTATTTCATTTACAGGAATTTTTTTGTAGCAGATCTTTTCAGGGATATATTTGTTTTATTGTTCAAATGTTGGTATCTTTCTCAACACTTTCTTACTTTGCTTTCAAGATTTCCTTTAGGTTTTTTGGGTCTTAAGGTAATTAAGCACACACCTGGTAATAAGGATTTTTTACTAATACATATTGTACTACATATAGGATTAGTTTGAATTTATGTGATACTGAGCATGGTTAGTTAGAAATCCAGCATTGAGCTTGGTTTTGGCTCAGGTCATGATCTCAGGGTCCTAAGATCAAGCCCTGCAGTGGACTCTGTGCGAGGCAGGGGTCTGCTGGATATTCTTTCAATCCTTCTCCCTCTGCCCCTGCACCTCCGTGCATACGCACACATTCTCTCTCTCTCAAAGAAATAAGTCTCTAAAAAAAAAAAAAAAAAAAAATCCAGCATCGAGGCTTAAGTTTTGTACTCAAGTTTTTCTTTTTCTTTTTTTTTTTTTTAAATCTTTTAATTTTTTTTTTTTTATTATTTTTATTTTATGATAGGCACACAGTGAGAGAGAGAGAGGCAGACACAGGCAGAGGGAGAAGCAGGCTCCATGCACCGGGAGCCCGACGTGGGATTCGATCCCGGGTCTCCAGGATCGCGCCCCGGGCCAAAGGCAGGCGCCAAACCGCTGCGCCACCCAGGGATCCCAAGTTTTTATTTTTCTAAAAGCTCTAAGATCATATTATCTTTTTCTCAGAGAGATAAAAATTTGATTTTTATCTGAACTAACTAGTGAAGTATTTTTATTATAATTTTGATTATTGGAATTATATTGGAGAAATTTCTTTTATTTTAGTTATCACTTAGCCAAATTTTTTATTGCTAAATCAAAATAAAATAATGGTAAAGCATATTTTTCTTTTCCATATTTTCTAGAAAATAGAAATAGTAATGGTAGAAACCATGCATTTATATCAGGATGCTTGCAATTTATTATTAGAGGAGTAGTAGTCTATGTATATGCAGAGACTTAAAAGTGAATATCTCCCGTTTTAAGAAAATACCTCTGGTTTCCATAATAATAATGTTAAGTCTAAATACTTCAGTTAAAAATTGTGCAAACAGCACGGGGAAATGCAGGCTATGGAGTGTGTATATCATGGGAGAATGCTGCCACCTGGTGTGTATATGATGCTATCTTATGTCTCCGTTGGCTTTTGTTACGCCAGCTGATAATACAAAGGGCTTTCTTCACCATTTGGTAATATGGTTAGATGAGTAAATGTGTAAAACATTTATTTTTTTCATTTTTAATGTAGTAAAATCAATCCAACTTTCTTTTTTCTTGGCAGAAGAAAGGTCTCGTATTTTGAAGATATTAAATCTGGTGTCATTAGCTCTGAGAATTGGAAAGTCTGAGGGATCAGTGTGGTTTATCTCTGGGATTAGTAGAAAAATGAATCCTTTTATTTGAATCTTATGGAATGTTGATGATTCTTTGATCATTCTTCATTTCAGTGCTTTCCATGCTTTGGGATCATTATTCTGAATGCCAGAATTCATTATACTATAGATAAAGGAAGTAAGGGCATGGGGCTTAATGACACAGCCATAGTCCTTGATTTTTAAATGTCAAGTGCAGAAGAATGACTATAATAATAACATGTAATAGTGCTTTGAAAAATATTGATGTCATGCAAAAAGTATCCATTAAATCATTTTGGTTACTTGAGGGCATGACTTAGTGCGTTTCAGATATTACCTCTCACAAAACTGGGGGTTCACTTTCAGATGCTCACAACTAGCTTAGCTGTGTAATCATGATTGCTTCTCTGGGCATAAGTTTCTTCATCTGAAAAATGAGCAGTTGAACTGAGTGATTTCTAAGGATCTTTTTTAGCTTTAAAATTCTAATGACTATAAAGTTTTATTCTTAACTTTTAAAATGTTAATGCTATAATGCCCTTCAAGTAACTTATTATATTCTTCTGCATAAGAAATTATTTTTAAAGTTTAATGTAATCACATAGTTGTATTTAACTGTCATAAAGTATATTAGTAATTTGAGGGGATACCTGTGTACAGAGGTTTAAAACCAGAAACCTTGGAAATTTGCCTATTTTTTATTTAATATGTGAGGTACTTGAAGATACCAGAAGGCTAGTTTTGGAGTAACCTAGATTTTAAATATACACTATTTTAAGCAACATAACACTATTGAGGCGGAGGGGAGCACAAATGGATGCCAAATGCCTACATTTCAACTTCTGGGAAGACTCCAAAATTTGGTATAAGTATGATAATGGTATATAAATGGTAATGGTATAAGTATCATAGGCAGAATTTTCTAATTGAGATGATAAGAGTGGAAAAAAAACAAAAAAAAACCAACCTTTAGCCTATAGTTGAAAACTTGAGAATTCTTTAGGTTATTACCCAACTGAGAAGTTAAGGCCAGTGATTCTTCAGAATGTAAATCTCTTCATTTTTGAGTGCACAGCAGCAGATATTTCCTGCTTCCCTTGATTCATTTTTCTTGTGCAGTGCTAAGAGTGAACACATGTAATCAGGTTTCACTTTTTACTTTGAGGCCATATGGAAATAATTTTTTAAAATTCTGAGCATAATTTTAAAGAAAATGATTCTTGTTGTTAAGCTGTGTAAACATGCCAAATTCAACATCTGTACTGAAATAATTTCCCAGTGCCTAGTGATTGTAATACCAAAGCAGAATGACTATATTGATATTTCTGCATTTATATTAACACCAAACTATTGTTTTGTACAGACTTCATGACAAATGTTTAAATTCACCAATAAAATGTATTTCACAAATAAAAATTTATGCACATAAAACATAAAGTAAAAATGTTAATTAGAATGTGCATATCATCCTCATGTAAACTATTATGGAAAACAAAATATTAAGTAAATTATACTTCATAAAAGGAAGAGAATTTAATTATGAAAAAAAGTGAAGTGGATGATAACTTAATCAATTTTAGGAAATGTAATCTAAAGAAAATGGGAAGTCAGATTTTCCAAAAGCTCTTTTCCAGAACCTCCCTCTTCAATGAGGTAGGAATGTGAAATCAGAAGTAAACATTGGGTGATAATTCACAGCAGGCTCACCTACAAATCCAGTCTCTGGATTGATACTCTTGAGATATTTTTGAATACTTTGTTTTTGTATAGGAACTCAAGTTTTTATGATAACAAACTAGTTTTAAAGAGCATGCCCAGTTTTTTTTCCTTACTTTTATGTATGTATGGAGACCAATTAATGACCTGTACTTGGTTCAGTTGTGTTACGTTGTTAGCGTTGTACTTGTTAAAATCTTTGAATTGGATGAAGAATTATGATTGTAATAAAAAATTTGCTTGTCAGTTGTCATGTTCTTCCTTGGGAATTACGGAGAATTAGAATGCTTTCTAAAGAATATATCTTTATTTTGACATTTAAAAAAATTGAGATATAATTGACATGTAATTAATTTCAGATGTATAACATAATGATTCAAAATCTGTATATATTGTGAAAAGATCACCACAATAAGTCTGGTTAACATCTATCTATCTCCACACATATTTACATATTTTTTCTTGTGATCTATTTTGAAATTCTAATGCAGCAAATAACTTTCTATATAGAGTTTTTTTCAAGTATTTTCATGATAGGCTGCATAAATGAATTTGCAATAAAATTTGTTGCCCTGATATACTAGGGTACTATGCTAAACCATGTACTAAATGCTGACAGACTGCTTCAGCGTGATCGCTTGTTGTGTTCTGCACAGGCCTAGACCTATCTTTTCTTATGTAATGTTCAAAATTTAAGGAGTCATCGATTCTGATGAAAACGATTATTAAGACAATGAAATACTAGCATTTTGGAAATGAAAATATAGTTTTAGGATATTAAAAACTGGTGTAGTCGTTAACTTAATATGTAGGTCAAGGTAGAAATTGGTAGTTCCATGGAAGTTGGTGGGTTTAGAATGTTTGTAAACCTGGCTCTCAGATTTTTATTTTAAATCTTTTTAATTAAATGTCTACTACTAGGAGTATCTACTAATTAACTTACTCTGTAAATTGGTCATTTTTCTAATATATACACAATTTGGGTTTTTTAAAAAAGATTTTATTTATTTATTCATGAGATACAGAGAGAGAGGCAGAGACACAGGCACAGGGAGAAGCAGGCCACCTGCAGGGAGCCTGACGTGGGACTCGATCCTGGGACTCTGGGGTTCCCTCCGTAAGCTGAAGGCAGACCCTTAACCACTGAGCCACCCAGGCGTCCTGCAAAAATTTGCTTGTTATTCAAGTTTTATTTTAATTGCAGAGTTTTTTAGTCCATCCTATAATGTAAACTAATAATGTACAAATTGATGCATATTTATACTCTGTATTTTTCTCTTTTGTTCCTTCGTTTTCCTCTGAATGCATTAAATTTAATAGTTGTTGCCCTTCATGAAGCAGGTGCTGCTCATCAGAGTGATTCTGTATTTAAAAATAAAGACATTTTGATATATATTCTATTTAAACTAATGTATTATTAGTAGGATAGGTCTTTTAAATGATAGTGAAAGTTAATGTCAATGATATGCTGTTCAATTTTGAGATGTTTAGTCTAGGTCTAACATATTTTTTTTATTATTATTAGGCAAGAAGTTATGAAATGGAATGGATGGGGATATAATGATTCCAAGTTCTTCTTCAATAAGAAAGGCCAAGTTGAGTTGACTGGGAAAAGGTAACCAGTTGGTTTATTATTTTGTTCCTTTTTTCTTTTTTCTATAAAAAAATTTAAACATAAGTAACAAACATTATCATGTTAAATAGTAGACATACATAAAAATTTCCTCCCTAAATTTAAAATTATTAATGTTTTGACATAATTGCTCCTTCTTTTGTCTGTAATATTTTAAATTCTGGCATTGTCACATCACTTCTAAATATTTACATATGTCTCCTTTAAAAATATAAGGACCTAATATTAGCTAATCATAATAATACCATTATCACACTCCCCAAAATAAGAGAAATTTTATATCTGATTATCGAGTCCACATTTCACTGGTTATCTAAAAAATGTTATTTTATAGGTAGTTTGTTTGAATCAGGATCCAAAAAGGCCTCTTTAGTCATTGTACCACCCAATCTCCATGTCATTGACTTGTTTAAAGTAACTCCATGTTTAGGAATGGGAATTTACTATTGGGTGTGGGTTATTTTGGAAGGTGGACAATTTTAGGTCTTTGTGAATATAAATAGTATTTTTAAAATTAGTTTTCTGAGATACATTAGGGAAGAAGTAATTAAGAAAGCAATTATAAAAAAAGAAAAAGCAATTATTTGTGTGATATCCTTCACATTTCTGAAATATTTTTGGTAATGTGTGGATAAGAATTTTAAAGAATATTTGTATTGTACTGTTCCAGATGCAGATAGAATTGTAAAGTAAGTTCTTAGTTGATTTTAAGAACTGATTCTGCCAAAGGTGGTGTTTTGGATGGTTTGTTCTTTGAATTTTGGTAATAACTTTTGAAAGGACAGTATTTGCAAACACGTTAAGTATTGAATGCTGGCTCTATAAATTAAAAATTGAGAGTAGGTGAAAAATTAGATCAGATATAGTTTGAATCTGTTCCTGTATTTTGCTTTGACTTAATATCTGTTAGGCATTAATATGCTTAGGTTAATATTTTTAAAACTTATATGGCATGTCAATATATTGCAATATCAGGAAGAAAAGTTTTATTCCTTTGGGGAAAGTCTTTCTTTGCAACATAATCATTCCAGTTTTCTGGCTTAAATATACTTTATACCTGAAATAAAACTTCAGGAGTAGTAATTAGGAACCAATTAAAATAAAGGTGTGAAATGTACATTTCCTCTTTAGTAGTATTAGAAAAACAAATATTCTCATTCCTGTCATTAAGTGTGACTGAGCATGATGTTGGTGGAGGCTTACCTGAGAAATTGTGTAATTCAGGTAGAAAGAATTTCTGGTTAAAATTAAGTTTACCAGTGTTCTAAATGTTGAATGTTTTGTGTTTTAAATGGAATAACGTCTAATATAGTAGAAACTTGTCTTTGTAGAAACTGGCTTTGCAAAATCTCCTGAGGGGAGGAGAAGTAAATCTTCTGAACTTAGAAAATCAGTCTCCTCTCCTCTTAGACACTGTCTTCATTTCTTTCCCTCTTTGGACCTTGAAAGCATTGCATCTTTATTCTGTTGGAGGGGAAAAATGGTCATTTGTGCACAGTGCTATTGAAAGCATTAGACACCTACTGATTTCTGTAGGTACTATAGGCTGTTTAGTGGTTTGTGTTAGAAGTGTATTTGTGCAAAATGATCAGTCACAGAAAATTTCACAAATAATTATATTTTAGTGGTGCCATGGGTTCAGAGTCTGGTTTTTATTTTAGGTGTTCTGGCACTAGATTTGTCCGTTTTCACAGAGAGGATCAGGTTGTAGAAGACTGACACATGTGCCAGATATACTTATTAAAAAAAACATTAGAACCTTGTATATTCATTTATGTTTAAATTATTCCTTTTTCCTTGTATAGAGCACTTGTTACTGCCCTTCATGATATTAAGATACATAGAACATAAAATTTGTAATTTAGATATTTGGACAGCATAGATTCACAGCAAAGGGGATTCGGTGGTCTTAAAAGAGATTTTTTTTTTAATTTTTATTTATTTATGATAGTCACACACAGAGAGAGAGAGAGAGAGAGAGAGAGAGGCAGAGGCAGAGACACAGACAGAGGAAGAAGCAGGCTCCATGCACCGACGTGGGATTCGATCCTGGGTCTCTAGGATCGCGCTCTGGGCCAAAGGCAGGTGCCAAACCACTGCGCCACCCAGGGATCCCAAAAGAGATTTTTTTTAAAAGAGATTTTTATCCAGGTTGTAAGAGAACCAAAGAACGTATTTGTTTGGCTTCTGACTTTGGAAGATTGCTGCTGCTGCCACTTTAACCAGAATTAGTCCTTAAAGGTTTCATTTCTTTGCATTAACTCCTGAGTTAGATCCGGTGGGAGAAAAGGGAAGAGAATGGGGTACGTCTGACTAGCAGAGCCTACAAGTGAGACTGATAAGGTGGATGTCAGGCACGTTTGCTTTAGTGGAAGGTATAGCCTTTGCTTTTCACTAAGACTAATCTAGAGGGTAATTCTCCAGATACAGAAATAGAATTTAAATGCTCTAGGATTAAATATGTGCTACATAAACTATTTAATAACTAAAACCAATAACTAAATAGTATTCAGTTCCCATTTTAGTGCTTTCAGAAGTACCATTACCTTGTCACAGACAGGATAATAAACTGGATGGAATTGGATCATAGCTTTCTGTAAATCTAGTCTAGCCTCCCAGGGATAATGGTTGAATTCATAGATTTCTTCAGTTTTTATCAGAAAACATCGTTCTATAGCTATTACTTGAGCTCCTACTGAATTATCTTAAAATAACCATTAAGGGGGTAGCCCCGGTGGCGTAGCGGTTTAGTGCTGCCTGCAGCCCAGGGCGTGATCCTGGAGACCCTGGATCGAGTCCCATGTCAGGCTCTGTGCATGGAGCCTGCTTCTCCCTCTACCTGTGTCTCTGCCTCTCTCTCTCAGTCTCTATGAATAAATAAATAAAATATTTAAAAAATAACCATTAAGATGGATAGTGATATTTTCTCAAAAAGAATTAGGGGTTTGAGGATGAGAGAGGTTAAATACCTTACTTGAGGTCACTTGCTCAGTGGGAAATTGGGATTAAAACCCAAGTGTTTTTAAGCTTCGGTCTTGTGCTGTTTCTGTTGTACTGGGCATCTGCAGATAACCATATTCACCCGTTGTATTGGTCTTGTTTTCTCTCCAAACTCTGAGAGCACTTTATAGTAGCATTCCACCTACTGAGAAGAGTTAGTCATATGGTAAAAAAATTACCCCATGACAGAAATTCCTATTTTTCCAGTGAAAGGCACAGAGCAGAAGCAAAAGAAGGTTGTGATATTCTTAAAAGAGAAAGTGGAATTTATGACTGACTATAAAGGATGAGTTCCAAGAAAACACTGATTAGGCTGAATGGTATTAATTCACCATTTTGTATTAATAATATTAGATTGTGAAGACAATTTTTGGAATTCTTTCTAAAGGCTTTTTATTCTGGTATTGTAGTGGACTGAACAAATCACAGACCTTTTGTTTCTCTAAGTGCATAGAAAACATGAATAAAATGTCCTAAGAAAGAAGTAAAACAGGGCTGGGGAAAAAGAGGAATTCTTAGGTACCAGAAACCAAGAGTGAATTTCAGTGAAAATTTATGAAGGTTCCCTTATTTCTGAACCAAAGACATTGAAAAGATAAATTCTTATAAGCAGTGTAGTTGACTGTGTATATGTGTGTAACACTGGCATTTCAAACCCAGCCATTAAATTAGTATATGTGCTGCTGAAGTGAGCACTCCAGCCATTAAATTAGAAGCCGTTATTGTAAACTGTTACAGATCTTTGGGAAAAATCAGGAATTTTTTCCTGAATGGGGTCTTCTATTCTAAACATTTTTATAGTTTGTCAGTTTATAAGTCCCTAGATTTTATTATCTTGCCATTCTTTCTCCTTCTAAATATTGATGAATTGAGTCCTCCTGGGTTTAAGCAGCAGAGCTAATGCTGTATATTACTACAAACTAAAATTTTTGAACAGTGTCATTATTGAATTTAACATTAATTGGTGCTTACAAAGTGCAAAGTTAGTGTTTAAATTGAGAGAATTTGTTTTGATTTGTTGTACTTTATATTTCTGTGGCATAATTTTTCATTAAAAATTTTGCCTGATTATAAAAAGATTTTTAAATTTCTTAGCAGTTGTGGAACTCACTCTGAGGATAGATGTATCTACTAATATTTTGCTGCCTCTGTGCAGTGCCACAGAGTGAAAGTACTTTGTCTTTAGTCACAGTAAATTCTGATGTGCACCTGCTTCTTGAATATTTATGTTCTCAGAATTTTTTTTCCACAAAGAAAGGGATCACAAAGTGATTTCTTTGGTCCTGAAAACTTCCCCTGGTTTTGTATTTTCTACAATATAGTTTAATTCTGTCCTGAGGGAAGGTGGTGAGTTGATCCCACCTTATATTTTACAATGAGAACCATTTCTTAAAATTCTCAAACTTATCTTCAGTCATGACTAAAGATCTGTTCAGTAGTCACCCTTTTTCAATAACTGGAATAGGTACCTGGCTTTCTTCTTATCACATTCCTGGCAAAAGTTGTGTGTTTCCTGCCTATATAGTCATCCTACCAATTAAGTGTCTTTGTAGCTTTGACTAAACTAGGTTGTAGCTTAATTTCTTTTTTTGTTTTTTTTTAGGTTCTAAGTTTCTTAAGAGCATAAGTTATGATACCAATTCTCTGTATCCTGCAATGCTCAGTACAGTCTTGAGTGTTAAATGATGTTTATAGTTCTGAATATAAATCTAAATTATTTTACTGTAATGTAATATTCAAGTTATTCCATGGTTGTTTCTTAAGTTAAATACTTCTAATTCCTTACTTTTCTTATAATGTTTGTTTTCAGTCCATTTACTTCCTTGGCTTCAAAGTTTGCATTTTTGCTTTATGATACTTTAGGAGATTTTTGGAGCCCTTGGCAGTATGCTAGGCTTTATGATAATTAAGTTAGGCTTCCTTTACTGTTTTTCAAATCCTAGGACATCAGATGCAAGAAAAAGTACAGTTGAAACAGTTGAAAAGTTTACATTCTGACATGAAAGTCCTTGAACTGCATGTTTTGTGCTGGAATTGTAGATAATGGAGCAAAGTCTTTTTTTTGTTTTTTTGTTTTTTTTTTTAGAAACATAGTTTTCTTTTTTAAAGATTTTCTTTATTTGTTTGAGAGAAAGAGAGGAAGTGAGAGCTTCCGTGCACATGCACACACTTGCGCACAGGCAGGGGTTAGGAAGAGAGAGGGAGAAGCAAGCTCCCCGCTGAGCAGGGAGCCTGCTGGGGGGGTTCAATCCCAGGATCCTAAGATCATGATCCGAGCTGAGGGCAGATGCTTAACGGACTGAACCACCCACCTGGGCACCCTGATGAGGGAACAAAGTCTTAACTCAATATTCTGTCATGCAAGATACTTCTTCAAAGTCTGAAATATTGGGGACCCCAGGTGGCTCAGCAATTTAGCGCCGCCTTCAGTCCAGGGCGTGACCCTGGGGTCCTGGAATTGAGTCCCGCATCAGGCTCCCTGCATGGAGCCTGCTTCTCCTTCTGCCTGTGTCTTTGCCTCTCTCTCTGTGTCTTTCATGAATAAATAAATAAAATCTTAAAAAAAAAAAAAGACTCTTTCGTCCTCCCTTGCCCCTCCCTCCTCTCTAAAATAAATAAATCTTTATTTTTATTTTTTAAAATAAATCTTTAAAAAAGAAAGCCTGAAATACTGTGCATTCAGATATGAAAATGTATCTTAATGACAGAATGTAATTTTAAATTTTATACATGACAGTAACACCAACTGTATTAATTCAAGTATCTCGAAGGTGGTCACCTTTTTGTTTTATGGATACTATTATTTGTGAATTAAGGGATTCAAAAAGGTCTGAGTATGATTCTATCATGAATATCAAGGATCTAATATATTTTATGGAGACCTAAATTAATTGTACATTTAACATATAAAGACCCAGTATTAAAACCTAATAGTTCCAAATTAGTCTTTTGTAGGATATTACTAACACACAGTGGCATATCTGTTAATAACTAGCTTTCCAGAATTTGTACTTTTACTTCAGTTGAAATAAAGAAGATTTTATATGCTGAATGACTATAGTTGTTTTAGTTATGAGTCTTGTATTCTCTTTCATTCCAGTTTCTTTAGATTTATGAAAAAGATATTATAGTACTTCAAAAATACCACTTCAGTTTGATTTTTTAGCACCTGACTTTTAGCACATTTTTTAACAGACTTTTTTAAAATGTGTGTTCTTCATGTTTTTTCATTTCTGCTATCATTTTTGTTTTATTAATGTTTAAAGATTGATTTGACAACTGTAGATAGAATTTTTGTTGTATAATTTGAAGTTAACATAAGGAGTGACACCCACTCAGCCTGTGACAAAACGAGTGCTTTTTGTCACTTGCAGTTAAATTTCTTTGGATGGGGCCTAATACCAGGTTTTTAAATATTGAATTCTGGATTATTATAAACACATACTTAATTTTGGTACAGAGTTATATATTACCCAATGGCTTTTAAATTTTCTTTTTCTGTGAAATGAAAGTAATCTTTTCCGGCTAGTTGTTAAATGCTTTGCTGTTATTCGAGCTTTGATGAAAGGAATGGGAAATAACCTTGAGCAAACATTACACTTTGAACTTTTTAATAACTTGCCTCACGTAGATGTTAAGACCAATTTATAGTCCATTCTGATTTGTTATAAGTATTAGTTTATTATTTTTTAAATTGTTTTTTGATCAGTAATGGTTAAAGACTACTAGAGTATTTCTTCTTTTCTCCATTTAAACACACAGACAAACACAGAAATAAAGATTGGTATAGGATCACTTACTTAAACTATCATCTTGGAAAAGAATTAATTTTGATGTTACTTCATATCAGATACAGAGATCAATTCCAGATAGATTGTGGACCTAAATGTATAAACTAAAACTGTAAGATTGTGAGAAAAATATATTGAATGTCTTTCTGAATTTGAGGTTGTCAAAAAGCAGAGAACAAAGTGTTAACTTCTTCTGTAAAGGAAAAAAAAATCAATTAGATAATACTAAAATGTAAAACTTCTTTTCATCAAAAGACTCTTTTAAGAAAATGAAAAACAAATTATAGAGCAAGAGGAAATATTTAACACATGCTTCCTTGATTTCAGAATATATAAATAATTCTTATACATTGATGAGAAAACAATAGTAACTCAATAGGAAAATGAGCAAAAGATGAACTGGCATTGAAAACAATAGCCAAATGGACAATAGATATATAAATAGAAACTCTAACCCATAGGCAACCAATGAAATTCAAATTAAAATGGTTAAGAGATTATCAGTAGAATGTTTTGCATTAAAAAGAACTACAGCACCAAAGGTAGGGAGGCTGTGGAGTAAGTCTGTGTCATTGTTAGTTGTAAGCATGTTGAAAAATGAATCTATCGACATCTAAAGTTGAACATATACATAGACTATTGCCTGGAAATTCCACTCTAGCTATATAACCATCAGAAAAATGTGATATATTCTTCAGAAAACAAGTTCAAGAATGTCCCTGCATGCCCCCAAAACTAGACACTATTGTCTATCACTATACAGTGGGTAAAGAAACTGCTATATTCACACAATGGAATTAAGCCGTGGAATGAATGAATTGTAACAATATGTATCAACATAGATGAATCTCACGAATATAACATTTGAGCAAAAGAGCTAACATAAGAGTACAATTTGTATGATTTCATTTATATGAAGTTCAAAATTACCCTGTAATGTTAAGTCAGGATAATGGTTCCTTTGGTGTGAGGAGTGATGGTATGCCTGGAAAGAGCATGGAGGAGAGTGTTTCTGGGGTGCTGGTAAATGTTCTATTTCTGGATCTGAATGCTGATTACATGGGAGGTCTACTTCGTAAAATTTCATTCAGCTATACGCTTTTTTGTCTATATCTTTGTATGTTGTACTTCAGTATTTTATAAGTAAAATATTTATAAAATCAAAAATAAAACAGCTATAATGTACTTTTATTTGGCTGTCTCATCATTTTGTTGGGGGAGTAGAGAAGTTGCAAGAACATTATAGTGAAAAAGAGTTACTGAATATAGGTACCATGATTTTATAAATGCAAAAAAAATTTTAGGATAATGATCTCTCTTGGAATGGTGGTAAAGGAAGAATCAGACTAAAGGCAGTGTCTTACAGTGGTTGAAAGCACAGACTGACACATTATTTATTACCTGATTCAGATTCTGGTTTTGTCACTTACTAGCTGTGTGACCTTGATTAAGTTACTTAACTTACTTACCATCTCAATTTCTGTGCTTTACCTTCCTCATGTATAAAATAGGGATAATAGCACTAACCTCATAACATTACTATAAGTTAATATACATAAAACACTTAGAACAATGCCTGGCACATAATAATGCTGTATATTTATTTAAATAAAAAGTTTAAAATACAGTTTTAAATACACATTTAAAATGTTTTGGTCTTTTCAGAGAGCTATTAGTGCTCTTATAACACATTGGATCATTATTGTTTGCATATCAGCCATCTTCACTACACTAATCTAGGGTAGGATACTTATTTTATCTGTTTTTTTTTTTAAGATTTTTATTTATTCATGAGAGACACGAGAGAGAGAGAGAGAGAAAGAGGCAGAGACACAGGCAGAGAGAGAAGCAGGCTCCATGCAGAGAGCCTGATGTGGGACTCGATCCCTGGACTCCAGGATCACGCCCTGGGCTGAAGGCAGGCGCTAAACCGCTGAGCCACCCAAGGATCCCCTTTATCTGTTTTTTTTTTTTTTTTTTTTTTATCATACTTCTTGCTATTTAATATTTTGCCATCTCTGACAACTATTTCCAAAACCGAAAAGCTGGATTTCTAAGCACTTGAGTTTTCTGCATCAATCTTCCTATATATATATATATATATATATATATATATATATATATATATATGGATTTCTTGTGTTTATAAAACAATGCTCATGTTTCATATAAACTATTTAAATAAGAATTGGAATGGAAAATGTAGGAAGTGAAATCCGCGTAGCAAATCTAGTTTTTTCTATACCTCTATAGAGCTCTTTTGTGTGTTTTAAATTTCTTGTACAACTTCATGTAAAATCTAAGTACCTTGCAAATCTATAGATTTATTTACTATTCTCTGTTCTTTTTATAGTTGTCACATCATAAACTCAGTGACACAGTGATATACTTTTTAAAAGAAATTGGAAAGAAATTAAGAGAATATAGTCATTTAAATTTACTCACATATTTACTCTTTCTGGTATTATTTATTCTGTCATGAAGATTTCAGTTTATATTTAGTGTTGTATTTCCCTTCAGCCTGTAGAAATCACTTTAGCGTTTCTTGTAGTGTAGGTCTGCTGGCACCAGGTTCTCTGAGTTTCCATCCGAAAGTGTCTTAAACGTTTATCTTTGAAGTATATTTTCACCAGATACAGAATTTTAGTTTGACATTCTTTTCCTTCCAGCACTTTAAAAATGTTGTTTAGTTGTTACTTGGACTTCACTGTTTCTAATGAGAAGCCAGTCATAATTTTTATTGTTATTGCGTTGTATGTAATATGTCATTTTTCTCTAGATGCTTTTAACATTTTCTCCCTCTTTTTCTCTTTTTCTCAATTCTTTTAAATTGCTATTTGACTATGATGTGTGTAGTGTGAGTTTATTTGCATATATCGTTAGTGTTCTCTGGCCTTCTTGGATTTGTAAATTTTTGTCTTTCATCAGATTTGGAACCTTTCTGCTATTTCTTCAAAACTGTTTTACTTCATTTCCCTCTTTTCTTTTTCTTGGGACTCAAAGTGTTTGTTATATATATGTTAGTCTTTTGCTATTGTTCTATAAGTCTTTGAAGCTGTTTATTTTTTCATTCGTTTTCTCTGTTCTTCAGATTGTATGTTTTATTGCTCTATCTGTACATTCACTGACATCTCCAGTCGGCCCTTCTGTTCATCCAATGAGTTTTGTTTTTTTTGTTTTTAGATTTTATTGTTTATTCATGAGACACACACACACACACACACACACAGAGAGAGAGAGAGAGGCAGAGACACAGGCAGAGGGAGAAGCAGGCTCCATGCAGGGAGCCCGACATGGGACTCGTCTCCAGGATCACACCCTGGGCTGAAGGTGGCCCTAAACCGCTGAGCCACCCGGGCTGCCCTTGTCCAATGAGTTTTTATTGACGAGTCTTAACTACATAATTTCTGTTTTGTTCTTTTTATAGTTTCTGTTTCTCTGCTGAGATTTTTTTTTCCCTCACTGGAAACAGAGTTCCCTCTTGTCCTTTAACAGAGTTACAGCTATTTTAAAAATGATTGTGTGCTACTTCCAGTATTTTAGATCTTCATAGGGTCAGTCCATATTTATTGCCCTTTCTCTTGATTATGGATCACACTTTCTTGTTTGCTTGTTTCCAGCTATTTTGGAGTACATCTTGGACATTGCTAATGGTCTTTTGTCAGAACTCTGTATTCTGATATATTCTTCTGAAAGGGCTTTATTTAGTTTTTTAACATCAAGTAATTAAACTATTTTCAAATTTCCATTTCTCTCTGTGATGGTGATCAACTGAGTTTTTAAGCTTAGTTGGGCTACTTCAAGTCTGCTCCATACATATGTAATTCAGGGTCAGCCAGACATTTGGACAGAGTTTATGCTTACATCACTCTGACTCTTTCCTTCTCTGTATTCTTCCCAGCTGTTGTGTTCACTGTAAACACTGCCTTCTGGTTCTTCAAGGCAGGAAAACTAGATTTTCTGTATTTTTGTTTCCTTTTATGGTACCAGCTGGCTGTCCCTCAGTCTGAAACTTGTTTTAAAAATAAAATCTGGAAACTCATGTAGTGCTGTTTCCTTTTTCTAAGTGTATCACACCTCTTTACCCCCCTATTATTGCTGCATTTTCTGTCTATACTCCCTTCAGAGTTGTGTTTTGTTTCTGTTTTTGTCCAGAGTTTATAGTTATATGTGTTGTGTGTGTGTTGGGGGGAGAAGGGTTGTTTTAATAGGAACTACTTGACCATTACTAGAAGCCAAAGCTAAGATTTAAATTTAAATGAAGATCCCTTACTCTAATGTTTTATCTTCTTTGTAATCTTAGGTATCCTCTTAGTGGCATGATTTTACCAACTTTTAAAGACTGGATCCAAAATACCCTTGGAGTAAGTCTGGAGCATAAAACTACCTCTAAAGTAAGCAAACAAGAATGATTACTAATATACTTAAGTCTTTGTGGGTATGGGTGTGTCTGTATGTGCATGGACATGTGTTTAACCCCAAATCAGTTAGATTTATCTTTGTAATTTGTTATAGTTGCTTTAATGGATTTGTTGTGATTTTTTTTTTTTTTTAAGAAGTTCAGCATCACAGATATAAATCTCAAAATTTATCTGAGATTTGTCTGGTAAACTTTTTATCTTCTCTGAACCTCATTTATTCTACTTTAAGAAATGAGAGCAATAACTGTTCCCCCTCTCATAGGGTGGTGGTGAAGTGCAAATGAATTAATTCTGTGGTAGGCTTGTTACAAGAGTATAAGTTACTATTAATAATAGGACATTTAATGGACTGACAGTAATCCAGGATTAATACAGGATAATTTGAAATAAAAATGCTACATTTAATATAAAAACATTTAGAATATTAGAAGACTTAGAAAAAGTAAAAATTTGATTAAGATATGAGTGATAATTTTAGTTCATGTAGTTTCACTTTTCTGAAACTAGGGTTAAAAAAACTTTCAATAGTATTCATATCAAACTAACAAAATAGTTTTCTTTATATTATTATGGTTTTTATTATTTATTATTATTTGCTATGGCATGGTATTCTGCATGTTCCTCTAAATTGGATATGATTTCTAATCATATCCATATCCATATCATTTCTAATCATATCCAGTTTCTAATTGGGTATGATTTAAGGGCAGGGACTGTGGCTTATACTCTGTACTCTACTATATCCAACGTGTTATTAAGGACTGTAGGTATTCGGTGAGTACTTATTTGTTTTAGTTATAAATCCACAATTACATTTAATTTTACTAAGTAAATTATGTTAACTAATTTCTACCCCTCCTAAACCAAATTCTTTCAAATTTTCCTGAAAGATCCCTTTATTTCCTTAATTCTTTCGACTTTTTGTAGTTACTTTTTTTGACATTGATGAAATCTGTATACCATATTTAAAAATTTTGCCAATTTTACATACACGTTTTTTCTGTTTTTGAACCCTTTTCAAATTTTAATAACAAAATAGTAATAACAAAACGAAATAAGTTTTTGTTGGGTTTTTTTGGTCATTTCCTTTCACTCTAGCATAAATTGTTTGAGGTCAGGTTTTTTTCCCCTGATTATCTCAGTGCTATATACCTAAGATCTAGAACAGTGCCTAGCTTATAACACACACTCAATAAATATTTCTCATATAATTGAACTCCATAAATATTTCTCATATAATTGAATATTAACTACAGAACCTTTTATTTATTTTTTAATATTTTAATTATTTACTTGAGAGAGAGAGCACAAGTAGGGGAAGTAGCAGAGGAAGAGGGAAAAGCAGCCTCCTTACTGATCAGGGAGCCCAGCTTGGGACTTAATCCCAGGACCCTGAGATCAGGACATGAGCTGAAGGCAGATGCTTAACCAACGGAGCCACCCAGGCACCCCTAAATACAGAACCTTTAATAAGATACTAACATTATGTAAATATCATAATTTTTTTTTTTTACGCATTCTTATATTTCCTTTTTTTCCAAATTCTATATCATACCTTTTTTTGTTTGCTTTTTTAATAGCAGATTTGATTTGGCCAGCCTCTTCCTGTATGGTAGGCAGGTTTTTGGTGCTTTTCACATTTAATCTTATGGTAGCTATTTAAATTTAGTGCTGATAATCTCACTTAAAGTTGAAGAAGCCAAGGCCCAGAGAAGTTGGGTGACTTGCCCAATGTTGCATAGCTTTAAAGATTTTTTCCAGCTCACATATTAGTTGAAATTAAGTATCAAATTATAATTATGTTGTGAGTTTTAAAGTAGTTCTGTGAAAATGGGCTTATTATTTATTATGAGGTTTCTTATTGATCATTTAAAAATAGTAATTGAAGTATAGGAAATGGTAAATCCTATCTACAGGTGAAAATGTAGATGATGAAAAAGTTAAGTAGCTTTCCCTCAGTTTCCTTGATCTAAAATGAAAGATTTAAGACTTTGCCATCTTCTCTGTTCTTGATTCCAATCTTCAGAAGCAATGAAAAAGTGGGCCATGGATGCAAAAGAGGAAACATATGACTTCTGTAACTTATGTTACAGAATGTGATTAATCAGACCATTTATAATTTGTTATAGTTACAGAGTTGGTTTCCATATGTGTTACTTAGTATTTTCCTATGCTTTTGTCTCAGCTTAGATATTAAAAACTAACATTATATGGTGACTCTCCCTAAGCAAGTATTCAAAACTTAGTTTCTAGAAATAACTCAAAGAAACCAATTTTATTTTCTAGGCATCCTTAAATCCTAATGATACACCTCCTTCTATTGTAAGTGAAGATTTTCTTCATGACCTTAAAGAAATTAATATTTCATATTCACAAGAAGCAGATGATCGAGTATTTAGAGCTCATGGTAAGCAATTTTATATAAGTACTATTTGTTTTTAATATTAAAATTTCCTATAATTTAATATGTTTTTACATGTTTTTTTTTTTTTTTTAAACTACAAAACAGGTCATTGTCTTCATGAGATATTTTTGCTCAGGGAAGGAATGTTTCAGCGAATTCCTGATATAGTTTTATGGCCAAGTAAGTCCTTTTTTTCTTTTGTATCATTACTTTGTATTGTGAAATCTTAAATAGATTTAGTATTGGAAATATATACTTTTAAATATAGGAATTGTAAAAAGTATAGGTAGCTATATTTTTAGAGTTTCCAGAAGTCATATAATTCTTTCTTGATCTAATCATCTTAAACTGTTGGTTTTCATGATTGGTTTTGCTGTTGATGAGTAAGTCTTCATTTTAAATATTAACATCATAGCGGGAGGTCAGTTAAAAAATGCATTTTTGGTTTGTTTGAAAGCTTAATGAAATTAAATATGTTCAGATGTAGAGAAGCTCTTAACTATTGATTGCCACAAACTCATACTAGTAATTTGGTGGTATCAGTTTGTGGACTAAAAAACATTATATTCAAATAGTGAAATAAGTTTTTTAAGATACCTATTGTCTTGGATATAAATAAATTTTGAAAAATTAATTTTCATGATTTTGGCTTTAGATAGAGGATGGATGAGCTTTGTGTTGTTATTTTGCTCTTGCTGATGATTAGGTAGTCAGTATGTTTATATATATGATTTTTATACCCATCTCTTTTAGTAGAAAATTTAAAGCAGAATTGGTATATTGTACCTTACTGTCCATAATTACCATTTTAAGAAAGTTCCAGTAATCTGATCCTTTTTCTTCTTCAGATTCTATAAAGAAGTAGATAGAGTATTTTATTTTTCAAAAAATAGGCTCATCGGTTTTTAGATGTGATCCTTTTACTTTACAGGAAGTATCTGAAGGAGAAAATCATACTTTAATGTGGAGGTAGGAGAGAGGTGACATAGATAGGAGGAAAATCCAAGTGCATATGTAGCTGAGATTAAATTACTTTCCTGATACTTATGATGTATATTCTTTTAGCATTCTCTTAGTAGCTTTAGGCTGCTTCTTTACTAAGATTTGGGGAAGATTCATTCTACTTTTTAACTGGAAAAAAATGAAAGCAAAATTTATTAGTTTTCATTTCTTTTAGGAAACTTTAATAGACTATCTTTGGATGTATCTTAAGTAGAGCTTTCAAATGTGCTTTCTAGGTATTTTCTTCATGTGTCTGACTATTAAAGTACTGAGAAATTACCAGAATGAAAATATATGTCTTTGTTTAGGAAATACAAATCTTTCTAAAAAATCCAGATTGAGGAAACATGCAGGGTTATAGTCTGTTGTTGCACAAAAGTTTCTACATTCTGTAAAATCCATCCTATTTGTCAGTTCCCTCGTAGCCTTGTCTTTTTTTCCCATATCAGTTTTCAAATCAGGCCCTTATCAATGCATAGTTGGATTTTTGTAACAGCCTATAAGGTTCTCTCTCATGCCTCTAGTTTCTTGTTTCTCCAAGCCTCCTATATACTCTTGAGAGGTTAGTTTTTCTAAAATATTCCCTTTACCATCATGTTTCATACCTCAGGAATCTATATGAATAGTGTATAGGTGCTTGAATCAAGTTTATAATTTTATTCTGGTGAATCTCCTGGTATAAGGACTACTCGGAATATTTTTTCCCAATAGGTGATCAGATCTCTGAGACCTTTATTTAACTTTAATATAAATTTTCTACTGGTGATAAAGTTTAGGTTTCTTTCTTTGCATGAGTGAGGGCAAATTTTGAGACAATATGACAATTTAAGACAGTGTGGTATTCTGTAGAGTGGAGGTAGCTGTCTCATTTTGCAGTTTGAATACACATATGTGCGCACACACACTATATATACACATATACATACACACACACACACACACACACACAAAGTATGCTTTGGGATATACACATACACACACATACACCTAGGAGATCTATCCTTGTGGATGTCTGTAAGCCTGGCTATAATTTGAATCTGAATTTTATATTAAATAGGATATCTAGGGTTTGTCTAAGCATAATAACTAAGCATAATATATGTAACTTTTATGATTTGGAGTCGTCCTTAAACCAGGATTTGTCACCATTGTGACCTTTACACAGTGTGATCTGCCTTTCATTTATTTTAGACAAGTTGTCAGTCACTCATATATGTTGTCTGTGGGAAGTGTGCTTATAAAAATAAAGTCTCCTTTAACAACTTTACATATTTTTAAATCATTTCACTTATTAAATTTAGTACTTATGTGTTATTTTTAGCTGTGTAAATACCAAAACTTCGGGCCTGTGAAAATATGTGCTAGGTACTGTTCTAGGTATTGAGGATGAGCTGTGAAAAAAACAAAAATCTATTCTCAGGTGCCCTACAATTTAGTGGGGAAGGAGGCAGAAAAGAGCAAATAAATATGTAATGTATTGAGTGGTGATACATGCTGTAGAGAAAAGGCACAGTAAGAAAATAGCCAAACAGATGAGCAGTGGGATGAGAGAGTGCTGTGTCAGATAACATGATTAAGAAAAGCTTCTGTTTAGGTGGCAATCCTAGAAGTAGTTTTGCCTTTTTTTTGTTGTTGTTGTTAAGATTTTATTTATTTATTCATGAGAGACACACACACATAGAGAGGCAGAGACATAGGCAGAGGGAGAAGCAGGCCCCATGCAGGGAGCCCGACGTGGGACTCGATCATGGGGTCTCCAGGATCATACCCTGGGCTGAAGGCAGTGCTAAACCGCTGAGCCACCTGGGCTGCCCTAGTTTTGCCTTGTTAAAGGTTTTTGACAGTCATGTTTGGGTATTTTATTATTAATAAACTATTATTCCACTTAGTAAGAAAATTTTACCACAAGTAGTAAGTTTTATAAGCTTAATCTGGAAGCTTAAAATGGATTTTCATTAAAAATTGGAATGAGGGGATCCCTGGGTGGCTCAGCGGTTTGACACCTGCCTTTGGCCCGGGGCGTGATCCTGGAGTCCCGGGATCGGGTCCCACGTCGGGCTCCCACGCCTGCTTCTCCCTCTGCCTGTGTCTCTGCCTCTCTCTCTATCATAAATAAATAAATAAATCTTAAAAAAAAATTGGAATGATACAAATGACATAGTCCTAGTTTTAAACAAACCTGAGAAATGATAACTTTTAGATAACAGTATTTTTACTTTCATAAATGGATATTCACTTGTTTATTTTACATCCTTAAATTTCCCTTTCAAGCCCTTAGCAGGTAATACTGGGTTTTTGCGTGTTTCCTTGCCTCAAGTCTTTTTCTTTTCTTTGCCATTCCATGTTATCAGAAGATTTATCCTTTTCAGATAGTTTCTTTGCTATGTTGGTCCCTGGCTTAGTGCCCTATTTGCTAGTCAAATTGAGTTTTAGCATTTTGTGTCTTATATTTAAAATCTTCTGTTGTCAGGTTTTTGTTACTCGTATAGCTTTTATTCTGATAAAGAGTACTCTTTCATTGTATACATTAGAGAGGAATATATGTAGTACATCATATATAGCATTTTAAAATTTGTAAAACAATAATTATCAGTGGATGCAAAAATTAGCGGGTGAAAGTATGACGAGAAACATATTTATGTAGAGTAACCATCGCCCCACAAAACATTTTTAATTATAGTATTCTTATGGTGGAAAAACCAAGCAGATACTTCGTAATCAAATGATGAAAGTTAACATTACTAGAAATGAGACATGTCTACATAATGTGCCTCCAGATGTAACTCATTAAGAAAGTCACATCAGCACTTCTGTGGAATTCCTGCCAAAATATGTAACCTGAATTTAATAATGAGGAGGCAGACTCGAGAGATACTCTATGAAATAACTGACCAGTGTTTTTCAAAAGTGTCAGGGTCATGAAAATAAAAGATAGACTGAGGAACTCTCCAGATTAAAGAAGAGTAAGGAGACATGACAACTAAATACAATGTATGATTGACTGGTCCAGAAAAGGAGACATTAGTGGAACAATTGGCAAAATTTGAATAAGGTCTGTTGATTAGTTAAGAATAATATGTAAGTATAAATTGTTTGGTTTTGATAATTGAAATTATAAGATGTTATTATTTGTGGCTGCTGGATGAAGGAAATTTTTTACCTTTTTGTAGCCTTTTTCTGAGTATGAAATCATTTCAAAATGAAAAGTTAAAAAGATAAATACTAAACATTTTGTTTTAATATAACTGTTTAATGTGTTGATGAGTAAATAAGTAAAGAAAAAGTTTAGACACTAAAGAACTTCATGGACCCTTACTTTGCAGGGTTACCCAGATTTTATTCATGTCCTTGTGATTAATTTATTTTCCCTCTTTTTTTCAACAGCCTGTCATGATGATGTAGTTAAGATTGTGAATCTAGCATGCAAATATAACCTTTGTATCATACCAATTGGTGGTAGGTATTGTGCCTTTTGAATTTTAATATCATGTAAATGTGTTCATTTTCTTTAAAATATTTGTATTGTAAATATTTGTGTCATTCCATTGAAAGCAGATATTCTTGTAATTATGATATGGTTATTCTGAAAAACTTGTTTATGCTTCTCATTTTTGAGTAGATCTGTCTACCCGAACTGTTTGAGACATGTTGTTCATGGCTTCTTTCCCATATAGATCTTAGTTGATGCCGTGACTTAATGCTTAAATAAAAAAATATTCCCACTTTAGTAATTACTTTATAACATTTATAGAGAGAATGTTATTTTTCAGAGGCTAAATATGCTCACTATATATTTTTGAGAAGGAACACTATGCAGTGTGAACTAGGACAATGATGACCAGCTCAGTAATACCTTTTAATGTTGAAAAACTAATGTTGCTTTGCATTTTAAGACAAATTGGTCTCTTTTATTTTATTTATTTATTTATTTATTTATTTATTTATTTATTTATTTATTTTTGCATTTGATCTCTTTTAATAATCTACATTACTTTCATTGAATTAGCATTGATGGAAGAGAAGTGAGACCCCAAACAAATCAGAAGCTCCAGATTCCTTCTTTAGCTAATGCTTTTGGTTGAGTTCGTGAGAAAAAGGCACTACAGTGCCACTTTCAGGGAAATATTTTTCTAATTTCAAATGACTGTGACAAGCAAATAGTGTTTATTGGTTACAAATATGTTCTTAATTGACAGTTCACATTCTCACCTTGTGAAAGTAAATTGAATCAGCACCTCCTATAATTCTTACTTGTAGTAAGAGTTTTCTATTCAAAGCACATAGAAGTACCAGTTAGGAATTTATTCTCATATATGGTAATGTAGATGGTTAATAACTAAGAATATGCTATTATTTTAGATTGGTATCAAGAAAGCATTTTTCCTTTAATAAAAAATGTTAATGGAAAACAGTACATTGTTTATATATTTCTATATATTGTTTATTCTATATTAAAATCACCTTTTCACCATTAACATATAAATGTGTTTTACATAGTCTGGGCAATTTTAACTTGTTTATATTCTAATTTACTAAAGTCTTTTTGTATGACAACTAAGATTATTTATTTTAAATGATAAATGAATCTCATAATTAAGGTAAGGTATCTTGAAGTAGGAAGGGTATTTTTTCTTTTAAGTGATATCTCCATAGTAATTATTAGCTTAGAATTTTTCTAATCATGTTTTTGGAGTTTCACAAATTGCTAGGGGCTTCACTTGAGTGTGCCCAGGGATGGAGCCATATCCCATTGCTTTCAGCTCCCTAATATTGCTTCATTTTGGCACGCAGCATAAAATAAAGGTGAGTTTGCTCTTAGTGTGTTAGCATTTGCAAATTACATTTTGTAAAGTAGAAATAGGTTATTTTTCTAGTGTGGGCCTATTTGTATACTTTGTATTAGGGATTTGCCCTAGAAATGTAGCTAAAAAATAAAATATTAAAACTGTTTCCTATTTTGGCAGGAGGAACAAGCGTATCATACGGCCTAATGTGTCCTGCAGATGAGACAAGAACAATTATTTCTTTGGATACTTCTCAAATGGTATATGATCATTTTAGACATATTTGAAGATAGTGTTTGGTTTTAAAAAAAGCTGTGGCTCAGTCTTAGATATCATTAAAAAGTTATATTTTTATTTTGTTTTAAATTTATCATTATATTTTACCATTGTCTTTAGGTCTCAAAAAGCTAAAGTTCATTCATGTTCAGGTACATGTCTTGGTGGTTTCTACCAAATTGGCCTGAGAAATTGATGATTTGAGAAGCATGGTGTTGACTATTGATACAATAGATGACCTGATTTGTATTGTTAAAAGTAAAAGAAATATTGGTTAAGGTTAATTTGAAATACCAAGACTTGTCCCCCAAGTTTTTAATGCGGTTGCAGTTTTACTTGTGGAAGATTGGAGAGCAGACTAATTTTAATCTAGGATTATTTTGTGATCTTTTGGCTCACTGTGGTCCCAAGAGTTGGACATTGTGCCATGTTAAAGCTTTAATTTGTGTATGAACTTAATCTTAACTATATTGTCAACAATATATATGATTGCATGCATATTCCTTCATTACTATAAAATTTTATATTTTTTTAACTAATTTATTAATTTGAATTTTTTTCAAACACCAAATAGAATAGTATACCCATTTTCTAGATTAAGTAATTACTAACAGTTTGTCATATTAGCTTTATCTTTCTTTGTCAACTATTTTATTTTATTTTTTTATTTATTCTATTTTTTTATTTATTTTTTAAATTTTTAAAATTTATTTATGATAGTCACACACACAGAGAGAGAGAGGCAGAGAGATAGGCAGAAGGAGAAGCGGCTCCATGCACCGGGGGCCTGATGTGGGATTCAATCCCGGGTCTCCAGGATTGCGCCCTGGGCCAAAGGCAGGCGCCAAACCGCTGTGCCACCCAGGGATCCCTTTGTCATTTTAAAAAGCAGTCTCATATTATGCTACTTATATCTAAATATTTCTTATGCATCTATTTTTAAAAGGACATTTTCTTACTCTATTATTATTGCTATTGGGAAACTTAAAAACAATTCCTTAAATCACTTAATATACAGTTCACATTCAAATTTTACAATGGTTTTAAAATTGTCTTTATTTTATACTTCATTTGCTCACATGGGGATTCAGAGAAGGCCCATGTTGGCATTTGTTGTTTTTCTATTTCATTTTATCCGAAACCCCCTTCTTTCAAAACTTTATTGAATGTTACTGACTTTTGGAGAAAATAGGTTATTTGTAGTATAAAATGTATCATATTTTGAATTTGGATGTCACTTCATCTTGGTGTCATGTAACTCTTCTTCTGGGCTTTGTATGTCCTCTAAACTGGAAGTTAGATATAAAGTCTAGTTAGAACTCAAGCATAGCTTAAACATTTTTTTTGAGCAAGGATATTTCATAGATGATGATGTGTTTTTCTGTCTCACACCACATCACATCAGGAGGCATGTAATATCTGTTTGTCCACTTTAAGTTTGCTGCGATTAGTCATGAGGTTCAGATGGTTATAGCATGATTATTCTTCTATAAAGTTCTCCATTAACCTTTGTTCTAATCCCAGAGTTTAAGAAAAGGCAGTTTCCTTAGAAGGCCCTTAAGAGTAGCCTATTCTGAATAGGCTTTGGAATGTGTTTGAATTTCTGTATACTTTAATGTGTACAAATGTACCACTGAATCTTTTACTGAATTTGGAAAACAGAGACAATAATAATGCGGAAGGTAATTGTGAAGATTAAATGAGATAATATAAAATAAAAGTCTTTGTACTGAGTAGATGCTTAAAATTCTGTGGCAGAATTTTAAATGCCAGGTTTTTAACTACTTATTTTGTAGCAAAACCTTGTATATTCACTGCCTTTAATGCTCTTAAATACTGTAGTAGATGGGTGGTGCCTACAATTGTGATTGCTTTGGAGTCAATAAACTGTGCATGATTTTGCACAGAGTACTTTTGATACAGTGTGTACAAAATATGATAGTTATGCCAGTTTTCTATTTCTATATTTCTTAAATATATACAATAATACTAAGACCTATTGGTCTCAAACTTTTTGTCTTATAGTTAACCTATATTAACAAGGGTAGTGTATACTGGATGTAATAAGGGTATCCTATGTTTTCTATATAGGTTTTTCTGTGAGTGCTCATTAAGGTATTTTTTTTTTTCTCTGCCTTCTTCAATTGTTTTGGCTTTTTTTCTACCAAAAATATGTTTGGACCCTGGTAGATAAAAGGTATATAATTAGCACAAGTATGTAGTCACTTCAAGAGCCTGTATATTAGGGGAAAAGATGTATATCAAGTTATTGTAAAGTACAGATTATTGAATTATGTCTTTTTACTTTATAGTTTAGGACTTCCTATTGTTTATTTTATTTTATTTTATTTTTATTTTTTTGTTTTTTTTAAATTTTTTTTTTATTTATTTATGATAGTCACAGAGAGAGAGAGAGGCAGAGACACAGGCAGAGGAGAGAAGCAGGCTCCATGCACTGGGAGCCCGACGTGGGATTCGATCCCGGGTCTCCAGGATCGCACCCTGGGCCAAAGGCAGGCGCTAAACCGCTGCGCCACCCAGGGATCCCCTTCCTATTGTTTAGATGCTGTAGGACCAAAAGACTGATTTGCTATAGTTACATTGAAATTGTTATTGTCTTACTGTGAGAGTATAATTAAAATGATAGTTTTACATAGCATAAAACAAAAAGTACATTCACATATATCATCTAATTTAATGTTTATCATAAATCCTGCGAATTAAGCAGTGCAGTTATTTGCATGTATTTGCATGTATTCAAATTTAGAATATAGGCAGACCATTTTCGTATTATCTATTGTATTGCTTCCTTTTTATTATTAGCTAGGTTTACCTGCATTCAAACATATCAAAATGCAAAGAAAGCTTTGTTGGGATTCAGAAGAGTCTATATATTAACCTGATTGCTCAGCCAAATAAATAGAAGGGGAAAGAAGTCTGTTTTTAATAGTAGAAAATAATTCATGAGGATTCATATATATACAAATTAGGTCAACCAAGAATGTTTAAAACATTTTTTGGGCAGCCATACATTTGGCAAGTTGAGCCAGATGATATTTGGCTCCTACTTTTCAAGCAGGAGGGAGGGCTATGCTTTGGTTTCTATCCAGGACCTCTGGTCCTATTTTGGGTTAAAAATAAAGCAGGAATGCTATTTACTATATTCAGATGTCTTTGGAGGTGTCTTTTTCTAGTCTTACAGTGGCCATCTTCTGATATTGTTAAGTTAGATATGATTGTTAACTATCAATAGTAGTACAAATGGGGATCCCTGGGTGGCTCAGTGGTTTGGCATCTGCCTTCGGCCCAGGGCGTGATCCTGGAGTCCTGGGATCAAGTCCTGCATTGGGCTCCCTGCATGGAGCCTGCTTCTCCCTCTGCCTGTGTCTCTGCCTCTTTCTCTCTCTCTCATGAATAAATAAAATCTTAAAAAAAAAAATAGTAATACGGATAGTAATGCTAAGAACTTTGTATGCTAAGATTTTGTGTGTGTGTGTGTGTTTAAAGATTTTATTTTTAAGTAATCCCTTTACCCAACATGGGGCTTAATCCCACAACCTGAGATCAAGAACTGCATGCTCCACTGACTGAGCCAACTAGGCATGCCTGTATGCTAAGTTTGTTCTGTGCATTATCTCATTTAATCTTTATACCAACCTTAAGAGTAGTATTAGTATTCACACTTTACAAGTGAGGAAACACTAAACTTAGTTAAATAATTTGCCTAAGGTAAGAGGTAGAGTTTAATTCAGATTAATACCTGAATAAAGACAGAGTGTGTTTTAAACTGTCTCCTATGCAATATACTGCCTATGTTACTATGTCTGTCATGTGTAGTCTGGAATACATGGAACCTTGTAGTGTGGGTTTGCTAATTTTGTGTCTTATCACTTGCTACCTTGAGTTAGGAAGTTATATTTCCTCAGAAAATGTCAGTAGTTCTGGAGATGATACTTTTTTCTTCCTTTGCAACAGAATCGAATTCTTTGGGTTGATGAGAACAATCTGACAGCTCATGTGGAGGCTGGTATCACGGGTCAGGAGTTGGAAAGACAGGTATGTTATTTCCCTTAATTAAGATTTTCAAAATTTCTATGTATTCTCTTTAGTTTTTTTAAGATTTATTTACTTACTTGAGAGAGAGAGAGAGAGTGCGTGCATGCAAGGGGTGGGTGGGTAGAGAGAGAGAGAGGGAGAGAATCTCAAGCAGAGTCCCTGCTGAGCACGGAGCTGGATGTGGGGCTCCACCTCACGACCCCGAGATCATGACCTGAGCTGAAACCAAGAGTCGGACGCTTAACTGACTGAGCTACCCAGGCACCCAACCGTGTGTTCTTTTTATGGATGACTACCTTTCACAGTACTTTCTCTGAACAGATTTGCTCATTTTCTGTTGTGGGTCAGGCATTGAGCTAGATACTGAGGACACATCCCCTACCCTTGGAAAGCTTATATTAAAACAGAAAGTTAGGTAAATAGACAGTTATGATTCAGAGTGAGAATTGCAAGGTGAAGGCTGGATGCAGGGTGTTATGGCTAATCAAATGGGGACAAGAAGGAAGGAATTGGACAAAGAAAGTATCACAGAAAATACAGCATTTAAAATGAGACTTCAGGATGAGTGAAAGTCAGCAAAAAAGGAAATGGGAGTGTAGAGGACAGTCAGGAAGCAGCAGGTACAGAGGCTTTTAGGGTAGCTGTTGCTTTTCTGGGCCGACAGACAGCTGAGTGTGGCTGATGTCTAGTGTGTGTTTATGGGATAATACACATTCTTGGTGTTTACATGTTGGGTGGGTGAATATATAGTGGTAGTAAAGGATTAAGCTAGGGAAACATGGAAGAGAACAGATTATAAAGGGACCTTATATAGAGAGCCCCTTTTAGAAGTTTGAACTTTACCTCTGTTTTCAGGTAGTTCTGGTTAGCTCCTGTGTGGAGGATGGAAGAAGGGCACATAAGGGTGGGTAAGAGGCTACTGGCATAATTCAAGCAAGAGCTGATAGTGACCTACAATAAAGGAGTAAGGATGGAGTAAAGTGGAACATATTGGATATTGAATTCTCAGAAATCGGTGATAAATTGGATCAACTATGTAATGTTGGTATTGGTATTGAACTTATGAATGCCTAATTTCTTTTTTTTTTGAAAAAGATTTTTATTTTAGAACTCGTATGTGTGTAAGCAGGTGAGAGGGGGAGAAGCAGAGGGAGGAGGGGGAATGAGCAGGCTCAGCACTAAGCCTGGAGCCCCACACACAGCTCAATCTCATGACCCTGAGATCGTGACCTGAGCCAAAATCAAGAGTCAGACCCTTAATTAACTGAGCCACCCAGGTGCTCAAATGCCTAATTTCATTGAAAACTGCTCATCTCATGAATTAGTCAAACTCTTGGAGACCTTATAGCACTTTTTTAGGATCCTGATGAATCCTTGGAAAATGTTAGATTCCTTTTGTGGATTCTAAACAGGGAATTATTAAAGTATTTTCAGTCTCCTCAGACATGGTCAGGATGACTACAACTCCGCTTTTGTAAACAAAAATTAGGAAGTTTAATTTGTTGATATACTGATCACTTTGTTCAACCTGAGTTCCAGAGACTCTCCTTCCTGCCTTTGAATGGGACAGAGAGAGACGAGATATGCTTCTCAATCTTCTTTTATTCTCTTTTTCCTTATTTCTTGGTAAAAAGTTGAGTGAAATTGTTTCGCCACTGACCTAGATGAAAGGATTTGAAAAAAATTATTGCAGTATTATGTTTATTTTTTATTTAATGCACTAAGAGAACAGGAATGAAATCTTTAATAAGTCAGTATTTTATATAAGTCCGGGTAATAGATTTGTTAATTATTATAGTTATAATGAACTTAAGTGGGCAGAATAGTAGTATTTAATGAAAAAAAAAACTGTAAAAAGTCCTCTATTTTCTATTATATCTGAATAAGGCACTATCAATGCAGCAATTTTTTTTATAACAAAGGGTGGCCTTTCATGTCTCTAATTTTTTCTTTTATTACAGCATTTGATAGTATTTTAACCTTTCCAAGTTTTCTTTTCTTTTCTTTTTTCTTTTCTTTTCTTTTCTTTTCTTTTCTTTTCTTTTCTTTTCTTTTCTTTTCTCTTTTCTTTCTTCCTTCCTTCCTTCCTTTCTTCCTTTCCTTTCCTTTCCTTTCCTTCCTTTCCTTTCCTTTCCTTTCCTTTCCTTTCCTTTCCTTTCCTTTCCTTTCCTTTCTCTTTTCTTTTCTTTTCTTTTCTTTTTTTTCTTTTCTTGTTAGAGTTAAAATTCAGGGAACATATTTCCTTGAAATTTAAATGACATTTTCCCAGACTAGGAACTTCTGTTATTTTACTTCCTAGTTCATTTCCCTAAATGCCAATATAGAACTTTTTTTTTTTTTTTTTGCCTCCAGTAAACTGTAATGTAGTCTCTACAGCTGTTTTGATCCCACTTCAAGTTCTTCGTCATTAAATTTCTGCACTTTTTAGTTTCTTAATCAGCTGAGGTAACCAGCTTAACACATCCTTTTTCCTTCTAGAAATTTTAAAACAACACTACGATAGTAGTTGGGTAGCACATGTTTTAATCTTTTTAGGTTGTAGATTACATTGATTTTATTATGTATAAAATTTAAGGGAGGTCACTAATGTCAATTATGGATTTGTTGTATAATAACTCCATTGGGGTATAATTGTCATATAGTAAATTGCACTTATTTAAAAGGTACAACTTGATGTGGTTTGATACCTGAGTACACCTGTGAAATCATCACCACAATTACGATAATGAACAATTGAATGAAACCCAAAGATTTCCTCTTGCTTCTTTATGATTCCTCTGCCCCTGGCAATCATTGATCTGTTTGTTTGTTTGTTGTTTGTTTTATAACAGAAGTTTATTATCTCATAGGTCTGGAGGCTGATCTGCTTTCTATCACTGTAGACTTGTTTAATTGTCCTACAGTTTTACTGAATTCTAATCATGCACTTTTTTTTTTAAGGGTATTGATGGTACGACTTCTTTCACTAGGCATACTTAGTTTGAGATTCATGCATATTGTTGCATGTATCAACTAGTTTATTCCTTTTTAATGCTCACTAATGTTGCATTATACTACTGTTTATCTGTTCACTTGTTGAACACTTATTTACAATTTGGGACTATTACAAATAAAGCTGCTATAAACATTTATGTGCAAATCCCTGTATGGACATATACTTCCATTTCTCTTGGGTAAATATGTAGAAATGAAATGGCTAAATTAAGTGGTAGGTATATATTCACCTTTTTGAAAAACTATCAAACATTTCCCTAGAGGACATCATTTTATATTCCTATTAGCACTGTGTAAGAGTTCCAATTTCTCTGCATTCTCTCCAGTACTTGTTAATGTTTGTCTTTTAAGTTTTAGTCATTCTGGTAGATGTGTTACAGTATCTCATTGTAGTTTTAATTTCTATTTCTCTAGTGACTAATGATGTTGAACATCTTTTCAAGTACAATTTGTCATCCATGTATCTTCTTTGGTGAAGTATCTGTTCAAGTTGTTTGTCCAATTTTTGCTTATTATTTTTTTGTCCAATTTTTCAATTGGGTTGTTTGTTTTCGTATTACTGAGTTTTGAGAATTCTTTACATATTCTGGTTATAAATCCTCTGCAGATCTATGCTTTGCAAATATTTTCTCCCAGTCTGTGACTTGTCTTTTCATTCTCTTAACAGAGTCTTTTGACTCTGAATAGATATTTTTAATTTTGATGAATTCCACAGTGTATTTTTTACTTTATATATCATATCTAGAAATCTTTGCTTTACTGGAGCATACAAAGATTTTCTCCCATTTAAGTTTCATAGTTTTTAGTTTACATTCAAGTTTCTGAAGAGTTTTGAAGATTTTTGAGTTAATGTTTATGTATGGTACAAGGGTGGATTGAAGTTCATTTTGTTGGATATGGATATCCAGTTATTTCAGTACTGTTTATTGACAAGACTATACTTCAAATTGTGTTGGCTATTCTGGGTCTTTTGCCTCTCCACATAGACTTTAGAATCAGCTTGTTAACATATATAAATAACTTGTTGAGTTTTGATTGGGATTTTTACACTGAATCTGTAGATCAGTTTGGGAAGGACTGACATCTTGATAATCTTCATAGATCTTGTAATGTATCTGTTAGATTTATACCTGAGTATTTCATTTGGGGTGGGGGGCACCTAATGGAAATGGTGTTATGTTTTAATTTTAAATTCTACTTGTTGCTTGTTAGTATGTAGGAGAGCAATTGATTTTTGTATATTAATTATATGTTCTGCAATCTTGCGTTTTTGCTTATTCAAGGTTACCTTTCTGTTTTTTCAAAGATATTTTAACTGAGTATAGTATGCTAGGTAAGTTAACTTTTTCTTTCAGTAATATAAAAATATGGCTTCACTGTTGTCTCACTTTGCTGTTTCTGACAAGAAATCTTTGTCCCAATGTACATTCTGTGTGGTTTTTCTTTTGTTGTTGTTTGCTTTTAAGATTTTCTTATAGATGGTTGACTAATGTGATTGTGATGGATCTTGGTGTAGTTTTTTTGTGTTTCTTATGTTGGGGCTTTGTTGAGCTTTTATTTGTGGGTTTATAGTTTTCATGACATTTAGAAAATTTTTGGCTATTCTTCAAATATCTGGTTCTCCCTCCCCCACTTGACCTTTAGGGATTCTGTTTACTCATATATTAGCCTGTTTGAAGTTCCACAGCTTACTGCTACTCTTTTCAGTTTTTTCTTTAGTTTTTTTTTTTTTTTTTTTTTTTTTTGCTAAGTCTTGGAGTTCACTAATCTTTTATTTGATGAAGATATTCTGCTCTTAACCCCATCAGTATATTTTTTACCTAAAATATTGTATTTCTTACTTTTCTAGATGTTTAATTTGGGTCTTTCTATATTTTCTATGTCTTTCCTATTTGAACATATGGAACACAGTTAAATAACTGTTTTAATGTCCTGGTCAGCTAATTCTAACATCTTTGTTAATTCTGAATTGGTTTTGATTATTCACCTCATAATGATTATTTTCCTTATTATGGGTTGTGTTTTCTGCTTCCTTGTATGCATGGTAATTTTTTACTTAAGTACCACACATTGTGAATATTATCTTGTTAGGTCTTGGATGTTTTTTAATTCTATAATTAGTCTTTTTTAAATAAAAATTTTATTTATTTATTTGAGAGAGAGCACTAGAGGAGGGGAGAGGCAGACTTCCTGCTGAGCAGGGAGCCTGATACGGGGCTCAATCCCAGAACCACAGGATCTTGGCCTGAGCTGAATGAAGGCAGACGCTGAACTGAGCCACCCAGGCACCCCCAATGCTATAAATATTCTTGAGCTTTTGGGGGGAATATAGTTACTTGGAAATAGTTTGATCCTTTATTTCTTGCTTCCATGATCTTTTAGGTGGGTTTAGAGGAGTGCTCAATTTGTGGCCAGCCATTTCTCATTACTGAGGAATGACCATCCTCCTCCTGGGTGTTCTGTCTCATGCTTTGTGAAGGAGAAGTTTTCCAAATCAGGCTGACGGCAACAGATTCCTGGCCCTGTATGAGTTCTGGTACTTTTTTCTCTAACCCTTTTGGATTATTTCTAACTCTCGTCCTGGGTAGTTTCCTCACTTGTATGTGCTTTTCATTACTTTGCTGACTACTTGAGGGGGACCCTCTGCCAGTCTCCAGGGTTCTCTCTCTGTACTGTTCTCTTCTCTTCAATACTTTCTCTTGTGAATTTTAGATGCTTTGGTTTTCTAGAACTCCAAACTCAGTCTCCTTACTCAGTACTTACTCTCCTTACTCAGTCTTCTCACAGTGTTTGCCAGAGTTATGCCTGGATTCTCTTTCCCCACTCACAGCGTGAGTATAAGCAAGGGGCACTCATAGTATTCACTTCCTTTGTTGGCTTTCTCAAGGGATCATAGCACTTTATTACCTCATGTCTAGTGTTTAAAGACTTTCATTCCATATATTTTTCAGTTTTTTTTTTTTTTTTTTTTTCATGTGTAAATCTAGTTCCTCTTCAATTTGGGTGAATGTCCCTGCTGCAGTTTCGATTTTTTTCCATTACATATCTAATTGTTCTGGATTTATTTAATTATATTTCTTGTTAATTTCAGTTTTCTTCTCTGTTTATATAATAACAAGCTGTACAATTTAGGATTTGGTCTTAGTGATGTGTCTCAGTCTTATTAGCACATTGTAAATATTTGTTGTTTTAATATTGAATGGGGGTACAGAGTGAATTCTTATTCTGTTTTATGGCATATAGATGGGAGAGGAGAGGTTATTTTATTTTATTTAAAAAGATATTGGTTAACTATATGAGTTAAATCTGTAAGCTTTTCTTCAGATTTTTCTTAGCAACAACAGAGACAGCAAAGACACCTTTAGAAGAGCAAGTAGCTGAATGTATATGGTCGTAGATACCATTAAGCACCTAACTGTATGCCAAAAATTGTTTCTTATTAGCATACTATAGCATGCAGATTTTCTAGCAAGCATAGATGACAAGTTTCAAATTTAAGTTCTTAACAATTATACTTACTTCACTTACCTGGTAGGAAGTTAGATTTTAACAAAGTAGTAGATTTAATTTCTTTTTTTTTAATTAAATTAAAATTTTAGGGATCCCTGGGTGGCGCAGCGGTTTAGCGCCTGCCTTTGGCCCAGGGCGCGATCCTGGAGACCCGGGATCGAATCCCACATCGGGCTCCCAGTGCATGGAGCCTGCTTCTCCCTCTGCCTATGTCTCTGCCTCTCTCTCTCTCTCTCTGTGTGACTATCATAAATAAATTAAAAAAAAAAAAGATTTAAAATTTTAAAGGATTTTATTTATTTATTCATTGAGAGACAGAGAGAGAGGCAGAGACATACACAGAGAGAGAAGCAGGCTCTATGCTGGGAGCCCGATGTGGGACTTGATCCTAGGACTCCAGGATCACACCCTGGGCTGAAGGCAGATGCTCAACCGCTGAGCCACCCAGGTGTCCACAAAGTGTAATAGATTTAAAATGGTGTGCCAGGTTAAGCTCCTTGAGCATAGAGACTGTAGTTTTTTTTTTTCATTCCTTTTGTATCATTATTTTCATCCTTTACGTAATTCCTGGCTGGTGGTAGCCACGTTATAATTGAAGAAGGTAATGAAGTAGCCTACCAGACATAAGAAGCAAATTAATAGTGTATCTAACACGAATGTACTTATAGAAGTAGTTTAGATTCAATTTGCATTGGTGTAGGTAAATGTGGAGATTTTGTCATGAGATTATGTGAAAACTCCCTGTTCAGTGCTTAGGACATCTAAGGTGCTCTATGAATGTTTTTTTTATTTTCTTCTCTAATTTCAGAAAAATTGAGAAACAGTAGTCTTTTTGAGTCTTATAGATTGGGAGTTAGGGAAGAACTGTAAAATAATCTAATAATCTTCATTTTAAATTGTTCATGTATTTAAGCTACTTATTTGTGAGTAATAGCCTCAAAATGAAATAAATGTATTGAATATTTAGTGAAAATTTTATTATTAATAATTGATGTCTTTTTTAATATTGTTTTCCTATCAAAAATATTAGAAAAGATAAATAATTTGTAATGCTGATGTTCAAAAGCTAACAAATTATGTTTAACCTATTAGGTTCTCTCAGTTTGGATCACAACTTTTATACCATACTTACAGATACAAACGTAGCTGACATATTCTACATCTCTGCCTGGCTTACTTGAAAAATAGAAGCAGTTGCTTAACTGGATGACTATCAAAATGGTCAATACAGATTGATGGACTTGAGTGCAGTAGACAGTGAGTGTGCAGATGGTGGTGTCTGTACCATTTGACATGAGATGGCTGAGTCTTTAAAATGATTTCAGTGGAATGGCTTTGGTGGTGTTGCAGTAAAGGGCATCCATTCAACTTCAGGTGCTGTGCAGATGGCAAAGCCAAGCTAATATAGAAAAATGAGAAACAAGTGACTATTTAATGTACAGGAATGCATGATCTGCATCACAAATAAATGATGGTATTACATGCAGGAAACCTAGCCAGATGGCTGTACATTAAAACACATGACTCCTTGAGAGAATTAAGTACAGGCAATTTGCTTAGATTTTCTGCAGGCCTGCTGCATATTATATTAGGGTAGGGAGAATGAGAGATTGAGTGCTTTATTTATTGAAAGTGTTTAGGTGAAGTTGGCAGTTATTTAAGCATAATCTGATCCCATAAGTATTTAAATTGTCTCTTTGTGGGAAAAAAAAAGCAGGGAGGGTAGTTGGTTTTATTTTAAAAGGATGTAAGGAGGAAGATTGGCTGGCGAACCTGTAGAAAATAACTGTCTTTTGGTCTACATTTTTCAATTTTGTAAAGTTTTCCAGTGGGCAAAAGCTTAAAACATTTTTTGGATGAGCATGATAAAAGTATTTATTTTTCTGTAGAGGTTTTAATGAGCCCAAGTACCAGTGACATATGGAAATTTTAAAGTGTGAAGAGTTAATGTGTTGAGTGCTTTGGGAAATGGTACCACTAATAAAATACTAGTAAAATATTACATTTTCTGTTTTTCAGCTTAAAGAAAGTGGTTATTGTACAGGTCATGAACCAGATTCCCTGGAATTCAGCACTGTGGGAGGATGGGTATCTACTCGGGCATCAGGCATGAAGAAGAATATCTATGGCAATATTGAGGACCTGGTAAATTTCTTTCTGGTTACTATGTCATAATCAACTGGTCTATTATTATAAAGTGATTAAAGCCTTTTTTAGAGTTGAATGGTAGAGTCCTTCCAAAAGTATACCCCTTTTGATTATGGTAAAGCCGACTGTGTATAATAGAAACAGTTTAAAGACAACCGTGGTCATTATATATAGGTGCTGCTTTTCAAGTGACTGATACTTAGATGTAGACCCTTCATAGTATCTGACTTATAAAATATATAAACATTATTTTATAAGTTAGGAAGCCTCAGCCTTCAACTCTACCAAGGTTTGAATGCATTTATTTAAGTGATTTCATCGTGGCCACTCTTTTGCATTAGGAGAATTTTGTATTTACTTTTCTTTAAAATTTTTTCTGTATAGAATTAAAAGGCCTGATTGAAAATGTTCTAGTAGGTGGCAGTATGACCTATAATGGTTTATGTGCACACCATCTTATTTTAGCTAATCTGGTGCCAGTGTCCTGGGAGTTAGTGTAGTAGCCATGTAACTATGGGCATTCTGGCTGGGGATTAGGTATCATTTATTCCATGTGTAGCTTTTCCAGGGATTAGTTGTGTGACCTTGTGCAAATTGGTTCACCTTTCTAAACATGTTTCGTCTTCTATAGAGAATAATGATATTCGCTGTATAGGATTATTATAAGTATATATGGTAAACACTTAAAATGTTTACATTATCTTGTTTTTAAAAATTGAGGATATTTTTATATTTTTTTCTATTTGCAAATAAAATAACAAATTCAGTTTCAGAGGAGAGAACTTAATCCTTTTGCTATTGGATTATTAAAAGCTATCATAGTTTAGCAATTAATTTAGTATTGCTGAAGCATGTAATTTATTTTAAACCTTATTTGGAGATCCTTGAGGATCACAAATTATAAACATACATCCTAATGTGCTTATTTGCATGTGTATATTTAGCTTTTAATGTAAAAAAGGATCATGCTGTGTTTAATCTGCTCTTATGTTAGCAATACTTTAACTTGTAAGTAAACATAGATGTACACCATCATTTTTAGAGTGCATGTAATTCTCTTTTACTGACAGTTTGTCTTACTAAAGTAATTCCCTATTAGTGATTATTTAAATTATTCTTGATTTCAGAATTATAGAAAACAAAAGGGGGAAATATCTTCTTAATAATTTCTTTAGCATACATCTTTAATCATTTTCTTTGGGCAAGTTCCTAGAGCATGAATTGTTGCTTCAAGATGTTTATACATTTTTTAAGTCTTTGGATAGCGTAAATGCTTCATGGACATTTGTGCCAGTTGACAATCCCACTAGCACTATGAGAATCTTTATTTTACTGGACATTTTATTTATGTTTTTGTCTTTTAATTTTTTATTTCTTTAATTGTTAGCAAATTATACTTTTAAAATATCCTCATTCGTGATTTTTAGTTTTTATTTTATGAATTGTTTATTGAGGACATCAATAAACAATTTCCTTAAATAATAGACTATTTTTGTTTATCTGTCAGAAAGTCATTGTAAAGATGTGTTGGATTTTCACCTAACCATTTCCTGATTTGGATTTCAGGAACTATTTTTGAGTGACCTCTCCCTCCAGTATACTTACTTTCTCACTGGTGTGAGACCTGTATCACACGCATACCTCTTTTCTTCTGTTTAATTCAATCACTATGTCCCTCTTCATCCCATTTTTTACCTGATCATAATTAATGCTTCATTCTTTTCACTCTTTTCTACTAAGTGGATAAGGTAGATAAATTGAGACTGGGAATAAGGCAAGAATAAATTTTTTCTTAGAATTCTAAGCACCTGGAGCAGTGCTTGATGTGAATAATAGTGCTTCATCAGTATTGTTAAATAAATGAAAGAATGAACCTCTTAAAATATGATCATTGATTATCTTTTTCGTGCTTTAGTTCTTTGCCACATGGATAATCCTAGACTAAATTTGGTTTAAAGAAAAGTGCTTTTCATTTTTTTAAGATGATGAATATACCTAAATCAATAACAATCATAGAATGATTTTTTCCTCTTTTAAAGTTATTTAAACTTTATTTTTAGTCTAAGAATTACAAGAAGATATTAGAATTCTGAAGGGTATCACCATTTATCACTTAATCCAATATTTTTTAAAGTAGAATCTTTTGTAAATATAGATGGTTGTGTGTACACACACAGACAACATTCACTGACAAATATGTAATATGTAGAATTTACATCATGTATTGTATTAAACAGGTGGTTCATATAAAAATGGTAACACCTAGAGGTATAATAGAAAAAAGCTCTCAAGGACCTCGTATGTCAACAGGCCCTGATATCCATCACTTCATCATGGGATCTGAAGGTAAATATAACTAAATTTATTATGAAAAAATACAGGGTAGTGACTCCGTTTTGTAAAAATCTGTGATACTGTAATATAAGATCTTTGAAAGAAAGACATGTTTTATATATTTAAAGAATGGTAATTTTTTTAAAGTTTTATTACTTTAATTTAGTACTTCATAAAGTTTTTATTATGAGAACATCTTATTAAAAATCCTTTTACATTTTGGTTTTTTATAGTTTTAAAGATAAGTTAGTCCTTTTGGTATTTTATTTTTTGTTTTAGAGTTTTTAATCCATGATTTTAGGAAGAGTAGTTAAGATTTAAAGTGGTTTGCTTTAAAATTTTATACTTTATTCTCTAACCTTGTCTAAATTATCAGGGGGAAAGGACGAGAAAGTGTTGTCTTAGTGTCTTTCTGTAATTGTACCTTTTGTTAATTGCTATATGATTCTTTGAAGAAGTAGAATTTAAAATCCTGTTGATTTACATATATTTTAAAACGTATGTTAGACTTTTTTTTCTATTTAGATTCTTTGGTTACTTAATGCTAGATGGATTAGAATGTAGTTCTTTATCTTATACAAAAACATTTAATTGCTATGCTGATCAGGAAAACTGATCTCTTTTTTGCAAACTAATGTGGTGAATTTTATGGATAAGATGAACATAGACTTATTTTTCAATTTTTAGAATGGTAGAGAGGGATATCCCTTAAATTCAGAGAAATAAAACAAGTGTCTCTTCAATTAGTGGAGGAACGCATTACTAATTTAAAAGGTGGTATAAGCTAAAAAAGATTTTAAAGACGTTTAGCTATATTCATGGGTAAAGAGCAATTACAATAAACTAGGATGATAGGACATAAATTCTATCTTTTGACAGTAATGTCAGGAGGGAAAAAATAAACTATGTCTCAGTGACATGCTGGAGGTCTACTGTTGGTTTGATAGCCATAGGTATAGCTTAGATATTTTTTTGTGACAATCCATGATAAACCTTTGTCAAGATATCTCAGCAGTTTACTCTCTTATTTTTTTTTTCTGATCAGTATAGTCTTCTGTGGAAAAATAGAACTACATTTTTCATGAGAAAAAAATGTTAAGTTCCCTTAAAATAATATAGCTCTTTGGTAAATATTCTGTAACTTCTTATACAAACACATCGTCTAAAAGTTAACTAAAAGTATAACCTTTTGCCACCAGATGTCAAATTGAGTAACAAATAGGTATTAAAACTGATAATTATTAATTATACTATTGCTGCACACATAGTTGGAGTCAACTCTATAAATATAAATGATCTTTTTAAGTAACTACACCATTTTTTTTCTCCCATCACTTAGTATTTTAAAAATTTTGGTTGCTAGGTACTGTTCTGACACATGGAAGGACACCAGTAATAATTGACTTCCATAATACAGTATGATAAATTATATGATAGAAGTAAATGCAGGAGAAATAGAGACAGAGTTCACATCGACAGGTGTTTATGAAGACCTCTCCAGAAGGGCCATGCCTAAGGTGGTCCTTGAAGGTTGTTGATAAGGGGTTGAGGGAATAAAATGGGGAGTTACTCTGCAGAGAGAACAACGTGTGGGCAGCCTTAGAATTGAGAAGAACCATGTCTGCCTTGTGAAGCTGCTAGTTTTTCAGTGTCACTGGGACATAAGATTTAACTATAAGGTGGAGTAGGCAGTAGGTTTAGGGGCAGAGTAGTAAGGATTACAGGGCAGCTGGAGAGATAATTTGGTCTTTTATGCCTATTAGAATAGTTTGAACTGTATCTAAAAGACTAGACTACCTTCCTCAATAGTAAATTATTGTCTGAATTAAGGAAGGTAAACTCATAATAAGTAAGCAAAGAAATGTGATTTATTAAACATACATACTAGGGTAAATTACTGTATTTAAATGATATTATAAATATACATGTAAATGCCATACTGATTTAGGAGCAATAATGAGAAAATCCTTCAGATCTGAATTTCAGTCCTGGTTCCACCATTTAAATTTCTGTGATTTTGTGTAAATTAGGTAATTCTCTATGCTAGTTTCCTTAGCTATAAAATGAGGATAATAAAAGAATCCATCTTCATAAACTTTTGTGAGTATTAAATAGATAATGATAAGCAGTATTAGTAAGTACTCAACAAATGTTAAATTTATTTGTTGTTGCTGTTTATTATTTTGGTGTCAGTGATCTTTACAAGTGTATTTATAGTCTCTAATCCCCATCTCTGTATGTATGTGGATATAGAGTCATCTTAATGTAGGCCAGGAGACAGCATCATTGAGAAAGTTAATTCACGTGAAATCCTATTCTTTTCTATTTTATTTATTTTTTACTTTTGAATTTTATTTTTTAAAGTTTTCATTTAAATTCCAGTTAGCATACAATATAATGTTAGTTTCAGGAGTATGATACATTGATTTATAACTTCTATATATCACCTGGTACTCATCACAACAAGTTCATACTCTTTTTATAATACGTATTTTTATCTGTTATTTTGAAGTATCTAAATATGATTCACTGCCTTACATGTGAATCATAAACTTTTCCTCAAGCTTAAAAAATTTTTTTGGCTCTGATTAAATCATTTGATGACAGCCTTGAAAGCATTATCGTTAAAAGATGTATTTTCCTGATCCTACTAAGTTCTACATGTGAATGTGTTAAATTTAGTGTTTTTGTCTTGTGTGTTATGAATTTTTCATAATGATTTTTTTCAATTAGCTTCCTCCCATTTTAGATGCTGTAACATGATCAATATAATGAAAATTATGATAGTCAAAGCCACTGGAATGCTTTGCATTCTTTTCTTATGTATGGAATTCACAGTAACTTAAAATAATGTGCTCTTTTATTTGAAAAATGGTTAAAACGACATTTTTATTATTTTTTGCCCATGACCCACATTTGTTTTAGCCTTTGCTCTATGTTGAAATAAGTGTGAAATGCTTATTATCAGTCCTTTTGTTTAATTTTACCTTTTGTGTGACCTTGACACTTGCAGGGCAGCTTGAGTGGTTATAATATCCAAGTACTTCCTTTCCTTGTTTCTTGAAAATGCTGCTCCAATGTTGCCTGGTTTTATATGTTGTTTTAAGGAAATCTAATGCTAGTTCTTTTGCCTTTGTAGCTTGTTTCCCTTTTTTGCCTGGGTGTCTTGAGGATTTTTTTCTCTATTATTGAAGTCTACCACTTTTATAGCTCAGAGTTGATTGTCCTAGGATTGTTTTGTGTGGTACTCAGTGGAGCCTTTCTGTGTTTCTATTTAGGGTTTTTAATCTTTGTGGAAATTTTTTTTGGGATTGTAGTGTTAAGTATTAGGGGTTCCACCTATTGTTTTGATGTTTCTTCTTCAGGGACATCAGTTGTACTTATGTCTGACTGTGTTTTGCATTTCAACCACTATATCCCTGACCCTTTTTTCCCAACTTCTTTCTTTATTTTCTTTTCATTCTCTTGGTTATTTTATTGCTCTTCTTCAGTGCCCTTTATTAAGTCTTCATTTGGATCTATTCTCTATTCTCCTTTGGATATCTTATAACTTACCTTCATTTTTCATATATTTTTATTGTTGTTGCTGCTGCTGTTCTTTTTCTTTCCTAAGGTTAATCACCTTTTACTTCATTTCTTCTTGTTTTTTTTTTTTTGTCCACCTACATTTTTAATGTTTGTATTTCTGATTCAGATATTCCTTTTAATATCCCCAAATGCTTGCTTGATAATATTTAATTCAGTTTGAGATGTTTGTTACTATCTTTTTCAATATTGTGGTTGGTTTAGGGGAGAGACTTTTCATCAACAGAAAGCTTTTACTTACATTTTCTGACTTTCTGCAGTAGATTTTGTGGATTTGCTCTGCTTTTTTCTATTACTGTTTATTACTTAGAAAGTGTTCCTAGTTTGGGAATGTCCTTTTCTGTCACTCCAACCCTCTTTTGTGCTACTTGTTTTGTGGATGGTGGTATTTTTGGTGTGAGAAGGCCTGGCATGTCTTCTTTCTCTTTTATTTCTATAGAATCTTTAATTTCTCTCTCTTACTTCATTCTTTCCCTTCATTACTTTGTCTCCAAGAAGTACCACACTTCTCTGAATATGATACTTCCCTGAAAATACTCCCCTTGCTTCTCCAAGGCTGCCATTTCTAGTTCCCTCCCGTTTTTTCCCTTCCCCATAGCCAGGGCTATGGATTTCCCTGTACGGGATTTTGGCATTATTGTTGCACTTTTGCTATCTGTGGTTGATTTTGTCTTTGTTTCCTCCAGATGCTCTGATACTCTCTGTTATTTCTTATGAAATCTTTTAAGCCTCCCCTTACTTTCTACCTTTACAAGCTTGCAGCAGGTGGAAGGCTATAGAAGGTCTTTTGGAATTCTTTCATTTTATTTCTACTTAACAGGTAATGTGAAGGTCAAAGTGTTTTTTGTCCCCTAGCAATATTGAAAGTTTTGTTTCAGTATTATTTGTGGTTTTGTGTTTCTTGTTGATTTTTATGTTTTGGGAGAGAAAATAGGATTCAACATCAAATAACTACCATTCTTAGTCCTGAAGTCACCTGAAAGTATATTTTCAAATTACAAAAGATTTTATTTACTTTAAGCAAATACTTGCATTTTATATCAAATAGCAGTTGAAGCTTTCAGTTTTCTTGAGAGCAAACGTTATATTTGGAAAATAGAAAATAGAAAATTCTTAAATTTATTGCAAGATAGTTTTGATAAAACAGAAAAGTGAATGATATATAAGTCTCTATGATGTCATATTATGGAGTTATTTATAAACACTTATATGAAGTAGATACAAAATATAAAAATGTATAAAGTGGTATACTGTACATATAATCAAATGATAAGTAATCCAAGTATTTTATATCACTCCACTGACATAATATGCCCAAAGCAAAAGTATCAATAAATATAATAAAACACAACAGAAACCAGCCTTTTGATTAAGTGAATTTAGATACATCCATTTATGGTAGGCTAATTTGAATATAAGTCTGAATGGAAACTGCCCTCTGTCAAACTGCATTTGAGACCTGGATGATTTTGCTTTCACAGTGGGACCCCCTATAGACCCATAGCTGGATAGTTGAAGACTTTGGACATTTCAAATTTGGACATTTCATTAATCTTGCAATAGTGTAGTCTCATTTTACTAATTTTATTTTCATTTTTGATGTCACTCGTAATGGTGGGCTTTACTACTTTAGAGTGCCTGCTCTACATAGGAGGCAATGCAGATAGGTAGAAGTTTAAGACATGGACACTTTTTGCTGGTACCTTAGAATTTTGATGTAGAATTAGAATTTTATTTTATTTTATTTTATTTTTTATTTTTTTTTAAATATTTTATTTATTTATGACAGATACAGAGAGAGAGAGAGGCAGAGACACAGGCAGAGGGAGAAGCAGGCTCCATGCACCGGGAGCCCGATGTGGGATTCGATCCCGGGTCTCCAGGATCACGCCCTGGGCCAAAGGCAGGCGCCAAACCGCTGCGCCACCCAGGGATCCCTAGAATTAGAATTTTAAAGGAAGTTTGCTAATGTAAAGATATTTGTATTTTTAAAACTCAACTTTTGAATAAGTAATTACATATACAAAATTGAAATATGGACAAATATACATGATTCCAAAGGTACTGAAGTATGTTTAAGGAAAATATGCCTTCTATCCCTGTCTTCCAATCATTTCCTTTGTTCAGAGTAAACACTTATTGCTATTATTTAAGCATATATGTATGCAGTTTTAAAAGCACAAGTGGGAGGTTATTATTTGCTTTACACTTTTATAAAGCTTACTCTGTATCATTACATTTAGAGCCACTTCATTCTTTTTGACACTTACTGAATGTACACTGATGTATTTAACCAGATCCTCATTGATTGGCATTTAAATGGTTTCCATCTTTTTCCTGGATTATATTTAAGTTATAGTTAGATGATATTATATACTATAATTCAAAGAAATATTTTTGAATGTCTCCATTTCTCATAAAAGGAAAGATTTCACAAAAACCTGGGAACTTGGAGTTTAGTTTTAAGTAGAAAAGTATTCCTCTCTGCAGTCACAGCTTATACTGACCTTTTCCTTAATGAATTTTGATCTGGTGACTTTTGAGTTTCATCAGGTATTAAAGGTTTCTGTAATTTGTGGTCAGAGTAGAGTAAATAGAGAAGATGATTCCTGTGGTTAGGAGTATATGCCTGTCAATTTTCAATTTATTTGAAGAAACAACTTTTAAATTCCAGGGTTACTGAGAGCTTCTAAAAATGTTGAAAAGAGTCGAAAGAATTACAAATAAGGGGCACCTGGGTGGCTCAGTGGTTGAACATCTACCTTTGGTTTGGGATGTGATCCTGGGTTCCTGGCCTCAAGTCTCCCATAGGGCTCCCTACAGGGAGCCTGCTTCTCCCTCCACTTATGTCTCTGCCTTTCTCTGTGTCTCTCAAGAATAAGGAAATAAAAAAATAATAATAAAAAAAGAATTACAAGTAAGTTTAGTGATGGTGTCAGTATAGTGGCAGGAATATTAGCGACTTAAAAAATTAAAGTGATACAACTTGTATTTATAGGAAAGAACAAGTGTGATAGATAATTCTGTTCTGGTGGATGAGAAGACATTATAATTTACCTGTCAACCTTTTGCCTTTCTCTGAAAAAGGTTTAGAAGTTCTTTTAGACTCTTTATAGTCTAAGATACCTTTAAAAATTTTGTTCCTATTAGTAAAATGTATAACTGTTAGCTCCTTAAAGAAAATAACTCGGAAGGTTCATTTGTAATTCATTTGGAGAATTCGTTAACTTACAATATTTTTTAATAGCTTTATTGAAATCTAATTCACATACCATAAAATTCACCCATTTTAAAGTATATCTTTTAGAAGGGATAGTTCCTGAGGTTAGTGTTTGAGATTCTTTTCTGAGCATAGTTGAAGTCCTCTGCACTATTTCCATACAGGGAAACTAGCAGGCCTACCATGTTGTCTTTGTCTCCAATAAATTTACCTGTGTCCTCCCAGTTGCCTTTTACCACATCCTCCACTGTCTTGAGAGTGTTCTTAGGCTCCATGCTCTGTTTGTTGCAAACAAAGTAATTTTTTTTTGGAAAGATATGAGGAGCTGTTTTTTGACTTGTGTTCCCTTTCCTCCTCCCTCCTCAGCCCCTTGAGAATAAGTTTCTGAGCCTCTGTGTCTCTGAGCTATGGCTTCGGAGGGGAGCAGTGGCATGCTTTTCTCTGAGGATAGCCCTACTCCAGTAGCTTAGTGCTAGGGAAAAGGGAGAAAGAAAACAGATCTTGGTTTCCTTCTCCTGACAAGATACCCTCTCTTTACAGGCCAGGCTAAGAGCAGTTGGGACTTCAGTATTAGTGAGTCACTTCAAGTAGAGCTCTGTCCCACCAGCTAAGGATAGGTAAAAGAAGTGAACTAACCTCCTCCCCATTCTCCCCCCAACCTCTGGGTAGTACTTGCCTGGAATGTTGCTTTAGGAAAAGGTAGCTGAAGGCAGGGTTATGTAGAATAGGATCAAAGGTTTTTCTGAAATTAAAAAAATCTTCATGTATATATTCCAGAGAAAGGAAAATACACATCCACACAAAAATATGTATGTAAATTTGTATGTATATTCGCAGTAGCATTATTCATATACAGTAGCCAAAAGGTGGAAACCTTTGGAACTTTCAGCTCTAGGGAGAGGAGAGGAACTAGACCTTAAATTAGTGGTGTAATCAATCATGCCTGTGTAGTGAAGCCTCCATGAAAATCACTAAAATGCAGATTTCAGAGAGCTTCCAGAGTGGTGAACGCATGGAGGTTCTTGGGAGGGTGGTGCATTTGGAAAGGGCTTGGAAACTCTGAGCCCCTTCCTTCGTACTTTGCTCTTATGCATCTTTTTTTTTTTTTTTTTTCCATCATGGCTCTGCCTGAGTAGTATCGTTTTATATTAAACTGGTAATCTAGTTTTAAGCAAATGGGGAAATCCAAATGTCCATCACCTAACGAATGGATAAACAAAATAAGTTATACACAAAATAGTCCACAATTAAAAAGGAATGATGTACTAATACATGCCATAACAGGGATAAACCTTGAAAACATTATCTAAGTGAAAGAAGCCAGTCACAAAAGACCACGTATTATAAAATTCCATTTATATGACATTTCCAGAATAGGCAAATTTATAGAACTATTAATAGATTAGTGGTTGTCTAGGGCTGAAGTGTATGTGTGGTGGGGAAATGGGGAATGCTGTTTTATGGGTGCAGTTTCTTTTTTGGAGGTGATAAAAGTGTTCTAGACTTAGATTTTTTTAAAAAAAGATTTTGTTTATTTGGGAGGGGATGGGGAAGGAGCAGAGGGAGACAGACAGACTTTGCACTGAGAACAGTGCCTGATGTGGGGCTTTATCCCACGACCCTGAGATTGTGACCTGAGCTGAAATCAAGAATTGGATGTTTAACTAACCACCCAGGTGCCCTCTAATCTTAGATTTTTAATGATAATTGCATATATATGTGGATATACTAAAAACTATTGAGTTTTACACTTTAAATGGATGAATTTTATGGTTTATGAATTATATCTCAGTAAAGATGCTAAAATAAAAGATAAAGCTTAGTCCTTTTTGTTTCCTTTTAAAATTCACAAGATATATTTACTTTTTATTTAAATAGTAATCAAGCCAGACTTAGAGTTTTTGTGATTTTACAAATTATAATAGGGTCATATTTGATATCTCAATAGACAATCATTTGTATGTGTGATAATATATTGTGATCTAATATAATTTACTTTTTGTGACTTCTTAGTTTTCAGTCTTATATTTTATATTGACATTTTGGGTGTATTATAAATATACTGGAAGCATTGATTTTTGTGATACTTTTTATTTATTTCTAGTGTTCTAGTATTATTTAAGTTCTGCAATTCAAAGATTTCCTTTATTTTTTATTCATGATTCTCAGAAAATTTACCAATAGTATTAATAATTTCTACCATTTGTACTTCAGAAATCACTGATTTGAAAAGCTTGGCTTCATGAATATAATCATTTTTAACCATGTCTCTTCAAATATTTTAGCATAGTTATTTAGATCTCATAGAATATAGTTTATATAACTTGCTTTTTTCAACTCTTTGATTTGTCCCTCCTCTGCATAATCAAGGAAAGAGCATTTGTTTCATTGGTGGTTCTCTTGTGCTAGATATTTATGGTAACTATTTTGTCTCTAACATCTAGAGGGTTTTGTGTCTTACAAGGGCATCTCAGTATTGCCATTGTCATTTTATGAATTCTTAGGAAAGAGGCAAGGTAATAACAGTCCCTCTATTTTTTTTCTGTCATTTTAAATTCTCATAGAAGTTTCTTTTTGCCCCACCTGTTTTTCTCACAGTAAAAGTAGGCACAAATACCAGAATATACTTTTGTCTGAATGTATGAGATATACAAACTTGTTGTTTTTCACATTTTTTTCGTTTAATATGTTATAATACTTTTAAAATGATTTAAAAGTAACCTTCTTGGAGGAAGGTTACCTTAAAAATGTTTTAAAGTATTTATACATAACATAAGAATAATGTATTCCAAAAAATTTTTAGAAAGTACAAAATTTGTTTAGTTGTTTTTCTAAAAAGACTTGAGTAGCCATTATTCCCCACATAGAATAGATTAAATAGATTTAAATATGAATAGAATAAATTAATAGAATAAATAGATAAAATAGATTTAAATATGATTTAGAAAATTGGCATGTGATATATTGGATTATTCCCCCTTCTTTTTCAGGAACTCTTGGTGTGATAACAGAAGCTACAATAAAAATCAGACCAATCCCTGAATACCAAAAGTATGGCTCAGTAGCTTTCCCTAATTTTGAACAAGGAGTAGCCTGTTTAAGAGAAATTGCAAAACAGGTAAAAAAAAAATCAAAACAACAAAAACCCACCCATCGATATTTCTATTTTTAAAATTCTACTGCGTAATTGATTTTGATATGTCACATATAATCTTCATATTTAGTTGTGTTATATATGTGGTTTTTAACCAGTTCTATATGAAAAGGTAATGTAAAATCATCCCTGTAAGTGCAGTTGCTATTTCGTTATTTCTTGGTTTAAAGAGTGCTGTGTGATTTTAAGCCAAGGTAAGATATGTACTTGGGTTGATGGCTTTGAATGACTCCGCCTTTAATGAATGTTATGTTTGTTAAATTATTTTTAGGTAAGATATTTTGTGATTAATTTGAAGTAATATATAATTTTCCTTAAACTAAGACATTTATTGAAATTAAAATAAATGGCTGAATGTCAGGGATCCAAAAAATATAGAAGTTAAGTATAGGTAATCAGACTCTATCAATTCTTAGAATGTGTTACTACCAGGCCCTACTTTGTTTTATAATATTACCTAAGCTATAGCTTAAATTAAATAACATAATACAGCATAATATAACATAATATATTTATCTCTAAGTTAAGAGGAATTCCCATTTTCTCTTCCCTTCTTAAAAAAAAAAAAGATATCAAGAATTTTTAAAAGACCAGATAATGCCACATAATTTTATTTCTATGTTCTGTTTATCAGTGTAGAAATTCTTCCATTTCTTTAGGAATTTGGTTCATTGTTTGAACTACATTTGTTTTTTAAAAATTTTTTATTTCAATATTTCCCAGCAGGAAGGATATCAAGGGAATACACTCTAGCCTATTTCTTCTTGCTTTCTCCAAACTCCTAGAGTTCTTTTGTACTTCATCAGCTATATGCAACTAGAATCTTGAGGGCAAGGGAACTTTCTGATGTGACCCATATAGGTCAGCATCCAGGTATCATGAACAGAGTGAAGGGAGGATCTGATGAGGCGAAAGGAATGGTATCCATCAAATACTCCGTATTCATTGTGGACTTTTTAAGGTATTGAAATGGAAAGTGGTCAAGAGTCTTATCTTCCCACCATCCCAAGACAACCACTATAAATGTCTTAAAGAAACTTAAAATAAGCAGAAATATTTTACATTTACTCACATATTTACCATTTCCAGTGTTCTTGATTTCATACACTTAGTTTTGCTTCTGAGACATTCATTTTTTTTCTGTCAGTTTTCCATCTGCAGGAAGTTCAGCTATATGGTCACCTAATCTCGGTGTTGACAAAGACGATTTTTGTAATTTCCAGATAGCTTCCGTTACTTATCAGTTGTATTGCTTCCTTTGTCAGTACTTTTAGCCATAGGCCCCTTAATCTTGACTGTCTTACTGCTGGGTTAGGGAAGAGTTTAAATAAAGAAGTATAGTTCTGGACTGAACATTCTTGAACTTGTGGTAGGTTACTTTGGTGGTGTTAAAGCAAAAGCAAATGTTAATAGTTGAAATTTTTACAAGAAGAGCTCCTAATTCCTAGAATTTGGGAATATTATGTTATGGTTAAGGAGCTAGAATATATAGTTAGTGTTCTGCTATATTTGCTAAAATGAGATGGTGTAATATTTAAAATTTTTAATAGTAAATATATAAACATATATATTACTAAATATTAGTATATTATGTATAATTAATGTAATATTAAATGATTATAATATTTAAAAGGATTATTGAATAAAGGGAGAGTGGAGATAAGCTTTAGGAGTAAATATTTGTTATTCTAACATAATAGCTAAGTACTGAGCAGTGAAGTTCAAGTGTGTTTTGATACTTGTTACTAAAACTTTCCACACTTAGAGGCAAAGGAAAATAATTTCAAATTTAAGATAGCTCAGTTGTTAAAGAATAAAGGAACTACTTGCAAAGCGTTATGGTTTTACCTGTGAATTAATTAAAACCCAGAAGAATAGAAAGCTAGATTTTTATGTTCTTTGTTTTTATTTTGTTTTGTTTAGAAAGTAACTAAGTTCACCAATTAAAAATCAGAACAAACCATTTTCCATAGTTATATTTTCATATTAATTTCAATCATTTTTTTTTGGTGTCTTTTCACTTTGTATTATAATTTATTCTTTGTGTTACTTTTATTTGCTTTCTTGATTTTCAAGCTTGATTATTTGCCTCCCAAGAAAGCTTATAATAAAAAATAAGTTCACATTATCTCTCTTGTTCAAGTTTTGAGTGACATCTTTTTAATTGACCATTGTTGTCTTGTTTTTTTTATGGCAAAATAAGCAGGAATGCCAAATTAGATTTTTTTAAAAAAATAATTACGGAATTTATAAAACTATCTGATTTATATATATTTCCAACGAAAGATCTCATTGAGGTTGCATTCAACCTATGTTGGCCAAATCTGCCCCTTCACAAGATCTCCACTCTAGAACACAGATTTCATTAGACTTGCTAAAAAGTGTTGTTATAACATGATCTTTGAAGTAGAGGTAGACCTATTTTGTGCTTTCCTGCTTTTCCATATTGCAAATATGTAAATATATCTTAGGTTTAATTAATGACAAATGATGTACAAATGTATTAAAATCCTAAATTTATAATTTTATTGAAATGTTGGATTTAAACATAGTTTCTATAATCTGATGTGGTTTTGGGTACAATTTAATATGCCCCTGGTAGAAAATAACAGAGAAAAATTACTTGTGCTAATGAAAAGCAGGGGGTGAAATTTTCCTTCATCTTTGCATAAGTCAGTAAAAATTGCCCCTTTATTCGTTTTAAAAAATTCTTTGGATATTCACCAGTGACCATAATCTAAATTGATACAGAACTGTATTGGATATATGGTTTGGCATAAACATAGGTGATGGTTGATAGAAAGTATCACCCTGTGGTTAAAGACATCAAAAGAAAGCTCCTTTCTAATCTGTAGTTTTAATAACTTGGTTATTAAAGTAATAGACAATTTTAAAAGATATACATACCATGCAACTAGGAAGCTTGCCTTGCTTGAAACTGATTAAAAATCCTAGACAGATAATATTTTATTCTCATGTATTGTTTGTATGAATGAAACAATTAGATTAGGTACCGTAATTTGGAAATACTCTCTTTGGGGAACATACATATGTTACTTTGGCACAGATACATAAGCATTAACGCTTACCTTCCCTGGAAATGGATAAATGCTTGTATTATGGTTTAGGGACATTTACATATTAGTTTACAGAATGTACAAAACTCATAGGTCAAGAATAGAACTGTGTGTGCTGCCCTGCTTTGCAACAGTATTCTCAGGCAGAGAAATTGAGAAAATGATCAGATTTTGGCACTAGTTGTTCAATTTGCAATTTGGAATTTCAGCTGATAGCAGGAGAATTAAGATCCATTAAAATAGATGGTACGTGGTTTATGATTGTGCCAAATTCTTGATTGAATAATGAGTTGGCTGCTTGTAATTTCTCACTGTCATTTCAGAGCACTTCCATTTTTGTGATATTTTCAGAATCAGGTTGCCTTTGAAATGGGAAACTGTATTTTGGATGCTTGTTTACAAGTCTTGTTTACATGCTTGTTTACAAGTAGCAAAGTGGGCTCTCTGTATATTTTCATCACTATTCCTACTGAAGGAAATAAATTAAGCAACTTTATACTGACAGCAGAAGGATTCTATCTACTAAGGTCTATCATCTAATCTTTGTCCATGTGAGGATTGTCCTCTTTCAATACTTCACAGCCTGGTGAGAGGCTAGAAAGGAAGATTTAGTGGAAGATTAATGTGGTTCTATCTTATAAATGGCAGTCCAGTATAATTTCCAACTTAGTAGATGGGTAAGTAAGTGATTTTTAAGACTTTCTGAGAAAATAGATTTCCTGCAGTAACCTCTAAGGAGAGGGGAAATAGTGTTTTTTAACCAGAATAGCAGTTTCAGGTGTATTTTATTATTCTCTTATTGTTCGTTTAAAGAAGGCAGTGAGATTTTTATAAAGTTATAAGGAAAAAAGTCTGAAAATAAGCGCAAAAGCAATTTTTGAAGGCTGGGGTCTCCCCTTCCGCTTCCCAGTAAAATTTACGAGTTGCCCTATGGTATTGAGGGAGGGCCATTTTTTCATTAACAGAAAACACTGTAAGTGTGGTACAGAGCAGTGTGCATTCCTCTGAAAACTGTCTCAGTATTAAAATGAGGGTTTTAGAATTATAGATTAACAGGCATCTTTTTTCTACCTACCTTTTGACAAGGGGTGGCCCATTATATCTACTATCACTTTTATTTTAAGCAATTTTAAATTGATAACAAGAGTTTTTTATTTTAGAGGTTAGACCTTAATTTGGAAAGAAAAACAAAGTTCCTGTTTCTTCTGAATTGTTCTGTCTTAAGCTTGATATACCCTGGAAGGGTTGAAATAAATTAAGAGAAGTTAGGTTTAGCACTTATATTATCAAATAATTAAAACTTCTTTGTATTCAATGGTAATTCTTGGAAACAATTTGTTACATATGGAAATAGAATCATTATTTTAAATGAGTGTGTTGTGTGTGTGTGTGTGTGTGTGTGTGCGCGCGTGTGCGCTCTTTTCTCCCTCTGAAGCAGAGAAAATAACCTAGCCAAATGTTTGATTAATTGGATTCTGTACTCTGGGACCCAGCAGAGTATATTAAACTTGAGGACAGTTACAAGACATGGTCTCAACTAGGAGCTACTCAGCAAAAGTCATTACACCTTTATAAAATGAAAAATGAGAATGATGAACCAGAGACTGTTTGGCATTAACTTTTGGCTCTTCTCTTAATATAAACGGAAGGAAATATCTACTCTATAATATGTATTGTTTCATTCTTTAAAACCAAGAGAGAATTCTCTTGTCTATAATGTAGACTCCTAGCTGGAAGCAAGTGTGTCGCTTCCAGTAGGGCTAATCAGTTATACCAATAGCCTTAAATACTGTCTGATTTCATCTGTGGTATCAGCTCTGAGGAAGAACCAGTTACTTGTCTACATTTTAAATTTTTCTGTCTAGAAATTGCAGTTAGCAGAATTCTCTTCACATACCTTTTTTGAACTTATTTATCAATTTATTTTTTGTATGTATTTGTATGTGAGATAGTGTGCTCTTAACTTTATATCCAACAAATCCATTGGATATTGTGTAAGTTAAATAGACATGGTTTCTTACAGTAATCACCTCAGATGGTATATATCATGATAAATTTTAGGTGTTTAAATTTTTGTATGACTAGGTACAAGCAGTTTGGTATTGGAGCTTTGGCTTCTGATATAGTATGAGATTGCTAGACTGTCTTCAAAATAAACTCAAGGCTCAGGAATTTGGGCTGTTCTAGAGTCTACACAGAATGATTGATTTACTTCTTGAATAAAAAAGCCTTTTCAATTCAAAGAGGATTCATATGTTAACCAAAGTACCAGAAATATAGGACTACCATTCAGTGCTTATATTTTATATTTTATCTCTATGAAATTGGAATAGTAGAAATGCTGACATTTGAGATATTTTAATATTGATTTGCCAATAACTAGTAAACTAAGATACCTTCACAAATAATGTATCAGTCTGCATTGCAAGTTCTGATTTTCCTGTGATAAGAAAGAGATATGACTTAGTTCCATAAAAACAAATTTTGCAGAAATCTTTTGATGGGTTTCTTTTTTTTTTTTTTTTTTGATGGGTTTCTTATAGATACTATCTTTTGGAGAAAATCTTTGGATTGAGAAATCTGTTGCTTTTTAAGTTAGTATAGGGAATTCTCAGTAATTAAGATGAATCAGAGTGGTGGCTTTTGTTTTTCAGTTTATATGTTCAAGAAAATTCCTATTTGTAGCATCATTAAAGGGAAGAAATTGCCAGCAATTTGACTTGGCAAATTTATACTTGTACTCTGAGGTCAGTGTGGCTATTTATTTCTTCTTTGCTCAGATAAAACAAAGATAAATGATATTTCCTTATTTTCCATAATGAATTTCTCACCTCTTTTCAGACTATTTACTAAGTATAAAGTATACTTGGGTACAAGTCTAATGACATGAGAGATTCTAGTAAAGGTAGATTTATCATAGTAGGAAGTAAATAAATTATTTCATTACCTCTAGTTTGGGTAAGCAAATTTTGAGTGTTCCTTAAATTCCCTGCATGTGTATTATTAACCCACCAATAAAATTACTTGGTAGAACTATTCCCTCTCAGATTAGTTCTGATCACATACCACCAGGGGTCACTTTAACTCAAGGACCCCTGTCACCCTTTTCTCGTCTGTGGAATACTCAGCATAATTGAATAGTGTGGAAATGAATTTAGAGCTCTAATTCTCAGAATTTGTGATGTCTCTGATTTTTAAAGGTAATATTTTTAGGTTTTTCAAATGAGGTTTTATAGCAGTTGAAACAACCTGATCTTAACCATAGGTAGAGTTACCTAGATTGAATGTTGTTGTTTTTTAAAAATAGTAATATTATTTTGGTTTTTTGATTATAGGAATTTAATTAGTTATAGTGGCAAGTTTTCATATAAAACACTAAGAGACTTTTCTTGATTTGTATTTTTAGAATGATGTACATTTACAAATTATCAATTGCCAGAGAATCATAAAGCAATCTAGATGCTGTTTTTTAATTTGAGAGTTTACTTTATGAGAGAGAGAATGGGAATTTGCTTATGGAATTTACTTGTGATGATAACTAAAAACTCATTTACCAACTTAAAAAAAATGACACTATTAAAATGGACTTAATAAAGCTGTTGTTTTGATTTTGATAATTAAAACAATAGTATTGAAAACTAGTATTTATTACATAGATACAATAAACTAGCTTTTTATTCTTTTGTAATAAATGTCTGTAGCCATCTACTCTACCTCAGGTAGTATAAATAGGAGCAGAACATGACTCACTAGTTATGTGACTCAGCTGTCAAGTTAAAATCATGTTCGGTATTATTGAATATCAGTTGTTACATGTACCAAGTGCCCTGAAGCTTTCTTACTTATTTTTCCAATCTTTTAATTTGAAAGCTTTAAGCATGCAGAAACTTTATTTTTTATTTATTTGTTTATTTTTTAAAAATGATTTTACTTATTCATTCATGAGAGACACACAGAGAGAGGCAGAGACACAAGGCAGAGGGAGAAGCAGGCTCCATGCAGGGAGCCCGACATGGGACTCGATCCCAGGTCTTCAGGATCATACCCTGGGCCGAAGGCAGCACCAAACCTCTGAGCCACCCGGGCTGCCCGCATACAGAAACTTTAAAAGAATGATAGTAATCACCTATATATCTGTCTAATATATTCAACCATTGACTTTTTGCTGTGTATAGGTTTTCTGGGCCATTTAAAATTAATTTGCAGACATCATGGCACTCAACCTCTAAATATTTATACATACATGTAGGAATAAAGGTGTTTTTCTTCATAGCCAAATACTATTATCATGTCTAAGAAAATCAGCAGTAATTTCTTAATGATATACAATATTCATTTTACAATCAGATTATTTCAGTTATACCCAAGATGTGTTTTGTGGATACTCTTTTCAAACCAAGATTTTTATCAAGGCCTGCATATTTATTGTATTTAGAAATTCATAGATTGAATTCCACTACAAATTTTATTTTATTTTTTTTTTAAGATTTTATTTATTTATTCATAAGAGGCACAGAGAGAGAAGCAGAGACACAGGCAAAGGGAGAAGCAGGCTCCAGGCAGGAAGCCGGACGTGGGACTCGAAACCCAGGACTCCAGGATCATGCCCTGAGCCAAAGGCAGATGCTCACCTGTTGAGCCACCCAGGTGTCCCCTGCTACAGACTTATTGTACTAAACATAATATGTGACACCCCCCCCCCATTTCCTGATCTATGTGTGCCTATGCTGGTTGTTTTCATTAATAACACTTGCTATAGTTATAGGAGTAATAGAATCTAGGTGGCAGTAGGAGATGGAAATTATAAGTTGTTAGGAATTTAAAAATTGTTTTTTTGTAGGGGAGGGATGTGCCTGGCTGGCTCAGTCGGTAGAGTATGTGACTTAATCTTAGGGTTGGGAGTTTGAGCCCCACTTTGTGTCTTAACGTTACTTAAAAATAAAGTCTTTGAAAAAAGTTTGTTTTTCTAATAATAACAGATGGGCTCTGAATTCTTTCTTATATATTACTGGTGTGCTTAACCCAAAACATATAAATATGTATGTTATATATTTTATTTATTGTATTAAGAAAAGAAACTTCGTCTAATCAGGTTTTATATGTCTTATTGGAAGTTGATAAACCTGGAGCACCTGGCTGGCTCAGTCGGTTAAGTGTCCAACTCTTGATCTTAGCTCAGGTCGTTTTTTTTTTTTTTTTTTAAGATTTTATTTATTTATTCATGAGAGAGGCAGAGACACAGGCAGAGGGAGAAGCAGGCTCCATGCAGGGAGCCTGATGCAGAACTCAATCCGGATCCCGGGACTCCAGGATCATTCCCTGGGCTGAAGGCTGGCGCTAAACTGCTGAGTCACCCAGGGATCCCCTTAGCTCAGGTCTTGATCTTAGGCTCATGAGTTCAAGCCTTATGTTGGGCTTCATGCTGGGCGTGGAGCCTATGTAAAAAAAGAAATAAGAATAAAAGTAAATTTAAAAAACCAAGTTAATATGCCTGTTTTGATAAGAACATTTTAGGAAATTGGTCTTTCTTTAGTATTTCAGAAACTGGTTTAGTTTTTAGAAACATACCCAAATTACAAAAATACCTTTATACCAAGATTTGGAATTGCCCAGATTATGTATTTTTCATTTTATGTTGTTACTATACAGTGAATAGAGAGTTTTCATGTAATTTTTGTTTCAAATATGACTTTAAAGCTGTGTGTGTGTGGTATAGTGTATGTATGTGTGTTAAGTGATTTTTTGGGAGGCTTTGTGTTGTTTTGAAATATTGCTGATCTAGCAGTCAGGATATCTTGATCCTAGTTCTTTTAGTTTTATCTGTTTAACAGTTATATGACCTTAGACAAGTCTTTTAACCTCTCTGGTTCCTATGTACTCATCTGAAAAATGGGTAACACTAGTTCTGCCACCCTGCTGGGGTTGTTTATTATATTAAATAAGACATGTGAAGATAAGTTAGACATCACAGGATTCTATAAAAGTAAGTCAATAGGTTGTTGTTATGCTATGTATACAAAATTAGCTAGTACTGACTCTTTAGATTTGATAATGACTTTTTAAAATATAGATTGAGGGATCCCTGGGTGGCGCAGCGGTTTGGCGCCTGCCTTTGGCCCAGGGCACGATCCTGGAGACCCGGGATCGAATCCCACGTCGGGCTCCTGGTGCATGGAGCCTGCTTCTCCCTCTGCCTGTGTCTCTGCCTCTCTCTCTCTCTCTCTGTATGTGACTATCATAAATAAATAAAAATTAAAAATAAATAAAATATAGATTGAATTATCTCACCTTTAGTATTGAAGATGAGTAAATAAATTGTATGGTGTTCAAAATAAGAATCTAGTCATTTTGTTGGGTGAGATGTGTATTTTGAGTGATTTTGTAAAATTAAATATTTGTCCAATTAAAAGTGAATAATAGCAAAAATGTTATGCACAGTTATATATTAAATTTTGTTCTTTTGAATGATCTGCATAAATCTCAATGTTGTATTGAAACTTTTTATTGATAAATGTTATTATTCAGAAAAAAATGTTACTATTCAAAAGATAAATGTTTAAAAAGTTTATGACAGTCAAAGTCAAAATTTTGTCATCTGAAAGCAATCTCTTGATGGAAGTTTAACCATGTTAAAATTTACATAGAAAATAAAATTGTATTTAGGGTGCAGCTCACTTAAATATTGTAGCTGACTTAAACCTTGCTAGTGTTTATATTGTAGTATTTCATCATTGCAAAATTTATATGACTATCTGTTCTCATTTTTCTTTCCTTGCAGCTTTTAGTGTGGTGCCTAGATTAAATTCAATACTGGTGCAGTTAAAAAAAAATACTGGTGCAGTTTTAGATACATAATGTTATCCTTCATAGTTTTGTTGCTATTTTCATACAAGTAACCTTGAAAGATTTTAGAATTCTGGACATTCTAGAAGTGGGTCTGATAGTGTCCAGAATTCTCTACTTAAAATGGATTATGAGAAGGGATAAAAAGAACAGTTCTTAGAGTTATATATGAAGACATCACAGATAGTCTTTTTTAAAGTGGTTTTATTCACAGAAATTCTACCATCATCTTATTCATTTTTAAAGTATATATCTGGGACGCCTGGGTGGCTCCACGGTTTAGTGCCTGCCTTCTGCCTGGGGCGTGATCCTGGGGTCCCGGGGTCAAGTCCCACGTCAGGCTCCCTGTGTGGAGCCCGCTTCTCCCTCTGCCTGTGTCTCTGCCTCACTCTCTCTGGGTCTCTCATGAATAAATAGATAAAATATTTAACAAATAAATAAATAAATAAAAGTATATATCCACCATCATCTTCTTTGTTTTAAAAGTGTATAAGAACCTGAGAACACATTGTAATTCACAAATGGTATAATGTTCTAGGCATTGATCTTAGTCTCTGAAATTTCTGCTTTGTTCTAAAATAATCCACTTCAAGACCCAGTATTTCTTTTAGATATTTCCATTAATCTTTGCTAGGTGTTAAGATCTAGCAAAATTGCACATAATTTAAAGATCTGGCAACATATGTGTGTAGGTATTATGTATGTAGATTTCTTCTCCAGATATTTTATAGAAGTTGCTGTTTTATTTGTCATCTTACGATTATATAAAAAGTTAAGATTTTTTTTACTATATATATATATTCTTAGGAACTAAGCTCTCGATCTCAAATACAGAAAGATGACATTAATATTTTACCTGTATACCTTCTTTATGGTATTAAATTTTATCACATTTTTTTTCTTTTTAAAATAGAGATGTGCTCCTGCATCTATCCGCCTCATGGACAACCAACAGTTTCAGTTTGGTGAGTAAGGAGTGGTCATTTTAAAATCTGCTCATGAACCACAAAATCTGCTCATGAAACAGCTGTTGCCTGCCAGGAAGAGTACTAAGCACAGAGGTAGGAAGATGAATATCATAGTTGCTGTCCTTCAGGAAGCTCACAGTCTAATGAGGACAGACAATTACATAAATGAAGGAGTGCAGGATTGTTGTGGGTACTGTGAAAGAAGAGTGCACTGGATACCCTAGGGTGCAAATGAAGGAGTGGTTGAGCCTGCTGGATTTTGCTGGATGTTGACATGGGGAGTCAGGAAAGGCTTCTTAAAGAGGAGGATCATGTATGCTTAAGCTAAATCATAAAAGGGGTATAGAGTTTGCCTAGGATGTTTTCCTTTTCCCTCCTACCAAATTTGTTCACTTATCAGCAAAAAAATGGAATTGTAAAACCTCAATGGCATGTTTTTAAAGAGTTTATTTATTTATTCATGTGAGAGAGAGAGAGAGAGAGAGAGAGGCAGAGACACAGGCAGAAGGAGAAGCAGGCTCCATGCAGGGAGCCTGATATGGGACTCGATCCAGGGACTCCAGGATCACGCCCCAGGCCAAAGGCAGGCTCTAAACCGCTGAGCCACCCAGGGATCCCTGTTTGTTTTATTTAAAAGTAGTTTAGATTTTAATTTAGAAAAGAGTGATTATTATAGTTATATAGAATTAAGGAAGTCTTGTTCATGGTTATCTGGTTATTCCTTTAAATAAATTATTTTCAAAATAACTATACTACTGATAAAAGTTTAACATAAGTGTGTCCTGTAAATAATGAAATAGTTAAATCAAATGAAAACCAAGCCTTCTGTGTGTTGTGGCCTCCATTTAGAGATCTAGGTCTTAAGAGAGCCACATATCTATTTAATAATGATGTGTTACCCATTTATATGCTATTATTATAGTTAATAGTGTTAGATATAGACACACTTGTAAAATTATGATTTGACTGGACTTTATTTATAATTTGTTTTTATAACAATTTAAAATGAAGGTTTAAAGAAAAGGTCCTTCTGGCCATCTGTCATCCCTGTTCCACATTCTCATTGCTATATCTAGGAACATGCTCTAAGACAGATGTACCCTCTCTAGTCTTGTCTCTGTCTCCTCTCCATCCTTTACATGGCCACCAAAGTGATTCTTTGAAAAGACAGATCTGATTCTGCTTCTTGGTTATTTATAACCTTTTTGATTTCTCACTACCTCTTGAAACCTTTCCATCTATACATCCTGCCATGGCTCCATGATCAAGCAACTAAAGGGTAACACTTAGCACAATAAGGGATATCCAGAACTTCTTACTAGCTGTATGGCTGATTGACAGTGTTTGTACTATATTAATTGTTAACAAAGCACAAGCCTTATTAGATGTTAATATTTTTAGTTTCACTCCTATCTTTGACATAACCCTTAGTTTATTATATTGAAATATGTTTTAAGTATATTGAAATGATATAGATCATTGAGTATATTGAAATGATCTGTAGATTTCCTCTGAAAAACTCAAGTTTGTCAAATTTAGGGAATGTTTCATATTCGTTTTTATATCTCCTGCACTTGTCATAGGATAGGCACCGATGTTGCTTGACTTAATCAAGAGGGTGAACAAATCTTGAGTAGCACATAGTATAGTGCCAACCACAATATCAGTAGCACAGTTTATCAAATACTCCTCACAACTGTTCCTGAAAGTGATATTCCCAATTTATAAATGACTCAAAGCCTAGATATTTCAGCCAAAGCTCACAGATGATATGTGGTAGAGCCAGGGTTGAACCCAAATCTGTCTGACTCCAAGGCCCAAGACTTTTTCCACTGTTTGAGATCACTTCTTTGAAATGTAGGTATTTATTAAATAATTAAAAATGTTTAAATTAACACTGTAACAACACAAAATTTACTAATCAGACTGTTCAACTAGTAAATTTGAAAACTTTGTTCCTTTATTTACTATAAAAAATAAAACCCAGTAGCCAGAATATATTTAGAATGTAATTAATTTGAAAGGCAATATTAATTTCAGAATAAATAAAAGATAATATCCTTTTAAGTTAATACTAATGCTTGACATACTTAAAGTTAGTATCACTTTTATGATGATTATTCTTCAAAGCTATCCTGTCAACTCAGTATTTGCATATATGTGGCTGAGTCCCACTAGTGTTCATGGAAATTGTGCAAATAAATTTCCATGTGTTGAAATGAACATATATCCTTAAGGATTATTTCACATCAGGGTAGTGACATTTGGAGTTTTCATACATTATGTAAAAGATGTGTGAGTCAGAAGTCTTGTATGAGGAACAGATAATTTCAGTTTCTTGCAAGAATTCAAGTAACCCACTCACACATTTATGTTTATTTCCAATTATTAAAGTAGAATGAATTCCATTTGGGATAGGAAGTGAATATTTTGATGGCATATTATTTCTAACTTTAAACTTGCTACAAATGTATTTTTAAAGGTATGGCTTATTCTGGAAAAGCATTTTTAATAGGGTACAGTAAAAGAAGAAAAGTTTCCCAAACATATGATCCAGGAACTCAAAAAGATTGCTAGGTTGGTCTCTATCTAATCTGTCCTTCATTTTAGTTGTTTTGTTCAGTTATAGGATGGATATCTAACTCTTAACCTCTGATTAAGACTTCTGTTACTTGGTCTTCATTGTCATGGTTTCCTATTGTAATCGGTAAAAATGTAGTAAGTATCAGAGATTCCAATTCTAACTTAAAAAAGATGAATGGAAAAAAAAGACTACAAGTTATAGTCTTTTCCTCCCAAGAAATCTCCCCCATTCCTCCCAAAGAAACTTTTTTGCTGTTTGCACCTATCTTAAGGGATCTATGCTTTCAAACATAACCTGGGCAGCCCAGGTGGCTCAGCGGTTTGGCGCCACCTTCAGCCCAGGGCGTGATCCTGGAGACCCAGGATCAAGTCCCATGTTGGGCTTCCTGCAGCTTGCTTCTCCGTCTGCCTGTGCCTCTCTCTCTCTCTCTCTCTCTCTCTCATGAATAAATAAATAAAATCTTAAAAACAAAACAAAACCCCAAAATCTTGAAGCTGTTTTAAAAAAATTAAATGTTTATTTGGAGATAATTTCAGATTTACTAGAGACTTAAAATTCTTTATAAAAATTCTATGTAAATGGTATGCCCCATTTTTCTGAATTGGGCTATAGTACTAAAGCCAGATGTATGACTCTTAATCTAACAGTCATGGGAGTTAAGAAGTTGCTACTCTGACAACAATGAGAAAACAGTAAAAGACTTTCACTCAATTAAACTCAATCCGCAGGCAAAGATGTTAATTTAACAGACTCTGAGACACCGTTTATGTTATTTTGGCAATTCTAACTCTCTGGGTGTGATTAAGGAAGCAATTACTAGTTCTGTGCCAAGAATTCTGGAAGAATTAAGAATTAATTAAGAAACAACCTTAAACTTGGCATTGACTGCGTATTTGGTTATAGTTCTCAATAGTTTCTGCATAATTAAAAAAATAAAAGTAAACTCAGCCACCATTGAGTGTTCTTAATGAAATAAAAATTAATGAAGTGATTTTACTATGTGTAAACTATACTATTGAAAGATAACCTGAACTATATGTAGTATTAGTTACATATAGTAATTTGAATTAAAAAAGTAACGAGAGGTTTCGTAAACAAAAAGTTGTGACTTTTGAAAGAAGATAAAGTTAAAAGATGTAGATCTTAATATCAATGTTATATATAAAACATAGGATTTAAAAAATTAGAGACAAAAAACATTCACTTTTTTTAGGATACTAAATTAAACTAGCCTTTTAATCTTTTGAAAAAAGAAAACTTGGGGTGCCTGGGTGGCTCAGTTGGTTAAGCGTCTGCCTTCTGCCTTCAGCTCAGGTCATAATCCCAGGATCCTAGGATAGAGCCCCATGTTGGGCTCCCTGCTCAGCGGGGAACCTGCTTGTCCCTTTCCCTCTGCCTGCTGCTCCCCTTGCTTGTGCTCTCTCTCTCTCTCTCAAATAAATAAAATCTTAAAAAAAAACAGAATTTGCTATTAATTTAAATTATGAACTTTTTTCTTCTTAGGTCATGCCCTTAAACCTCAGGTTTCCTCTATCTTCACATCATTTTTGGATGGCTTAAAGAAGTTTTATATTACAAAGGTAAGAATTTTTGTAAAATGCTAAAATTTTAAAGCTTATGATACTAGTTTTGTTTCCTGCCTTCTCTTCTCTCACACATACCTACTAAGATGTATTTTCATGGTGCTGTGTACATTTCTTAATTATTATTTTTCATGTTGGAATAAATACTTTATCAAGTCAATCAGTTATGCATTTAATATCAGAAATTTTAATTTTTTTTCCAGATTTGAAGTTCCTAAAAATAACATGGCATTAAACAGTTTCATGCATGTAAGATTTTTTACAGTTTGATTTTTTTTTTAATAATATCTATATCTAGTGAAATAAGAGTATGGATTTTTAAAAAAATTTTCATTGCTGAATTCCTTTCCTAAAGGTTTATGCCAGCTTGTACTCCCTCTAGGGACACACAGGTGCTATTTCTTTGTTGCATCCTTGTTGTGGCATGTGGGAGTTGTGTTCTGTTATGTTTTAAATGTTGTGAATCTGGGGGAGAAAGTAGTACTTTATTTTAGTTAATGTTTCTCATTGAAATTCCAGTGAGACCCATCATTTCCCTGTATTTCCTAGATACGGTTTTTATGTGCATTAGTTGAGTATGTTTTTTTTTTTTTGCCAGGGGTGGCAGTTTCTTGGTTTTTTTCCTTGGGGCTTTGCTGTGTACCCTTTGAGTAATGGAATTATTAGATGTCTTTGTCATAAATGTTGTGAATAATTTTTTGAGTCAGGTGACTCCCTTTTTAAGAGTTTTTCTTTTTGGTGCAAAAGTTTCAAAATTTTATATCTTTTCCTATAATTATTTAATCACTTCTAAGCTGGGACTATTTCTTCTCTCTCTTGCTTTTTTTGTTAAATAGGAATTTTAAAGTTTTTATCTTTATTACTATTTGAATGCATTTCAATTTTATGATGTGAGATAAAGCTTTAAATTAATCTTCACTTTTTGCTCCCCCAGTTGCTAACCAGTTGTGACAGCACCTTTAACTAACTAATCCCTGCTTTTCTTACATGGATTTGCCATGTCTAAGACATCTTATTGTTTACTTACTCAAGAAGTAGATTCCATTTTAATGTATCAAATACTGTATGATCTCTCTTATATGTGCAATCTAGAAAAAAAAACTTTAAAAAACACAAAAAAACTAAGCTCATAGATACAGAGAACAGACTGGTGATTGCCAGAGGCAGGGAGAAGAAGGTGAACTTTTTTTGTTTTCAGGGGTTGAGGCATAGAAGGAGAGGATGAACTGTTTTTGTTTTGTTTTGTTTTGTTTTTAGTTTAAATAAATTGAATTCTAAAAAGGTATCACATTTTTAAAAATAAATTTTGTTCTTGAAAATTTAAATGGATTTAATTGCTATCAGTCTAGTTCTTGGCTTTTTTTTTAGAATTTTCCTTGTTTTTCATCACAACTTACCTGTTTATTAACCTAGAAAAATTTTAGAAACTCTTCACCATTTTGGGAAGTCCATTAAGGTTTCTATCAGAATTGGAATGAACCTGTATATTAATTTGAGCAAGAATTGACAGGCTTATATACTTAGTTGAGGCATTCTAGAACATAGGTCTTTATAATCTATTTTTAGAAATGTTTTCCTAATGAGATTATATATTTCCTTTTATGATTATTTTTATTTTAGATGTAAGATCTCCTTTGAAAATATTATTAAATAAGTTATTGTTGGCATCTAAGGATGCTGTTATTTTTTACTTTTTTCTCATTCTACATCTTGATGCTAATTCATTATATTCTATCATTTAGTGTTTTTATTTGCTTCTTTATTGCAGTTATAATTCTTACAAGTTATTTGTTGTATTACTTGCCAATATGTCATTACAATTGACACCATGGCATACTTTGAAATTAAGTATTTTTCTATAGTTTTGTTATATTGTAACAACCTGAATATATGCATTAAACATTCTTTTTGATTCATATGTAAAATTCCAAAGCTTAAATTTTGAAGAGTTGGTATGTTTGAGCCAGATCAGAAGGGAAAAAAGAGTACAATGTATTTTGATATACTATTTTATAGGATAAGACTTATCTGTAATAATTTTTTTTGTAGTTTAAAGGATTTGATCCAAATCAGCTAACTGTTGCTACATTACTGTTTGAGGGGGACCGTGAGAAGGTTCTTCAACATGAAAAACAAGTGTATGACATCGCTGCAAAATTTGGGTATGGCTTTAAAGTTCATAATGCCAAGAGAATGTTAATCTAAAATTCTGGTATCTGCAAGCAGTTGTTAATGTACCCTTTAAAGTATTAAATTTGTAGCAATATATAATTGTCAACTTAAAATGTTGTGTTGATTTACTTCCAAAATTTGTGATCCTATTTATGATATATTAAATATTATATTTTTCCATTGATGCTAATTATAAAATTAGCTTTTGTTGTGCTAGAGTAAAATACTAAAAAAATCCGTAGTCCTTTTATTTAGTGGTAATTGTATAAAACATGTTATTAGTATGTTTTTAAAAGGAAGTTTTTTAAACAAAAGAATTTGATAAATTATCTGTACTCCACCCCTTGTCACTTACTGTTTTGTGCTGGTATAAAGAAACAGAAAACATTTCACATCTATAACCAACTGAATAATGATTGGGTGGTTTCTTTCTTTCTGCTTGATGGATTATGAGATTGATTGATGAGAACCATAGTGAAAATGCCATTTATCAGGACTACATTTTTTTCCTTTCCTTTCTAAGTACATAAACTAAGTTTCCTGGATACCAGTTTCCTTTATTTATTTCAGAGCTTAAAATATTATACATTATGCTTAATCTGAGTTTTTTGTAAATACTTACATCAATTTCCCTTTTTTGCTATTTATGAGAACAAATGAGCATTTAATTTGTAGCCTTGTGTTTCTTGTGTTTTAGAATGCCCCACTTTTTATGTATTTTTCTCACCTATGGTAGTCAGCCCTTTGTTTTTAGGATTTTCTGAATTTAGTGTTAAAATGCAGAATTCTTAGGCAAAGATCTAATCTTGGACTTAATTTTTAGTTTACTTTTGTACTGTTTTTGAGTATTGCAAATTTTCAGTTTTATTCTTACCTTATTCTGAAATTGGCAAGTGGAATTTAATTTCTTTAGTAAAAGATGAAATTCACTAATCTTTGACTTTTCCTCTTTCACAGTATCTTTGGAATTATTGATTTTTTAAACTAAATTAGTTAAGAATAATTGTGCTATAAAAATTCACTTACTAAGAGGCTTAGAGTTCAGGTTAATTTCTAAATTTATTTTTGAAATGTACATGTACCTGTTTTTTGGTTTCTAAATTATGTGGAGTTTATATAATTTGATTTTTAAACTTTTGATTTTAAAGATTTTATTTATTTATTGATGAGAGACACGGAGAGGCAGAGACATGGGACAGAAGGAAAAGCAGGCTCCCTGCAGGAGCTTGATGTGGGACTTGATCCTGGACTCCGGGATCAATTTTAAACTTTTTTCGTAAAATCCATAGTATTAGAAACAATTAAGGAGATTTAGATTAAAGTCTTTTATATTTAAATTAAATCTTTTAATTCTGTTCTAACCTTAAATATACACATGCATAGAAATCTCAACTTTGTAGTATCTTTATTGTAATTACAATCCAGAGTAGCCAGCAAAATCACTAGTAATTAGTAATGTGCTACATTTCCTATTGGATTGGGGTAAGATGATGGCAAAATGCCTTTTTATGTGAAGTAAGACATAATTTTTATAGGGCCTGACCTGTCTTTTCTTGGGTATCACTGCTGATGCCTGGTATATACTAGATGATTGAATATTTGTTGAAAGAGTTGAAACTGAGTATTTTTCCCTGACATTTTTTATTCTATTTCATTTATGCCTAACTGCTATGCTACCCTTAAAACTCTGTATTTTAACCTTTAGGTATTTATCAGAGCCATTTTGTCAGTTTTAAGTTGAGCCACCAACTGTCATAAACTCTCTTGTCACGTAATTCATCTTGTTTTTCCCGTGTAATTCTAGTCATTTACAACTTAAAAGAATGAACTTCCTTAAGATGAATCCAAGTCTTTTTAGATACTGATACCGAAGCCCAAGAACTATTGATTTAATTGAAGCGATTTGTTTTTAATATCAAATTCATCCATTAAAATAGGTTATAGTAAGTGAGATACCTAAGCAAGGGCAAAGCCTTAAAACTCAGACTCTGATTGGAGTCTCATTTTTGTGCTATTATAATTTTGTACTTATTAGTTATGTTATAATTAATTTCTTAATGTACGTTCACCCTGGCTTCCTTCATTTGGATGCATAGATCTTCAGTATTAACAATCCAGGCTGTCATTGGGGAGAGTACTTAGGACTTTTTTTTTCCTTAGGACTATTTTGATTTTGATTTGATTTGATTTGATACTTGGAAATATCTTCATACGGTTTTCTAGCAGAAGTTCTGGTTCTCCTGATACTTCTTTTTAGGCACGAATTCTTTGTTCTAATCACTGAAAGATTCAGGGATATTTTTCTTGCTTACGATGCCACTTGGCCAACCCTTGCTCCCCAATGAATGATTTCTTCTTCTGCATAACTAAAAAGCGCCACTGATTTTCTTTCTGCTAAAGTTTCATAAGTTAGTTTAGCTCATGTATTTTATTTTGAAATAGGGCATTATTCATCTGACCTTTATTTTCTATTCTTTTGTTTTACCCTTTGAATTGGCTTTGAATTGTTTTGAATGAAGTACTCTGAACAGTTTAGAACATTTTTATGTGTACCATAGCCATTTTTCCTCCTTGCCTTCCACCCTCACCTAATACTGTTAAATACTGTTGAACACATGTGATCCAATGGAACATAATTGGCAAATGTTGAATAATCATACTTTGGTTATTTATCTATGTTTACTAGTAATATACTTTAACTTTTCTAAGAGTTAATGAGAATTAATATTCCTTGTCATCAGTCATGACAGATGTATTGACATTTACCATAGAACTTAAGGTAATGTGTTATTGTTATTTTTAAAGTGTATGCTTAAATTGTTTAATGTAATTTAACATGAGAGTGATTAGGTTCACCAGATGGCTCTTTTATATAAGAAGATTGTCTCTCATTCCTCTTTCATTAGTCTTCCCAGTGTTTTCTTATGAAACAGGTTTGAATTTAAGAAACTTGTTAATTGAGGTTTGAAATTTGTGGAGGGCAAGCAGGAAGTAGGGGATGGATATTGCTAATTTACCATAAAGTAGTTTGAATCTTAGTATACTTTTTTGGAGTGGCTGCTGTGCCCTACTATTGTTTATATATTGTATTTTTAAGATAATCCTGTCTATAAGATTGAGTTCTGAAAGCTTAAAAAAAAGAGGAGAGATCTAAGTAACAAAAAGCTAAATTTGCAGGGAAATCTATGATTCAGAAAAGCAAGCCCAGTAATGTCTTTTCTTCTCCTTTGGGGTTTATGAATTTAGCATGGACGTCGATTTCTTCTTGTTTTGGATAAGAAAATGCATGTTTCTGTGTGATTTGTCACACTGAATTCCAAAGTGGAGCAGATCTCCCCACTCCTGCCCCTGCCAGATGTTAGAAGAGGATCTAAAGAAAAATAGCTTGACATAGGACTGCAAAGGACTTTTTCTCATACTCTTATAAGAGACAAGTCTACTTAATGTCCTTACCTTTTATTTCTCACCAAATACCCACTTAGAATGTGCCTTCTCAAGGATTTCCAGCATAGATCTCTTGCACTGTTTTCTAGTCTTCACTGTCCTTTCTTTCTGCCACGAGGCCCAGGATTAATTGTTCCTGTTTCCTAGCTCAGCAATGTCTTTTCTTTCTTGGACTCAGTGTGTGGCTCTGCTTCTTTTCTACCTGAGGTATAGACTCAGATATTTTCCTTCACACACTTACCACAGCAATTTTCTGACTAGTTTCCTTTGTATTTTGGAACTTTACTTGACTCCCTACCCCTAACCTCAAATCCATATATATCCAACTCAGAATTCTATTATTTCTTCTTACTTTTCTTTTTTTTTCCCAAGATTTTATTTATTTATTCATGAGAGACACACACACACACACAGAGAGAGATAGGCAGAGGGAGAAGCAGGCTCCATGCAGGGAGCCCAACGTGGGACTTGATCCCAGGTCTCCCAAGATCACGCCCCAGGCCGAAGGCGGCACCAAATCGTTGAGCCACTGGAGCTGCCCTCTTTTTACTTTTCACTCTTAACTGCTTAACCTAAGTTAAGGTTAGGTCTTCTTTGCTTATTAGCATTTAGTAATACAAACAATCCCCTATTTCATTTCATTGTACCCCATCCCCAAGTGGTTCTAGACTAGAGTTGCTTCTATCAAGTGTTTGCCACTTCTTTGGGTGATACTAATTTGCATATATGCAGCTGTATTTTTTTTTTTATTGGTGTTGAATTTACCAACATACAGAATAACCCCCAGTGCCCGTCACCCAATCACTCCCACCCCCCGCCCTCCTCCCCTTCCACCACCCCTAGTTCGTTTCCCAGAGTTAGCAGTCTTTACGTTCTGTCTCCCTTTCTGATATTTCCCACACATTTCTTCTCCCTTCCCTTATATTCCCTTTCACTATTATTTATATTCCCCACATGAATGAGAACATATAATGTTTGTCCTTCTCCGACTGACTGACTTCACTCAGCATAATACCCTCCAGTTCCGTCCACATTGAAGCAAATGGTGGGTATTTGTCATTTCTAATAGCTGAGTAATATTCCATTGTATACATAAACCACATCTTCTTTATCCACTCATCTTTCGATGGACACCGAGGCTCCTTCCACAGTTTGGCTGTTGTGGCCATTGCTGCTATAAACATCAGGGTGCAGCTGTAATTCTAAGTCAGGAAATCTGATTTGGCTCTTACATCCTAGCCTAAAATTGCCTTACAGTATTTGTATAGCACAAGGGTACATCTATGCTGTATTATTTACTTACTGCTAAATCCAAGCAAAACTTCAGGGGAAGAAACAACTTAACTATAAGATATTAATTGAAGCAATAAGAAAATTGATTCTTTGGGAGGGGGCTCAAATAACAGAGGCCCAACGTCATAGACAACACAATGGTTAAGGGCTCAACGTCCTGAGACCAAGGAGGTACAATTATGGTATTAAGCAGAGAGACAAAGAAGTTCATCATCTATTACGACCCAAGAAAGAAAATCTACTTTTCTTTCTATCTGGTTTTATTGAGGGATTTTTTTCATGGGTACTTTAATAAGAGTTTGTGGTTAAGTTTTCTTTAGTTGACTAAGAATAGTTAAAATTAAATTTCTGCCTGATGATGGAAACAAGCAAATTTAAAAGCTCTTTACTGAAGGTAGTAGAAATCAATAATCGTTCATAGTCTTTTAAAATAAGAATGACTTTCACAAAGCAGAGAACTTGGTCTGAATTATATACTATATGGGATTAGTTCTAACTAGATCACCAAATACAATTTCTGTGGATAAAAACTACTTTCAAATTGAAATGGGTAGTTCATAATAAAACCTTACCTGTTGTCTTGTAATTGTCTATATGTTGTTTCATAAACTTTAATATTTCTGTGTAGGTATGTTTTATCTCTCATTTAAGTTATAAGTTTCATAAAATAAACTCTATGTCTAATACTTTTTTTTTTGTCTAATACTTTCTATTCTGTGTACACAAGTATTCAAGAAACTTCTTAGTATTTGGAAGATGTAGTCAATCATACATCTTTATATGTGAATAAGACTATAATACATGAATATATGGATAAGAATATATGAAAGTATTTTAGATATCTTGTTATGTTTGTAAAGTTTATTCAAATTTATTTAAGCTTATTTCTCATGGCTAACTCTCTGTTCTTTTGTCAGTAATGGGTAGAAGTAATTGAGGTCATATGAGTCCGTTTTATTAGTTTGATAGATGAAAGTTTAAAATTAATGACCAAACTGAAATATTAAAAGTGTTTTTCGATTTTTTTATCCAAACTTATTCTTTTGATAGCTCTTTGATACATTTATGATAAATTAGATTAAAATAAAAATGAGATGCAGTATAATATAGTTTGTTAATCTGTTAAGCAGTTATCTTGGGGTGTCATAGTAGTTTGGTTAGTTTTATATATATATATATATATATATATACTTTTTTTTTTTTTTAAGATTTTATCCATTTATTTATGAGAGAAACACAGAGAGAGGCAGAGACATAGGCAGAGGGAGAAACAGGCTCCCTGCAGGGAGCCCAGTGCAGGACTTGATCCTCAGACCTTGGGATCATGCCCTGGGTGGAAGGCAGATGCTCCACCACTTAGCCACCCAGGCATCCCAGTTTTATGTATTTTTAATAAATATATATGATATATATTAACAGTTTGTTCTTTATTTCAGTGGGTTGGCAGCTGGAGAAGACAATGGACAGAGAGGTTATTTGCTGACCTATGTCATTGCATACATTCGAGTAAGTTATCTCGTATTTCCCTTGTCAGTTTATGTTGTAGACCATACTTTTTCTAGTTTGAGTGAATAAAATTATTTTCTTAAATTTTAACCTAGTATAATGTAACACATCATTTCACATGAATATAGGACTAACTACAAATCTTCAGAAGTCCAATTAAATCTTCCATATGTAATTTTTGAGGAATTTAAAGATTATTTAGGTCACTCTGATTCATAATCTGCTTTAGAGATTCATAATCTTTCTTTCACTCTTTAAAAATTGGTATTTAACTTGATTCCAAGTAGTAATTAGTTCATTGGTGATGATTGCTATAGAGAATAATTCTAAATAAAATAACTTGTATTTGAGCTCTAAAATTTTTCTAATTACAGATTTTCTATTTGTGAGAAACTTTATTAGTCATGTTAACCACAAGAGTCTACTATACTTATCAATATGAAAGTATTCTTTCAAAAGTTTATGGATTCATTTCTTTTGTTTTGTTTTTCTACTTTGGCTATAGTAAACACAAGTTTCTTAATTGTTTTCTGCTATTGTTAGGATTACATTTGAAGGGGCTTATTTTAAAAGGTCATTTCTCAGGTATCATACTGAGAATTTAACTTTCCAAAATACTGAATTTTCTAAATATTCACTCAGAAATTGTTCTGAAGGAAATACTTAACGTAAACTTATATAAAATTTGTTTTTACTTCTGTAAGAAAGCTTGGATTGTGTCTCATTTTTAAAATAATTTAATCCCTAGGTAAGATCTAAATTTTAGGTTGCAGTGAATTTGAAGCATGTACGTTTTCTTGAGCATCCCATTTCCCCATGCAGATAAGGAAAATTACATTTATTGCTTGTGCATTGTGTTAGAAATTGTGATTAAGAGATTTACGATTAAGATTTTCACGATTGTGAAAAGTAATAGACTGTTACTACCCCAACCTCTTTCATAGTAAGCGATTTATATATACACAAATTTTTGTTTTTTGGTCATTTTCTCCAAGTATATTGACCATTTTCCCATAATACTAAATTCAGAATTCTAGAAAATGAGATGTAACTGTAACAAGTAACAGACACTGTTAAAACTGAGTCAGAAGTAATTTTGAGATTTGGGGGCAGGGTGATTATTTTTTTATCTTTTTATTTTCTCAGTGTTTAATACTTTTGTCAGTAAGTATATGCTTATTGCATAAATGAATGCATAAGAGAAGAGCCAGATATTTTAGATCAGTAATTTGGGGAATTTTTCCTGTCAACCAGTGGTAGAGTTGAAGTGATTCATTTTACTAGAAGTGAAAACATGTATTAATTTTTCTATTTATAAAATTTCCTTTCCTATCTTTGCAATTCTATTGTAGCTTATGAATTGCTCTTTCTAGTTTTGATATTAAAACAGAATTGTATTCTGTGTAAAGAAATTTGTATTATAAGTTACTTACCAAATAAGAATTGTAGCGTGTGTTAGAAGATATACTCCTAGCTTCCAGATATCTTGTCTCATTTAGTTAGTACAAAGAATGGCACTATATTTTTTAAATTTGCTTTTAAAGAAAAGTTGATTTTAGGAAAGAGAGATACCTTCCTCCCTTAACATCCTTCCCCCCACTTCTCTATGGCCCTGGTCCTTCCAACCTGATGAACATTTTTTAGTGTTGTTTAATTTGCTGTTTAGGCTACTAAAAAAATCTGTTCTAGTATGCTCTACATGTACATAGACAGTTCTTAGATAAAGTCTTTGTTCCTTAAAGAAATATTTAAGTTCCTACCATGTGTCAGGCATACTATCTGGGGCCAAGGATACAGAAAACAATACAGATAAAGTTCCTGTCCTTCTGGAGGTTATATAGCTCATTCGCAGGGCCACTTTCCACTGTTTTTATGGAGTGGGGAGTAAAGAACAGTGGAAGTTAAGTTAGAAACATGTAATACTAACAATTATTATGAAATAGTAGCAGTATTACAATAATATTGATTCTTCTGCATCTATTTCTTGATTTTTGTATATATGTTTTAACAGGACTTGGGTTTGGAATACTACATATTAGGAGAGTCTTTCGAGACTTCTGCTCCGTGGGACAGGTAAAATATAATAAAATGCCTGATATTATTCAAATATGCTATAGGAGTTGCTGAAATAATGTATCTTTGTGCATGAATATATAAATTTTTAAATTTTTATAAAGAAACACTTTTATTTAAGTTAATATCTTTGGAGCACCTAGGTGGCTCCAGTCAGTTAAACATCCAACTCTTGATTTCGGTTCAGGTCATGATCTCTGAGTCGTGAGATTGAGCTCCAAATTGGCTCCTTGCTCAGCAGAGAGTCTGCTTGAGATTCTCCCTTTCTCTCTGTGTTCTCTCTCTTTCTCTAAAATAAATAAATAAATCTTAAAAAATTAATATCTCATCAGAATGACATATTTGCAAGCCCCCTCCCCTTTTTTTGGTTTGAGGCAGAATTATCTAAATTCAATAGAAGGAAGATATTACTGAAGTCTACATTTTAAAGAATCTTTTTGGGCACTTAAGCAAGTTTCACTAGCTTTGATTTAGATTCTTAAGTACTTTATATGCAGAATGTTCTCTAAAAAGTTCAAAATTATAAAACCAGTGTTAACCTTCTTTTGTAATGTATGATTCAGTTTTGATATTTGTATGAGTATTAAATAAGATCTTCTATTTCAGTGATTTCTAAAAGAAATGCAACTTAAGATATTATGTACAACTTCTATGTTTACATTACACACGCACATACAAATATTGGTTAGGGAATTGATAATAAACACTGATGAAATGTGAAGTAGTTTTATTAAAAATGAACTTTTGAGTAAACTCATTCAGTAATAAAAATTCTTTTTCTTTTTTTCTAAGATTTTACTTATTTATTCATGACAGACACAGAGAGAGAAGCAGAGACATAAAGGGAGAAGCAGGCTCTTCACAGGGAGCCCGATGGCCCTGAGCCGAAGGCAGACGCTCAACCCCTGATCCATCCAGTCATCCCAGTATAAAAATTCTTAAGGAAACTGTTAGTACATTTTTATTCGAGGCCTTACATTTTTCTTTTTCTTTTTTTTTTGTTTTTGTTTTTGTTTTTTTTTTTTTTGCTTTTTCTTTATAAAATATATGAACTATTTTAAATCTATAATAAATTATATAAGATATAACAAATCCCCATGAATCTACCTCTTAGATATTACTTATCTTAATATAAGTTCTACCCTAAGCTCTTTTTTCCCCACTCTCCCAGAAAACTTTACTTTTCTGCATTCATTCTTTATCTACTATGTGTTATAACTTTTGGTGCATGGACGTTCATATTCCATGCCTTGTAAAACAGTAATCAACTTTATAGTATCTATCTGTTATTCATGAGTTTTGTTGCTGTATTTTAACCAGGAGATAAATCTTGTAACTAAAAAAAAATCAACTTATTGACAGAAAAAAAAAACAACTTACTGACATCTGAACTTTTTAACAGCAAATATCATTTGGTAGCTGTTCATAGTTGTCTCAAAGATCATTTGTCTTTTATACTCTTCCTTGCCAGGGAAGGTAGGTTAGTCTAGTGTTAACTTCAGTATTATGAATTTTTTCATCAGTTACTGTTAATTGATGATTGGCATTTGCCTTTTTATTCTTGCAGCTATGGAAGCTAATCAATCACATATGTCTTTTCACTTTTTAAATATTTTTCTTGTGTGTTCTTACATATTTATTGGACTCACAATATCTGTTTTATACAGGCTTATGTATTTGGTTTGTTTTCATTTAAAACCACTTCACCATAAATAAATAAATAAATAAATTAATTAATTAATTAATTAAAAAATAAAACCACTTCATCAGGGACGCCTGGGTCACTCAGCAGTTGAGCATCTGCCTTCAGCTCAGGGCATGTTCCTGGAGTTCAGGGATCAAGTCCCACATTGGGTTCCCTGGAGGGAGCCTGCTTCTCCCTCTGCCTGTGTCTCTGCCTTTCTCTCGGTGTCTGTCATGAGTAAATAAATAAAATCTTAAAAAAAAAAAAAAAAAAACTTGATCAGCAGAGGTTTTCATAAATAAAATGAATGGAAAGCAGCTACATTCTTGACATAAAATTTACTTGTTACCCATGTAGCAACTTGCTTTTTCTTTCAGACATTTAGCCAGAATGTTTACCAGAAACCCATGGGATCAGAGTCTTCAATTCTCACACATTATTAGATTGCTTCACCTTTTCATGCATAAATCTCTTAAGGGATTATTGGTCTTACTAGTTTTTGTGTATCTCTCAGTGACCCGAGTAAAATGTACCTGTTAAGTGCTCAAAGACTATTCTTCATAGAATCCCCTGAGTGAACTCTGGAATGGTATAAGAATACAGCCTATAAAAATAGCTGTCTAAAATGTCTGAGTTGGAGATTTAAAGATTTTGGAGACACTAGCATGAAACTTGTGATTAAAACCAAGAGTAAATACAAACCCTTATAGCTAGTATGGTTGAAGAAAAAAACTTCTTTGAGAAGGAAATCCAGGGAATCCCAAAATTTAAAGGATGAACATACAAACAAGAGCTAGCAAAAGAGAATAATACCTAGAGGATTTGAAGGAAAACCAGTGATGTGAGAGAAGCCCAGGAAGATGTTATTCAAGCAGGGAATTGTCAACAGTGTTAAATTTGCTAACAGGTCAGATAAGGATTTAAAAGCATATACACAGTTATGTTTATCTCCCATAGAATGGTCCAAATGGACTGAATTGTACGTGTTCTATAGAGAATGCTTTCTGAACTCCCTCTAAACAAATCATTTCTAGAAAGTATCCCATTAAGGGTTTTAACCATTCAGTCCTGTTCTTTGTCCCATCTCCTCCTCATTGGTACTGAAGATTATTATTATTATTGTTATGTAACACATAAATTCTATTTTCTAGAGTCATGATAAAGAACTTGGTTATAAATGTATAATATTAATTAAACCTGTAACTATTAAAGCTTAGTAGGTTTTATTTATATATAAAGTATTTGTTATAAATATGTTAGATTTTTCAAAATAAAGACAATAAATTCCAATAATCTAAATACTTTTATAAGAAAAAAATAAATACTTTTATAAGATATTTTAAAAACATGCATCCTTATCGGTTCATAAGTGAGACAAAGGTAACCTTGATAAATCATATTTGCCTGCAACTCTCATAGAATTAAGCAGCATTAAACTTAAAGGCACTGTTTTGTAAAATTAGAATTTATAAAACTTTTAGATACCATATTAAAATAGCTAATAAAATACTGAACTTCTCTATTTATATTTTAACCATATATTCTTTTTCTTATTGGAAATATAAGTAACTTTAGTGTGTTTTACAAAGCATAATCCATGTAAATGTTACTGTTTTTGTCAAATTGGTTCTCATACATTCAAATCAGTCTTTAGACTAAAGATGGCCCAGCCTTTTGAGTTTCTTTGTTATCTTTTGCATTCTCCTGATTCTAAACAGACCAAGGTTTAAAACACAGAATCAGTGTCAGTATGTAGCTAGTATGTTTGTTGGAGAATAAGAGGTTTATATATGCCCTAGGAGTTTATTTTCCAAAAGAAACAGAATATGTAGTAATAGCAAAATCTTTTGTCAGTCAAATCTTCTGTCTCTGGATCTCCGACCTAGAAGCTCTGATTGGCATGTTTTCCATTTCAGAGCTTTTTCCTATGTTCCCAAAATATGAATACGTCACCATTAGACCTCCTCCACTCCAAAATAGGATCTTAAAAATTATATCAAAAACTAAACAAAAGAAATCAGATGCCATCATGTTTTAAAACAACAGTATTTTGGAGTCAAAATAAAATTTGGTGAAATGTGAATATAGTCTGTGTTTTAGTTAATAGTGATGTCCTGAAGTCAGTTTCTTAGTTTTGACAAATCTGTTATGGTTATATAATGTGTTTATAGGAAACCAGAGAAAGAGGATCTCTTTGTACCATCTTCGTGACTTTTCTATATCTAAAACTGTTTCAAATAGAAAGTTTATTTAAACTATAGAAAAAAGGATTAATACTGTTAAATATTATCCCCCTTTCCCTTTATTAACTATTACCTGTTTTCATTAACTTTTAATATCAGTCTAGCATAGTTTTACACATAGTTCATGTCCAGTGAGTCTTAGTTGAACTGTATTTTAGCTCAGTGCTTGACAGTAGGCTGTTGGGCATTTGGTACATCATGATTATTGATTATATTTATATTAAGAGAAATGTCTTAGTCACGGACACAGATTGGTATTCCTATAAATACGGAATTGAATTTTCATTAACATGTTTGTTATAGCTTTTTTTAAAGCTTTTAAAATCTTGTAATTAAATTTATTTGGAAATTGGGTTTACTGAAGTATAAAACCACTTCAGGAGGCTTGAGTGTACTCTTCTGACTTCTGTCTTTCTTGTGGCAAAAAAAAGAAATTTGCCCCTTTGAAATTATGAATGGAAAGCTCAACTTGAATGATCAAAGCTCTCTGTTCATTTCTGAAGGAATAAGTATGAAAGTTTTCGTTAGAATTACTGACTTGAAGGATGCCAGATAAACTAGCATTTATTCAAATTTTTGTAATTTATTTGAAAACTTCATGTTGTATTCTGTTATGTTTTCTAGGGTTGTGGATCTTTGTAGAAATGTTAAAGAACGAATAACAAGGGAATGCAAAGAGAAGGGTGTTCAGTTTGCTCCTCTTTCTACATGCAGGTGAGTTTGTTGTTTTTATACTAATTCTGAAAAAAAAACATATTTTTTAATTAATAGATGTAATTTGCCAGCTGAGAAATAGCTTCAGTCTATTCCATTTAGCACGTTTTCTTAAACATCACTTTTGCCACCTTCTTAGGATAGTACTATTAGGATTTTTTTTTTTTAATTTTATTTATTTATGATAGTCACACACACAGAGAGAGAGAGAGAGAGGCAGAGACATAGGCAGAGGGCGAAGCAGGCTCCATGCACCAGGAGCCCGACGTGGGATTCGATCCCGGGTCTCCAGGATCGCACCCTGGGCTGAAGGCAGGCGCCAAACCGCTGCGCCACCCAGGGATCCCTCATTTCATCTAGTTATTGATGAAATGAGTGGGTGTAGAATAAAGGAATGAGTAGAGCAAAATATCCAAATGAAGATTAACTGATTACTTTCAACAGATCTTTCTACAATAATGGAAATATTCTTCATCTGCCCTATTATGATAGCCACAAGCCATATGTGGCTGTGGAGCTGTTGAAATGTGACTATGGAACTGAGTGGTAAATTTTATTTAATTTCAAATAATTTGAATTTAAAACACCACATGTGGCTGGTATCTTCCATAGTGGGCAGTTAATGGAAGGTCTTATCCTCTTTGTTAAATAACAGTGGTCCAAAAGGTTTTTTGAGAAGGGGCACTTTGTATTCAATCTCTTGTTATTAACTGACCAGTATAAACACCAGAAGATTAAATCTATCAAGATTGAATGGAGCATTTGACTTATCAATAAAGTTACAGAATTAATTAGAATGGAGAATAAAAGGAAATCAGGACAGATTATGTGAAAGGGATCCTTAAAGTAAATGATACAGTAGTAATCTAGCACTTTACAATTTATGAAACATTCTGTTACTTAACTGCCTTTCCTTTTTTCTGTGTATGTGTGTGTGTGGTTTTCAAGAATATAACTCAATATTTATTATAGAAACAAAAATCACAGTATAAGCAAAATTACAAATTAGGTAATTTGGGAAGTAATATAATACTTTTATTGTTAAGTGCACCTGATGTGGGACTCTGAAATAACAGGTATGCTTCACCAAAACCCTATTTCTGTGTATTTCTATTCATGATATTTTTTTCAGATTTACTTGGAATCACTTAATTTCAGCCTAAGAAGGCAGACCTGGGCCTCTTCCAGCCCAAGAACCAGGCCCTGCTGGCCAACTGTATGGCAATGGCAACTTCCTGCTTAGTTTTTAAAATTTCTTTGTTTTTTTTGTTTTTTTTTTTTTGTTCTGAGAATTTTATTTATTTATTTATTTATGTTTTTTATTGGTGTTCAATTTACTAACATACAGAATAACACCCAGTGCCCGTCACCCATTCACTCCCACCCCCCGCCCTCCTCCCCTTCTACCACCCCTAGTTCGTTTCCCAGAGTTAGCAGTCTTTACGTTCTGTCTCCCTTTCTGATATTTCCCACACATTTCTTCTCCCTTCCCTTATTTTCCCTTTCACTATTATTTATATTCCCCAAATGAATGAGAACATATAATGTTTGTCCTTCTCCGACTGACTGACTTCACTCAGCATAATACCCTCCAGTTCCATCCACGTTGAAGCAAATGGTGGGTATTTGTCATTTCTAATAGCTGAGTAATATTCCATTGTATACATAAACCACATCTTCTTTATCCATTCATCTTTCGTTGGACACCGAGGCTCCTTCCACAGTTTGGCTATCGTGGCCATTGCTGCTAGAAACATCGGGGTGCAGGTGTCCCGGCGTTTCATTGCATTTGTATCTTTGGGGTAAATCCCCAACAGTGCAATTGCTGGGTCGTAGGGCAGGTATATTTTTAACTGTTTGAGGAACCTCCACACAGTTTTCCAGAGTGGCTGCACCAGTTCACATTCCCACCAACAGTGTAAGAGGGTTCCCTTTTCTCCGCATCCTCTCCAACATTTGTTGTTTCCTGCCTTGTTAATTTTGTTTTTTAACAGTACAGGTGTCCTGATGGGTGAAGGCATGGTTCTGCTGTTTATTAGTAATTTAATCTCTTTGAACTCTAAATTTATCATTAGTAAGGCAGTGATAATACCATCTGCTTGATGAGGCTTATGGGTCTAAAATGCAAAAGCATGTGAAGGGCTATGTGAATGCCATTGTATTGTGAGGTCATTACATGAAACTTGAGGTAGACAACCTATACTACTGCAAGTGAGGGAAATTTGGGTATTCTTTTTCTTCTCTAATGACAGATCCTCACGAAAGCATCCAATTGTTAAGTCCTCTTTGATATTTTGATAAAGCCTGATAATTTGGATACATTTGCTTTGCAAGACTAGAAATATTTCTCTACTCTTTACTATCTCTTCTAATTGTTCTCTTTTTTCTATCTTTTATATCCTCATCTTGTACTTCCCTGCTACCAGATTATATTTCTTAGTTCTACTTTTGGTCCCATTGAGACAGATATCTTTCAGAATTTGCTAAATTTTTGTGCTTCTGCTGGGGTAAGAAAGCAAAATTCTAACATGAGATCTGAGGAAAGAATCTTTCTTAAACATTAAATGTTCATGTCAACTAGAAGGATCTACTTGAAATTGTGTTTTTTTTTTTCTTCTTTGTGGGAGAGAGAATCAGGGTTTGATGACCATTTCAGGAAGTACCAAACCTAAATATTAACATGTTTTTGAGTAAGTATATTCAGGGTTGAATCTGAGAACATAAAAGCTAAAAATGTGGATATAGAGATTATTGACTAGTCACTTGATACATCTAAAGGAGGGGGAAACAGGTGCCTTGTTCTGTACAATAAAAAAACTTAATAAGTTGGTAAACCTACTGGTGTCTTAGTGACTGATCTTGGAACTTTTCCAAATAAAGGTGTAAGAGTGTATGTATTCTTTCTTTCTTTTTTTAATTTGGAGATGTCTTTAAAAATAAGTCTTTTACCTTAAAGTCTAAGAAAAAAAAATTGTGTTTATTTCTGTTATGAACCTAAATTGATACTTAATTCTTTTTTTGACAATTCTGGTCTCTCAGGCCTCTTTTTATAATACTGAAAGCCAATCAGGCCTAAGAACCCAAAAGTTATTTGTTACCGTAAAATTTGAAACATTTGAAATAATGGGATATATTTTTGGGTAGTTGAGAATTTTTTTATTCCTTTGTTTTATCAGGTAGAAACTTAATAGATTTTATCCCCTCTTCATCCTTCTGCCCCACTCCCTATTTATCTCTCTAGACTTCTCCCCTTCCATTATGAGAATATCATTGTGATAAACCACTACTTACTGAAAGTTATTGGGAAGTAAAATATTTTGCCTCAGGACATCTACTGTAGTAACACAAGTCGTGGTTCTTCAGAAGGAACTCATAAGGCCTAAGGTTCTTTATTATGTATTTGATGTATGCCATTTATTAAGTAGCTATTTTTTAAAGAATGATTTTCTGATAAAAGCTTATATGCTCAGCTTCTGTAATCATTTTATAAATCAAAATTTAGAATGTGCAGTCTAATTATTTGAATGGTTTTGGTAAATGAGGATTTTAAATACAGTTCTTTTATCTCATACTTGATAGAACTAACATTAGAGTTTGATTTTGGTTTTGTTTGATTTGAGTTGCTTAAGAGTTTGGCCAAAGGTTATTGTGTGTTGAATGTAAATGTTGAATGTGTGAGATACATTTTTTAAACGTTTTTTAAAAAAGTTATTTCAAACTTAATTTGAAATAATTATAGTGCTCATTGAAATCAAAGATCCTGAGGAAAATAACTAGCTATAGAGTGTATTTATTGAGTTTATTTATTTCATTTCTATTAAAATATACTTTGTATACTGGAATAGAAACTCCAACCCTAAATTTTCTGAACAAGTTTTATGGGAAGGAATTCCTAGCCAGTGAGTCTAACATAAATAAAGAACTCCAAAAATTTTTTAGAAATTAAAGAATGAAATAATGACTTTGGCAGGCATGCTATCACTTGTCCAGATGATTGTGGAAGAGGTTAACGTTTAAGTGTCTTAAATTATAGAATTGATCTATTAAAAGATGTAGATCTGAGTCAGTTTCTGAAGTAGATCCAAATTGAGGTTTTCCAAAAAATGTTTATTATTTTTACTTTTTTTTTGAGTTTCTAGTCAGTGAAATTTTGTTACGACTTTTAGAAGCCTGCTTAACTATTGAAAACTGAACTCTGTGGTATAGATCCTAGATTTGTTGGAAGGTAGCAATGTTCTATTAATATTTAGTTGCATTTTCTATTTTTGATATTCAAATATGAATGATAAATATGTTACTAATTGTGATAAACTCATTCAGGTATCCTTTCAATTTATTTAAATTTGGTTATTCCTAAATGATAGTGCCCTTATAGTTAAAATGGCTCTCCAATTTTTCTTAAACTTTGTAAATCTGGTACTTAAAATGTTAACATTCAAGGGACCTTTTTTATGAGTGTGAATTAACATTAGAAGAAAAACACAGCTGGCAAATTGACAGTAGCATTGTTAAACAGTTCATTTCTTCTGTTCTGAGGCATCTAACATTTGGCCTAAAAGGCCATTAAAATTTTAGATTAGATTCTGTTTGTATAGTTGTAGTAAAAAGAGTATTTTCTCAGTATTTGCTCCTTCTGTTAAATTAAATTCTTTGTAGGAACCTCTGTAAATTGCACTCACTGATCTGACTATGATTATCTTAGCCCTCTTTTAAATGCCTTACCTAATTGCATTTTGAAAGCCCAGGTATATATCATATATGTGATTTAATAATCTAATGTGCTTGGTATCTTTTGTCAACACACATACAACATGTGCACATATGGGGCCCAGAGTTTAAAACCTTCAGAGACGGTATTTTAAAGCCATGTCATTGCATTTGATATGATCATTCAGTTTGTTTCCAAAGTTCTTAATAATTTTTAATGTGAAGTTAGTGAAGATGCTGTATTTTACCCAGCCTGATCATTTTTGGTATTTGAACATTTCTCCTATTTCTAAGTTTTAAGTTCTCATGCCTATTTTTATTGACTTTGAGGAAGTTTAGAAGGTTATAATGGATCACCAAGTCCCATCTAGTCTGTTTGGGGGCTTCTTTAACTTCCCTATACTTTGTAAAACAAAACAAAAAACAAAAACAAACCCTCAAAAGCCTAAACCCTTCTGAAGGAAATGAGGTTTTTATTTATTTCAGGCTAATTGGAGAAACATTTACATTGTTTTTAATTTTTTAAACTCTTTGGGTAATAATCCAGACTTACCAAAAAAAGTTGTTAAAAACAGTGTGAATAGTTCCTGTATTTACTTCATGCAGCCAATCTCCATTCCTTCCATGGAGTTAAGAGACTGGGTAGGGAATGAGATTATGACTTAAATCAAATGACTTTACCTTTAAATTTCTATATGTTAAATCTGATTTCACTTAACTTAAAGCTTTGTGGGGATTGTCTGTTTGTTTTTTAGGGTGACGCAGATTTATGATGCAGGTGCATGTATCTATTTCTACTTTGCCTTTAACTACAGGGGAATAAGTGACCCTCTGACTGTGTTTGAACAAACCGAGGTAATTCTGCATACGTGAATATACTCTCACATTCTTTTATTAATTTAAATAAACTTTCCTATCAATGTATGAATTTTAGTTTGTCTCTTGTAATCACTCACTGGCTTACTGGGTTGGTAGCCCATATAGCCTTGAGAAGTATATTTGGTGCACTGAGTTGTATACTGAATCTTGAGTCTAAAATTAGTATTCTCTATAGATATTAGAATCCATATTCTAAAGTTAATATTCTGTAACCTGTGATTCTTTGGTTGTTACTTATAGTCTGTAAGACCTGATAAACTTAGGTAACAAAGGACCGTAGGAATCCTTGATAGTATTCTGGCAGTTCACCCATTTCCTGATCGTGGCTGCAGTTGAGGTCAGCAGCCCTAATATTCTTGGTCTGTGTTGCTGTAATGCCCTCATTTTAGGTTTATAAATTTTTATTTACTCTTGCTATGCATAGGCCATTGAGGTTCATTTGCTGCCAGTTTCTATTCTTTGAATAGCATGCAGGTTCCAATTTTTATAAAGCCTTTTATATGCTGGTCAGTATTTCTCATTACAACTATGCCTAGAGTTGAAGAGACAGACTAGACTATGGAGGAACTGGGAAGAGACTGAGGTTTGTTAAAGCCTAAGGTGTGCTAGTGTCTAAACTAATGTTTAAAACCTAGTGTCTTAGTGTTATTGCATACCTTCCAAAGGTAGAACCATTCAGTGATTTTCAGTGGCACGCTTTGAGACTCAAACCATAGACAGGGTTTGGTTGGCTTCCTCCTATACCTCCTTTCTTTTTTTTAAACAGCTGTTTTGAAGTATAATTGAAATACAGGAAACTGCACAGATTTAAAGTGTACAGTTTGCATATTTGCACCTGTGAAAATATCACCACAGTCAAAATAATGAACATACGTATCACCCTCAAAAGTTTGAGTACTTTTCCATCAACTTAGCCTTGTAGCATTTTGGTTGCCCTCTGGTTACTTCTCTATACTTCTACAAGAGTGAAACGATTCCTTTTTCTTCAATTCAAACTGTTATTCTCTAAGTGCTACTAATTTCAAGTAGTTATTGTTTTAAAGAATCGTTTAATGAATTTAATAATTCATTAAATTTAAAATAATGTTATTTACTTTTAAAGATTTTATTTATTTATTCATGAGAGACAGAGAGAGGCAGAGAGACACAGGCAGAGGGAGAAGCAGGCTCCATGCAGGGAGCCCGAGGTGGGATTCGGTCCCGGGTCTCCAGGATCACACCCTGGACTGAAGGCGGCACTAACCTGCTGGGCCACCCAGGCTGCCCAAAATGTTATTTAAAATAATTTGTTAGGGGGTCCCTGGGTGGCGCAGCAGTTTGGCGCCTGCCTTTGGCCCAGGGCGCGATCCTGGAGACCCGGGATCGAATCCCACATCGGGCTCCCGGTGCGTGGAGTCTGCTTCTCCCTCTGCCTGTGTCTCTGCCTCTCTCTCTCTCTCTGTGACTATCATAAATAAATAAAAATAAATAAATAAAAAATAAATAAATAAAAAAAATAAAATAATTTGTTAGAAGATATAATGGTAGCATATTTTTAATTCATTTGAAAAACTAAATCCTGAGTGATGAATGTTATATAAGTTACTTTGCAATGAGATGTGGTCCATCTGTTCTGCTTGGGCCCTCTTTTACTCTGGCCTAACTATTAATAGTTTATACACACCTGAGTAATTCTGATAAGTTCTAGGCACTGTAGATTTTTCACCTCATGGCTAGTATATCATGAAGTGAATGTAATTCTACTTGTGTTCCCATTTTTTTCACTCTGCACTTTAAGCCATTCTCTATTTTGCTTTAAATCTCTGCAGTTTCCTGTATTTCAATTATACTTCAAAAAAGCTGTTTAAAAAAAAAGAAGGCATAGGACGGAGCCAACCAAACCCTGTCTATGGTTTGAGTCTCAAAGTGTTGTCAAACCTTAGTGCTCTATAAGGAGCTTAAACAAGACCGAACATGTTAGGAGGAGAAAACAAGGGTTTTTGCACTTAAATATCCATAGGTCTGACAGGTAATTTTTCCCGAGACATTGACCTAAGAAATGTTCTCCATAAGGGCTTTTCTGGTTGATCTCTGATAGCTTTGTAAGTAATTTTGAGTCTGATGCCCACTTTATGATATTTGATAGTAACTTAACCATCCAACCCTCATTTTCCTTGTCTGTGAAATAGGGATAATTGTAATTATTCCATAGGCTATAATGGAAAATAAATGAGTTACTACAGGTAAATTGCTCAGTGTACTTTTGTGGACATAAAATAAGCAGTTAAATGTTAAAATAAGCAGTTAAAATAAATGTGAATTACTAACATTTATTGGTATAGTGAGATGTTTACTTCAGAGTAGGACTTTACTGTCTTTACAAAACATTTTATTAACAATGTACTGCCCCTGAGTTGATCATTTTGTCATTTTCTAGAAATCTTGAAGTGACTATTGTAGACATTGTGACCATTCACTAGGAAAAAACATATAAAGCTAGACTACATATTTTAATTGCTTTTTAAATGTAGTTAACCCAAGAGAAAGGAAAATTCATTTTCCAGTTTGTTATTTAACCCAGGAAATGTGCCTCCTTTGGGAGCTGGGTCTTACTCTTTCACTTCAAAGAGAAACCTAAGTTGCAACTATTTGTTGTGTTGTTTCCAAATACAGACAGCTGCTAGAGAAGAAATCCTTGCTAATGGAGGGAGCCTGTCACATCACCATGGAGGTAGAATTTCTAATATTTCTACTGTTGAAAATAATTTGTTTGATAAAGTACTGAGGAGAGCCATAACAGTATGTAATTTGAGGGCACTTGATATTTCTTGAGAGTTTGTATGTCTGTCATTGGGGTAGCCTAGGCTGTGGTAGTAACCAACAGAAGAAACACTAAACATTACTGTTTTTCTCTTAAGGTATAAAACCTCTATTTCTCTAATTTAGACACGAAGTTAATTACTTGCCATGCTTTAGATGTTAAAACAGAAACGAGTCAACATTTTAATTTCCACATCATAGACATTTCATTGTTTTCTCAGCTCTTGCATGTAAATCATTTTTACTTTCTGGTTGTTTTTATGCTTCCTGATTGTAGGTTCCTAACACGTTGTCAGTATTAGGTAACAAAACAAATGCAGGTCAGATCATGTTACAATAAAACTTCTATAATTTATGTGCATTTTCAGGTTCTAGGCCTATAGGTCTTTATTTGTTGACAACTCCAAGTTTGATAAATCATTAACTTTTTAGAAATTACTGGCTTGAACTTGATTATAGCTAGGTTTGATTGCATATTATTTTATTTATTAAGAGATTTTGCCTCATTTAAATAGGAATCTTTTATTTCTATCATATTTTTCATATTTTGTATTCTATGTACTCAGAAATACAACTGCATAGATACAAACTCTAAACTTCCTGATATCCTTAGTGCTTAGAAAAAGAAACTGGGTAAGCCTACATACAAAGTGTATTTCAATTTCATATGTGCTAGTAAAATGAAGATGCTTTCCCTTTGCCAGCCTGTCCTCTTCTAAACTACTGAATATCAGAGTGTTCTCTAGGACTTGGCCCTAAGCCAGTTTGTCCTGTGTTCACTCCTTCAGTGATTACCTTAGTCCTAGGACTTAACAACACACTGATGCTTCTCAACGACCAGAAAGTACCACCACCAGGACTTCTAGTTCAGATCATTATTTCTTCCTGTTGAGACTTCTGCAGTAGCATCTTAACTGGTCTGTCTGCTTCCACTCCTGCTCTCCTACTGTCATTGCTTTTGCTGCCAAAGTAATCGTTTCTAAAACTCAGTGTTTTCTCCTCACACACAAAATAAAATCCAAACTCCTTGTCAGGACCCTCAGGATATACACATGTATGTCTCCCCATCCGCATCTCTTATTGCTTTTTTACTCTAGCCACATTGGCTTTCATGCCATTCCTCAGACATACTAACCCCCATGCCCCTGAAAGTCCTTTGCTGTTTGTTCCTCTTCTTTGGATGTTCTTTCTTGCTCTTATTTTTCCCCCAGATATTTTCATGGCCCACTTTCTCCATCATTTCGTTCTCTGATAAAAAGGTCACCTTCTTAGAGGTGTCTTCCTTGTTCTTTTGTTGAGTTTCTGTGTTCCTCATTTGAATAAGTTCAGTGAGGTTACTGACTATCTTGTTTATTGCACTGTGTTTTCTCAGTCCCTAGAACACTGACTACTGGCCCTTCTGTATAGCAGAAGGAATATGTGAATATGTGGAGTGGATAAGTGCCCAAGTGCACAGAATTTGAGGCAGTTTTGCAAGTTCTCAAACAGCTCTGAATCTTTCATAGTAAAATGGCTGTAGTCTCACTATTAATTTGGCTTCAGACATTTAATATGCAGGCCATGTTTGCATATAGGGTCATATTTAATCATGTAAAGTTTATAATGTTTCTGAGAAATTGTATTAGCAGAGCCATTTACTCAGTAAAAAAGTGGGGTAAAATAATGTGCATTTCTCTACAACTATATAACAGCAGCCATTTTTGTGTTCTTCCATAGATGCATTATGTATATAAGATTCAATTGAAACTTTGTCCTAAAGCAAGTAAAAGGTCGAGAGGCTTGTAAACAGAGGGGAAAGAACACAGATTTTGGAATCAAATCTGTATTTGACTCCTGGCTCTTGCACTTAACTAGCTGTGTGACCTTAGGGAAATAACTTCTCTGAGCTGGTGTTCTCTTCTGCAAATTAAGAATAATAGTACCTACCTTGTATATTATAAGAATTACATGTGATAATATATGCAAAACATCTGAAGTATCTTGCATATAGTAGGTGCTTAAAAAAACCCAGTAGCTTAAAAAGGTAGCAATAGACAATTCCAAGTGGAAACTCTGGTTTGTATTCTTAACCTTTGAAAAAAGGGTTAGAGTTTACATTGAAAAGATACAAACAACAATTGTCCTAACATTTTCAATTGTAACCTGCAGTTGGTCTCATTCTGTAAGAAGTTCTATTATAATCTGTATGAAAGAGAAATTTCCTTCACACTCGTGGCTATAAAATATGCTATACAAAAATGTCGATTTTCATAAATGCCTCCTGCTTAAAGATAATCATCTAATTTGTAAATGTCAAATATCCTGTGCTGTTTGGTAGTTTCATAAAACCTTTCTATATAAATTTGAAATAGAATAGGTTTAATTGTCCTGCTAAACTTTACTAATGATAGAGCTTTTGGAGAGATCACTTCTTTTAATGTGAAGAAAAGATTCTCCTTAATTTACATCCTGAACTTAAAACTCAAGTTGACCTCATAGTGACATCTGTATTTACTGACCTTCAGGCAGTGTCATGACATTCTCAGTACCAGTTTTGATTTTGAGAGTAGAAGGGCTGGGGGCTGGGAGAATATTGATGCAATTTCTCTTAGAGGGTTTGGCCTGTAATTGTGATTAATAACAGTTGCTTTCACTATCTGGAAACAGACAGGCTGGTTTGTCTGCCTACAATCATGCTGTGATAAATGGAGCTATTTTAACTCTGGTTTTGTGTATCAAAGAAAACAGATGTAGTCTGGAACTGGAGGCTATAGGAAATATAAAGCCTGTTTAACTTAATCTTCATAGTGCTTGATTTTGTAACTGACAAGCTGGTCAGTTTAAAGAGTTTGTATCAGCCATGTACTTAATTTCAATTTATGACTTAAGTTTTTAAGTTGCTCATTGGCTAAAATTATACCTAAGCCCTTGTCAGGAAGTACAGTTCTTTGATTAAATAAAACCAGTCTTAATTTAAATATTGGTGTCTTTACCTAACCAAAATTATTTCCTATTGTTCAGAGAATAATTGTGAGGCAGCTGCTCCAAGGTTTGTTTGGGCTTTTTATTTTTTTGTGGCCTTAACAGAGCCCACTTGTATCAAAAACTTTAAAAGTAAAGAGAGAGTACTCAAAAGAATGAGCAAAAGATTGATTTTGAAGTTGTTTGTTAAAGCCATAGTCTGAAATAAAAGACATATATGTTGGAAAGAAAGAAAGAAAATTCTTGCTTTAATAGATGCCGTGATTTTCTAAGACAATCCCATAGAATCTATAAAAACAAGACCAGCAGGATTGCAGAATTTAAGAGCACACACAAAAATCAATCACATTTCTAATATTAACAAACATGTAGAAACTGGAATTTAAAATACAATACCATTTCCAGTTGCTTCAAAGAAAATGAAGTGAACATAAATTTAACAAAATTTGTTCATACTTAGGCATAAATCTAGCAAAATATATACAGGGTCTGTAGTCTGAGAATTATAGCATGTTGATGAAAAATATCAAAGAAGTCCTAAATGAGAGACAGTGTTCATATTGGTAGAAAACTAGACATAGCAAAGACGATCATTTCCTTCTAGATTGATTTATGTGTTTAATGCAATTCATGTTAAAATTTCAGCAAAATTTGGGGTGCCTGGGTGGCTCAGATGGTTAAGGTCTGCCTTCCACTCAGGTCATGATCCCAGAGCCCTGAGATGGAGCCCAACGCTGGGCTCAGCGAGGAGTCTGCTTCTCCCTCTCCTTCTGCCCCTCCCTCTCGGTTGTGCTTCTACAGTTGCTCTCGCTCTCACTATCTAACTCAAGTAAATAAATAAATAAAATCTTAAAAGTTTTCAGCAAACTTCTTAGTAGACATAGAAAAGATTATTCTAAAATTTATATGGTAAGACAAAGGAACTAGATAACTGAAACAATTATGAAAAGAAAGACTAAAGTCATAGGAACCTATCCACTTGATTTCAAGACTTATGGCTCTAGTAATCAGGACTGTGCTGTTGGAAGAGAGAGAGGGAGACATCGGTCAATGGAACAGAATAGAAAACCACCCCCACAAGTTTGTCCAATTGATTTTGACAACAATACAGAAACAATCCAGTGGAGGAAGTATATAATTTTTCAACAAATGGTGCTATAGTAAGTGGACATCCATAGGCAAAAAAATGAAAAGAACCTTGACCTAAATTTCAGGATCTTTTTTTTTTTTTTTTTTTTTTTTTAAATTTCAGGATCTTATACCAAACTTAACTCAAAATAGATAATGGACTTAAATGTAAAATTCAAAATAATAAAACTTTTAGAAGAAAACAGGAAAAAATCTTCAGAGTCTAGAGTTAGGCAAAGAGTTCTTAGGCTGGTCACCAAAAGCACAGTCCCTTAAAGGAAAAGTTGATAAATTGGATCCCATCAAAATTAAAAATGTTTGCTCCATGAAGGATTCTGATAAGTGGGTGAAAAGATAAGCTACAGAGTAGTAGAAACGTGTAAACTACATGTCCAACAAAAGGCCTATACCTATAATATGTAAAGAATTACCCAACTCAAGAGTAAGATGCAAACAATCCAGTTAGAAAGTGGGCAAAAGATATGAAGAATCATTTCACTGAAGAGGATATACAAATGGTAAATAATCACATGGAAAGAGGTTCAGATCTCAGTTGTAAATAGAAAAATCTAATTCAATAAACTCTGTATCACCCCAGTATCCTTAGCTATTAAGAAAATGCAAATTAAAACCACAGGGGTAATCACTATATATCTATCAGAAAGCTAAAATTAAAAAATAGTGATACTATCAAATGCTGGTAAGGATATGAAGAAACTAGACAATTAATACATTGCTGAGAGGAATGCAAAGTGGTACAGCTACTCTGTAGATACTTTGGCAGTTTTTTATAAAATCAAACATGCAAACTACCATTCAACCCAACAATTATACTCTTATGTATACCAGAGAATTGAATACCAGAGAATTGAAAACTTAGGTTTGTACAAAAACCTGTGTGGATGAATATTCAGAGCAGCTTTACCCAGAATAGCCCCAAACTGGAAACAGCTTAGATGTCCTTCAACTGATGGTTGGTACATCCATATCATGGACAACTCCTCAGCAACAAGAAGGAACCAACTATTAGTGCATGCAACAACTTGGATGACTCTCCAGGGAATTATGAGAAAAAGAAAGCCAATCTCAAAAGACTGCATACAGTGTAATTCTATTTCTATGACATTTTTGAAATGACAGAATTACAGAAATAGAGAGCAAATCAACAATTTCCAGGAGTCAGTTGTTGTGGGAAGGGGTGACTAAAACAGGCAACACAGGGGATCCTTGTGGTGATGGAATTGTTCTGTATCTTGACTATATCAATGTCAATATCCTGGTTGTAATTTTGATCTTTAGGTGCCTACCAGATGAGTCTAGCCTTTCCAGTATTGAATATCAGATTACCATAATATAGCAGATAGTTTGTTTTGTCCTTTAATTTTTTTTCCTGTTGGTTTCTTTTTTGTGACTGGCTTCTTCTCACAAAACTTATTATTTGATTATAATATTTTTCCACTGATGTAACGTTGTAAATAGATTTCACGATTGGACTGTAAAAGCCAATTAACCCATAATTTCACTGAACATTTAATTATTACAGCTGTGGCATAGGATAAACAAATTTTTTATTAATTTTTTTTTTTTTTACTTATTAGAGCATGAGTGGGGGATGGGGGAGAAGCAGAGGGAGAAGGAGAAGCAGACTCCCCACTGAGCAGGGGGCCCAGTGTGGGATCTTGAGATCATGACCTGAGCCACCCGGGCGCCCAAGATACAGATTTGAGAATTGACAGAAAATCTGTTAAGAATGTATTGATCCCTGTGTCTTTCCACATATGCAATTACAGAAGCTACCTGTTATAGCTTACACCTTCAGTTGTATCACCATCATAGAACAGGTGGCTTAGATACCAATACTTTTCTTTGGACCTCTAAAGAGAGCTTTCTTCCCAGCAATTTTATGTCCCACACTCTTCTAAGTAAGATGTTTGTTAGTCTGAGAATGCCTGTACTACATTATTAGATCGTTAGAGAATAATTAACTTTTGTAATTTCATGTGATTAGCAAATAGTTAATCCTAATAGATAATTTCTTTCTTTTTTTTATATATATTGAAGTTCAATTTGCCAATATATAGTATAACACCCAGTGCTCATCCCATCAAGTGCCCTCCTCAGTGCCCATCACCCAGTCACCCCATCCCCCTGCCCACCTCCCCTTCCACTACCCCTTGTTCATTTCCCAGAGTTAGGAGTCTCTCATGTTTTGTCACCCTCTCTAATTTTTCCCATTTTCCCTCCTTTCCACCATAATCCCTTTCACTATTTCTTATATTCCCCATATGAGTGAAACCATATGATTGTCCTTCTCCAATTGACTTACTTCACTCAGCATAATACCCTCCAGTTCCATCCACGTTGAAGCAAATGGTGGGTATTCGTCCTTTCTAATAGTTGGGTAATATTCCATTGTATATATAGACCACATCTTCTTTATCCATTCATCTGTCGATGGGCATTGAGGCTCCTTCCACAGTTTGGATATTGTGGGCATTGCTGCTATAAACATTGGGGTGCAAGTGTCCCGGTGTTTCACTGTATCTTTGGGGTTAATACCCAGGAGTGCAATTGCTGGGTCGTAGGGTCTATTTTTTTTTTAACTCTTTGAGGAACCTCCACACGGTTTTTCACAGTGGCTGTACCAGTTCACCCTAATAGATATTTTCAAAATCATCAACATCACTCAGCATCAGGGATATACAAATCAAATAAGATACCACCCCACACCAGTCAAAATGGCTAAAATTAACTCCGGACACAACAGATGTTGATGAGGATGCCGAGAGAGGGGAACCCTCTTACGCTGTTGGCGGGAATGCAAACTAGTGCATCTACTCTGGAAAACGGTATGGAGGTTACCCAAAAAGTTGCAAATAGAGCTACGCTATGACCCAGCAATTGCACTACTAGGTGTTTACCCAAAGGATACAAACATAGTGATCCGAAGTGGCAGCTGTATGCCAATGTCTATAGCAGCAATGTCCACAGTAGCCAATAGCCAATAGCCAAACTATGGAAATAGCCCAGATCTCCATTGACAGATGAATGGATAAAGACCATGTTGTAATATATACAATGGAATAAGTGGAATGTACAATGGAATACAGCCATCAAAAAAATGGAATCTTACATTTGCAACGATGCAGATGGAATTAGAGGGCAATATGCTAAATGAAATAAGTCAGAGAAAGACTAATATCATATGACTTCACTCATCTGTGGAATTTAAGAAACAAAATAGATGAAAATAGAGGAAAAGAGGGAAAAATAAAATAAGATGAAATCAGAGAGGGAGACAAACCATAAAAGACTCCTCTTTAGGAAGCAAACTGAGGGTTGCTGGAGGGGAGCTGGGTGGGGGTATGTTGTAACGGGGTGATGGGCATTAAGGAGGGCACTTAATGTAATGAGCACTAGGTGTTATATGCAACTGACAAATCACTAAACTCTATGTCTGAAATTAATAATACACTGTTATTAAATTGATTTTAAATTTTAAAAATGCATAACAAAAAAAACCCTAATAGATATTTTCAGGTATGAATCTATTAAAAGTGAGCTTAGTTAAAAATTTTTTTAATGTTGTTCTCTGTTGTCTAATACAAAAGCCACTAGGCTACCTGTGGCTATTTAAATTTTGATTAATTGAAATTAATTAAAATTAGAGGCACCTGTGTGGTTTAGTCTGTTAAGCATCAGATTCTTGATTTCAGCTCAGGTCATGATCTCAGGGTTGTAAGATTGAGCCCCATGTTGGGCTCCGCACTAGATATGGAGCCTGTTCAAGATTCTCTTTCTCCCTCTGCCTCTGTCCCTCCCTCATATTTGTGTCTTAAATTAATTAAAATTAAAAATTCATTTCCTCACTTGCACTAGCCACATATCCAGTGCTGATATCCACATGTGGGTTGGGGCTGCTGTGCTAAATAGTGCAGATAAAGAACATTTTTGTCATAAGAGAATGGTACTGAATTGTGCTGTGAAGCTTTATTTCATGTATATATATTGGCCCATTGGCTAGAAAAATGGTCCGAAAAATGACTTACAAGGTTTTGTTTTGTTTTTTTAAGGGATATTAAATTCAAGTTTTAGGAGTTAACTTTCAAAATAAAGTAGCGTTTGGGCAGCCCTGGTGGCGCAGCGGTTTAGCGCCACCTGCAGCCCAGGGCGTGATCCTGGGGACCCTGGAACGAGTCCCGCATTGGGCTTTCTGTATGATGCCTGCTTCTCCCTCTGCCTGTGTCTCTGTCTCTCTCTGTCTCTATGAATAAATAAATAAAATCTTAAAAAAAAAATAAAGTAGCATTTGTCACCAATGGTTGATGTTCTCAGATGTGACTACTGTCTACTACTTTCTCCAGAATTTCTCTCATTTTGGTCAGTAGCCTCAAATTTAGAGCAAGTTCACCTTGCAAATGAGTAAGCCGTTTGCTAGTAATCCAGTTGGTTGAGCAGCGAAAGTATGTTGTACTTCTGGAAATTGTTTGGGCTTCTAAGAGCCCCTTGGAAGCACGTAGTCTAGGATTTCTTCCTCTTGTCATTGTTGACATTTTGGGCCAAGTAAATCTTTGTTCTAGAGGCTGTTCTATGCATTCTAAGATGTTTAGCAGCATCCCTGGTCTCTGTCCTTTAGATGCTGGTAACATCAACTCAGTTTTGACAGCCAAAATGTCTCTAGACATTACTAAATGTACCTTGGAGAGCAAAATTGCCCCCAGTGGGAACCACAGGTAGGGTCCAAAAAATCTGAGAGATTTGAAGGAAAGAGTTTTAGGTTCTGTGACTTACCTCTTGTTTTAGCTACTGTAAAATAGTTCTAAGAAATAATGTCAGAATATAGGAAATGTAAGGCAAGTATAAGCAGAATTCTTATGTGGCATATACTGTTCTATAATGGAACTACAAAAATTAATAAAACATGGCCCTAGTCTCAGGGAGCATATGATGTTTTCTACCTTTTTCTGGCCTTATCTATCTCATGTTATTTCACCATTCACTTGCTTTTTACTCTGTTGTACAGGCATTAATTGACAACTTGGGTTTAAATTTCAAATATGTTAAGCCACCTATGGGGAAATTGTAGCAGAATTAGCACTTGATTATGTTCTGAAGACAGATCTCCTGTGATCTGTTATCACCCTAGTAATTCAAACTTTTATTCTATTTCATAATCTCTAAAAACCTATTCAAGGATCAATAAGGTCTTAGAGCTATTGTGTGAACTGCACAGATGAAATCTTAGCATGAAGAAAAATGACATCTTAAATATTTGCTAAAAGAAAAATCTTACTAGATTTTAAGTGCTTTCTTAAAAGCCTGTTTGTGAGTTTGTCATCTCAATATTGAAAGTTTTCATTAGTAGAAAATAAGTCAAATATCTGTAAGAGAAATGGAAACATGACTTTAAGTATCCACAAAGCACTAAATTAAACTCTTGGATAGGCATAGTCCCATCTCATATGCTTTAAAGCCTGAATATTAGCAATGCTCAGTTGGAGATCTGTGAGCTAACATTCAGCATGTACCTCTACCAAAACTGAACACACACAAAAGTGTGCTGAATAGCACAAATACATGGACGACTATATTCTCTTTTCATGTTGAAATCTTCCTTCTGAAAGAAGCATCATTGCAGTCAGATCACCTCAAAAAGTGGAAACTGTCCGTGTTTTCTGTTCTCATCAGTACCTAAGAAGTTTTATGGGACCAGAACCTCAACTGGCATGGGTTGTTGGGCTAGGTCCAACACATCTTCTAGCACTGATTCCTTACATAATCCACCTATAGTTTGGTTGGATTAATTGAAACTTGAAATACAAAGCTAATGTTCAGATCACTCATACAAGCAGCTAAGTCTAGATTTTAAGACTGAGTTATAGAATAGTGCTAAGGTGATATCCAGGATGTCTAAACTAGAACTTTCAAAATATAGTTGTTATATATTAATAATGGTTAGGTGCTTTTCGCTTTGGCTAAATTCTGCCTCTGAGTTTAGCTTTAGTAGTCTTCTCAGTGTACAGTCTGTTTTCATAATTTGTTTTTTAAATAAGCATGTAATCTTTGCAACCTTATACTCAAACTCATAATTCAAAAAGTTTTCCATTTAGCTAAAAAGAACTCTAGCAGACCCCAGATTTCTCCCTTTTAAAACAGGACTATTTGGGACATCTAGGTGGCTCAGCAGTTGAGTGTCTAGACGCCTTTGGCTCAGGGCGTGATCCCGGGGTTCTGGGATCAAGACCCACATCAGGCTCCCCATGGGGAGCCTGTTTCTCCGTCTGTCTGTCTCTGCCTCTCTCTCTGAATCTCTCTTGAATAAATAAATAACATCTTTTTTAAAAAAGTAAAAATAAATAAAACAGGACTATTTGGTAGCTCCTGTTAAGTCTCCAGACCCTAAGACCACAAAGAGTAGTTCCAAATAATTTTTGGTGACTAGGCTGGCTACCATGTCCACATTTTTCACACCCAGTGTCCTAGTACTCCCCATACATGTCTGGTCATTCATACCACAAAATACATTCTTTCTTCTAGCTATTAGCATCCAAAGAGGACTGTTGAACATGTGATTTCAAAGATTGTCCCTAAAGGCTTCCGTTTCCTCTGTTCCAAAAGTAAATTTTTAAAAATGTACTGCATATTGTAGAATAACATAAAATACTTGTCTTACCCAATCTGTACATATATCATTAGATATTAAATTGTCAAAAGGTGAATTCCACTTTGAACTTAAAAGTGAAAAGAATTTTCCCATTAGTTTTTATAATGTTCAGCATCTAGCTGGTCTGTATTTTTTGTATCTTTAAAAAATATCCAAGACTCTTAAAAACCTGGCATAAGTACTTTGGGCATCATATATTTAGAATAATTGTGAATTGTGGAGTGCAAGATCCCTGTCTTGGCTTTCTATAGTTCTAGTGTTGGCTCTCAGACTAGGTTTATACTTCTAGAAAATCAGAAGTCAAAAGAATTTAGTTGAGTCAGTAGTCATGAATATCCCACAATGGAAAGAAGCATAAACTTCATGTGGTAAGAATGTGCATATGCCTTTTCATGAATAACTATACACACAAGGGATACTGAAATAGTCCTTGGCTGCCTGTTATTTGCTATTCTTGTCCATTCTCCCCTCGCCCAATATGGCATGTTACACAAAGGACAGAGTGTCATTTCTTCCATTCCTGAAATTAGCTCTATGAATGTTTAAGCCCCGACTATATATTTGTGCACATGTATGTTGCATGTATCTGGACCAGTACCGTCAAGCCAGTTTCAGAATGCCTCAGCAGTGCAAGTAGGGATGGTACCAAGGGCATTATTATTGTTGTTGTTTAGCTCTTGAATTAAAGGCTTCTACTTTGAAGTGCGATCTCTCTTTGAGATTACGGTCTTTGGTATGTTGTTTTGATTTTTGATTCCTCTAAGATAGCCACAGAAGGTTCTTGAGAATTTTATGAAGACTGTTCCCAGTAATCATCTTAAATGAACGAGCATTTTTACTTAAACTGTGTTTTCTGTCTGTACACTTATCCTACAGTGTAGCTGACTTAAATAGTTAAGCAAAATTAGAAAGATTCCTAGTTGCTTTAATTATATAGGCCATGATTCCTGACCTCAGTTCAAATTCTGTCCTCACTGACAGAAAAAGCTCACAGACCTCTGCAATCAAGGGGTTAAACTATTTCATTAAATATGTTTAGAGGGGCCACAGCCATTCTGTCTGTACTGCCTTTTTTTTTTTTTTTTTTACTTTCTAGTTCACTAATCAAATGTATGTTAGATTGATTATTGTAAAAGTATAAACCATAGAAAATTTGACAAGATAGATGTGTAAATTATCCTTCTGACAGAACTAATGATGCACTCCAAGCACCTTCTGTTTTCCAGCGCTTGGTGAGCAACTTCATTAAATATGCAATAGCTGTTGGGTGGCTTCTCAGACGATGGTTCAGCTCCTTGTGGAATTGCATTATTACTAGAGGTGTAAAACCAGGCAGACAAGCTAGCTGTTGGGCATCCTGCTGAGGTCCTAATGTGCTCCATCTTGTTGGAGCAGTTGTTTGCAGTCTTTTCAGGACAATTACATCCATAACCACAGGACACATTCAGTGAAACTATATTACAGATAACAGTGTAGACTAGCACTGACTGCTCTTCACCCCTTCTCCTGAGCTGCCTTAGCGTGGGTAGCTTATAATCGACTTCCTCACTCCCAAAGTAGTTGCTTTTTTTTAATCTCTTGGAGCAAATCTGAAAATAACTCATTTGCAACTTTTTTGAGTGCTTAAAGCCATAGGCTGTGGGAGGTGAAAGACCTCATAGATTCCAATCCCTTTGAAGATGAGAAAACCAAGGCTAACAAATTGTGGTGAGTTGTCCCTTAGGGACATAGGAGGAGGACCAAGTAGAACAACTTTTAGGTGGGAGGGATCGTGTGAATAAGAATCTGTGCTGTTTAGCTACTGGTTTTAGAGCTCTTTTAAACATTTTTTTTTTCTTTTTGAATTCAAGATTTTTTTTTCTGCTGCATTTCATTTTCCCCATCTTAATACCAAACTTTTTTATCTCTAGAAGCCAAGCAGAAATATTTTGTTAAGGATATCAAGCTGTAATTTTAATGACAATTGGATGGTTTCCTGGAGAACTGGACACAAAAGATGGTTTGAGTTGAGCCTGAAATGGTATTTAAGGTTCCAAATGGCAGATGCTACAGTGTATCACTGCAGCCTGATAAATGAGATTGCATTTTAGAATGACAGGCTGAATGCTTTAATGAAAGGAGGTTTCCCATTTTGGTTGGCCAATTAAATCACTGCTGATGACTTTGGATCATTAATGAACATTAGTGGAAAATGACCATTTGAATTCAATTATTACAATAATATATTTGAAAAGTACTAACCACAAATAAGCCTATCTGTAAATTAAAGATTTATTCATTTTGCCACAGATAAGTTAGCATATTGCTTTGCTTTTCTTAATGCAAAGCAAGTTAAGATATCAAAATTGAGAATTTCTCTTTAGAGGTTGTTTTTTCCTTGGGTGCCCTTAAAAAGATAATTTATGCAGTGGATCATTATATTACTTCATTATTCTCAAATTAGCAAGAGCTAGAACAGAGAGGGGGAACATTATACAAGGTATAAAGGTAGAAGATTAAGTTTAAAATGGATTAGGTATTTGATTTATTTAGTGCCTAAAAAAATTTCTAATTCTGCAAAAACAATAGGAAGAAAATAACCATTACTTGGGAACATGTAAATTTATTTAAAAGTAATATGAAAATAAAATGCAAATGAAAGTTTCATAACCAGGTTTTTTTTCTTAAATACTTTAGAGGCTCAAATTTTCCTAATTATTTTAAGCTTTAAAATATTTTATGGATATATATCCTGCCATGTTTGCTATAATATTCCCAACAAATTCATCTGGAGATGATGTTTTTCTTTAGTTAACTTCATTTTCTCTGGACCTTTGGCATGTTTTGGTAGTTAAGACAGGAGGGTGGGTTCATTTGAAATGTATGTTTTTCTCATCTTGTTATTTGTAAAGTGGGCCCCCATCTCAGCCCAAGCTTCCTTCATCTCTGTTTCATAGTTTACAGAGAAAGGAGACACTGTGGAGCTCAGGCTTCCCCTGGGAATACATTGGGCTTAATGAGCTTGATAGTCTGGTGGGCTCAATAAATCAAATAAAGCAAAACATTTCTCATTTTTGAATAAAAGCATTTATCACACAGTGTTTGTTCATTCATGGTCACAAGATTGATTGGTTCCCAGCCTCATAGTGTATATTGAAGCATTTTTGATTTTGTTTTTCCAGTGGGCAAGTTACGGAAGCAGTGGCTAAAGGAAAGTATCTCTGATGTCGGCTTTGGGATGCTGAAGTCTGTCAAGGAGTATGTGGACCCCAATAACATCTTTGGAAACAAAAACCTTTTATAAATCAATTACTGTTGTTATGAAAAATGTCACTTTTTTTTTTTTTAAGTCTTCAACTATGGTTATACCAGTAATCAAATATATCATGGACTGTATTTCAGCAAAATTTGTTTGTTGGTTTAAAATAAGTTGTTTCATTCTGTATTTGTTTTATTTCTACATCCATGGATTGACAGATGGTATTCCTAAATCTCTCTCATTGTAGGTGTATCAGTTTACCGCCAACTGGTTGTCATTTCAAATTTTAGTCAGGCAACACAAGGCTGCTAGTTGTTATTTCAGAGGAAGATGCTGCCAGCTGTTCTATATTGATGCTTCCCCTTGGTAACGAAGGTGGATTTTGGTGTCATCCACTGCTTATCTAGCCTCTTTTTAAAAGGACGTTTCTGGGAAGCAGGTATCTGGGGAAGGATTCCGCTGAGGAGTGATTACACATGTATGTTTTTTAAGAGTGCATTCTAGTGTGAGTTAGGCCATTGAGGAGAATACTCATGAAAGAATATAGGCAACCGTTAACTTAGGATACCTTCGATTCTGTGAGGTGCTTGGCCTACATTTTTCTTTGAAATTAGTATATAGTTATAGAACCTTAAATCAGTCTAAAAATTATTGTTAGGGGACATGTTTTTGTTCTCCATGTTTCTGTTTCTACTGAGGTATAAGTTGTATGTGTATAACTGAGATAACCTCTTGTAATATCCTAGTTCCTTCATCATATGTTTTATGAGAAAAGCTGATTTATCACTCATTGTATGTGAAGAACAGGTTTACCTTGAAATGAATGCCTTTATTCAGCTTAAGAGTCCTAATGTTTCTGATTTCACATTCTTGTTGCTGAGATGCAGAAGCAGCTGCAACAGGAGCAGAAGAAGGAAGACTCCTTACATTTAATGTCTCCAGTTCAAAGAATTGTTTGGCTAATGAAACACAGTTATCATTTAACTATTGAATTTGAAAACCTCAAGTTTCAGTGACAAATTTTTTTTAATTAACCCAAACATGATAAATTTTCAAATAAAAGTAAAGTTTCCATTTCGTTTTTAATACTGATTTAACACCTTGTTTGAATTACTGGTTTAACCTAAATTTTGAAAAAATGGATTAATACACATACCATAATCAAAAGTTTGAAATATTCCTATTTCTTAAATAATAGGGAAAACATGAATCACATTGAGCGAACATTTTTACATTCAAACCTGGATATTAAGATAAGTGAAATAATTACTTTGAATCACTGTCTGTCAAGGTTCATGATTCACATTTTGGGATGGATTCTTTTCTTAATGCAATACCTAACTTTTGATAATTTTTTAAAAATTAATATTTGATCAGATAATGTAAATCAAAATACAGACAATCCTTTAAAAGGACACACTGTCTGTCTATGTAGCAACAGCTCCAAAGTATTTTTGGGCAGTTTGATACCTTTTATATCTGAAGAATACTTAACCAGAAAAATGAAAATTTAAATTGACAAAATGGTATTTTTAAGACTTCAAAATGATCAACAATTTTTAATAAAATTGGCCTCAAAATAATAAACTTAAAATCTGTAAGCAAATCAAAATTAAATATTAGTTTAACAACAAAAACTAAATATTTGTTAGAAGCTGCCTCTCTTCATTGGTAATTTATTTTTAATTTTAAAATTTCAGCAGATCTTAGCTTTAAAAGCCCTTAATATTTGAAATAGTTGGATGCTTGATGAGGAAATTATACTTGCCTCTAGAATTATAAAAATCTCAGCTTTATAAAATGCATCTATCTATTAATGAAGGTAATTTCTCTAACTGATGATCAAAATGTAAAATTTAATACAGTACTAGTATCTCACTGGAGTGTATACATGTTTCTGAGTAATTTTTTTAATAAAATTTACAGATTCATAAGAAGATCCATTCCTTTGCACATGATTGTTATAACATTCTTTCCCAGGGAGTTCAGATTTCAACCACCTCAGAAATCTGTATTTGGTATTAGGAAACTATAAATGTCACAACTGAAAATTGTTGTGTTCACTGTTCTACATGAACCTTACGGAAATTAGTGATTTATGTCTTTGTTTTTCTTCTTCCATGTATGCAGGACTCCCAACCTTGATTTTATAGGGATGACTACATTCTGTTGTTGGAATCATTTCTACAGGGATTATTTTGAAACACATGAACACTCATCAGTGCTGTGCTGTTTCACTCTGATTTAGTAAATCAGAAAGCCTCTTTCCCACTTTCTCTCACACTTGCTTCTGAGAGGTACCTTTGACATGTACTTAGTTTCTGTGGAGAGCTGAGTTCTTGATTATGCACAGAAGCACTTAAACCTTGCCTCATATTTCTGAAATATCTGGAAATGGCTTCATAAAAGTTAAAGCCTGGAGTACATTGTTTATGTGAGGCTTTTAAACTCACTTTGAATAAGTTTGTTTAAAATTTTAAAAGCTCATAACCTATTTGGTTTTTAGTACAGCATAAACATTGACTTGTCTTTCTGAAGTTAGTCATATTTCTAGTATTTGTTAATGTCACATTTGGGTTGAGGTTTTAGTGGGACTAGGAACTTGCTGCTAGTGAGAAGTGGCATTGAATACTAAAGACTCAATATGAACAGGCTTTATTGACCCTTAGAGAAACTGTTGCCTTAATGTTTGGTGCAAAATACAGTGCATAAGCAAATTTCATCTTATACTGAGTAACTTGAGCTTTTTTTAGTTTAGTAAGAATTGTAGAAGCCACGTGTTTATTGTGCCCAGCATTTTACCACAAAGAAAGAGGATTGAATTCTTTTCTCTTCAGAAGGATTGGAAGTTTACGTCCTAAATGCTTACATATTACAGTACTGTTATTTAAAGAGTTATTTATGAAGCTGGAAGCCTTCTAGTACACATAGTTGTGTTGACATATTTTGGAAAACAAAAGCGCAATAAAGGATGAGCTTCCATCAGTGTGTATCCTGTGTCAGATACAGATGGTTGCAAGGAAACCTGTTTTTCAGGATATTCTCTTAGTAACTGCTAAGTCCTAGCTTACATTTTTGAAAATGCCTTTCTGCATGCTGGCTCCAGAGATTTTTCTTTGTCATTTTCTTTTATAGCTACAACTTCTTAACCATAGCTGATCAAAGAAGCCCTGTAGTTCCAAGCTGAAGTGTATAAACTTAGCTGTTCACATGGGGCTGGGTTTGGTTGAGCATCTATTTATATAAACGTAGAATACAAATGGTTATTTATTGTGGATTGATTCACAAACTGCATGGGCTGGCACTTGAAGCAGCCAAAATGGAATGCTGTGGAAAGTGTCTCTACGTTTTAAGAACACTGAGACAGGCATCAAGGACAGCTTTAATAGCTTTTTGTTTACCAGTTAATCTTTGGCAACTTTGATTTTAATTAGGGTTTAGCTCATGGTGGGAGAAAAGCTGAAAATAAAAAGTGCTTGTTTTGGACTGAAGAATCCAGAATCACCTTTGGCTTTATGAGTTAGGAAAGCGTGGCTTTGCTCAAGGCTCCACATGAACCATGTGTCAATATATTCATTGAATTCTTAATTTCAGTGTCCTGAAAAGGAAATAATGTATACATTGATGCTGAAATGCAGAAAATGTAAGAGTTTTTTAAAATATTGAATCGAGTGTCTGCTAAGAAAGATATAAGTTGCTCAGCTTTCTGCTTCCTAAACCATGCTATTTGTCTTTAGTGTGGAATTTGTAAAAACTACTTGTAACATCAACAGGTTATAGAAACGTATATTATTAATAAAATGCACCCAGGTCTAAGAGATTTTGTTTTCTTCAAAGGGAGTGGGAAGCTCTTTGTTCTGTTTGCATATGGGTTTTTCTTTTATTTTTTCATCTTCATATTTCTGCCGATTTGAAAGCAAAATTTTATAATTTTATTAATGAAGCATAATCAAGTCCCTTTAAAATATGGCTAGCTAGATTTTATCACTCTAATTATTTTTTAAATCAATGTTATATTCCTAGGAGGTGTTTAGTCTCCTCTGAGCCTGAAGCATTTCACTTTGAACCTAGGAAGATCCTCAGAGAATGAGCACTGCGCTCTTAACCACAGCAATTCCTTAAGAAACGTAAGGACCACTGATATATTGAACACTCAAGCCAAAGAACCATCACAGAATAAAGTAACTTTAGTTCTGTGAACATGAAAAGATTTCTTTTTTGGTTCCCGAAGGAAACTTTTATACTTTTTTTTTTCCCCACAAGGAAGAAAAATAATACATCACGTATCATTAAGAACATTTTTCAGAGACTCAACTTCCAAATCTAAGAGGGAGAGAGAAGGAAAAAAAAAATTAGTGTGGATTTCTAAGCAACACGTATACCTGTTTTCAGGCATCTTATTGTTAGCAGTGTTTTTCATGAACAACATGAGCACCCTGTGAAACCGTTGTTTAACCCTTAAGGTAATCATGTTCACATTATCCATAAAGGACATGAAATGCTTGTACTGGTATACAGTTTCTATAAATAATTATTTTTTTGGGCCTCGTAAAGAATATCCCCAAAAGTTCACAGTGCCTTGTTGGGATTTTTTTTTTTTTTCCGTGAAATAGCCATTGTTTAAAATGAGAGGGAGAGGATAAATAAGTCTTTAAAGACTGGGATTGTTTAGTAGTTCAGGGCTTGTCCTCTTCAAGAATATGTCAGGAATTAAGCAGTTCTATTCAGAAACATGGAAAATCCTTTCTACAGTGTGGGTTTGGATCACCTATTCTAGTCTGTTTCACTAATGATATTGTGGACCTGTACTGCATATATGCGTTCAGTCGGTAGAATTTATATGTACTTTCATTTTTAGATTTTCATTCCTACTGTCCCAACTTAGTAGCCCTAAGATGTGGCTTCGTGGATGTGGCCTATTCACTCAGTCCCTGAGACACCCACTACATGCTTTTGGATATTAGCTCACACAGCTCCCTGAGGAGCACAGGGCCTGTGGGGGGTGGGGGGGCTCTAGTCCTTATATTGTGTGTCAGTCTTTTTTTCTGTGATGGTGCCTTCAGAATAATGAGTATTTCTGTTCCTGGACAATGATAAGTCTTATGAGAAATATATGTGGATTATATTTCTTAATTTTTGTCCTTTTTTGCTAAGCCTGTGAAATACTTTGGCTCTGATACAACTTGACTTGAATAATATCTTATCCCGAGTCTTCCTCCAAGGCAGTACATATTCCTGCCAGTACTGTAGTAATCTTTTGGGAACTACATGTGGGTAAGCTCTTGTATGTAAGCCATTTTATTGCTGTAACTAATGCATACAATTTACATTTGTAGTTTAAACGTTGCTGTGTTAGTGGGAAGGGAAATTCCTGAGAGATTTCAGCACAGCTTTGTGAGTTCAGACTGAGCCATACTGTTCTCTACAAGGGCTCAAAACATAGTCTATGTGCGTGCTTTCGGTGTGTGTTTGGATTAGCCTTTGATTGCTTTTCTGATACTGTACTGTTCTATAAGCAAATGCCCATGTGTGATTTTTAAGATGTGCTGGGAAGAAATAAAACAATATCAAAACCATTGTTATGGAGATTGTTGCTTATTTCATATTGATTTCATTTAACCTTTGTTGGCAGCATCATGCTGTACTGACAGAATGGATAAAATATAGTCTCTACCCATGAGTAGCCTATTAGTGAAGGATGTGTGCACAGATACTGATTTTGTCCCTGCCCGTGACTCCTGTACTAGAGGGAAGGTTGCAGTTTTCTGGGCTCTGAAATGACTGAGGATCAAGCCTGTTGAGCTTAATCTTACTTGGGACATTTCACATAATCACTTACCTCACTAAGACTTCAGCTCTTAATTAAAGAAGTTTTCTTCCTTGGTTCATATAAGCTTAGACTGAATGAACCTTAGAAATCCTCTCATCCTACCTTTTCCTAAACATAATTGTCTAATTTCCCATATACCCCAGGCCACAGATAATGAGTTTTCCTGAACATTTGCTGTGACCAAATGGGAATTTATTGCCTTTCCAGGAAGCCTTTTCCAACTTGAAATCCTCAGATATTAAGAGGTTTTTGCTTATTAGACTGAAACCCATCTTCCTCTTCTATTCATTGGTGTAACCTTTGTCTCTTAGTCATAAAGAATTGTCCAGTTGCTCTATTGAAGACAAGCTCTTCCAGTGCTTAAAGGCAAATCCTATCCTCCCACATCTTCTCCGGTTAGCCTTTGTTCCTGTGAGTTCTAGACCCTTCACCATCCCAGTCTCTCTTCACACATATGCTTCTGATTTTTTTTCTTTTAATATTTATTTATTTTCGAGGTGGGGGAGAGGCAAAGAGAGAGGGTGAAAGAGTCCCAAGCAGACTCTGAGCAGCCTGACAACAGGGCTCAATCTCACAACCCTTAAATCATGACCTGAGCCAAAACCAAGAGTTGGTGCTTAATCGACTGTGCCACCAGGTGCCCCAAAATTTTAATTCACTTTTAAATTTTAATTTAAAAAATGTTTTAAGAGAGAGAGAGAGAGTGCACATGCACTAGAGCAAGCAGGGGAGGGGGCAGAGAGAGTATCTCAGACAGTTCCACACTGATTGGGGCTGGATCCCATGACCCTTGAGATGACCTGAGCTGAAATCAAGAGTTGGATGTTCAGCCAGCTGAGCCACCCAGGCATCCCCTCTTTGGTGTTCTTGAAGTGAGGTGTCTAGGCCTGAATGTGCCATAGTACCAATGATTTCCTTATTGGAGTCACTAATAAATGCATTTTTTAATGGACATTCCACTGTCATCTCATACTGAATTTAAATTTAACAAAGCTTGTCTTTTCTGCATATACTGTTTTGGCCACATCTCCCTGGAGTCTGATTTTTTAAAGTCCCATTACCTGTATTTATCCTTACTAAAATTTGTATCTTGCTGGATTTAATTATAGAGTTTCAAAATTTTAGAATCTTGACTCATCCAGAATATTTTTTTTCTGTTCAGTTTTGGGTCCTAATAAAGTGAGACATGTATATGTCTGGACTCTCTTGCAAGTAATGGCAGAGAGCTCTAGTACACAACGGTCTGTCCAATAACACATCCATGAAAGAGCATTCAGGGCTCAGGCAGCTATTCTTCCACTTGACATGCTGTTGTCCACTTTACATTTTGTCCACAAATAGGCATTTTTTCCCCCTGTGAGTAAATTATTTCAGACAAACATTAAACATGCAATAAATTTACTTAACGTTGTAAGCTGCCATACTGAGATCCTTTGACGAAGCTTGCTGCTCAAGTTTCCTGTGCCACCCCATCAGAAAGGCAAGTGAGGTCCTTGTGTCATCCCATATACTTTTGCCTGTGTTTGGCCTCAGGGGCATGTCTCATTTTCAGTATACTCAAACCCATTCTCTGATGTGATGTTGATTTGGTCTAGTATTGGCTCATGGACAACCTCTCACATCCATTCTTACATAGCTCTGTCACATCTTTCATACCTCATTGTATCCACATTACACCTGAGAAGATAGCCCTTAAAAATTAAAATTTTAGGGATGCCTAGGTGGCGCGGCAGTTGAGTGTCTGCCTTCAGCCCAGGGCGTGATCCCAGGGTGCTGGGATTGAGTCCCACATGGGGCTCCCTGCAAGGAGCCTGCTTCTCCCTCTGCCTGTGTCTCTCTCTGCTTCTCTCTCTCTCTCATAAATAAAATCTATATATATATATAAAAAAAAAAAGCGGTGGCTAAGAGCACAGCTTTGAGCTGGACCACTGAGTTTTTGGTCCCTGCTTTGCCACTTAATGAAAAAAATTAAAATTTTGTCACTAAAAAGCTGTAAAATAAGAGAGGATGGAGTTCCAAAGTCTAAGAACATGATGGAAAGAGTTCTATTCTGGAATTTCGTTTATGCTCCATTTTTCTCTACCAACTACAAGTCACTCTCTATTTGGACCTAATTTCTTTCATAAAATGAAAATCTCTAAGGTCCCTTCTGACTTGGTCTCAGTGATTCTGATTAAGTCTAGATATTTTTGCTGAATGCTACCCTAGAAATGATTATTGCATTAATAATTTACTTTTTAATTCATCGTTTATTAGCCACTGTGCTGAGATTTAACCCTAGACCAGAGGTAATGATTATTACAACAATCCTGAGAAATGAGTGATATCCTCACTCTTTTTTTTTTTTTTTTTACTGGTAAAATAACTGAAGTTTAGTGAAGTCAAGTAACATCAACTTAGTAGCTGGCAAGTGGTGGTGTTGGGATATGACTAAATCCAGTGCCTCTGCTGGCAGCTTCACTGCTCCAGGCTGTTTGTACTGGGTATCTATGATATATACAAAATTTCTGCTTTTAAAGCAGATTATTAGTCATTGCCCTCTACTAAAGGGCACAAGTAAGGAAATGAAATCTTTTCAAGCTACAAAATGGAAGCCACTGTCTTCTTGACTTTACACCATAGAAAATACAGGATGCCTTTTGTCTCAAATGCTGTCTTGCTCTGTAAATGTTTAATCCAGAAGGTCTTATATTGGTGTCTACAGGTTTAATATGAAACTTACAAAGGAACTTAATTTGCATTTTTATAACTTTAATACTGTATTCCTTTGAGCTGCACTTAAAAATGTAAGAATACCTGTTTCTGTAAGTTATATATCTTTCCATAGACTGGAAACTATTAAGATTAAGGAAATGTTCTATTGTAATTAGAGCCCATTTATGGGAAGTCACACAGTTCCTTAAAACTGCTGATTTAAGAATTAAAGTTGCTGCTGAAGGATTTGAGCTACACTGCAAAAGTTGTATATATCTTATAGCTAGAATGAAAGTTTAAGTTTAGGGGATCCCTGGGTGGCGCAGCGGTTTGGCGCCTGCCTTTGGCCCAGGGCGCGATCCTGGAGACCTGGGATAGAGTCCCACGTCGGGCTCCCGGTGCATGGAGCCTGCTTCTCTCTCTGCCTGCGTCTCTGCCTCTCTCTCTCTCCTCTCTGTGCATTCTCATGAATAAATAAATAAAATCTTAAAAAAAAAAAGAAAGTTTAAGTTTAGAATCTGATGGTTACAGTTATGGTACTTCTGTGGTTGGACAACCAAGAATCCAGAGTTACCGGGTCTTCACGAAGTGTTCTGTTTAAGTAATACTGTGGGTACAGCCCAATAAGTGAATACAAAAAAGCCCAAGTGTCACTCTAGTCCCAGTGGTAAGGCAACAAAGAATAAGAGGCAGTTAGTGAATGGTAGATAATGAGCTGCAATTCCCACCATTGTGAGGAATTTACTTAGTGTGTCAGAATACTGTCAAGAAACTAGTCTCCCAGGTGTTTCTAGATCACTTATAGTCACTAAGAAAAAGACTAAAGAACCTAAGACAAAAACATATTCAGAAATGCTGGTGTTGAAAGGTTTCACTTTGGTGATACTATCCTTTTAAAATTATGTAGTTTAGATACCTGGACAGATTTCCAGCACTGCTAACCCTCTGTGTGCCAGTGTGGAAATAAGCCCAAGCAAAGATTATAGGACAGGAGGGTCAGAAAGTTATTCCCTTAAACCTTCTGCATCAAGCCATTTACCTACCCTTTCTTATCTCACATTTTCTAGTATTTTATTTATTTGGGCATCACAAATTGCTATAATCTGTAGGCGAGCTTATCACTGGCAGGTCTATATGGATTCCATCTGAGATGTTCTTCTGAGGTTTGAGAGGCCATCCCTATGTATTCCTATATCACCCTGCAGGAAGAGAATGTGATCATCTCCTATGATTTCACTGCCCGGTGACCCTCCACCTCCTATCACCACAGTTCTCCCAGTTTCCAGTTTTCTGCTTCTTATGAAAGGGTCAGAGGTAGTCACTCTATATCTGACCTCACAGATGGGGTTAGTGTGAACATTTGTGCCACAGCTGAGGCCAAATTCAAAGAAGGGCTGTGAGGAGGAATGGGAATCCTTTGGCAGGCAGTCCTGTCACTGATCAAAGGAGTCTGCTGGTTGTCCTGCATGGGAAGATCACATTCTTATTCATGTCTGGGAAAATGGAAATAACTACTTGTGTACAAACACAAGGCTTATATTCTGAAAACGTGGAGATGGGGGGGGTTGACTAGGATTATAAGATACTAGATTTAATATTTGATCCCTTTAAAATGTAACATGGGACATAATGAAGAAAAAGGAGTAAAAGCTTTAGAAATACATGTAAATTTTTTTTTTTTTTTGGTCAAAAAAAGTGCTTTTAGCATGGAATACATAATGTTGTAGGAGCACAAAACAAAGCTTTTCATCAGAGCTTTAGGGATGAAAGCTTTCAGTCAAATGTAAAAATACAGAGTTAAAGTCATTGTTAGTGTCATAGTATCGATAAGCAGAGCTAAGTACTTCTGAAGGTGAGTTTGAGAGAAATATATCCTAAAAATAAAGGGCAGTAAGAGTCTGAAGAGTCTGAAGAGTTAAGAATATTCTCACGCTTCTCAGTCTTCTCCAATATTCAGAAGACTGGACAGCTTTGTAGGTGTGGTTCAAGAGTCTGTGTTGTTGCCAGGCAGCAGTCTGTCAATCTGAGGGGATGCCTCCCCAGAGAGCGTGGGTAAGGAAGGGGACAAATGCCGTGATTGACCTTTATTCCTTTACTCAGTGGTAGGAGCAGTCAGGATTTCCTGATTCATTACTAACCAGGAAATCCCAGCTGCCCAGCGGCAAGGGGTTAAAAACTATTCTGAAAAGCTTTTTATGTTCTGGAAAGCTGAATTACACATACATGCAAACCACAAACACATAGCACCTGGATAAATAAAATGTGGCTGCATAAAGGCCAGGCTATTTGCAAAAGGGAATCTGGAAAACATTTGCTTTTGGGTGGGTACACTTTATGTTTTGTTTTGTTTTTAAGAAAAAAAAAATAGAGGAAATGTGCAAAAACATCAGAAATTTTAACATGGCTGTTGAAATGAGATTTCAGTTCATTTATTGTCCAAATCTTAAGGAGCTATGGAGATCGAGAGGGGCCATAGAGCTACTGCACAAGGCAGCAGCAACACTTTTAGTACAAAAGTTGCTAAATGAAGACCATTTCCCACAGATAGAATTTGTGCTGTCAGATACACTGAAGAGGTCATTAAGCATCAACAGTCCTCCAAACATGGGATCAAACAACTATGGTAAGTGGTATCAGCATACATAATTAAGATTTAAAATGCTTATGAACTGAAAACCATTGGACTTCATTGTAAGCCAAATTTTTCTGATAGATCTATTAGAATTTGAACACCCAGAAGGTCATGCTACAGAGGATTTGTGCTGCGCATACCTGGTCTAGGTACCTACATGTCCAAGTGATTTCTTTTTGAAGGAAAAAACCATCATCTCATTATGTCAGGCGTTCACTATCAGTTGAAAGCTATCAGACTGAACCATGAGAAACTGTTAGTTTTGTAGGTCAATAACTTTCAAGATCAGCAATTTCATATCATTCAACCTAATACTTTTTTTTTTTCTGAGCCAGGTTAAATTGGAGTTGACAGTTACATTTATGGGTAGAGAAGGAGTAAGTGAACAAACAGTAAAGCTCATATATGGTTCAGAAAAAAAAATGCCTAAGCAGAATGAGTGGAGTTCTCCTTGGGAATGTTGGGAGTGTGAAACTAGCATTATGAACCTACCAGATAAGGTTTCACCTCCTTTAATATGTTATAGAGGCAGGAAAGAAGTTTGGTGGGGTCATGGCAATAGTGTAGATTTTTCCTTACCAAAGAGGCTACAACACAGAAAAACTCCAACAGTAACCTAAGTAGGTAGGAATTAGAACTAAGTTTTCAGGGTACTTCTGCTATTAGTCACTATTTAGAGATAAATGAGAGCAGTTATGAAAAACGTAACAAAGTATCTTGTTCATATGTACACATTATTAACAAGTGGAACAAAAGAAAACTTGTTTCTTCAGCAATTGTTTATTGTCTCTATACTATAGTACCATAATACTAAGGGCACAAGATATCCCTCTAAATTTGTACATTAAAAAAAAAAAAAAAAACAGAAAAAGAAACCCAAACATTTATCACCTAAGGAATTTTGGTTACAGAAAGTGTTACATCTATATTGAAAAACCCTGCCAAAACATCTTAAACTCTATGCAAAATGTGTGTATATTCAAATTAAAGAGTAAATTGTGAGAAAGGAACACACAATCCCTAAAACTTAACAGTAAAAGCCTAGAAATCCTACATGTTAACTACACTATCAAACTGGGTTTGAGAGTGCCATGCCCCTGGAAATTATAATCCATGTGCAGGGGACTCTAAATACAACCAGACACATATGATAACAAAGGAGAAGAAAAAGGCACTACAAGTTCTAACAAATGCAGAGTCCCAATCAGTTTTGATTTTTCATATATTATTCTAGGTGTCAAAAGTTACAATAAGATTATTTAATCTAATTAATATGACTTTTCAAATATACAGTTTAACATGTGACAAATGTAAAGATGCTAAATATAAATATCTATAGCTAAATATAGATAAAACCACAAAATATATATAAAGGTATTATGATAAAAGATATTCTATCAGACATAACTATATATTCCATCCTATAATCTCATAAATCAAAGCCTTTAACTGTCTGGACTCGTATGTGACTGTATTCTTTCCAGTGTGCATTCTTTCTTCTTCCAGGGGTTGTTCAATAACAGCAGGAATGTTTCTGCCATAAAGTTCACATTGTTCTAGAAACTGGACACATTCTTGAATAACACTGTCACGGAGCATGATCGTATGTTTTGACATGTTTTCTAATAAGGACAGGAAGCATCTTTTGGCATAATACCAGGTGTCAGTTCCCAGTTTCTTATGATAAGGTTCCAGGCTTTTGATAACCCGAGAAATACCAAAGTCATAATTTCCTTTGGCACAATAGAGTGTCCCTATCACCAAATTCACAATGCAGAGATGGTAGATTTTCTTATCGGGGTCATCGTAGGACAGCTGCTCTTCCTCCTCAATCTTTCTCATCAACTCCTCAGCTTCTTCATTCTGACTTGTCATAATGTACGAAACACACAGGTTAGCCAGCACGATAGCACTGACGTTCAAGATGTTGTCATAATGCTTCTTGACTATGGGCTCATAGAAACCGATGGCTTCTTTGTATTTGTTTTCCTGCATGAACAGGACGTGAGCCACGTTCAGCTTCCACACATCGTGGTCATTACAGAATTCCACAGATTTGCGGAAGATCTTTTCCACCATTGGATAATTCTCAAGGTTCCAGTAGATCTTTGCCTGGGCCATCAACACGGGGATGTACTTCTCCAGGGTGTCATCATACTCATTCACTGCCTTCTTGACAGCTTCATCGTCTCTATTGTGTCTTGCTTCCTGTACTTGGATGGTGAGTCTCCGGAGCTGTTCGGTCAGCATCCCTGCCAGCCCATCAAGCTTAACGAAAGCCTCTTCCGGAGCCGTCTGGCAGGTGATCATGGCATCCAAGAAGTCATAGAGATAGGGGGTGAGAAGCCTGTAGGTCAAATGGGCATTCTCTGCCAGGACATCCGCCGCCAGGTCAAAATACTCATACTTACAGTAGAGCAGCAGCAGGTTGCCAAAGGTCTCTGGGGGGAAGGGGTTCTGCTGGAGCAGAAACTGTAGCTTTTCAAACCCTTCCGTAGGCCTGGTGTCCATGTTCATCAGCGCCTGGTTGTGCAGGGTCACGGGGTCCAACTCTTCTTCTGACCTCGGTGGCATGTCCGTGAGGGCCTCCTGGGCCGCCTCATAGTTTCTCAGTTGGTACTCTATGGCGGCCTTGAGGTTGAAGGCCTCGACCAGGGCGGTCTGGTGAAGCACTAAGGTGTTGCCAACGCTTCGGACATCAATGCCCTCGGTGGTCATGCCCACACCGAGCTCCGGGTGCTGGCGGATGCCACGCTCGATGATGTCGGCGATGTACTTGAGCGCCGGGGCGTACTGCCGGCGGCTGTAATAGGCCAAGGCCAGGTTGTAGGACAGGTCGGGCCGGTAGCCCGAGGCCTGCAGCGCCGCGAAGAACTTGGAGCACGCGGCTTCGTACTGTCCCTCCTTGTAGAGCAAACAGCCCAGGTTGACCTGGCCGTCGGGCTCGCCGTCGCCCCCGCTGTCGTCCCCGCCTTCCGCGCTCAGCAGCTGCTCCACCAGGCTCTTGGCCCCGGGCAGGTCGCCCTCGCTGTACTTGATGGCGGCCTGCAGGCGGAGGACCCGGCCGCGGTAGGCGGGGTTGTCCAGCAGCAGGAAGGCCACGCGGGTGGCCTCCGGGTAGAGGCAGGCCTTGTACAGGGCCTGGGCCTGGTACAGGCGGTACTGCTCGAGCTCCGGGTGCAGCTGGCCCAGCTGCTCATAGCACTCGGCGGCCAGCGCGAACTCCTGCAGGCGGTAGTAGCAGTAGCCGAGCAGCGACAGGCCGGCGCGGCTCCTCGGGCTCCGCTGCAGCTCGGCGCCCAGCAGCTGCACCGCCTCGGCGTAGCGGGCGTCGCGGAGGAGCCGGTACACGACGGCGGTGAACTCGCCATCGGGGACGTGCGCGCCGCCCAGCCCGGCCATGCCCGCCGCCGCGGCGCTGGGGCGCGCTGGTTGCCACGGCAACCGGCCGCCCGGAAACGAAAGGCGCAAAGGATACTGCAATTTTTTTGGGTTGCTCCCCCCCCGCTCCCGACTCCTAAAGTCGCTTTGCAGGGGAAAGGCCAGACAAGGGTTAGAACGGAGTCACTAACGCGAGGGTCTCATATACGGCCCGTCCCCAAGACTCCGGAGGTGAGCGGCGTTAGCCAAGAAAAAACTCCTCCAGACCCGTCAGTACCGAAACCCCACTTCCGGTCATGCGCGGGCGCGTCGCGCGGCAGCCGCGGGCGTGGCCGCGTTGCATGCCGGGAGGAGTAGTCTCCGCCGGGCGGCCGCACCGTCGTCAGGAGGTGAGGTAGCGCTTACCTTTTCTTTCGTTAGGGTTTGCACACTTGACAGTTCATCTCCCTTGATCCTCCAAATTTCACTGCCGTGTAAGGACCGTGGAAAAACCGATGACCGAGTCTTTTCCAAGGTGGGGTGGGGATAAAAGTGCGGCCAGAAGTGTCCCTGCACCGTTGCTCTTCTCACTCTCCAAACCTACTTTGTGTGTGAGAGAGAAACAGACAATCAGCCTGCACCTGTCAGGCTTTTAATATTTCTGGATATCACTGAATTGTTTTTTGGACATCACTGATAAAAACTGGATTTTCTTTCAGTTGAAAGAAACTTTCCTACACTTTAATTTTTTCTCCACCTCAGATTCTTAGTTTGAAGATCTCTGGAAATTTGCTCCTGTACCAAAAAGAAAAAAAAAAAAAAAAAAAAAAAGAAAGAAAGAAAAAGCCCTGGATTTTCTTTTGTTCCTTTGTCATGTATTTGGAATAGATGCTCTAGAGTCCATGTTACTACCTCAGGGCTATTTTTGTATAAATACTTTTGAATTTAAAGATTTATTTATTTATTTTTATTTATGATAGACACAGAGAGAAAGAGAGAGACAGAGACACAGGCAGAGGGAGAAGCAGGCTCCATGCAGGGAGCCCGACCTATGACTCGATCCCGGGACTCCAGGATCGCGCCCTGGGCCAAAGGCAGGCTCCAAACCGCTGAGCCACCCAGGGATCCCCTACTTTTGAATTTAATATTGCCTCTCATGGGACAGTGGAAAAGTAGGGACTTAATTATCTTATAAAATTATAATGAATTACTAGTAAAAAAGATACCCATAGTTTAGACTGATGTGGAGACAGTTTAATTTGTGAGAGCTGAATATAATAATCAGTCAGTGGGACGCACGCCTTCGGCCCAGGGCGTGACCCCAGGTCACGGCATCCTGTGGAGCTGGAGCTCCCCGGTGGAGCCTGCTCCTCCCTCTGCCTGTGTCTCTGCTTCTATGTCTCTTATGAATGAATAAATAAAATCTTAGAAAAAACAAACCCAAAAACTGACTTATCCCAGTGAGGCAGCAGCAGCTCGTTTTTTTTTTTTTTTGTTTTTTTTTGTTTTGTTTTTGTTTTTGTTTTTTTGTTTTTTTTGTTTTTTTGTTTTTTTTTTTTTTAACAGCAGTTCTTAAGATAATAAAATTAGCTGTAATTTATGGGGTCCCTGGGTGGCTCAGCTGATCAGCTGAGTGTCAGCTTCTGATTTCAGCTCAGATAATGATCTTGGAGTTATGGGATAGAACCCCATGGTGGGCTCCACACCGGGTGTGGAGCCTGCTTGAGAGCCATCGGCTCCCTTGCTCCTTCTATAAAAGAAAAAAAAATTAGCTATAATTTATGAATATCATATGCAGTGCCTCTGCCGGAGCCCTGGCATAAGGGGGTTTTCTTTCATAGCGTTCCACAGTCTTTCAGATTGCCATTCACCTCCCTACAATCCAAGATAAACAGTCCAGGCGGAAGTATGTCTTCGCTAATATAATTAAAAACTTTAGTGTAAACCCCTTATCTGCCTCAGTACTGTTGCAGCCCACAAGAGTTCTCTATAAATACATTTTGGAGCAACGTCAACCATGTTACAGGGCCCTCTGTTATTTACACAAATTATCTCTAAGCTTAATCATCACCCTGCGTTCTGCATATTAGATAAAGAAAAGAAACAGCTGAACTATGATGATATCCAAAAGCTAAGTTATTAGGAAAGAGAGGCTGTTGAATTAACTCAATGTATGTATTACTTAAGGGCCCAATTTTGAGGGAATACTAGTGCCTTTTTTTTGGTTGTTATTTTTCCCATTAAAACAACCACCTTGGTTTGGGCAGTAAAATCTGGACTTCCTGGCCTGAGCAGCTGGTAGCAGATGTAAGGAAGTGATTGCTGGGTGGCAGTGTAGTTCCTAGTCACCTGTTAAAGCTAAAAAGAGATTTCGGTAAGGCATCTGGATTCTGTAGTACCAAGCCACTGACTTCATTTACTTATGCATTCTTTTCCCTTGCTGAGAAGTTTGCCAAACTTGTGTTCTAGATGGGACCAGACGAGGAGCCTTTCACTGCTTGAATACTGACAGAAGGAGAGACTGCACCCATTTCAGAGGAAGCGAGGGGGGCTCTGGGCCATTCAGAATTCCCTGAGAAAGCAACAGAGAAAGACCACTATATAACCCTATTCAAAAGCTTCTTCCATCCCAATGTCTGGCTGCAGCCTTATCTGGTCTTCAACCAAAAGAGGTACATGGTTTGTGGGATGCTAACTAGTGTGGCTGAATAATCACGAAATAGGGTATCTTCTCCTTTATGACTGCCTGATTGATACCACTTCTTGGAAAGAAATTATTATCCAAAGGGCTCAATATTTTAAAATCCTACTGTACTTTAAATGCGTATGTATTAAGCTGTTACCTTTGGTAATTTGCTGTTAAATCAAGGCAAAATGACAGAACATGGAGATGGGAAATTGCCTTTCATATCTCTTAGTCTGTTTCAGAGTTGTATCATGAAAGCATTCACCTTCAAATGGCTTTTTGGAAATATATGAAAAATGGATTATCTGCTTTGCCCCAAATTTCCCTGATCCCTTCAGGCATCAGTTGGGGTCCCCTCTTTGTGTTGTTACCCGTCTGTGGGTGTGGCAGCTGAGGGGGGCAGGAAGGAGGATGCTGTGTGTCTTTACCCTTGTTTCATGTGCTTCTGTTCCTGAGGCCTGGCTTGAAAAAAGCAGGACATTCGGTTTAGACAGATGGAGGGCAGGGTCATTTTGAAAATGAAATGAGTGCACAAATCACACTGTGAAATTGGCATGACCATCACTGCTGCTGTGATAGACTGACTTTTATTTAGTCTCTGATAGGCAGTTGGGGAATACATTAGTATTGGGAGGGTGCAGCGGTGAAAGAAGGCCCTTTAATTAATGATAGAAATTCTGGAAAATGATAAATGGGGTGGAATATTATAAACTATCATAAAGGATCATTTTGTTTCCAACAAAATCTTGGAAAGCTGGAACATGTATCAAAAAGTAAGTGTATTGTACCATTCCTAGCAATAAGAAAGCATTTGGTGGTTGCAATAAAATGATTTACTGCCTTATTGAAGGATTTAGGTTTTGAGAAAATGATGTTGGACTCAAGGTGGATTTTGCTGCATAAGCAGAGGCATGTTTAACATATAGAAGAATTTCATTTAGGCAAAATGTGTAGGAGCTAAAAGTGTGACATTTTGGTTCTTCATATGCTTGTGCTTCTGCCTGCCAAAATGTGAGATGATCAAATCCCATCGATGTTCTATTTGGCATTCTCTTATAAAGCTAATTGGAAATGACTGTTTCTTATTTATCTTGTAAAAATAACCACTTCTTTTTAGTAAATTTTATTTATGAGTATTTCAACCTCAGCTGTGATTAAACATTTTCCTTGATAAAGGAAAACCTTCTGCAAAACCATTTGCCAAGTTATTATTTCTGTTTCCCAGCCAGTCCAGGTCATTTTCTGCAGGATGGCCGGATTGATTCCTCTGGAGTCCAGCTTGAGTTTTTGTCCCTATTGATGATGAGTTTTTGTGTCTATTGATGATGATAGAACTAACCTGCTTCCCACCACCTCTCACCTCTCACCCATAAACAGGGAAGAAAAAAAATAAGTGCCAAATTAGGAGCATCTGTTCAATCTTTTAAGACTTTTGGAAAAGATTGTATGCTGAATCCACACTTGGGAACATTTATGCTCAGATCGTGAGAAATTTAACCTCACTAAGACTTAATCTTTTTTCTCTGGTAGTTCCAGCTCTATTAATATTTTATATAGTAATATGTTTCCTTCTCCATATATCTTGCTTTTGATCAAATAGTTTCTATTTTGAGGTTTATGGTGTTATTATCCAAACTAATTTATTAGGCAGATCACAATAACATGGTTTAGAGAAAGAATTAGCAGAGTAGACAAATTGTGGTACTGCCCTTGAAAAATTTATTCCCCACAGTTGGGAGTGTGCTGTGGAATGCATTGTTGGGGCTGGTACCCAAATCACTTCATTTGAGCATTTTTCACATTCTTAAGAGGCAAGAAATGATTTGTAGTATAACTTCTTTCTCCCAAGACTGGTAACTTTCATAGTCAGATCTATCCTATGCTTGTTCTCATTTCTGCAATTTAGCTATGAAAATAATAAATTGGATGGGAAAGGTAATTGAAATCTGTGGTCAGAAGATGCTCTTCCTTTTTTTAAAAAAATTTTTATTTATTTGAGATACAGCATGTATGTGCACAGAGGAAGAAGGAGAGGGAGAAGCAGATTCCCTGCTGAGCAGGGAATCCAGTGTGGGGCTCAATCCCAGGACCCTGTGATCATGACCTGAGCCAAAAGCAGATGTTTAAGTGACTGAGCCACCCAGGTGCTCCAGAAGATGCTATTCTTAGAAAGTTGTCATCAGCCTATGAACATATTTTCTGGCTTGCAGGACTAGAGAGCCATCCATGATGGCCTTGACAACCAGCCATCTAATTGTCTCAACAGTACTGTAGTATTTTTTAAGGCTTTCACTGCAGAGAGTTATGGAACATACTCCCAGGGTCTGTGCTGGTGGACTAGGGAACCCAATTCAGAAACCAATCCTCTCCTTGAAGCCTCCTGTTCCTAAACTCCTCACATCTAATGAATACAGTTCTGAGAGTCTTTGAAATGTATCAAATCTGTATATATATCTCTTCAAATTCCCCTCCTGCTGCCCTGCTTTCTGCCACCACCATTTCTCTCCCGGATCTGCAATAAGTCTCCTAAATGGCTTCCCCTCATCTCTTCCTGAGACCCTTACAAAGATTTCAAGGCACATTTTCTCCCCTCTTTGTTTAGAGTTTTACTCTGGGGAACCTCCCTGTGCAAAACAAAACTCCCAGGGTCTTTGCTTCCTAAGTGAGAGTTTCTGTCTCAAGTGTATAAGATGTTGTCATTCATTTTAATGATTCTTGCTGCCTGAATGTATGGGAATATCTTGGGACTGAGACTTCAGATGGTTTTGAAAGGGATGGTTGCTATATATGGTAGTAGAAGTTAAGGATGATATAGAAACTTCAATTGATTTAGTTACTTTCTCCTATTGAATAATTTAATAACATTATTTTGTTTTATAAGCACGTCAAGTGCTTTTCTTACCTCTGGATTTCTATGCACAGAGGAGTTCTTTGCCTTTTCTGTGCCTTTTAATCTTTAGAAATTGTTTTATATTCTTCTCTGGCCTCAGCAAATGGAACCCTATGGACCTTGCCTTCTATCTGTGAGGGACCTTTAAAAACAATAAAAAATAAATAAACAAACAACTGAAGACGTGAAAGGTGGCATAACATATTTGAAAGAGACAGGCTAGTTCAGCATGAAACCATCTGAAGTCACATCTCTGTCCTGCCATTGCCAACAATGTAGCCATGGAAAATACTCTTAAACCTCACTGAATTGCAGTTCCCTTATTGGTAATACAGGGACAAAAATAACTTCTTTGGGGATACCTGGGTGACTCAGTGGTTGAGTGTCTGCCTCCAGCTCAGGGCATAATCCCGGAGTTCTGAGATTGAGTTCCACATCGGGCTCCCTGCAGGGAGCTTGTTTCTCCCTCTGCTTATGTCTCTGCCTCTCTCTGTGTCTTTCATGAATAAATAAATAAGATCTTTTAAAAAATAATAATTTCTTTGTTCAAGGTTATTTTTTAAAATTTTTTATTTTATTTTATTTATTTATGATAGGCACACAGCGAGAGAGAGAGAGGCAGAGACATAGGCAGAGGGAGAAGCAGGCTCCATGCGGGAGCCCGACGTGGGATTCGATCCTGGGTCTCCAGGATCGCGCCCTGGGCCAAAGGCAGGCGCTAAACTGCTGCGCCACCCAGGAATCCCTGTTCAAGGTTATATAAAGCATCTGGCCCATAGTAGATACTTAATATATTTTAACTATTTTTTATTACATGAATGGAGCAATTGAGATTCCTTGGGAATCTTATTAGAGTATCTCAGGCTTAAATAAATATGGGTGGAAACTACTAAGTTAAACATTTGCACCTAGGAGTAGATGTTCTCCTGATATTTCAGATGTTGTATTCCTAAGAGTACCTGATAAATTCCAGAAAGTAGAAAGGTAATTATTTGGTGTAAATTAGTGTCTTCATTAAACCTACTTTTCCAGGAAATTAAAGCATCAAGTTAAATAGTATATTTTGTTCTTTCAGCAAATTAGTGAATGTTTACCAATGGCCCTGTGCATAGTGGAGAATCTAGAATCTTCAAGAAACTGAGAGAACAGGGGAGATACTATAAGTACATTAAAAATCCACAACCCAGACATATGTGTAGTGCCTTATGAATGGCACAACATAACATAGAGGTTCAGAATTTATTTATTTAGTAAAAACAAACCAGCATTTGGCTACGGTGATGGTTTGCAACTCCCTTTTATAACAAATATTTTCCAAGACCCTCTTTGTTGTTTTGAAATGAAATTTGTATATGATATATAACATCCGATACACATAATTTTTCTTCTCTCCTTCTTTCCTTCCTTCCTTCCCATTTTTCTTCTTTTAAAAAAATCTTAGGTACATGAACTCATCAGTCATAATCCTTGATGAATGACACAGCCTCCAATTTTGGTCTATGCATGGTCCTCTTCTAGTATTGTTTGTTTAGCTATTTTAATAATATAAAAACCACCAGTGATGCCACTACCCAGCATAAAAGGTAAGACCTTTACCTTTACCATAATCTACATCTGACTCTGGAGATGTCTCCCAAGCCATCCTCTTGTCTTTCTCATCCTGATTAATCAACACCCTGAGTCTCATGTTTAGTGTTCTCTTGCTTCCTTTTTTTTTTTTCAATTTAAAGATTTTTATTTATTTGAGAGAGGGAGAGAGAAGAACACAAATTGGGGGACGAGCAGAGGAAGCGGGAGAGGGACAAACAGATTCCCCACTGAGTGAGGAGCCTGATGCAGGACTTAATCCCAGGACCCTGAGATCATGACCTGAGCTGAAGTCAGATGCTTAACCAACTGAGCCACTCAGGTGCTCCATTTTGCTTCCATTTTTATATGGTTTTACTGAATCTATATGAGTTTCTTGAACCTATTTTTATTTTAGTTGTTTTAGCTTTATGAAAAGAATTCACATAACATATATCATTTCTTGTAATATAATTCTAAGATTCATCCATATTTTTGCATGTGTCACTGTGGTTCACTGGTTTCAACTACTCTATTATATACCATTGTGTGAACATTCCACGGTTTACTCATTTACTCTCCTATTGATCGGCATTCAGGTTGTGTCTTGATATTTGCTGTTTTGAAAAGTGCTGCTGAGACATTTTTGTACATACTTCATAGTGCACATGTCCAAGACTTTTTCTGTATATATGCCTAGAAGTGGGATTATTGTGTCATTAGAGGATGTTTAATGTTCATATGTAAGCCAAACAGTTTTCCAAATAGTTGATCCAGTTTACATTCCCACAGCAGCATATGAAAGATTCTAGAAATCCACATTATCTTTAATACTTCATATTGTCAGAATTCATATTTATTGGCTCTATATAGTTTCTCTTTTGTGAAAAGTCCAACCTTATATTTGCTTATTTTTCTGTAAGCTTATTAGTGTTTCTCTTATGATTTTTAGTTCTTTGTATACTCCTATACTAATCCTTTATAAGTTATGTGAATTACAAGCCTCTTCTTCCAGTTTGTAACTTTTCACTTTCTTTAAGATAAAGTACTTAAGTTTAATGTAGGCAAATTTATTAATCTTTTCTTTTATACTCAATGCTTTTTATGTCTTGTTTTTAAAAACTTACTTATTTCATGGCTATATTATATTCATATATACTTTTTAAAGTTTTCTTTCTTTCTTTCTTTCTTTCTTTCTTTCTTTCTTTCTATTTTTATTTGTGATAGTCACACACACAGAGAGAGAGAGAGAGAGAGAGAGGCAGAGACACAGGCAGAGGGAGAAGCAGGCTCCATGCATCAGGAGCCCAACGTGGGATTCGATCCCGGGTCTCCAGGATCGCGCCCTGGGCCAAAGGCAGGCACTAAACCGCTCCGCCACCCAGGGATCCCTGTTTCTTCATTTAAATTTTTAATGCATCTGGAATTGATTTTAGAGTGTGATCTGAGGTGAAGATTCAATCTAATTTTTTTCCAAAGGGATGGCCTTTTTTTGTCAGTGCTATTTATTGAACAGTCTCTCAGATTACCTAAATTTGACATGGCTTCTCTGTAATACACAAAGTTTCATATGTATGTAGGCCTGTTTTGGAGTTCTCTATTCTATTTCATTGTCAGTTAATCAAGTTTGGGACCAGTACAACATTGTCTTAATTTCTGTAGCTCCATTATAAATCTAAGTATGGTTGGGCAACACTCCCTCTGTACTTTCCTTTTTCAGAAGTGAAGCGTCATGGTTACTCCTTCTTGGCTCTTTACTTCTCCTTATATACCTGATTTTTAAATCAACACTATTACATAATGCCTCTACTATAATATGGAGAAGAAATAGAAGGAAAATGATTTCTACAGGATAGTATGTAATTTAATGTATATAAGTGCTAGGCCATAGACAATACCAGAAAAAAATCCCCACAATATTCAACATACCCCCTTAGAGTAGGGCAGCCCCCACTGAGAGCTGACAGGCTAGAGAAGTGGGGTGATGCCATAGAGGAGCCTTAAAGGTTGGGTAGGATTTAAGCTTATAAATATGAGAGAAAGAAAGAGGTAGAGTTGCAATGCAAAGGTAAGAAAGCACAAGGGATGTTTATAAAAAGTTCATCCTGATGAAGTTGGGAGTAAGTTGGAAAGATTTTTTTGGAATGCCTTTTGTTTGTTTGGGGGTTGCTGGCACAGGCCAAAGTTAGTTAATACCTATATCGAAAGCCCTTGGCTGGTATAGTCCAACGCCCAGCTGACCCATCTGCTTTCCTTGGGGCAAATCATCTAGAGACTAAATTAAGTTCTGAGAACATAAACCAATAAACCAAAGCAATAAATTCAGCTTTAATAAAAATGAAACAGGTTCCCCACATTTCACTTTAAGCTATAACTTTAAGTACATTTACCTTGTATTTTATTAAGCACCTTTGTAATAACCTTTTTTTTTAATTGAGAAATATTTCCTATTCTTTCACTCTGCCTCTGTGAATGGCTTAGATCTTTTTTTAAAACAAAATTTGGACATTTTAAGAGCATGATTATTGTTGCCTGATAAAGTCAGGTAGTTGGAGAGTGGGGAAAAGGCCCCCAACTTGATTATTTGGTGACTGAGCTGGCCTAGTTGAGAATTGCAGTCTTTGTTGGGTAGGGGCCCTCAGGCTACTTTTAATTCTGTTTATCTTATAGGGAAGGAGTCAAAAGGGAGACTATTCACTTGCCTCTGGTAGTTTCTGTAGAAGTTTAAGAGTCTAACTAGCAATTCCCTTTAAAGATAGAATAGCTAGTTTTTTCTAGACTACCAGTAAGACAATGGCGTTAGGACCTCCTTGAAGGTCTCATTGCTGGTGTTGATGTTGCAAGGGTATATTCAGATTATGTGTTTCATAGTGATGGGCTTTTTTTGAGTGTAATTCTCGATATAGTACCTTTGAAACTATTCAGTATTATTTAACCCAGACATTCACTGTACCCAAATCATACTCTTCTGTGACATCTAAAATGTTTTTTACTGCTAACATATTATAGCATCCTCCTACTCCGGGTTTGCCAGCTTTTACAAAGAAAACTGCAGGACATCTAGTATAAAGAGAAGTATATTGGGGGCATATATTGAAAAGTCACCTGTTTATCTCAAATTCAAATTGAACTGGTCATGCTGTGTTTTAACTGCCTACCCCATCCCCAGTGTGTCATACTCAGATTTTTCACTACCACTGATATCTTGGTTTCTACTTTTCATTGCTTAGCCTTTCTTTATTTCTCATAGCTATACAAATATGGGAGACACTCATTTTCTTTATCTCTCCTAAATACCATTCCCGCTAGATACTACTTGAGTAGGAGTAACATTGGGGAGGGAGATTATGTGAGAATAATTGTGTTAAAGAGAAGCAGTAGAACTGCATCTCTTATTTCAAGGTACAATATGTAGCTATGTATAAAAAAGAACTTCAGTTTATTTGGGTGCCTATATATGTGACGTATTTTGGTATCTTGAACTAATTAAAATGTTCTTCGTTAATTAATAATGATCATTTTTAAACCTATAGCTTGTTTCATTGAATGAATTTAACTCAGGTCCTTTTAAAGATTTTATTTATCTATATGAGAGAGAGAGAGCAGAGTGTGGGGCAGAGGGAGAGAATCTCTGGGCATGGAGCCCATGGTGAGGCTTCATCTCACAACCCTGAGATCATAACCTGAGCCAAAATCCAAAGTTAGCTGCCTAACTGACTGGGCCAGCCAGGTGCCCCTAATTCAGCTCCTTTTAATATAAGACTGTTGTCCATGGCAGAATAAATGACTTTGTACTAAAAAGATTAGCTTTCCCTATTCTAAAAGTCCATCTGTCAAGGGATTTCTCATTTTCTCTTGAGTCACAGACTCTCTGCTTTCTTCCTCAGCCACCCCTTCCCACCATCTTTTTTTTTTTTTTTTAATTTTTATTTATTTATGAAAGTCACACAGAGAGAGAGAGAGAGGCAGAGACACAGGCAGAGGGAGAAGCAGGCTCCACTCACCGGGAGCCCGATGTGGGACTCGATCCCGGGTCTCCAGGATCGCGCCCTGGGCCAAAGGCAGGCGCTAAACCGCTGCGCCACCCAGGGATCCCCCATCATCTTTTTTCATCTCTCATAACTTATCCCCTTTCCCAGGCCCCCTCTCCCTCCAGTACTGTTCCTAGAAACTCAAAAATTCTTCTCAATTTATAAACTTTCTTGTCTCATTCAGCCTATCTCCTACAGACCATCTTGATACAGCCAAAGTGGCTTATCCAAATGTTTTGGTACACAAAAAACAAGTCTTTACCAGATGAATTCTGCTACTGGCTCCTAAAACAATGTTCCTCTGTCTGTTGCTGTTACTAAAGGGGAGAGAAGAGGGCATGAAAAATGCTAGTTGAAGCAGGATAAAGAAAGGAAGGACCCTCACTTGTCCTTTGGATTAATTTTGAGATCAGAAGCTGATAGAACTGCCCAAGAAGGACTTCACTGGGCCTGGATGGAGACTCCTGAACCAGGTGACAAGGCAAGGGTCTGAGAGAACAGGACAGGAGGAAGGCTTACCTGACCTTTCCCAGCTTTCTTCTGGTACCTGGAGCTTGGGAAATCTTGTTGACACTTAAGGACAGATAATGGCATTCCTCTGATGGGCAGTGTCTTCTTCAGGCTGGGTTATAGGCAGCTGAAGAGGGCACCACTACTGAAGAAGGATGGGGGACTTCTGTTAACAGACTGATTCTCAGACTTCTATGAGGCTATTTTTGGATTGCCCAGTAACAGCTATGGGACACTATGACAAGTGACAAGAGAGGTCAGGGGAGAAATCACATCTGGTTATTGAATCTGTGGAGGAGACATTAATTAACTAGACCTTGAAGGATTTCTCAGAAGGCAGCCTCACTTTGAGAAGTAACATCTGTTATATAAAAAGAAATGCATCCATATATGTTTTTTTTTTTTTTAAGTATTGTTGTTGCTAGCTAGTGGGATGTAAAGACAATGACTTCCTACCAGGAAACAATTGCATTGCTTCTAGTAGATTATTATAGATTTCTTTCCTTCTGTTTATTTTTTATAAAGATTTATTTATTTTGAGAGAGAGTGTGAGTGAGTCAGCAGGGAGACGGGTAAAGGGAGAGGGAGAGAGAGAATCTCCAGCAGACTCCCCACTTAGTGTGGAGCCCAATGTGAGGCTCATTATGGGGCTCAGCGCAGGGCTTGATCTCATGACCTTGAGATCATGACCTGAGCCAAAACTGAGAGTCTGACACTTAACTGACTGAACTACCCAGGTATCCCTCTTTCCCTCTGTTTCTAACAGGTCAGTCGTGTTGGTGGCATACAAATGAGAACACTTGGGAGAATATGATGGACCAGCCCACTGAGACAGTGGCCATGGACCCTGTTAGGTCATTCTGTGTTCATGGAATCAAGGACTATACAAACTTTTGATGGCCCATAGAGAATGCTCTTTAGAAACTCACTTCCCAAAGAAGAAACACAAGCAAACAAAACTTCCACCAATATAGAAGAAGAAAAATGACAACCAAGATATGTCTCTGAGAGTCATAGGAACAAAGACTCTGTCTCCTTTCTCCTGAGAGCCAGATTCATTATAGCTCCTCAGGGTGACTCTCTAACCCTGTTGCATAGAACCTTAGTGAGATGTGTAGAGGAAAAGCTGCCAGCTCTGGGCGGCCACATGAGAAGCAAATCCATTTGGTGGATGGACATTTTTAAAACCTGCCACATATGTTAGCTATTTTTATGGCAATTAAATTGTTGGGGGATCTGTGAGGTGAATGTGCAATAAAACCTTTCACAGTAAACCATGTGGAAAATCATCTAATCCAACCCCTGGAGGTCAAAAGCCACAGTAACATGTTGCTTTATTCCATGAAGAAGAATTAAGACTCTTCAGACAGCTTGCTTTTTCCTTTCTTCTTTATAGAACAGTGCTCCAGATTTGGGATGGAAGGTACATTGTGTGCAATGGCAGTGGCAGAGCTGGAAGAGGATGGGAAGTCTCCTTTGCCAAGTTGAACCTCGGAAGTACTTTGCCACTAACTTTCAAAGCAGCATCATTTTTATGCTATCCTTTTCTAACCTCAGGAAATGGATATTCTTCCCCAAGAGATGTATGGGGCGGTTGGGGGGAATAGGACAAGGAGGTAAGGCACATGAGTCAGAACAGGATTTCACAGTGAGAGGACCTGGAGTCTCGGAGGTGTAAAGGACACTGTGATCGTGTTTATTGAGTCCTATGCATGGGAATACATAGCTTTCAGAACATTAGGAAACCCTTTCATTTTCTCTTGAGGCAATGTAATGGTCTAAACGAAAGCAAAACGTGCAAGAGTTCTAGGACACTTTCTTACAGATTTGTACTTTGAGGATTTAAGCCTAAGTCATTTAGCTAAATGAGAGTCTAGAAAGTCATTATAGTTAAAAGAAAGTCTTGGGGCTAAGAAACATTTGAAGTTTCAAAGTAACTGTTCAAAAATAACTAGTTAAGTTTGTTTATCCCCATTTGAAGTTCATTTTGAAAACTACTGTCATTCAAGTTTATTATTCGTATTTCCTAAAAGAGGCTCCTAATGAAGTTAAACATGCTTTCCAGTTCTCTTTTATCTTTTCCACCGAGGTGTTTTAAAATTTGAGATTTAGAGCACATCAGAATAGCAAGAAATGCATGGTTAGAAATGTTTACAAAGGAAGAACAGGATTGCTGTTAAGAATCAGAATACCATCAGGGTAGCTCAGTCACCTGGGCTTCTGGCTCTTGATTTAGGCTTGAGTCATGGTGTCATTGGTCATGGTCTCAGGGTCCTGAGCTTGAGCCCCACATCAGGCTCTGCCTTCAGTGCAGTCTGCTTGTCCTTCTCCCTCGGCTCCTCCCCCCACTTGTGCACATCTCTCTCAAATAAATAAATAAAATTTTAAAAAATAACCAGAATACCATCAGGAGTCAAATTCTCATCTCAGATAGCTCTCATCCTCACTGTGTGATGATCTGATGTCTGCCTGAGGAATGGCACAGGCATTTAGGCCATGCTCACTGACCTCAGGTGCAAACCTAGGCTAATTGTGGATGAGTAAAGGTATGTGGATAGTGTTCTGTCTGATTCTAAATATCTTCACAATGTCATTCATTCCTTTGAGGGATGATCTAGGATATGCAGATAAAACACCTGATCAGCAGATCAGATTTTCATTTCTTGGTTGTCAAGTATGATCCCAGGGACGTGAATTGTACCATTCTCAGAACCTTCAAGGTCTTGGTTGTGGCCCCTTTTCTGGGCTGGGATTGTAGGGAGCATTTAGTATAATACAGTTTTACAGATGACAAAGCTGAGGTTCAGAGAAGTGAGGGGGTGGCTTATCCATTCAATAAACTAGGGCTAGAACCAAGGTCACCTGAATTCAAACCCCAGGTCTTCCACTAAACAGTTTAAAGCCAGTCATTTACTCTGGACCTCTTGCTTCTCCTATAAAATCAGAGTATTGGGTGATTTAATATGTTTTGCCTCTTGGTCCCAATTTCCTGTGTTCTTTCCACTGTACTATATCTTTGATTTTATTCATCTATTTGTTCATTGATTCATTTATTCCTTAATTAAGGGGTGATTGGAAGTAGCTGCCCATCAGGGATCATATTTATCAGCCTGCTCCCCCTGCCTTTTCAGCCCTTGTTTGTGGCTGAAGCCACTTCTTCCAATGGAATGTGATTGGAAAAGAAGCATGTCACTTTCTGGCAGAAGTGATTAAGCAAGAGGTGTGTTGTTTCCATCCTTTCTCCTCTGCTGACTGGAATAGGACTCTAAGGTCCTAGGGAATGGTGGAACCACATGCTTAGGAGCCTGAGTTCCTGAATCACCCCTTGGAAGGCTGCTTACTAAACAACTGCAGTGGACTGATAAGTATAAGAGAAATAAATTTCTTTGTCTTAAATGTTGTTGTTGTTGTTGTTGTTGAAACAACTAGCAGATCCTGACTAATGCAGTCAAACAATAGGCATTTAATTGCTTACTATATGCATGATATTATGTTGGGTAGTAGGGATCCATCAGTGAATAATAGTCAGTTCCTGCCCTCAAGGAGTTCACCCTGGCAGGAGAAGACATACAAATATATCAACAATTGCAAAACAGTGTGATAAGTACCACGATAAACACAGGATTCTGTAAGAGAATATAGCCTTGGGCATTTCAGGAAACACGCCAGCAGAGGTAGCATTTAAGTCATTTCCTAAAGCAAAGCCTATTTGATGGTGGGATGGTGTTATGAACTGAATGTTTCGTAACCTCACAAAATTAGTAAGTTGAAGCTCCAACTCCCAATGTGTTGGTGTTTGGAGATGGGGCCTTTGGGAGGTAGAGTTGGTTGAGGTCATGAGGGTGGGTCCCTCCTGGTAGGATTAGTTTACTTATAAGAAGAAAGAAAGATTTCTCTCTACCTCAGGAGGACACAGTTGAGAAGGCAGCCCCTGCAAGTCAAGAAGAGTCCTTATTGGCACCCTGATCTTGGACTTTGAGCCTCCAGAACCATGAGATACAAATGTCTGTTGTTCGAGCAGCATAGTATATGGTATTTTGTTATGACAGCCCTTTGCTGACTTTAACAGATGGGTATCTCTTCCCAAGGGACCAGTCTTTGCAAAGGCTGAGAGATAAGAGACACCATGACTTGTGCAAGGAATTTGGTGGCTACTGATGAGGATGAGAGGTAAGCTAAGGTTGGATCTGCAGGGAGAACCTCCCATTACATTGAGGCCTTTAAATAGGTTCTCAGGAAGATAGCTTCTATCAGGCACATGCCTTGCAGTGGTACCCAAGGATGATGGGATGAACAGAGACCTGAGAGCATGGTCTAAAGGGTAGACAGACAGAGAGAAGTAAGGGATTGGCCTAGAAATGGTTCTATTGATATCTGTAGCATCTTTTTTTTTTTTTTTTTTAAGATTTTATTTATTAGAAAGCACAAGCAGAGGGAGGGACAGAGGGAGAGGAAGAAACAGATTCCTCCCTGAGCAGAGATCTCGATGTGAGTGAGGCCCAATCCAAGGATCCTAGGATCATGACCTCAACAAAAGGCAGACTCTTAACCATCTGAGCCACCCAGGTGCCATGTAGCATGTTTAATGAAGAAAATAACCAAATACTTGCAGGTCATTTGGATTTGACACAGTTTAGCAGCAAAGAGGTAAGATAATCTCCAAAAAATACACTTCCATTATCAATAATGTCATTAAACAGACAAGGGGTTCAACTCTAAAATTCATGGGATGGAATACTGTGTGGCCCTTAAGGTTGGCAGGGAAAGCAAGTGCTTCAGGGACCCAGCAGGACTTTAGGTCTAACACTAATGGATTCCTCACTCCAGAGAGAGAAGTCATTATTTGCATCATGATTTCTGACTTGGCAAATAACCAGAGGGAATAAATCAGAAATCCCCCAACCCATTTTCCAATGAGCATCATCTAGTGGACTTTTTTATTGTCTATTCTAGGCTTTTCCTCACTCTCAAATCTTCACAAAAGAGGGAAGAAAAACAACAGAGCCTCCCTTCTCTCAAACCTTGTCTAATCCTTTCATAATTCAAGATCACAGAGCTGCTGTAAAAACCCAGCCTCACTGCTGTGCTTATTCCCTGTGTGCTTGGCAGAGCAAGCAATTCCATTTACCAGCACTCCAGTGAGCGTGTGGTGATAAATAAAGCTGCCACCCTCTGCTTGCCCACTGTGTTTAAAATGACACATTGGACAAGTGGGTCTCTATTGCCTTCACTTTTTTCATAAAAAGGCTAAAAATGGTCTGCAAATGCAGTAAATCTTAATTTCTAATATAAACTCCAAACACAGAAAAAAAAATTTAGGCCAGTTTAGACTGCAGTGAATTTGATCATCAGCTAGTGAGGATTTGAATCCTAAAGAGATAAAGCAATCTGAAAACTAGTTCCAGCAGCCTCCCGGATGTGTGGTTTCTCCTTTTCTCTCCTTCAAGTAAGCTTGCCTTCTCCCCATGCAACTTTATTGGAAACTAAAAACACAAATGCAGGGAGAGCAAAGTCAACATTAAAAAAAAGACAAAAAGCAACCTGTTTCTAACTGCAGTTTTTCAAAACGACCTCTTGCTGTGCTTGTGCATAAGAATAATTACCTTTTTTTGAACAGTTACTGTGTGATAAGTACATACTAAGTGATTTCATACATTTCTTACTGAACTTCTGAGTTTCTGGATTTTCCTTTCCAATATTCCAATCTAGAATCAAGGACATTGTTTTTTCTTTATTACCATTAAGGGGAATTGACTTTGAGTTACACATTGAGTACTAAGGCCTGGAGGGATGATCTCTAACATGAGTGAGTCAACATGAAACCATCTTGATGATCTACAATGATAGATCACTTTCTCTGGCAGTCAAAGCCCTTCTTGGTCTTATCCAAACATACTTAGGAATCTTATTTCTAGCCCCTCTGTTTCATCATCACCTTCTGTGCTCTAATCTCATTAGTATCTCTTTCCAGTCATACCCCATGCTTTCCCAGCTCTCTGCCTTTGCTTTAGGTCAGTTGTCTACTTGGATTGCCATTTCCCCCATCCTTACCTCATAATCTCTACCTAACCACCAAATCCAGCTCAAATTTCATGTGCCATGAAGTCTGGCCTAATTTTCCTCCTCAAGCTGAAAGTCACCTTTTCTCTTTTTTTCCACCCAATCCTCTTTATTAAGTTCAGAAACTCTCTTTGCAAGGATGCTCACAGCAGCATAGTTATTGTAGCAAAAAATGGGAAGTAACATAAATCACCATCAATAGAGTGTCAATTAGATAAATTATGTTCTTGCACATTATGGAGAATATATATATAATATATATATATTTAACTCATTAGAAAGATATTTACTCTAGATTGATAAGTTCAAAAACAGATATGAACTTTAAAACACAAAAATAATTTAAATATCAACTACTTTGATCATCAGGGCAGAAAGATTAGACCTCAGAAGTGGCTCAAAGTTGTTTCTGAAAGTCCCCAGAGGTTAGGGAGGGAGGTTCACATATGCTCAGAGCTACAGTCACTATACCCCCAAGTCTGCTTTTAAAGGTGCTTCTGGAAGTTTCATTGCTTTACCTTCTGTGAGAGCCCATTATGAGACATAGATTCACCTAAAGCCATCAGGCTGTGAGCTAGCACTGAGTTCCATTGGATTCCTCAAGTCTTCCTGACTCCTCTTCTATCATTCACCATATGTGATGAGTCTTCCATACACCAGCCCTTGAGACAAAGGTAAACAGGACATGATCCCTGTCCTGGAAAGACTCTCACACTGCCCAGGCTCCCTCTGCAAACCCTGTGCTTGGAAGTTCCTTTGTAGTACTCAGCCAGCTGCCCTAGGGGAGGCAATGTGGATAGAGTGCTGACTAAGAAGATCTGGGTTCAGATCCCAGCTCTGGCACTTACTAGCTTACCATCTTGGACAAGGCATTTTCCCTGAGGCTCAGTTTCTTCATATAAAATGGTAGTGACAATATTACTTACGTAGCTTTGTTATGAAGGATAAAGGAGATGTGAATATCAATGTTATTCATACATCATAAAAATCTAAAAAGGCCATTTAATGTTTAATGACTCATACTTAATCCTAACCCTACTTCTCTAACCTCTAATGAGATATCTGTCAATTTATATGACTTCTAAGAATTTTTCAGCTCTAATTTTTTTTTAAGGCCCAAGATGGGAATAACACCTGCTTGGTTTTGCAGATCTAACCTTCAACTGAGCCCCTGACCACCACAGTGACCTTGATTCAGGATATTTCTCATCATATTCAAGGGAACCAAGGTGACCACATCTCAGTGGCCCAGCAGCTCTTCGTAGGAACTCACAGCCCATCCTTAAGTTCTCATCTAGCCTCCTAGATGGGATTTGGAAATCCACTGTCTCACATATCATATAGGAGCCTATCACTGAAATACAAAAATATGCATTCCCAGGATATGAATGGATAAATCACACTCAGGAATGTAGAGGGATATTTAAAAAAATGTCTCCATATTCTTTTACTTCACTGCCTAACCTTTCTGGGGAGAACTGTCTGTTCTGCTTCAGAGACTGTGATCACTTCTGGGTGTGTGGACTGTTACATGTTCCCCCTGTGGAATGGTTTCTTTTGTGGGTGTCAGTAAAGTTATGAAGTGTTAACTGGCTCCTGGAAGAGCCATCACATCAAGTAGAAGGTGTTGGGTTTTGATTCCTGGCTATGGTTCAGGTTTATTTAATTTCTGTCTCCTCCCCCCACCTCCTCATACTCAACCTATTAAGATTTAAATGCTTGGGCCCATAACTCCAGTTGTCTTATTTGTATCTGTTTTAGGGCTGCAGACACTACCATTCTTGCCCTTTACAGCTTTGGAGAGAGCCTTTTCTTTCCGAGTATGAAGAGGTTGAACCTTGATGGGAAAACCTGCCATGTTCAAATACTTTTGTGCTCTTTTGATTCTCTTCTCCTGGGAGTGGACAAGAACTGGGCAGATCCTTACTGCTATAGCCTATGTGGTTGACTTTAAAAACAACACTGTGGTTTATGTTATCATGTGAACAGTTTTGTTTTAACTCAGTGTACCTCATTCCTTCTTCAAAAGTTTGCTCTGGGTCAAATGTTAGGGAGGTTTGCTTGCTGGTCATTGTTCATCTTGATAAACCCAAACCTTCAATGATCATTCTCTCTTATATTTTCTCTCTTGTGCCTTTGATTAAAAAATAATAAAAATCTACATTGTAGAAAATTTAGAACATAGAGACACATAAAGCAGAACATAAAAGTCACATTTGCTTGTCATCCGAGACAACTGCTGTTAACAGTTGATGACTTTTGTCTAAGATCCAATAGAATTGGGACCATTTATGCTCTTTTGCAAAGCACTTTTTTTCACTTAATATATCACAGCCATGTTACTGTGCCTGGTCAAGCATTCTTACTTTTCCTGGCCATGGAACACTGGGAGCTCTTGACTGTACCCCCATGTAGACTTTGTCTGGCTCTGGGTTGGAAGCTGTGGCCCAACTCCTGGGGCTTGGTGCAAGCTCATTGGAACCAGTATCCCAGTTCTAAATATGGCTATGTACTCATGTGAAGATGTAAAATATGTCCATGTCAAAAAGAACCCAAGAAATCTGCTCAGGGCTCTAGCTGAGAAACTTATCCATCAGATCCACTCCTTTCTTCAAGTATTCACAGATAGGAATGCCATTTTCTCTTACTCATCCATCCATTCATTTGTTTGTTTATTTATGGCTTTGTTTTTTAGAGTTTTGGGTTCACAAAAATTGAGCAAAATTGAACAGAAAGTATAGAGAATTCCATATACTCCTTCCCTTGCCCACCTCCAGCCTCCCCCACCATTAACATCTCCCACCAGAATGGTACATTTGTTACAGTCAATGAACCAACATTGACATAACATTTCAATCAAGGCCTCTAGTTTACATTAGAATTCACTCTTGGTGTTGTATCTTCTATGGTTTTTGACAAATGTATAAAGATATGTATCCACCATTATAATATTGTACAGAATAATTTCACTGCCCCCAAAATCTCTTGTGCTCCACATATTCATCCCTCCCATCCCCTAAGTCCCTGGCAACCACTGATCTTTTTACTGTCCCTGTAATTTTGCCCTTTACAAAATGTCGTATAGTTGGAATCATATAATATGTAGCATTTTCAGATTGGCTTCTTTCACTTAATAGTATGAATTTAAGTTTCTTCTGTGTCTTTTTTTATGGCTTGATAGCTCATTTCTTTTTACTGCTGAATAATATTTCTGTTGTCTGGATATACCACAGTTTGTTTATCCATTAACCTGCTGAAGGACATCTTGCTTGCTTGTAAGTTTACCAGTTACGAATAAAGCTGCCTTAAAAACATCCACGTGCAGGTTTTTTATGGACATAAGTTTTCAACTCCTTTGGGTAAACACCAAGGAGCATGATTACTGGAATGTATGGAGAGAGTATAGTTAGTTTTGTAAGAAACTATATTCCAGAGTGCCTGTTCCATTTTGTACTCCCACCAGCTGTGTATGAGAATTCCTACTGCTCCACTTCCAAGGCGGCACTTAGTGTTGTCAGTGTTTTGGATTTTAGCCATTCTGATAGGTAGTGGTAACATTTTTTTCTTTTTCTTTTTTTGTTAAAGATAAAAGCCTTTCTTACTTGGAATTGCCTGAAAATGAGTGTGTGAATATGAATCTAAGCAGGTTCTCTCTTCTCTATTCTTAAACAAATGTACACTAACTTCTGAGAGCCACACAGTCTGCCCTTTAGCCCCTCTGTTAAAGCCTGGGTGTTTAGAAAATGTTTGCTGATTGCATAGTTCTGGCTACCTCTGCTACCTCTGCTTTTGAGAACCAGAAGTATCTCTTTGGAGAAATTCAGACCACCATGTAGGCATATGAACGTATATGCATGTGCATACACACATACAAAACCCACAGGTACCAGCTTGGGACCACATTGCCTAGGCTTTCAAACCTTAGAGTCTGAGGGCCTCCACGTGTTTTCCCTGTAAGTGAGAATAAATGAAAAATATTTCTGGTTATGTTTTATTTTGGTCAATCATCAGAACTTTGGGTCTCAATGAACTAGTTACTCACTGTATCGCAGCCCACATGAACCAGTCCTGCACCTGCATCCATGGACACCAACCGCAAGGTAATAGGAGTCAAGGCTGATGAGAGCTGTGTTCATTATCCCTCTCCTTTGTTTCATTTTGTTTTTTTTCTTCCTTCATTGTTCCTCCAAGAAGATTCTTTTAAAAAAAAATAATATTTTTTTATTCATGAGAGACAGAGAAAGAGAGGCAGAGACACAGGCAGAGGGAGAAGCAGGCTCCCCGAGGGGAACCCAATGTGGGACTCAATCCCAGGACCCCAGGATCACACACTGAGCCGGAGGCAGATGCTCAACCACTGAGTTACCCAGGTGTTCCCTCCAAGAAGATTCTTGTGAGCAAGGAGACCTAACATTTATTGAGTCCCCGGGAGGTAAACTTACACCCCATTTCTTGTGCTTCCATTGTGCTGATTCTGCATTATAAGCCTGGCACATGATAGGTGGCAATCAATGTTTATTGAATAAATAATGACCTTTGGTCTGTTACAGAAGTCTATAGTTTGCTAGTAAAGAACCACATAACATTCTCAAGTTCATTGTTGGAGCTACTATTGCAGTTGCTTTGCAATAGCAGAAATCACCACAGCTTTGCCCTCATGAGCCCATGGCCATGGCCAAATGTGTGGAGCCAGTACTCCCCACCTTCCCACCTCCTGCTTATTGTCAAAAACACACCACACATTGTAGCAATCATATTGCCAAAGCTTTACAGCATCCATAAATTGAAAATTACAGCCTCTGACAGTTATGGGCCTGTGTCAACACCAGATCATGTTGACTCTCCTGGAATGTGTTTGCGAATGCACCATGTCAGCCTTGGAAGCTGTTGACATCAGAGGCTCTAAGTTAATTACATGTGGCCCCAGAGCACTGTGGGTTTTGCTATGTAGGGGGACTTTAATTTTTTTTCTTAAATTCTTCTCTTTTTTGATTTGGTCCCAGAGCAAGAGTTATCTTGGCTGCCATGTTTGGCAGGCAGGAAAGCCAGTTTAGAGGAGGAGTCCACATTGCTGAGCAAGTGATAATGATGTCTGTGAACTGCTTCCCTTTCTTTCCCTTTGGCAGATTGCAGTGTGAGTGGGAAACGGGGCTGGTCATGACTTCTGCTGTGAAGGAGAGACACAACCTGCACAATCTGTGTGTTCTGAGCAGGTTTTGTCTGACTATGCCAGGGCAACCATCTGGACATGATGTTCATGAGACCTATGTTGTGACTCCATTCTAGTGGCAGTGCACGCTGTGATCTCCCTGGTCTATGTGCCTCTGTGCATGTGTGTGCACGCATGTGTTCCTGAGAGGACACCCCAAAACTCTTTGAAGGTCCTCTTGCTGCCTTATTTTTCCTCTCTGCTCTAACATCCTTGTCATTCATAAAAATAAAAGAATCCTCACTAGTTAGAATATATTTCTGTGTGTGCACGTGTGTGTGTGTTTGTGTGTAGTTTTTATTCTGAAGAAATCAAGAAAGGAAAGTTTGGCCAGTTCTATCAAACTTCAAAGAAAATGTTTGCCTTGTGACACCTTCAATACTTAGGTCCTTCTCCCATTATCAAAGCCCTGGTGCAGGGCACCATCCTAAACTGACAGATGGCTACCCATGCCTCAGCTGGCAGGACCCAGACAAAGTGACAGAAGTGGGTATCCTGGCCAGTGGAAAATGAAGCCACAAGGTCAAGGAAAGCCCCCACAGAGTTGTTTCCTGCCAACTAACTTCCCTACTTCAGTCAATATTCATTGAGTTTCATGTGCAGAGCACTGAATAAGACCCAGGAGACAGAAGCCCATTTCTATCTTCAGGTAAGTTTGCATTCTAGTGGTGGAAAAGGCATATGCCTTTGCATATGCAAGGGCAAGGAAATGGGAATGAGGAGGTGTGTTCAGGTAATGGGGAACAGTTGGGGAAAGATAGTGAAGGGAGATGGGGTAGACAAGGCTACAAGGATAGAAGGTCCCAGAGGGCTGGAAGTTCTATGCATTAAATTCACTACTGTGAATACCTAGAGCCACTGTTGCCAATTCACTTTGTGGACTATTACTAAGAAGTAAGTTGAGGCTAAAGACTGAAAGAGCTTAAATTCCTCAGACCATATTCTCCAGGTATGTGGAGGATTGGGGTGGAAATTTGGGTGGAGTGAGTACTTTGGCATTGAAAGGCAGAGTGGGAAAAAAAAAAAGTGGAAAAAAAAAAAAAAGAAAAAGAAAGGCAGAGTGATTGAAGAGAGGCTTGCTTTTGGGCTACTGTCCTAATTAAATAAATGATAATCCACACCTGAGATACTAAGGGGCTCAACTATGTTAGGGTTTAAAAAGGGGGTCAGTGTGAGAGGAGATGGTTTAGGGAGCAAGCTCATCAATACAAGTTGCAGAAATCTCAGGAGACCCTCTGAGCCATCCCCCTTCTTCTGTGAAACTGCTTAGTGGCCATGCCTTTGGGAGCCGACCTCACCTTGTCTGGCTGCTGCCGCCTTTAATCACAGATCGAGATTTCATTGTCCACCTTTGTGAGATATTTCGCGTTTTACCACCGTCCTCAAGAATACCCCACAGAAATAACTGCTGCTTTACTTGAAGCTGATTCGTGAGTTCATTCATTCATTCTTCTACAGTTACCAAGCATGTAACTTTGTGTTTTGCCCTCTTCTGGGCCCTGGGGACTCACCAATAAATCAGACCTCCTGCCTCCCCACCTTACAGTTACGTAGGGTCAAACATGAACATGCGTGCAAATAATAAAGGGCTGTACATCTGCAAAAGGCCTAGTGAGCACATAAAGGAGAATGGCAGCTGTCTCCACGTTGAGGTGTGGGGCCAGGAGCATCTAATAGCAGAAGTGACAGCTGAGTTTTGCTTTAAAGTGTTCACTGGGGTGGCCCGGATGGCTCAGCGGTTTAGCGCCGCCTTCAGCCCAGGGTATGATCCTGGAGTCCTGGGATTGAGTCCCACATCCGGCTCCCTGCATGGAGCCTGCTTCTCCCTCTGCCTGTGTCTCTGCCTCTCTCTCTCTCTCTCTCTCTCTCTGTGTCTCTCATTAATAAATAAATAAAATATTTTTAAAAAATAAAAAATAAAGTGTTCACCAATTGGGCAAAAGGGAGTCAGGATGTTCTAGCAGAGAGCAAAGTGTGCCAAAGCTTTAAGGAGAAATAGCTGATGTCGGCTTTGCAACTGGGTTCTAAACCCCTTGGGTGGCAAGGTGGGGTATGGTGGGCTGGGGATACTAGAAGTCAGCAATTGATAAAGCCCGATTCACTGTGCATGTGATTTAAAACAATATATTTATATCAAAGCAATTAAGACTATCATTAAGGCAGAATGCAAAAATACCGAAATTTATTATTAAAAAAAAAAAGAAGACTTCAAAGAGATGCCAAGGTTTATGCAGACTTTCCCACAGTTTGCTCCTTGTCTTAGCTCTGGCTACCATAACATAATCCCATGGACTAGGTGGCTTAAATAACAGAAATTTCTTTCTCATAATTCTGGAGGCTAGAAGTCCCAGGTCAAAGTCTGGCAGTGTGGATTTATGTTGAGAGCTCTCTTCCTGGCTTGCAGACTTCTTCCTTCTCACTGAGATCTCACCGTGATCTGGTCTCCCTCATTTTATAAAGACATCAATCTGGGGGAACCTAGGTGGCTCTGTAGTTAAGAATCTGCCTTTGGCTCAGTCATGCGTGGTCTCAGCGTCCTGGGATCAAACCCTGCATTGGGTTCCTTGCTCAGCGAGGAGCCTGCTTCTCCCTCTTCCTCTGCCTGCTTCTCCCCCTGCTTGTGCTGTCTCTCTCTCTCTGTCAAATAAAATCTTAAAAAAAAAAAAGGACACCAATCCTATTATATTAGGGTCCTACCCTTATGATCTCACCTAACATTTATTACCTCCTTTCTCCAAATGCAATTCAACATAACGAATTTTGAAGGCCACAATTCAGTCCCTCAAAATCTAGGCATTGGGAGAAGATAGCTCTTTTATATATAATCTCTTCAAAGCAAGCAATTAGCACTAATGGTGCTTCAAGAAACTTTCCATGAAAGTTGTAAAGAAAGGAACTTGCAGAAAGTCTGAAGAAGCAAGCTGGAGACTAATCAAGGGGCCCTGTGTGTGTGCCACGGCTTTCCTGAATGCAGTGGAAGCCTCTGGGAGGGAGAGACATGATCAGATTTGGGTTCCCAAGAGATCCCTCCGGCTGCAGCTTGGGAGAGTATTAGAGGGAGCAACCTGGAGGCAAGGGTGTGAGTTAGAAGGCTCTGGTCCTGGGCAGACAAAAGGCTGGAGGACTAAAAGGTTGTGTAGAGATGAGAAATGTTCAGGGAATAAAATGAAAGAAATTGATGCCCAATTTGATTTGGGGGAAAGAAGAAAGAAAATGGAGGCATTTAGCATCTCCCAGGTTTCTGGCTTGGATGAATGAACTATTCAGATTTTCAAGGAAGTAGAAACAGTTCCAAGAGTCCCCTGTAAAGGCCTACTGGACTTGCCAATAGTAATCAGGCCCTCTCCTGTCCTTGGCTCCCTTAACTTTCCCACCATTTTTATCACAGTAAATTCCAGTCGGTGACAAGGTACAGCAAGTGTGCAGTGAAGAGAAAGGGATTCTGTGGGCTTGAGTGGTGGACACCTGTTGCTTTTGGCCACCAAGTAGTTGGCCAACTTTCTCCTGGCAGAGCCCTTATTTCCCTTTGGGAACAAGCCTTCCTTGTGTGCTCTGTGAGGTCTCAGTGGGTCTCCTCATTCTAGCTCCTCTCACAAGTTAGCTCCTTGTCAGTCAAATGAGGCCAATGTGACTGGCTTTGTGTGGGTCACTTGATCCAAGCAAGCATAGTCGGTCAGATTCACCAGGAATGTAGAACAGCTTGAGACTCATACAAAAATGTTCTGAGGGCACCTGGATGGCTCAGTCAGTTAAGCATCTGACTTGATTTCGGCTCAAGTCACGATCTCAGGGTTGTGAAATGGAGCCCTGCATCAGGCTCTGTGCTCAGGATTCTGCTCGAGATTCTCTCTTCTCTCCTTCTGGTCCTCCCTCGTTCTGGATTAAATAAGTAATCAAAAAAAAATGTTCTGAAGAAATTATTTAATGTTCTTATTGGTTATTATGTTGATCCCAAGACCTTCCCTTTTTCCTGCCCTTACTAAGACTATCTCTTCTGTTTTGTGAGCTACCCAGTACCCTTTCAGCCACTTCCTTTTTTAAAACTTAACATACAAAAAAAAATTTAAAAGAAATAAATAAAACTTAACATACGTCATTTCTGTTGCTTGCAACTAAGGAACCCCAGCTGAAGCCCAGAGGGTAGCTGAAAGGCCCAAATCCCACAACTGTCTGTTCAATCTGCCTTGGGCTGCAGAAGGAGACCTGAGACCACTCCTGCTGCCCCATTATGACCATCTCATGCTTTGCCCAGACCCCTCTGCCCATCTGTGGTAGGGAGTTTGGTATGTACACTGCATTCTAAACCGTTTCCTCTCCACTCTAGTCTTAGCTGACAACTCTTATGGGAAATGCATCAGCTGTCTTGCCCAGCTGTCAAACTATAAGGAGGAAGGAGTCATAAACTAGGGGACAGTGGAAGACCATCCACAGGCCTCTCCCCAGTGAGGGCATGGAAAGGACAGCATAGGCTCTGACCACTAAAGAGAAAGTAAAATGGAGATCCATAAAGAGAGGGGCCGACAGATGGAGGTGGCCCCAGGTGAGCTTTGTCAATGCGACATTAGCTTTCTCCATATTTTTTAAAGTTACTATTTCATAGGTTCTGCTGCCAGAACTTTCTGAAATGCTAGGCCTGAGTGCCAGGGGAAGCTGGAAAGCCAGCCAGTGTGGGTTGCATGTGCCAGAAGATCACAAACACAGGCACTAATAGCAGCTTGCCTGATACCTCAGTGCCTTTTTGTTTCTGCCAAATTGATGTGGCCATCAAGGTAATCTTCCCGGCCTCATGGCCCAGGTGGTATACCCAGAAAGGCAGACCCAGATGGGAACCCTGAAACTGGCCTCTGGCAATGGTTTGGGGTCTCTAATGAATGGCCTTCCTTGTCACATTCAGGCAGGTCTGCAGCCACCTGGGAACTTGAGCTCTCCGTGTCTCCAGCAGCCAGGAGTGATTGCAGAACATCTGTTGGTAGTTGCATCGGGACTCAATTCTGTCTCTATAAGCCTTTGAGCTTCCTTTAAACAAACAAGCTTCCCACTTCTCTCCCCATCTACACCCTGCCAGATGTTTATGTTCTGTTTCTGCAAAGAACTATCAAAGGCAGCGATAACAATAGCATTGAAATTGCCCAGAGCAGGCACCTATCCCATATGCATGCCTGGTCTATGAATCAGGCAACTGATAGCCTTAAGTATGAATTTATTTTATCATTAATTGAGCAGGTACTATACTATGTTCCAAACGTTACGCTAGGGGCCATCAGGAAAGCCCTTGAGGAACTTGATTGTCTTTCTAGTGAGGGACAAAGACAAGGTTATAGAGAACTGACCTCAAGGTCTAAAGCTCAGCACAGGGTCAGCTCAGAACACAGAAGTCATGGTGGGGAAGGGCTAATTCTAAATTCTCTGTGTTTGTTGTAGGAGTATTGCTGTGCCACTCTTTGGCACTTATCACATACCTCCTTGTGTGGTCAGTTCCTCTTGTAGGTATGTGGGTGGCTCTCTGTTTTCAAGGAAGGGCAGGGAGAGACTCACCTTTGATTTCATACCTTGAAAAAGTGCACCAAGAGTGATGGACTGGTTAGCTCAGACAAACTCAGAGATCTTCAGGTTGCTTTAGGGCTCCTCATGGGTTTCAAAGTTCAAGGCATGACTTGGTCAACTGTCACATCATTTAACACATGGGCTTATCCAACACCAAGTACTGCTGTTGCTTTAGGCAATACTGCTTGTGCATGTCTGCACAAGACAAAAACCATATGAAACCCCCAACTAGTCTTGTGTTTTATGCAAAGAGAAACCAAACATGTCCACAATTGGAGTACAGACAGTATATCTTCTTCTTACTTGGTACACATAAATTATAAGAATGATTTTTATCAGTGATGAGAGACTTGGTTAACCAAGGTTGGTGGTCCCATCATAAAGATGAAGGCCACGCTATGAGAACAGTTGTTAGCATTACAATCTACCACTGGGAACCATAACACTTTGTGTAGCTTAGTTCTTACAACTGTCCTATAAAGTAGATGGTGTCCTTCCCATTTTGTTGTTTGTGAAGGTAAAGCTCAGAGAAGTCAAGGAGCCTCATCAGTTGTAAGTCTATTGAGTGAAGGGGTTGGAATATGAATGCTTGTGTGCCTGATTCCTTTGTGGAGAAAAGTTGAGCTATTCTAATCCCACTCCCACAGATCTCATTGGGGCAGGGAGGATGAGCCTTTCAGATATCAGGTCCCCTCTCCCCTCAGGCCTTTGAATTGGTTAAGATCTTTGTCCCTGGGTGGCATGGGGTGGTGGAGATGGGCATCTTGGGATAGTCTCTGGAAGGTGGTGCAGAGGTCTACTCTTGCTGGGAACAAATCTGTGTGCCTAGCTGCTTGGCCAGCAGGATGTCATGGTAGGGACTGTGTGGGGAGTCAGGGCAGAGTCAGGAGCTCCCTTGTGGGAAGGGCGAAGATAAGGAGACCATGAAGTTAAGTCTTGTTTGGGCTTCCCACCCTGAGGTCCCAGAGGTCAGTTGAGATTCTAGTGATTTCCATGGCTCCTTGCAACCTGAAAGGGACCAATTGCAGGTCAGCACCCTCCCTAGGCTAACACTTCTTCCAGCCCCTTCCCCATCCTACTGTGGAACTCAGTGGAGGGACTGAAGCAGAGGAGCAAAGGGGTTCAAGACCCTGAGAGCTCCAGCTCAGGAATGTGGTCAGACTTCATTCCTTCATTCCACTAACTGGCTAGGAATGAAGATGATCTTTGTTCCAGGAGCCCAGGTGTTTGCTAAGGTAATTAATAGGAAACTGATGTAAAGGGCTTTTAAATATCTGTATATGCACAGGACTGAATAAATAGCTATGAATCTTGCTGTTTCCTTAAGTAGGGTCACTTGGCCTGAACATTATTTGAAAAAAATGTTTTTAGTCTCAGTGAGAGTCTATGTAGCTTGGGCTCATTTCAGTTAAATTAGTGAGATTTTAGAGGTATGTGCTTATTAGGTTGTCAGTGAGAATCCACACCTACTTCTTCTCTTGCCCAGGCTGGTTGGTTTGGGATTTCTGGAGGAGGAAGTGGGGTGGAGGTTGGTGCTCAAATGCTCCTACTTGACTACTTGACTGACAGGGCAGGGTGCCTTTCAACAACCAGAAAGTGGGACTAATTGGGAAATAAGAGCAAGGTCTTTGTATAGTTTATAACTATGATCATTTCAGGACCATATCAAAGCATACAGTGTGTGTCATTCATATTTATTCATTCAAAATTCACTTATTATCTCATTCAAAACCACTTAATAATAAGTAGTTTCTGTTGTTTATAGTCTGTGTTTTCTTGGTATACCGAAGTACAAAGTGATTTCTATAATATGAATGCCTTACTGTTTTTTGGTTTTTGAAAAAGGATATACACATTCTAAATAAGTTTATACAGATGCGGGAACATTTCTGGAAGGATACATCAGAAACTGTCAACAATGTCCCTCTGGGGAGGGAGTGGGATGGGTAGCTGTTCAAGAAGGAGACATTTACATTTTATACATTTTATATTTTATACCCTCTTATACATTTACATTTTATACGATACTGTCCTCTCTGAGTTTAGTTAAATATCCCTTCATCTCTAGTGCCTGGTAACACTTGTCTCAATAAAATTGTCACTGGTTTGAATGATGGAATTTACAATGAAATGGAGCAATTTTTTTAAAGAGAGGGGGTGCAGGGAGGGGTAGGGGGAGAAAGAGAATCTCAAATTGCATGCCTAGCATGGAGCCCCACACGGAACCCGATCCCACAACCCTGAGATCATAACCTGAGCCAAAATCAAGAGTTGGACACTCCACCAACTGAGCCTCCCAGGGACCCCGAAATGGGGCAGTTTTTAATGGTGTTCTACAAATAGCACTGTGAATTCTGGATCTTCTATTAGACCACGTATTTGCACATCAGTGTATTTGCTGGACCAGGCAGGTCAAATGTGCTTATGATATGTGAACAAAACAAAACAAAGCAGGGACATAACATGTAACAGTACCTTGGTATCCCTTATCAATGACAAGGAGCCTTTAAGAACTGTACATCCTAGAATACTAGTGGTGCTAGAAACCTTGTTTTGTATCTGGATAGTCTTTGCTAGCCGCCTTCCTAGCTGGACAGATATATGGTCCTGATCCTTTTCATTCTCCATTCTTTCCTCGTCCTGAAACAGTGAAGGCCCACAGGACAAAGTGGGGACACACCAGGTTTCCTCAGGTTCATTGCAGTGTGCACTTCCCTTAGTTTTGTTTAAGAGTTTGTATCAGGCTCAGGACGCCTGGGTGGCTCAGTTGGTGGAGCAGCTGACTCTTGGTTTCAGCTTAGATAATGATTTCAGAGTCCTGGGATCAATGCCCATGCTCAGTGAGGCATCTGCTTGTCTCTCACCCCCTGCTACTCCCCTGCTACTCTGAGTAACACGCATTTTTCTCTCTAAGAAATAAATAATTTTTTAAAAAGTTTGTATCAGGCTTTATCCTCGAGAATCTTGCTTCAGAAGAAGCTGATCATTTTCAGAAAAGGACTTATAAACTCAGTCCTTCCCATGGTCTTCATGGCAGGGCCTCACTCCCAAGGGCTATTTCTCTTCTCGTCAAAGTAAAATGTGTCTAACCAAGGCAAGTACAGGGTTGGATAGGAGTTCAGCAACTGGAAGACACATGCAAAATAACAAGGACACAGTCCTCCAGACCTGTTACTATTAGCTGGGCACTGAGGAAAGAGGCAGAGGTGGTGTGGGCTCAAGAGCAGGCCATTTGAATCCAGACTCTACCAGCTATGGGACCTTGGGTAACTTATTTACTTAACCTCTCTGAGTCTTAGTTTCTTCATCTGCAAAATGGAAATGAAAATACCTGCCTTGAAAGATTATGATGATGATTTGCAGTAATTAATCCACAGTGATATGATTAATCATTCATCCATCAAACAGTACACGTTTATTATGCATTAAACAGTGTGCTAGGCACCAAGAGGGATTTCAGATATTAATAAAACATGGCCCTTGCCCTGCAGGGATTCAAGTCTAAAAGAGGAGATGAAAAATTTAACAAATACATTAAATCAGGGTGATAAATGCAATAATAAAATACATACTAAGCTCACTGGTGTTATAAAATTAGAGAAATTCAGAATTTAGAGACAGGTAATTTACTGTAACAGGTAATGTTTTGATAAGTAAGATGATTTCTTTACAAAGAATTGCTGATTATACTTTATTTATTTATTAAACAACTTAAATGCTTCATTTGGGCAGAAAATCAATGGAGCATTCCTGCCCCCTTTTCTCATTCCCATTTCCTTCTGCCTTGTTTCAAGTTAGCATTGCCTGTAGGTGGTGACCTGCAGCCCCCTAACTGACCATTTTACTTCCAGATTTTCCCAGCACCAGTCCACTTTTTGTTCATTGTGTGGTGACACTAGTAGTAATCTCTCACATTCACGTTTCACACATTTACAAAAACTCTTCATAAATGTCTCAAGTGATCTTCACTACAACCACATAGAGATGTGAGGAGGACAGAAGTGATTATCCTTATTTTAAAGGAAAACGAGGGCTATTTTAAAGGAAAACAAGTGACTTGTTCCAGATCACTCAAACTTAAACTCCCCCATTCTGTGTGCAAATCCAGTGCCTTCCTTTCCACGTCTCTCTGACAAAGGCGCTGGACTGTTAAACAATTTTATGGCTTCTTGTTCCTTAACACAGTTGACAGCGTTGTTAGTTATTAGAGCTCAGGAGAAGCATCTGTTTGATGAGAGGTTTTTGATGCTCTCAGCCACTCTCGCCAAACCCAAGATTAATTAGAGAGTGCAACTAAAGTCCTCTCCTGTTCCAGAGGCCTCTTGGGTCAAGCCCCATCGTTGGCATGGGGAGAATTTTCATAGCCAGAGGGAGGTTCTGGGTGAAACATCTGGCACACAGGGTTTTTACTTGCTCACGCTCTGAGAAGGCAGCCTGTGAGGGGCAGGTCTGGGGTCCAGAACACAAGAGTGTGCCAGGAACAGCTCTAGTCCAGGTGGGCTGCTGAGCAGTGTCCCGATTCCTTCTTGTCCTGGTGTTAGACTAATTGTCTTCAGAGTAGCACTTGCTTCTGCTTCATTAATTTCATTTATTGCCTCATATGTTCATTCACGCATTTATCCATTCATTGAACATATATGTAGTACCATATAGGCATTGGGGAAGCAAATAAGAATAAGATGCTGCTTCTTTCCTTCTCTCTTCAGACCTGTACTGGACATATTAATTCTGTGCTCACTTCACTGATCCCTGCCCTTGTCCGTTAAGGAAATACCATGCTCACAGTCTTCCTGCCAAGGTGACCAAATGTGGTGCCATCAGTTTCACTGATCCAAGAGGCAAGTTATTGTTTAAAAATCTCAGGGAAGGATTCCAATTAGTCTCAGTTGGATTATCTGTCCATGTTTTAAAAATAAGTGTATGGGTTACTTTGATTGGGCCAAACTGTACACGTTTCCACTCTTGTGGCCAGTGGAGTTGAACTCTTTCCAGAAGACGAGTACTGAATAGATAAATATTTAAAGGATAAAAACAGTGGACCCCTCTGGCTTTCCACAGCATAGGGGTAGCTGGTGTTGCTACATATCCACCATCGTGTGTCCCCTCATCCTGAGGGGCCAGAGTCCTTCAGTTAGCCTTAGAAACAGTTCATCTTGAAGCCATTCCTCTGGTCTGGTATGTGATCCAGTTATTTCATACCCCTTACATCTCATGAGCTTCGTCTTTACTCAGGGCAGCTTTAGACCTCCTTCTCAAAACCAGTTACCCCCATAAGGAATCTGACATTAATCCGTGGAGGTGAGATTAATGCATGTAAAGGAATAGTCAGGCACTGCAAGATGGTGGGTTTCTAACAGGGATGTTTTCAATTAATCATCCTCATGTCTCAGATGGGGAGAGGGCAAAGAGCCACTGAGGGCATGTCAGCACAGGCTCGCTACATGGCTTCCAGTTAACAGCAGGTGCTATTTTGTGAAAAGCCTGCAATGAGGGTTCCACCTCCTTGTTAGTGAAGAGGCAGCTGAACTGAGCACTTCTGGGTGTGAAAGTTCACAGAGTCATAACTGAGAACCTCTGCGCCCCTCTGCCCCTCACTCAGGCTGCTGCCCAAGGATCAGTGGATCTGTGTGAGAGCCTGCAGTTGGGCCCCAGTAGGATTTTTCTGGAGCACACATTTGTGTCTAGGCAAAGCCAAAAACTCAGAGGCAGAGGAAAACAGTTCAGGCTGGTTCATGAATGGACTGCACTCACTGCAATCTGGGCACATGTGGAAGCAGGTGTGAAAACATCTGCCTCATGAGCCAGGTGAGGGACAGGAGTGATGGTGGACAAAGGAGATGCAGCCTGTTCAGAGCTGTTCACTAGCCGAGTGAGGCTTAAGCAAATAGGTAGGGACCTTTTAGCTCTTCTCATTTGATCTTGAAAGGAATTCCTTCACCAGGCTTCTGGCTGAGTAGAAGTGAGGTCAATTCTCCAAATTATGTAACCAATAGAAGGTCATGGTCCAAGACATCCTAGCTGTCAGAGTTGCCTGTGTCTTGGGATTGGTCCCATTAAAATTAGGATGTTTCTTTTTTCTAGGCTACCCTGTCTTTTCAGGGCCACATCTGCCACCGAACTGCGGGGTGACACCATGTGGGCATCCATGTCCCTTGTTATAGAGGGAACCATAGTGATGAATTGTGTTTGTCGGGAAAGGCCATGATTTTCTCCCAATACTAACAGACAATTAGTAGCTTTTCTCATTCTGCAACCACATGGATGCAAATACTTTACTTGAATTTCACTTCTTCAGAACACCTTAGGTCTAAGTTCTAGATGGCCAGTTCTGTCAGATTCTATCCAGATCATTTATAAAATACTCCCAAGTAAGTCATCAGACTTGGACCTTTCCTCAGCCTTCGTTATAATCAGACATCCAACTCTCTTTAGCTACTCAAGTTTGACCAAGATCTTGTCTCTCATTCCCTATACCTTTCCTTTTGCATTTTCATTAATTTCTAGACTTTTGGCTTCAAGTATGTTTGATAATAGGCCTGTGATTGTAATATTGTTCAAAATATTTTTTGCTTCTCTCTAGGGCAGAAATTATACTTCCTCCCCCTATTGATGTCATACTTGGTCATAAAACTTTTTTTGGCTAATGAGATCTTATCAGAGTGACACATGTTACTTCCGAGCAGAAGGTCACAAAGGCGCCTGTGTTGTCTTTCTTCCTTTTTCAGGGGAAAACTGAAAACCAGTATCACAATCACTGGGTAGATCCATCATGATTATTATTTTTAAGTGACACATCCAGTGTTTTATACAGTGGGATAAGCTCTCAAGACCTAATGTAGTCCTGGCTCCAATTTTTCTTCCCCTTTGTCCTAAAGGCTCCTAATCTAGATGCCCTCCTGAAATGGGAAGGGGAAAGAGGGAGGCAAGAAAGGGAGGTGTTAGTAAAGATATGGCTCCAGAGGACTGAGCCAGAAGTGAGAGCAGCTGATTACATCACAGTATGCAGGTTTCCCAAGTGCTATGTCTGGCAGCCCTCTTGTGCCAACACAGAAGTAAAATCTGGTTAAAGGGGGAGCAGAGAACTTTTACAATGCCCAAGATTTCCCCAAGGCAGATGTTTTTGCTTCTTGGCAGCCTATTCCTGGAGGGGAAAGCAAAGAGATGGACTTGCTGTCACTTGGAATGACTCTGTCCCTGTGGTGAAATTGGCCAGCCAGGACTGGTAATATATTGAGGTGGCTTCCTAGTTTGGTTAGCTTCCTGGTAGTTGAAAGCCTCTTTTCTCTAAGCACATTTCTCTTTTATTCTTGTGCTTTCTAGTGCCCCAGTATTTGGCTTTATCCAGCACAAAACAATTTGGGTACAGGCCCCAAAGAAGACTCCCAATAGTGGTGTGTAAGGACTCCAGTTCCTGAAATTGATATGTTTCTCTTCCCATCACCTCTATTCCTACACTCTCATATGAGATGAATTGAAATGCCCTATTCATATAAAGACTGCATGCTGTTTCAAGCCAACACAACAGTGGATAAAATGCATTTAAGCTTTCCCTTTTAGTGCAAAAGACAGAGCTTTGCTAAGCCATGTTGCAATTAGCTTTGTGTGTTTCTTGTCACAACCACAGTCTGCCCACAGTGAGACCAAGATGAAATGCCATTCCTGCTGACTTTGTGACTCTGTGTGAGTATGTGTGTTTAGGCACTTATTTAAAACATAACCACAGGCCAACGTGCCTTTATCGTAGCACATGGAGATCATTACTGCACTTGCATTTGGGTTGGAAGGAAATACAGCAGTTAACCACCTGAAATCTCAGTAGTAAAAGAACACCATAAAGTTCTACAACTGTGGGACAAAAGATTGCAAAATATGGGTTCCGTTAAAAAAATTAGAAAGTAAATTATGCCACAAACCTGAGCAGTTTTGTCACAGTGATTAGTAGAGCTTATTGCATGTGACCAAAAGATCCCATTTGTACAAAGAAATGGAGTAAAGAATTAGAAAAATATCAGTTTTATCTTTGATCCTGGCCCCATTGTATTCAGACAATGCAAACAGAATTTCTCACAAGCTTTCAGTTTGTAAAAACAATGCGCTTGTATTACTAATATTTCAGATTTGTGTTGCTAGTCTTTTGCCAGCAACAAAGATGACCACCACTGAGAGTTCTGTCCAACAGTTTTCCTCTTGATTAGGTGCCCCACCAGACTCATTTTCATGGAGAAAATCCCATTCGGGTCCTGGAAAAATTAAAGCACCTTACACTTTCGTTCTAAATTTAGTTCCTCTGGGAAGCAGGTTGAGATCCAGAAGTTCTGAATAAAGCCAAATGCTTTGGGAGACAGGTTGGGTTGGCTTAAATTAAAGCTTGCTCTCTTGAGGGCCATAGACACCACAAACAAAGCTTTCTCTACTGTTCTGCTACTGTATTCAATGCACTGAGTAACTCTGAATGTTCCTAGGTTTTCCTAAATGGCCTAGAAATAAAGCTAACAGAAGAGGGCAATATATTTCACTTAAGTAACTTTAACAGTATACCCAAAGTTATTTCTTTTCAAATAGCTCATGAAAGGCCTTGGTCAGAATTTTTGTGGCAATAGAAATACTTGAACATTAATCCATCAGCTGTCCTTTAGGTCTCCAGACTGTGAGTACATTAAGAATGAAACACCACCCTGGATATAACCACCTATAACTTTTATAGGTCTGTATTTCTTCCCCCAAAATAAAAAGAACAAAGTCACCACTCTCACAACAACTAGAAGAAAACTCAGTAGAAACTCAGCACGTTTTCAGTGAGAAATACTTGATGTCATATATTTTGTTAAATAAAGACTGAGTTGGTTGTACACTAAGCCAATTTAAGAATGTGATCTGTAACTCACAGTCTTAATTACATGGAGAAAAAGTGAATGGGTTCATTAATGTTGTGAAAAGGAACAGTGACCTACCTGCCAAGTGGCAAGGTGGAAATAATTAATCTGGTCAATTAAAAAGAAACAGATAATTTAAAATGCACAGCCTTCCAGGTGGTGCACTGATTTCTGCTATCTGGAGTTGCAAATTCTTGCTGTCAATTTTGGTTTTCTCAATACACTTTCCTTGTTCTTTTCTTTTTCTTTTTTCCATGGCTCAAATCTAATAGAAAAATCATTCTACACTATAAATCATGACCTGCTTTTTTATATCTTATGTTCTAAAATATTTATTTATTCTAGCATGTACTCTAGAAAGGCTCCTGGGGATTAACAAGTCCCTAGTACCATCTCCAGGACTCCATTTTCTCTTTGTTGAGGATCTGTTATGTCTTACTTTCCCTTCAAAATCGTTTGCCCTTTTTCTGAGGTTTTAATAATATCTTAAAAGTGCTAGAGCCTGAGCCACACTGTCTGGGTTATCTAATCCCATTTATGATCCTATAACCTTGAAGCTTGCCACGGCCTGGCTGTCAGCACCAGGTTCTAAATACATAGGGTAGTGCATTTGCTCCCTGGAACCGGAAATTAGTCAAACAGTTACTTTTTCTACAAACGTTCATAATTCCTCTTGACATTTACAAGCAAGTAGTAGTTCTTAGACGTAGAGTCGTCTCAAAACACCTCAGCTGGCAGCGAGTGGCTACCTGCAACAAGGCGCCAGGGCAGGTATTTGTGCAGAGCGGCGGGCACTGTGCTCCCCGGCGCCCCCCAGACACCCAGCGCACCCCCCTGCCTAGCGTCCCTGGACAGACGCGGGGGTGGGGGTGGGGTGGGGGGTGGAAAGACCCTGTTCGTAACTTAATCCCTTTCAGCTGGTCCAGACCCAGTCCCAGGCCAAATATTAATATCATGTTCATTTTAACCACGGCAAAGCTTTATAAAAGCATCAAACAGCTCAAGGGAAGGCTGTTTTTACGGTGAGAGTCCGCCTGTAAATTTCTGGTTGCTAAGGAGGAAAAAAAAAAAAAAAGAATCTCATCCAAAAAACCCCAAATGCAGCCGTGGTGAAGTACGACTTGAAAGTCTCTATTTTCTTTCCTAGGTGTTAGACTTGGCAAGTTGGAAATAGCGAGGGAGGCGAAGAGACGCTTTTCCTTGATGTGCTCAAACAAAGCAGTACATATTGTCAGCTCCGCAGGAGGCGCGCGGCGGCCATATGTGCGTCGCCCAGCGAAATGGAATAAACAGCTGCTGCCAGGAATCCAATTGCTGGCAAGGAAGCAAACCCAAGGCCTCCTGTTTCCAAAATAAAAATCACCAGAGGGATTCCCCTTCCTGCAGTTCCAGCCAGTAGTTTTATAAAAGCATAAAACATCGCTGTATTGTGGTTTATAATAATCCCTTACATTTGTAGAGCATTTTACAGTTTACAAAGCGCTTTACATACATTATCTCATTTGAGCCTCATAATAGCCCTGGAGAGTACAAAGCACAGATATTGTGAGTCACTTCTCACAGATGGAAAAGGGAAGGTTCAGAGTGTGATGATGTGGTGAGCTAGATGCCACAGCCCAGTTCTCCTGCCACCTGGGGAGGGGGGGCATGAGTGGGTGGCTGGGGCTGGCCAGGCAGAGACCTCCTGGGGTTCTGCCAGAGGGTGGGGGATGTCTCAGGCACCTATGGAAGGGACCTTTATTTTGCGCAGTTGAAGTGAAGCTACAACTTCACTTTGTTTTATTTCTTTTGCGCAAGCATCGTTTCAACTGCCAAAGGACTTCCTTCTCTCGCACTTTTGGAAGCAGCAAGGGAGTCAAGTAGGTTGCAAAGGGGCAAAGGGGAGAAGAGAAAAGCTACCCTGCACATTGAATGCAAATTTGGTTTGCCCTTGATGGCGGTCAAAGCCTCCACTTCATTTTAAGCATATACTGCAGAGATGAGCCAAGGTCATTCTGAACTTCAAAACTGCAGGGAGGAAAAAAGCGTGGATATTGTTCCCTTGTTCTCAGACACTGCCACCTCTGTACAACCCTTTGCAGAAAAACAGGCTTTTCTCCTGGAACTGCCTGGCTTGTGCTCATTGTGAAAGCAGATTTGCAGAAAGGATCTATAGAACTTTTTATATAGGAATCCCTCTAACCTTAGGAAATGGTGGAGTACTGGTATAGAATAGTCCTGTCCTACAGGATAGAGGATATGGTGGGTACATGCTGTAGGGGCTGTCATGGGCCACTTTCCTTCTGAAATAGAGAATTGCTTTCCAGTAGAGACGTGGAGACTTCTTTAAAACAGACCTGGTTTTCTGTTCAGGTTTCAGTGGGCCTTGGGATTTTGTGCCCTTTGGTTCTAGCTGCAGAATTTGGCATTAAAACCTAACTGTTGAAACCAAAATGGCAGGCTTATCAGCTTGCCAACTGTGAGTTTGAGCAAGTTTACTTAAACTTTCTGTGGTGCCAGAGATGTGCCTTACCCGAAAACATGGGGCTATTAACAAAATTTGCTTCACGGGGTTATTGTAAGAATTAGATGATTATTATTCATAAAGCACTTAGAGCAGTGCCTGGTATGAGGTGAGTGTTCCATCAGGCTCTGTTAAATCCAGTAAGGCTGTACTTCGGGCAGCAGCAGACCAGTGCCAGCTAACCTCTTCCTGCTCTCTGAAGATGTCCTGGTTATGAAAAATAGGGATAGGTGACATCCTTCCTTCCTTCCTATGTCGGCTTTGACCCAGATGCACCTTCCCAGGGTCCCCCAGGGAGATGCACAAAACAAAAGGCACTTTGCCTCATCGATCTTTCGTCTGCAAAGCAGTCAGAGTTTGCAGAAACACAACACATTTTGGTTGACAGTATTTATGTTGTTGGTGTCAAAGCAAACATTCATAGGCCAAAGTTAAACATACAAGGAAGACTTTATTCAAGGCTGTTGCGCTAGGGAAGAGAGGCCAGAACTCAACTCCACTGCAACAAAGGGTGGTAGACTTTTCAAGCTTTGGGATTGAGAGAATGATCCTAGGCCATCTGTTTGCTAACTGGTTTGACCTAAGAGAAAGTAAAATTTCATATCTTTACAAGTTGTAGTTTTATAACTTAGAGCCTAGTGCCCACAGAAGTTAGGCATTTACTCTCCCACAGGAACTGGGAGATGGAGGCACTTTCTCCCTTGATACTTACATTTCCAAAAGCTAGTCAAGCTGAGGGAAATGTTAAGGCAATCTTTCTCATCAGTGTTTTAGAAACTGGATGGTGATTTGAAGCAGAATTCCATCCCCCCCTCCCCCGAATTCCTTTTGAAGGTGAACAGAAATGGTGCAGTTTCCCTATTAGGCCTTGACAGTGGGCCAGTTTCTTTTGGTTTCTCGAGTGTCCAATCTCAACACGTCTCTCTTTCAGAAGGCACTGATGGAAGAAGGAGAGAACCTCAGTTTACCTGCTATCTTGAGCCCTCTCAGCTCTGGTCTACTTGATAATGTTATGTCTCTTCCCTGGACCAGAGATTGACACTCTGTCCTTGAGTCCACCCAAGGCTCCATGGTTTTGAAAAGAATCACATAGTGAAGGGAAGCAGAATATGCCACTCCAAAATGTGCCCCCTTGGCATGTGGATTATTTTGAGCTGAAAGTGATGAAGACCCAACAGACTCAGGAAGAACTTTTGCCTCTCCCTTAACTGCCTAAAAGAATTAAGATGGGGGCCTGGCCCAGAAAGAGCTATTACTGGAGATGACTTTTTATCTGACCTATCTGTATGGCATGGCAAACATCTAATTACATCTGCTCTTTTTATCTTCCTGAGAACTGCCCTCTCAAGCCCCAGGCCCCTATCCTATATTCCTTAGTTCAGGATGGCATATAAGCCTCAAATAGCTGACCTGTCTTTGAGTCTCATATTTTTAGGGCTCTCCCATACATAGTTAAATTTTTTCCCCTTTTAATCTGTCTTACATCAATTTAATTGTTAGACCAGCCAAAGAACCTAGAAGAGATGAAGGAAAAACTTTTCCACACCTTCAACAGCAGAGGAAAAGGCAGGACTTCAGCTAACTGAGGCTTTGCCCTGAATCTCAAAGGGGATACACTGTAAAGATGTAGACCTTCTCACAGGAAAAAAAACCCATGATAGATTCCCACTCCCAACCTGGGTTATAAACAGCTCATTAGCCCTCAGGTATACACCCATTTCCTTTGTGAAAACTCCACTTCCATCTATTCCCTGCCATTTGGTCTGCAAAAACCATTTGGGTTGTCACAAAATGGTTAATGATGCCCCTGTTGTTTAAACCTCACAAAACAGCCACAGAGGAGGGCTCCTTGTTGCATGGAGAATGGTAGTAGGCCTGAAGTCTACTGGTCAGATTCAGTTTTCATTATTTCTACCATGGTGACCTATAAGAATGCTAATTCCTTCACCCCTTATGTTGTGTTTGCCAGTCTCACCCAGTGTCCACATTACTTTTCAGGGATGATATGATGTAAATTGATATTGAGAAATCTTTCCCAAATTCACAAGATGTGTTTCCTCCTCTACCACCTTCTTCCTCTTTCCCCTTCCCCTGGAGGCAATAACCTCCATTTTTGTGCACAACAGTGTTTTGTTTCTTTTCTTTTCTTCTCTGCCCTCAGTTTTGGGAGGGGAAGATTGCTGGGATATCAAGGGAGCTCTATTATCCTAGGGCCACCCTGGTCCTCCTCAGGCCTTTTGTGTGTGGATGGGGTGGGAGGGTTGCCAGTTCTTGCTGTAACATGTGGATTTTTGGAATCCAGAGTTATCCTTAAATCATTGTATTTTAGCCACTTGAAGGAACCACTTTCAGCCTTAAAGCAAACTCTGACCTGCAGAAGACCAAGTGTTAAGAGTCAACAGAAGCTTGAGCAAGATTCGGTAGCACACTGGGCTTCTTTCTTGTTTGCCACATGCAGGCCATATTAAGGACAACATGTAATGCTCAGTGGAGCAGGAGTTTACACTAACCTTTTAAGACTCCAGGTAGAGTTTCAGAAAGGACTCAACTGCTTTTCATGTTGGTTCTAGGAGAGTAGTGTATTTGTAGAGCACCCACATATAAACAGTATGGATTCTGGACACTTGGGGAAGAGACAAAAGGCTCTGAAAAAAGACACAGGCTCTGACTTGGAGGTTTTGAGGCAAGAGGATGAATCCTCATGAAAAAGGTCCACAGGCTGTGTATGAAACATATAGGAAGACACAGGCCATGATTAGGCATGTCAAAAATGTTGATCATGGAGGGAGCAATGTGAATAAAGTATGCAGTAATATGAGCAGCCTCATAAAAATACCCAGCCAAAAATGGTGACATCAGTTTTGAAGCCCTTTTGCACTTTTGAACAAAGTGCAAGAGGAAAATGCAGGGTCCTCTTCATAAGTTATTATGAATTTTAAAACAGCGACAGCAGAGGATTAAACCAAGCATGGGGATCCTTCTGTGTGCAGAGCCTTGTGTCATCACACAGCCACCCATGAAGTTGGCCCTGTCTCTAGTAGAATTAACCCAAATGTGATTGAATTAATTGGGTGAATCATCACAACTTTTCTGCATTCATTTTACATAGCAAACAGAGAAAGAACTTGGCCTTCTCCACAGAGCAGTGATGCCAGCAGGGGAAAAGTGTGGGGTGGGCCTCCCTAGTGTCCAATCTGAACAAAGGTATTGTCAGTCTGTGGTGAAGACTGTTTCCCTATTCCTCTTCCTTTCTTTTTTTTGGGGGGGGGGTCCCTATTTTAGGCTGTTTGCCAGTATCTGTGCCTGGTCTGGAGCTGCCTTGGTTCTGTGAAAAGGTTCCCCTTACACCTGATTTCTTTCCCACCTCCCTTCTTCCTAGCAAACACATAGCTCTTTAAAAGATTCTGATTTTTTTTTTTTTGCAAGTTCTGTGGGCTTTTATTAGATATACACTGTAATTCCAAACTGTGATTACATGATGTCTGGCTTTCCCTGAACTCGAATTTAATATCCTGAAAAATGGGAAGCTTTATTGCAAGGCTGAAGTATACCAGGAGTGGGGGACCTGGGGGTGAGTGCTTGAGGGTCTGCTGATTGCTTTCATTCCACCTCCTAAAATCTCTAGCTGGCTCTGCTTGATACTTGTTAACCTCAACTTTGCCTTTTAGATGGACTTTTTCATCCTTTTGAATTAGGTTTATTATACAATGGTCATAAACATTTTTTTCTTAAAAGACGGATCATAGCTCTACAGCCTTGATACTCCAACTTGTTTTCACTTTTCTACATTCTCTTATTGTCTAGATTATATTTTTGATGGTTGCATTCACAATGGAGTTTTAACTTTTTGTTCTGTAGTTGATTTTAATTCCTTTTATACTCATAAAGGTAAACATATTTACAAACTTAATGAAGATGAATGAACAGTAAAGCAAACAAGAAGCCTTAGAATTGCCTGCAAATGGAAACCAAAGCAATAATCATTTAGAAACAGAGCCTAGTAAAATAGAACCGAAGTGATCTTGGCTGTTACCTGGTTCTGTGCCTTTATTTGACAGAAAAGGAAACTGAGACCCAACAGTTAAATGACCTGCCACGCAGCTCCTAGGGGCAGTCAGGACTAAACAGGCTGAAAATGACTGTTTTTGTTTTGTTTTGTTTTTATATATGCTGCATAGTTTCTGTTTCCACACTAATATCTTTCTATGGGACATAAGTTCTTTGAGTGTCTGTCCTTCATTTTGTGATATGAGGGAGTTGGAAGAGATGCTCTTAAAAATTCCTCCAACTCAAGACTTGGAATTCAACTCAAAATGAATACAACTAGTTCCCTGCCTAGTCAGCCCAGAACTACTTACTATGTAGACACATCATGAAAAATGTAACAATGAGAACATTCACTATTTTACCTAGTGTTGTGTTGTACAGTGGCTCACCGGATCCTTACGGAAAACTTAAGACTGGATCTGAGACTGTAGTGTGCCAGCACGTCTGCTGCCAGACTGCTCCATAAGATAGCAATTACTAACTCAGAGAAAAGTCACAGGGTCTTACGCAAATGGAGGGGCGATCCTGTTCTAAGTGGAGTAACCACTTTTTCAACCTTTCAGAGCACTTTTCAAGCAGAGTGAGGCCCCCTCTACTGGTGGGATTCATTATCCACCAAAAAGTCGAAACCTGTTAGGTTTGTGGGAAATGGGGGGAAAAATCTTAGGATGGGAACAGATTAGAATTATAAGGAAATGTGAACACCTAGTCAAAAGTCTCAGCTTTTCAATCAAGGAAACAGGCATCTAGAATGTTTAAACTTTTTTGGTCATAAGTTTGTTAGGCAACATTCTACACAGTAGGTGGCAGAAATCTCCGTATTAAAGTGTGAAGTTAGCTTTTCTGAAAATAGAAGCCCTTGACAGATACTTACTGAATCTAAGTAAAAAATTCTCACTTTTGCTCGGTGATGTGTAGGGTTCTTCAACACTCTCACGTGGAGTTCTGTGCTCCATTTGTCTAAACTAAGCTCTTAAACTCTTGTCATTCAAGTACTACTGACATGCTTTTTGCCACAGCTAAGTACTTACAGTGTCTTATTATTTAGCATTTTTTGGGATCCCTGGGTGGCGCAGCGGTTTGGCGCCTGCCTTTGGCCCAGGTCGCGATCCTGGAGACCCGGGATCGAGTCCCACGTCAGGCTCCCGGTGCATGGAGCCTGCTTCTCCCTCTGCCTATGTCTCTGCCTCTCTCTCTCTCTGTGACTATCATACAAAAAAAAAAAAAAAAAAAAAAAATTAGCATTTTTCTTTCAATCAAGTCATTTTTTAAATTTTAGCCTCATCTCATGCAATAGCATTGATGACATTTCAGGTTTGATGTGTCGTGTGTATGTGTGTCTACAAATACAATAAAATAAATATATGGCTCTTAAAAAATGTTCTTCTGTATGCCAACTAAATTCATTTCTTTTGATTATCTCATGCATCTGCCATGCTTTAGGAAATATTGAGGTAAATATACTTCATGTTAAGTCATGTAAATATCATGGGCTCAATTTCATCTTTCCATCGAAGGCAAGTTTTTTTATTGTCTTTCTTCGCCTGGTCTCTCCCTCACACCATACCCTCTATCATGAATCTTCCTCCATTCCCCTTTCCATTCTCTCAAAGTCCTTTGGCTCAATATTCATATTTCCTTTTCCCCAGTGAGGTGAGGAAAACGTTGCCTCTCTATCGCCCACTGGGGACCGTGCCTCATTTGATACTGAGCTCCAAGAAAACCATACTGAAACAGGTAATTGACGGAATAAAAAGACCTTTGTATTCTTGTCTTTTTCTAGGAATGGGGACTTTAGGAATATTGAAAAGTGATGTTATTTCTATTTTATCCTTAGAGTCAGCCTTCTCTGAGGAAATGGCACATAAACAGAGAAAGTCCAATTTATAAAAATGCATTTAATAAATTATTCCTTGAGGAATATAATGGGGAGTCTGTTTTTGTCTGGGCATTGTGAAAGCTGGAAGACCTGTAGGGGAGGATGGGGATGAGAAAAAGGCTGATCTTCATGAAATCTTTTCCCTTATTAAACATTCCTGTGTTATTAATTCAAGCTTTGTTTCTTCAGTAATAAAAGCGACCATTATACATTTGTTGCTGGATGAAAACACTCAATCCCCAGCTAGTTATAGCTTGGTACCATGGTGAAGCCCCAGTTACTTATAGGGGATTATTTATATTGAAGCCAATCCATATAAGATCTCAGTTTTGAAACCTCTTGTCGTTATAATCTATTTTCTTTGCTTTAATTTAGCGTATCATTTCTGTTGACCCTTAATGAAAAGTAAATAAAAAGCCTTCTGACGCAAAATTTGTATTTTGCAGCAACTTTAGACCTGATGAGCTCAGAAAGAGTTGCTTCAAATGCCAGCTGTTTTATAAGATGTTCACTACATAAAGTTATATAGAAAACTCTTATTCCAAAGGAAAGAATTTCAGTGACTGAATTCTTATTTTGGTAACATTTGCAAAGTAGTTTCAGGATCATATGGAAAATTTATAAAAATAACCTATGAGAACCCACATAAATGAAAACTAAAGTTACAGCAATGTAATTATATATTCCATCTTCTTCTGGGAAAATTTAAGCATAATTCAGTCGTCAATCATAACAACAATTGGTCTTAAAAACATTAATTCAAAACTCCAGAACCCACAGGGAGGAATGGGTGCTCTGCATTTACCATGGCTCCCCAGAAAGGTCCCTTCTGATGGCAAACAGATGGAAACCCCATAGAGAGGCAGATTTCCGCTGTAGCTATCACAGGGCTACACCATGCCTTTGAAATGACATCAGCCAGGAAACCAGTGACTAGAGTTTCAGGTTTCATAGAAGGATTTTGCTTTGCTTTTTGTAGGTCCAAAGATGGCAGGAGGAGGCAATAAATTCTGTCTGAGAACCTCTCCTGGTAGATGTTTAAAGAGATTATATGAGTAAATCAACTGTCCCAATGCCCCCTTGTGATATGGACCATCCGGTTTGAATTTGAATTTTCTTCGTCTTTCTTCTAGGGAACTGATGTAAGCCAACAACTCAGAATAAGTTGGGCCTGATAGATGGAATGCCGTGCTGTGGGGATTATCAAAAACTAAAGTATTTATTTTTTATGAAGCTTTTCCTATAACCAGGTTTATGACTGGAAAGGGCTAAGGCTGAAATAGAGCAGTACATGGATTAGCATTTCTCACTGGAAAAAAGATTAGGTTGCCTCACTTTAACACTTAGGTTTACTATACATGAATAAATGCTGCCATTGTTTTCATTTTTATTCTATTATTTATTGAGCTTTTACTGAAATAACCTTATATGAATGTGGAGGCAGTTCTAAAATTGAGAAATATATTTTCTGTATGAGTTACAGTATGCATTGGTGTTCGGCTTGTGGTTCTGCCAAGAAACAGTGAGCAAGCCTTGGACTTAGGGCAACTTACTTGGGTAGAACAATTTAATTCTGCATTTACTTCTACATAAGTGAATGCTCTCCCAAGAATAGCATTACCAATCTCATGAGTAGCTGCTACAATTTTCAGAAGACTGTGTGAGCAAAGGCAAATTTTCAGGCAATATCTTTACAAAGGTCAATTAAATGTTTCCTATTCACTGGAATCTAAAGAGTGATGCTGGGTCTCAAGGAAGACTGGATGACTAAAGTGTTGGCAATGTGCATAAACATTCATCATGTGGACAACACTCAAAATTGTGTGACCTAAATATGATGAGTGTGGTCTGGGTGCTTTTAGGCACAAGTGACAAAAAAGTCTGGCTCAAGCAAGTTTAAACAAGATAATTTATTTTTTCCTTTCTATAGGAGACCCAGAGGTAGGTTAGGTTGTAAGGAAAATAATATAGTGGCTCAAAGATAATAATCAGACTCTAGTTCTTTTTTTACGTTGGTATCTTCAAAGACCCCTTCAAAATTAGGTTAGTTTCTGGCATAGTCATAGGATGGTGGCAGTAGATTCAGATCAACCATGCCCAGAGGAAGACAGTCCTTATTTTTTTATTTTAATTTTTAATTTTTTTTTAAAGAAAGCTTTCTCAGAAGCCCTTCAAAAGACTTCTGACACCTTGGTAAAGATTGGGCCATATGCTTATCCTGAAATTAATTATGGAAAAGGGGATTACAACAATAGACTTAGACCAGTGATTTTCAACCTTGGCTGCATTTCGAAAGTTGAGAAAAATACTGATACCTGGGTCCAACTCTAGAGATCCTGGGATGTAGCCTGGGGTGTGGAGAGTTCTGAAAGCTCCCCAGGTGATTCTAATGTGCAGCAAAGTATTTGAGAGTCATAAATTTAGACCAAATATCTGGGAGGTGGGAACAGAGTAGAGGTAGGAAATGGATATTGGATTATAAATTACCATAGCCACTAAATATTACTGTATTTTCAGTATAAATTTTAAAAGATGTATGAGCATGTATAAATGTACACATGGGATTGGAGACCAGTTTGGAGGGATCCATATTTATAGGGAAACCAGATGAATGTGGTCCATATTAGGAAGACAAATTTGGATGCATCCAAAGCCAATCAAAACCATTTATGAGCATGGTTATGATAATGCATATATAGAGTGACTTTTCAAGTGTAATAAACTAACAGGTGATGACCATAAGTAATAACGAATCTTTGAAAAAAAAGGGATGCGTGGGTCGCTCAGCGGTTAAGCGCCTGCCTTCAGCTCAGGGCGTGATCTTGGATTCTAGTATTAGTCCCACATCAGGCTCCCTATGAGGAGCCTGCTTCTCTCTGTGCCTGTGTCTCTGCCTCTCTCTCTCTGTCTTGTGTCTCTCATGAATAAATAAATCTTTTTTTTTTTTTTTTTAAAGACTCTTAAATTCTGGAAACCTTCTTTAAAAAAGTTTCACTATCAAATAGCTCCTAGATAACTTCAGTATTTTTCTAATTCCTTCTGTGAAAGCCAAAGATTTCTTAGGAATGCTTGAGTGCATGATATTAAATAAAAAAAAAGATTTTGGGGTGCCTGAGTGGTGCAGTTGGTTGAGTCCCAACTCTTAGTTTCAGCTCATGTTCTGATCTCAGTCATGAGATCGAGCCGACATTGGGCTCCATGCTGAGTGCGGTGTTTGCTGACGCTTCTTTCTCCATCTCTTTCTGCCCTCCCTACCTCATGTGCTTTGTCAAATAAATAAATAAATATTTTTTAAAAATAAAAGTGGAAATAAAATAAGATTTCACTACAACATGGATGGATCTAGAGGGTATAATGCTAAGTGAAATGAGTCAGTCAGAGAAAGACAAATACCATATAATTTTATTCTTATGTGGAATTTAAGAAATAAAACAAATGAACAAAGCAAAAAAAAGAGACAAAAAGACTCTTAAATATAGAGAACAGACTGATGGTTGCCAGAGGAAATGTGGGGAATAAATGAAATAGGTGAAGAGAATTAAGAATACACTTAATTTTTAAAAAAGATTTTATTTATTTATTCATGAGAGCGAGAAAGAGGCAGAGACTGACCCCTCCCTTCCACTGCCGTCCCCATAAGTTGAAACCACATCTTTAGGGGTTAGGGTCTAGGCATCTCTATTTTTGAAAAGTTTACTGGCTGATTCTGATATACAGTGAGAACTGAGAGGTATTAGTACAAAGGGAGAAAAGGAGGTAGATAACAGGGACATAATCTGTTCTCTCGTTCTTAGCTTGCTTTTAATTTTCCTCTCTCAAATCTGAGCTAATCTGAGTAAGCAATCTTGTGGGAGAGTGTAAGCAAGCCCTTAAAAGTCTTGGCTCAAATAGATTTTGCAAGTAAAGGTAAAGCTTTATGGAGCCTCAGAAGTCTCTGGTAACACTCTGTAAATACCTGAGGAAGCAGCTGGCCCTCTACTGTGATTTCTGAATAAGTACCTCATACATGGCCCTTTGCACTTGAGGTGCAGAGAAGCCTTCTGACAGCTGTTTTTACTGTGTTTGGTGGCTAGAGACCATGATGGAGAGAAGAAAATCGCTAACTTGAAGAAGGATCATAAAAAGTGATTTTTAAAAAAGAGCTGATGAAACAGGTGGGTCAGTAATCTTTGTGCCCGGCCCAGATTGTACCACAGCTAAATCTGTGCCTGCTGCAAACAACATATGGCACCCACTCAAGACCCCTCCAGCACACTTTTGAAAACCAGAATATAATTTAGGCTGGTGCAGGAATATGTTCACTGAGTGTACTTTGGGAAAAGCTTATTACACCACCAATTAAATAATCAGCAGCAACAGAAGTAGTAAAAGTCATAGCTCTGGAAAAAGAAATACTTAGCATTGATAGTATTAGAATAATATGGGGGGAAAAAAAAGCCTAAGAGGTGGACTGTGGTTAAGTAGAAAGAGCACTGGAATGGAGCCTGTAGCCCTGGATTCAGATCTTGGCTTTGGCTCTGTGATTAGGGCAAGTCATATTATTCTTTTTTTTTTTTTTTAAGATTTTATTTATTTATTCATGAGAGACACACACAGAGAGAAGAGAGAGGCAGAGACACAGGCAGAGGGAGAAGCAGGCTCCATGCAGGGAGCCTGATGTGGGACTTGATCCCGGGTCTGCAGGATCATGCCCTGGACTGAAGGCGGAGCTTAAACCGCTGAGCCACCGGGGCTGCCCAAGTCATATTATTCTCTGAGAGACTCAGTTTTATGATTTAAGAGATGAACTAGTCCAAGCCCTGGGCTCACTGTTGCAGATGCATTCCAAATTTTTATCATAATACCCAATTTGTAATTTAAAAAATCTAAGTCATATCTACAAATGTCACAGAAGAATGCATTTATGATTTTCCATTTTAGATTCCATATGGTTATTTCTAGAATAATTTTACAATTTTGCCAATCTTACATCCTATCAGTTTTACATCCCTTGTCAGAAAGATAGTCTCCTTAGTTTCTGAAAAGGGCTAATAACTAATTGCAGCATCTTGGTCAAGTCATGCAGAACTCGCCTTTGTTCTTTGGCACACTGTCAAAAAGTTTATTTATTTTTAAATATTTAGTTATTTTTTCAGAGAGACATACAGAGAGGAGAGACATAGGCAGAGTGAGAAGGAGGGCTCATGCAGGGAACCCCATGTGGGACTCGATCCTGGGACTCCAGGATCACACCCTGGGCCGAAGGCAGGTGCTAAACTGCTGAGCCACCCAGGCGTCCCTCAAAACATTTAAATGTAATGAATCAGTGCAAGAACAAGAGACTGATACAGAAAAATGCTGTATTATCTACAGGAAAAGTTTTATCTTTCTAGTAGATAACACGAAACAGAAGCACTCCTTAACATATGTGGGTATGTGGTATCGCTTTTGTAATGGGATCTTTTGTAGAAAAGCATTTGTTAGGATTCAATTCCTGAAGCTTTCTTTTGCTTTATAATATTTAGAGTGTGATCATCTCTTACTCTAAATATAGTATTTCCTGACTTAATGATGGACCAAAAGTGTTTTATTTCCCATAGTGTATATTCTTCTTTCCATAAGCTCTGGGGCATGCCTTTGTCAAATTTGGAGTAACTCAGGTTGAGTCTTCACAGAATAGCCTCTGACCTTAGGTGGCAGAGACAGAAAAACTAAACAGCCACTAGTTTCCTGGGGAGTCTTTTTCTTTCTTTCTTTCTTTTTTTTTTTTTAAAGGTTTTATTTATTAGAGACACACAGAGAAATTGAGAGAGAGAGGCAGAGACAAAGGCAGAGGGAGAAGCAGGCTCCATGCAGGGAGCCTGAAGGTGGAACTGGATCCTGGGTCTCTAGGATCATGCCCTGGGCTGAAGGGGGCGCTAAACCGCTGAGCCACTGGGGCTGCCCCTCCTGGTGAGTCCTTATTAAGAAGTTCTTCAAGACTCTGTGGATACACTTTTTACAGCAGCTGCCACAGTGCTGGTAAAACCTCTAGTAAATGTGTCTTTAATTTAAGGATTTGTCTCTGTGCTAAACTAACTGGAAACATAATAATAGCAATAAATGCTTTCCCATGCACGTTATGAAGGTCTTATTTACACAGTACAATTTTAGCCACTTCTTACTTTGAATGGGGGGATCTAGTCATTGATAATGTGTTTAATTTCACAAATGTGCAAATTTCACTTTCAAGCAAGGACTTGGACTCAGTTTACATGTCCACCTAATAATATTTACAATCAAGTTATGGGCAGGTCCTGTTTAAACTAACAAATGCCTATCTTTCATTCTAGAAATACACAGAACTCTCTATTTTCTGAGCATTTTTCCCTATGAGGGCAATTCCTTTTTTAATATAGACACATTATGATGTTGTAGACAGCATTTCAATATGCGATAGGCCCAAATCCAGGGGAGCTGATTTTATTAAACCACCAAAAGAACGCTGATTTCTTGTGGATTCAAATGTAAAGCAATCACTTTATAAGGACTCATACTCTTCCCTCGCCCCCCAAGGAGAATATTGAAACCAGACCACACTATACCTATGACTAATTAATTACCTCTGGCTAATGCCTGGCTCTATTTTTCAATATAAAATGATTATATGACTACAGAAAAGTAAGTCTCCTCTATATTTAATTCCCAATGTTACAGAACATCAAAAAAATACAATCTTTAAAACTTCAGTCACTTTTTTTCTATTGAGGTCAAAGAGAAAAAGATAAGGATTACTGCAAGTATACAAATAAAACTCGTTGCATTCTGCAAATTATATAGATCCAGTGCTTTTGGAAAGTCCTCTTAAAATTTTCTCTGGCTTTACCAATTTGAGAGTCACTTTTTATTGATAAGTGTTATCTTAATTTGCAAAAATGCATGGTTAAATGGTTTCTAAAGTCACTTTGATAATCGCAGTGCTACTTACTGATACTTACTGCTAAAAGGTTGGTTGCATCTTTTATACCTGCTTGTGGTTTCAACTGCCAGCCATCAGGGAAGTGTCCCTATAATTGACAAAGGGGAGAAAATAAAAGATAAAGAAGAGAAAGAAAAGGAGGGCAGTAAGGCAGATAGATTTTTCATTTCTTATCTTGTGATACACTCTGTAGCAGTAAACACTACTATCTCTTAAATAGACCCTTTGAAGGCAGAAAAAGAAAACACTCCAAGAGAAAGCTTTAATACACTGGAGATTGCCTTCCTGTTCATCGTGGCTTTGTCCTTTTGGAAAGTCTGCATGACCTCTCCTCCTTGTATTAAATAAAACAAGGATGCAAGGACTGATGATTTGATTTGGTGAGTTAGTTACAGAAGTAGCTCTGGCATCTGCTACTTCCACTCTGTTATCCATTACTTCTCTTCTGTTAATGGCAGCAGACATTTGATTAACTACTGAGATTTGGACATGAAGGGGATCCAAGGTGGGTTGTGAAGTAAATCACATAGCTACATCTCTGCTTCATCTTCACCTCACCTGTTCCTCTGTTTCCAGACTACTGGCAGACTGGCAGCTGGAGACCTTCACCTTGGGCAGGAAAAGCTCTAATTATTTTAAGAATAATTGATTTAAAAATGCATATTATAATAGCCTGTTAATAAAACTCCTGGAGTATATATCATTTACATATCATTTGTGGTGTAACATTTTTTGGGAAGAATTAAAAGCAAATCTCCCCTTCCCACCAAATTGATAAATTAATGGATAAAACTAAAAGAGTAAGAGGATTAAATAATTTATAAATATTTACAAAATTCTTAATTTCTGCACAACCTATAGAAGAAAATAAGGACTGCCATTTATTTATTTATTTATTTATTTATTTATTTATTTATGACTGCCTTTTATATATTCATATTGAGAGTCATAAGAAAAAGATCTGGGCAGCCCGGGTGGCTCAGTGGTTTAGTGCCTGCCTTCAGCCCAGCTGTGATTCTGGAGACCTGGGATCGAGTCCCACATCAGGCTTCCTGCATGGAGCCTGCTTCTCCCTCTGCCTGTGTCTCTGCCTCTCTTTCTCTTTGTGTCTCTTATGAATAAATAAATAAAATCTTTTTTTAAAAATCAAATAAATAACTATGTAGTTTAAAAAAAAGAAAAAGATCCAAGTAGAAAAAGGCCAAAATCCAAATTTCTTAGTAGTGATCAAATGTTGTAGCATCCAACAAAAAATAACAAATATTTACCTAATGGATTAACATTTACTGTAAGCCCAAATACCAGAAAGCATTTGTTTGAAAAGTAATTATAGACTTTGTTTCCTGAATGACTTGTTTAAATATCCAGGTCATAATGTAGTCAACTTTCTTCTGTGTGGTTGTACAGCATCAGATGTTAGAGCCAGAAGTAATTGTAAAAAGCATTTAATAGTTCAAATGAATGTGGGCAGTCAAGGGGTAAATGAATTTCTGAAGGTAAAACTTGACTGGATGGTCTGGAACTCATACCTTAGTCTTTTCATTGTCAGTTCGGTGCTTCCTGTTCCCTATGCTGAACACATTAGAAAGCTTTTATATTTGATTGTCACTATTCACAACGAGGCATAATCAGTCCTGGAAAACCAAAAATGGAAGATGAGGGGAAATACTGTATAAAATCTAAGATCAACCAATCAACCAAATTATGGAAGAAAAATTCTGCCACAGACCAAACCTCATAACCTGAAAAGAACCAAGAAGATAATTCTCATCCATTTAGTACTTGTACTTCCACAAGAGCTTAGGCCAAGGCCCAAACTTGACTCAGTTGAGATCCAGAGTTTACAGAACTAAAAAGATGGAATGGACGTATATGGTTAAGGTCACAATTGGTATTATTAGACAGACGTCTATCCCGGGATGGCATAAACAATCTTTGTTGCTGATTGAAGAAAGGTCCAGCCATGGACCATCCTGGACCTAGCAGTCACCAGGAATGCAAACATACTCAGTCTAACAGTTCATTGGCTCATGATACATTCTTTCTTAGTCTAAAATTAGGATATAAACTACTATGGAGGGTTACTTGCATATGCAAACATGTCACTCTAGCAACTGTTGCTTGAGGGCAAAACCTGGTGATTACTGGCAGAGAGATTTCCAAAGTGAGCTAGATCATACTGTGTGCTCCTTACTCAATTAAATGGAAAGGCTCCTTAAATGGAATATTTATTATAGTTTCAAGTGTACAGGCTCATTATGTAACACGTAAAGATGCCAAAGATAAACACACACGGAAGACCAAATACAGATAACCAATACAGATTGATTGATAAATGCCATTAGGAGACATTACTACATATTCCATCCTATAATCTCATAAATCAAAGCCTTTAACTGTCTGGACTCGTATGTGACTGTATTCTTTCCAGGGTGCATTCTTTCTTCTTCCAGGGGTTGTTCAATAACAGCAGGTATGTTTCTGCCATAAAGTTCACATTGTTCTAGAAACTGGACACATTCTTGAATAACACCGTCACAGAGCACAATCATGTGTTTCGACATGTTTTCTAATAAGGACAGGAAGCATCTTTTGGCATAATACCAGGTGTCGGTTCCCAGTTTCTTATGATAAGGTTCCAGGCTTTTGATAACCCGAGAAATACCAAAGTCATAATTTCCTTTGGCACAATAGAGTGTCCCTATCACCAAATTCACAATGCAGAGATGGTAGATTTTCTTATCGGGGTCATTGTAGGACAGCTGCTTTTCCTCCTTCTCAATCTTTCTCATCAACTCCTCAGCTTCTTCATTCTGACTTGTCATAATGTACGAAACACACAGGTTAGCCAGCACGATAGCACTGACGTTCAAGATGTTGTCATAATGCTTCTTGACTATGGGCTCATAGAAACCGATGGCTTCTTTGTATTTGTTTTCCTGCATGAACAGGACGTGAGCCACGTTCAGCTTCCACACATCGTGGTCATTACAGAATTCCACAGATTTGCGGAAGATCTTTTCCACCATTGGATAATTCTCAAGGTTCCAGTAGATCTTTGCCTGGGCCATCAACACGGGGATGTACTTCTCCAGGGTGTCATCATACTCATTCACTGCCTTCTTGACAGCTTCATCGTCTCTATTGTGTCTTGCTTCCTGTACTTGTTTGGTGAGTCTCCGGAGCTGTTCGGTCAGCATCCCTGCCAGCCCGTCAAGCTTAACGAAAGCCTCTTCCGGAGCCGTCTGGCAGGTGATCATGGCATCCAAGAAGTCATAGAGATAGGGGGTGAGAAGCCTGTAGGTCAAATGGGCATTCTCTGCCAGGACATCCGCCGCCAGGTCAAAATACTCATACTTACAGTAGAGCAGCAGCAGGTTGCCAAAGGTCTCTGGGGGGAAGGGGTTCTGCTGGAGCAGAAACTGTAGCTTTTCAAACCCTTCCGTAGGCCTGGTGTCCATGTTCATCAGCGCCTGGTTGTGCAGGGTCACGGGGTCCAACTCTTCTTCTGACCTCGGTGGCATGTCCGTGAGGGTTTCCTGGGCCACCTCATAGTTTCTCAGTTGGTACTCTATGGCGGCCTTGAGGTTGAAGGCCTCGACCAGGGCGGTCTGGTGAAGCACTAAGGTGTTGCCAACGCTTCGGACATCAATGCCCTCGGTGGTCATGCCCACACCGAGCTCCGGGTGCCTGCGGATACCATGTTCGATGATGTCGGCGATATGCTTCAGCGCCGAGGCGTACTGCCGGCGGCTGTAATAGGCCAAGGCCAGGTTGTAGGACAGGTCGGGCCGGTAGCCCGAGGCCTGCAGCGCCGCGAAGAACTTGGAGCACGCGGCTTCGTACTGTCCCTCCTTGTAGAGCAAACAGCCCAGGTTGACCTGGCCGTCGGGCTCGCCGTCGCCCCCGCTGTCGTCCCCGCCTTCCGCGCTCAGCAGCTGCTCCACCAGGCTCTTGGCCCCGGGCAGGTCGCCCTCGCTGTACTTGATGGCGGCCTGCAGGCGGAGGACCCGGCCGCGGTAGGCGGGGTTGTCCAGCAGCAGGAAGGCCACGCGGGTGGCCTCCGGGTAGAGGCAGGCCTTGTACAGGGCCTGGGCCTGGTACAGGCGGTACTGCTCGAGCTCCGGGTGCAGCTGGCCCAGCTGCTCATAGCACTCGGCGGCCAGCGCGAACTCCTGCAGGCGGTAGTAGCAGTAGCCGAGCAGCGACAGGCCGGCGCGGCTCCTCGGGCTCCGCTGCAGCTCGGCGCCCAGCAGCTGCACCGCCTCGGCGTAGCGGGCGTCGCGGAGGAGCCGGTACACGACGGCGGTGAACTCGCCATCGGGGACGTGCGCGCCGCCCAGCCCGGCCATGCCCGCCGCCGCGGCGCTGGGGCGTGCTGGTTGCCATGGCAACCAGCCGCCCGGAAACGGACCGCTGCGGGCCGGGAGGTACTTTGTAACTGAATAAGCCTCTTAGGATTTAAAAGCCATCAGTGAAGGTGGCCTCTCAGTTACTACTGCCGTCCCCCAAGACTTTAGGCCTCTAAGGCCGTTAGTCACGGAAGACTAAAGAAACGCGTCCACGTTGCTCAGAGACGAAAACTCCACTTCCCGGCATGCACCACTCCAGGTGCGGCGTAGCCCGTGCGTGGCCGCGCTGCATGCTGGGGCGCAGTCTCGCGGGACCGACCCAGAGCCCGGGAGAGGAGGCTTGGTTGCCCTTCCCCCCCCGCCCCCCGCCCCCCGCCCCGATATTCGGGAAGATTTGGGGGCCGCCGCCTGTGTCGTTCGATATGAGACCAAAAGTCCTTATTTTTGTCGTTTTCACAGGTGACGGTAGGAAATGGTTTTGTGACTGTTTTCTTGCTATCTGGGACATCCGGTTTTAGGTCCAAGTGTCTCTAGTCCCCGTTTTGTTTTGTTTTTTAAATTTTTTTAAAGATTTTATTTATTTATTCATAAGAGACATAGAGAGAGAGAGAGAGACAGAGACCCAGGCCGAGGGAGGAGCAGGCTCCGCGAGGGACTCGACCCCGGGTCTCCGGGGACACGCCCTGGGCCAAGCCGGCGCTAACCGCTGCGCCACCGGGGCTGCCCACGTGGGCACTTTATTATGTCATTACGGTACATTTTTTTTTTCTAATCTTCATATCCGCTCCTATTTTGTATATTACAGGTAAAGAATCTGCGTTCAGGGAAGGTGTGGGTTATTTGCTGAAGGCCGCACAGCCAGGGAGTTAGCCGCTGTGCATGGTATCTGACACCTAGTTTTGGTAAGAAATAGTGACTGGTAAACAACTCGTTGTGTATGTGACCCCCAGAGAGGAGTTTGGAGGAGCCCAGTGTGTGGGGCCAAGTTGTAGAATGGAACATTCGTGTCATTTTGCTCCATTCAGCCAACCAACCGAGTCGGTGCGGGCAGCAGAAGTTCGGAGTTTCAGATCCGAATTGGAGCTGTGAACACACGTTAGGAAGTAATTAGTGGGTGGAGGTGGTGTAGCTTCTAGTCACGCCGTGTATCTAGGAGGAGACTTCTGCAGGTTTCTCATTGTTCACACCAGAAAACAGTAGACTTTATGTATGTTCAGTCTTCCCTCTTGCTGAGACATTGGCAGAGCTGTGAGCTTCCGCATGGGGCCAGAAAAGGAACTTGCCGCCGCATGAATACGGAGAGGGGAACGGACCGCACACATTTCGGAGGGTTGGGTGAGGGCTCTCGCACACCTAGGATACCCTGAGAAAAGCCAGTGAGGACTGCTGTAGCTCAGACGCTTCTTTCAACGCAGCCTCTGCGTGCACCCGTTTAGGGCCTTGGCCTCAGCAGGTATGTGGGTTGACAGAGGCTGGTGAGTGCTGCCCAATGACTGTGGGGTGAGTGTGGGAGGATCTTCACCTTTGGGCTGCCTGCCTACATTTGCCCCTTGGGAACTCAGGCTCAGTATTTTAAAATCCTTAGGTATGAACTGTAACTTTGGGTAAGTTACTGTTAAATCAATGTAAGATAACAGAAAAATATAGAAATGGGAAACTACCTTTTTTTTTTTTTTTAGATTTTATTTATTCCTGATAGACACAGAGAGAGAGAGAGAGGGACAGAGACACAGGCAGAGGGAGAAGCAGGCTCCATGCCAGGAGCCGGACGCGGGACTCCATCCCGGGACCCCAGGATCACACCCTGGGTCAAAGGCGGGTGCCAAACCGCTGAGTCACCCAGGGATCCCAGGAAACTACCTTTTTATCTTTGGTCTGTCAGTCTTTTTTTCAGAGTTGTATCATGTAAAGCATTCACCTTTGGATGGCTTCTTGGAAGCTGAAAAACAGAAGGACTATCTGCTTTGCCCCAAATTTTCCTGATCCCTTCAGGCATCAGTTGGGGTCCCCTCTTTGTGTTGGCACCCATCTGTGGGTGTGGCACCTGAGGGGGGCAGGAGGGAGGCTGCTCTGTGTCTTCCCCCTTACTGCATGTGCTGCTGCTCCCGAGGACTGGCTTGAAAAAAGCCCAGGACATTCGGTTTAGACAGATGGAGGGCAGGGTCATTTTCAAAACGAAATGAGTGCACAAATCACACTGTGAAATTGGCATGACCATCACTGCTGCTGTGATAGACTGACTTTTATTTAGTGTCTGATAGGCAGTTGGGGAATAGATTAGTTTTTTTTTTTTTTTGAGGTGGGGCGAAAAGAAGGCCCATTAATTAATGATAGAAATTCTGGAAAGCAGTAAACGGGATGGAATATTATAAAATGTCATAAAGGCTCATTTTGTTTCCAACAATCTTGAAAACTGGAGCATGTATCAAAAGGTAAATGTATCGTACCATTCTGAACAATAAGAAAACATTTGGTGGTTTCAATAAAATGATTTAGTGCCTTGTTGAAAGAAACCAGGCTTTGAGAAAATGGTGTTGGACTCGATGGATTTTGCTGCATAAGGAAGGGATGTTTACCATGTAGAAGAATTTCATTTGCAAAATGTGTAGGAGCTAAAAGCGTGACGCTTGGTTCCTCATATGTTTATGTTTCTGTTTCTGCCTGCCAGAATGTGAGATGATCAAATCCTGTTCTGTTTGTATGTATAATCTATTCACTATTGGCTTGTAGAACAGTTGGAAGGTAGGATTTCTTATTTATCCTGCAAGTGTGATCCTTTCCTGTTGGTAAAGTGGTCATTTCTGAACATTTCAACTACACAGCTCTGGGCAGACATCTTCCTTGATAACGGGAAGACCTTCTGCAAAACCATTTGCCAGGTGTTGTTTCTGTTTTCCTGTCATTGCAGGACATTTTCTTCAGGATGGCCAGTTTCAGGGGCTCAGTTGCCTTGTTTCCTCTCAACAATAAACAGGGAAAAAGAATAAGTTACTGCCAAATTGGCAATGGAATTGACTTTTAGGAGCATCTGTTCAGTCTTTTAATACTTTTGGAAAGGTTGCATACCAAATTAACACTTGGGGACATTTATGCTCAGATAGTAAGCCATTTAGTCTCATTGTGAACTCTCTTTTTGCTGGTAGTTTCAGCTTTATTAATATTTTATTTTTTAAAAGATTTTATTTATTTATTCATGAGAGACAGAGAGAGAGAGAGAGGCAGAGACACAGGCAGAAGGAGAAGCAGGCTCCATGCAGGGAGCCCGACGTGGGACTCGATCCCAGGTCTCCAGGATCAGCCCTGAGCTGAAGGCAGCGCTAAACTGCTGAGCCACCCAGGGATCCCCAGCTTTATTAATATTTTAGTTAGATTTCCTTCTTGGATATACCTTTTTTTTTTTTATCAAGTAGCTTATATTTGAGTGCTTACAGTGTTATTATCTAAATTAACTTATCAGGGAGAACACAATAGCATTATAGTTTTATAAGTGGAATTAGTAGAGAAGGAACAACTGTGGATACTGGCATTTAAAGGAAGCAGCCAACCATCCAAAGAGCTACTCTAAGCCTCGTGTTTATGCAGTACTTTCTGTACCGGAACCAGGTCCTGCTTTGCCTAACTTCCCTCATTAATCCTCACAGCCCTTCTGTGAATTAGGTGACTCTTACCCTTGGCCCCATTGGAAAATCCTGGGCTGCAAAGCACAAAAAGCAGCCTGTGGCTGCTGCAGCCAGCACGTGGGGACTGGCAATTGCTTCGGCTGGCCAGTAGGGGCCATACTGCACCTCTTCGCTCGCTCCCCCTGGGCACCTCCTCTCCAGTCATTTGAATTGGCTTTGGATCATTTGCTGCAGTTTGTTCTAATAGAACAGGCACAATGGTGTAAGAATTTTAAAGTTTAAGCACCGAAGCCGTTGTGTAATTGTGTGGCATCAGTGTGGCTGGCAGCCCTGCATTGATGTGATCCCCCTGTGTAATTGCCCATGCAAATTCGAGCAATCTGTAACGGACGCACGAACCCACATTCGCCTGCAGATTCTTCTCCCTCCAGAAAATCTTCAATAATTCGAAGAACCTTTTGTCATCTTTAAAATGCTCCATAGACAGGATGGTCTCAGTATCCTTCTCATATGGGCTATATTGACAGTCAAAATTTAAATCGTCAGTATTCAGATGCATGCTTGCCTCTTCCAGTCATTAAATCACCCTTCTTCAGAGAGAGAAAGATTATTCCAGAGGCTTAGTGAAACTTTAAACATTTTATTAAAAACAAAGATATTTAGGTTTCTAAAAGCAGACTGTTTCAAACTCATGAATTAGTTGCTTGGGAAATGGCCACGCAATCTGTAAGGTAGTATTCTTACAATGAAACATCAGCCTGTCAAATATGCACAAAGAGAGTCACTTTAAACAACTCAACTGAAGACATATTTCCCTTCTTTTGTGTCAAACAGTAATAATTAGGAAGCAAATCCAGAGGGGATCCTTTTTAGACTATTGTATATCGAAATAAAGTGGCAAAAGCAATTTCCCCCCCTGGGAATGAGACTTAACAAAACCTAGTCTCTCATTTCTAAACTATGCTGTTTCTTTCTTCTCCCTTCTCCCCACCCCTTTCTCTCTCTCTCTCATTCATCTAAATGTGATTTGATCTAAATCTAAAGAAAACACTGAGATCCTAATAATAATATATATACACACAGAAAGTGAACACAAAGATGATAGCTTCGAATAGCACATTTTTGACACAGCAAATACTTCATTTACTTAACATATTTCTGGGCCAGTGTATTCATTCAACAACATTGGAGATATATATATATATATAGATATATATATATATGCTACACAGATAAACTGATCTTTAGCCTTGTTGAGAGATGTGCTAAATATGCGAGAACGTTCAAAATTAAATCAGAGAAGAGGTAACCCCAAATTACTAGCTGAGGAAAAAGGTGGTAACAAATAGTGTAAGCAGGACACCAGGCACTGCTGAACTGTGTGCTCCTCATGACGTTCCCTGGACATGCTTCATTTTGTTTCTGCCATCTCTGTGTTTGATTCTATTACTGCTCACTTAGGAAATTCTGGCCTGCTCGTGGCTAGGCTCACCCTTTACATTTCCTGCTGCATTTGAATTTGGGGAGATCTTTACAGCAAGCAGGAGAACAACTGTTTCAGAGACTTGCTCCGAAGCAGATAATGAAACCTCCCTGCACTGACACTGCCAGAGTTTTCAGGGTCCCGAATTAGGTTTTGTTCTGTTGTTTAATGAATCCTCTGAATTTTTATTTTTTCCAGCCCAGACATTTTTCTTTAGATTTAAATCTTCCCCCCATGTGTTTAGATTTTTGTCCTGCTTGAAGGAAGTTGTTTGACACTATTTCTGGGGACGAGACTGTATTTTATCTTTCTGCAATTCATTAAGAGTCAGCAGGAGAAATGGATTTTAAAATAATTGTACGGCAAAGTAAATTGAGCAGACTCTGTTTAATGACCTAAGGTAAGTGGATAAAGTATGATAAATTTTGATACCTGAAAAAAAGCAACTGAATTCCTGTAGTGTTAATATTAGATAATGTTATTATGCTAACAAAATTTTAAAGATGATTTCTAATCCAACCCAATGTGTATGTAAATATAAAATACCTATAAATGTATAGACCACTCAGATTTTAGAAATAAACACATACAATTTTAATTGCATTTGACTCATTTCATAAATTGACTTCTAAATTATAGTGACTGCCATTTGTGGGATATCTAGATGTGAGATAATCTAAAATTGTCCTTTATGAAGTAAAAGGGTGTATTTAAAAAAAATTGTCCTGATGACCATATTTTTCATGATCACTAGAGGCAGGCTCAGATCTATCTGTAGTAAGGCTGTTTTATATTTAACCCATATATGTAACTTTTTATTCTGTCTTTAGAAGACGACCTCCTTTAGGTTTGGTCCTGTTTTATTTAAGAAGAGTAAGTAAGACAATTATGTGGAAAACACTTTAAAAATTAAATACAGCTTGGTCCTCCAGTGTAGAAGGGAACTGAATAAAAGCCAGCATCTTTCTTTTACAGTTGGAAAACCCACGACCTGAAGGGTCCCAAGAGAACAGGTCCAGCTGGTGGCCAAGTCAGGGGGGAGCCCCCCTCTGCTCTGCATTGTGTGGTGCCCTTTATGGTCTGCACACTGTCCCTCTTGGCCAGGATCGTGAGCCACACTGGGGGTTGTGTATGTATAATCTACATATTGATTAATAAGAAAATAAATAGCATGTCTGAAAAAATCCATCACACGGAGAAAGTAGGATGAAGTCATCATTTCAGCCATTAATGACCAAGAGAGGAAGCAAACATGATCTGGTCAGTTGGAGGTTTTATAAGAAGGCTCACTTTTCAAATGCCTTCCTCCAGTAGGAAATAAACAATAATAAGGACTGAGAAAATGTTTACTGTAAAAACGCAGAGTAGTTGGATAACCACACCTCAGAGTCTTGGAAAATTATGCATTATTTAGAAAAGGGATTAAAAATATCTCAAACTTGCAAGTGTTCAACCTCTCACCCCTGGGGTTGCACAGGGAGGGCGCTGCTGTCCTTTTCCACTGCCTCATGGTCTCTGAGGAACAGACCCATGGCATTAGTCAGCAGTTTCTGAATTTTGACCCACAATAGGAAAGATACCTCGAGACAGGAAAAATAGATGGAGGCAATTACAAACAGCTACTTGATTGATGGTTGACATTGTCAGGGCTCCAGTGTATGGCAGATTGCGATGGTGTTGAACTCCCCTTGCTACCAGTGGGTGTTGCTATTGGCAACCGTGCAGTGAAGCCAATAAAAAGGCAAGAAAATGAGACGAAAGCTCAACCCTAGTGGAAGCCGTAGGGTTTGTGCTATAAATTATGTTCCCCTTAGCAACATGTAGCATCAACGCTCAGGGCGGCCGCAGTGTCGCGCTGCCTGCAGCCTCCGTCGGACCCCGGGTCTAGCTTTGTCATAAAGCACATAGCTCTAAAATTTTGCTCCAGATAGCCTGGCATCCGTCTGTCGGGGCTATTTATTTATTTATTGTTGGGGAGGATAACAGATGTGGGTTCATCTCTGCCTCACACGGACTGATTTTCAATTCCCGCTCGTGACATAAACGTGATGTGGCCCAACAGCCAGGAACACCTGCAGTGCTTCCGCGCCCGACCAGGGTCTGTCCCTAACTCCGCGGCGCTTTGTTCCTCACCTGAAGGACGCCAGACCGCGCCGCAGAAGCTATTTTCCTTTATAGCAGAGTGATTCAGAAAACTGGCTTAATAAAACCCATAAATCTGAACAACCTCCTCTTACCTGCTCTGCGGATGGCAATTTTCCCTGTACTCGTTTTCTCCCCCGGTTCCTCCCGCCTCCCCCGCAGAGGCAGCTGTGGAGGGGAGCCAGGAAACTTCTGGTTCGGGCTCCGCTCCCCCCTCCTCTCTCCTAAGCAGTTGGTGACAGGATGCTGTATCCTCAGGTGGGGGGTTAGAAGCGCCACTTTTCTTTGTTTGGATTGACCCTTGACTTTGCCTTTGGCCGTCATCCTACAGCCGCCTCAGTATCTTTTCTTTTTTGGGTGTCTTTTGCTTCTCGTCCTCGTCTTCCTCTTTTTCTCCCCCTCTGCCTGGTTTGTAATTTTCCTTCACTTGCTTTCTCGCCATATAGGCTCTTAGCCTTCCTTACCAATACCTGCTCTTCCCTCACTTCGTCTTGGTACCTTCATTTACCCATTCCTTAAGCCCCTCCGGGGTGCCTACCGTGTGCCAGGGAAGCAGGGCTCTCTGTGGAACGTGGCCCCTGTTTCTTTAATATTTGAATAGTCCAGGTAAGAACTGATACTGACTGGTAACAACAAGAACAAAAATGGCTTGCGAACTTTGGATTTTGCAGAGCTGGAATGGACTTCAAGGTTCCAGGGATCTTCCAACTCCTCAGAGCCCCTTTCCAGACCACCATGCATGGAACCAACCAGAGGAGAATTTAGAAGGGTTCTGGACCCGCCCCCCCAAGCTTGGCTTCAAACAGCGAATTTTTAGCTTTTAGATGTTTATATCTTGGACATCCCTTGTAAGATCTATTTGCACAAAGAGTTCTAAGGTTCAAATATGTTTGAAAATCTTGTCCTAACGTAATGTCATTCAGCAGGCCGGGAGGAGTTAGGTGACTTGTCCAAAGTCACGCTATCAGTCGTGCCAGAGCCAGGGTGGGAAGTGTAGCTTCTAGTCCAGTGTTCTTTGGACGAGTCAAACCACGGCCTCAATCTCTCATGTAAAATGGGGAGCAAGGTGGTTCTGTAGTCACTGCATCAATCTAATACAGTTTATTCTTGTTAGAAACCAAGCTTGCCGGAGAGTATTTGTCCTCTGGCCAGACTATTGTTTCCTATACTTAAGGAAAAATCAAACATTGGGGGCCACTGCATTGGGTTTTAGGTTGGTTTGGGTGGGAACCTTAAGTGGTGTACAAAATCTTATCCCTAAGAGGACTCCAGGTCTCGGTGCTTCTGCTGTGTCCCCGGGAGGCCCCTGCCGTTGGGAGTAGCTCCCAAGTGCTGTGTCACTGGTGGTAAAGCCGGCTGTGGGCCTCCTTTCACGCCTCCTTTAATGAAGGTCTAGTAACCCATTCCTCCTGGGAGAAGACTTGGTCTACAGCCAAGGTTCAGTCTTTAAAAAACTGGGAAGGGGGACCCCAATTGCAGTGTCACAAACGGATCAACGCCAGTCACAGAAACGCGTCTGCGGTCTCCCTACTGTGGGCCTTTTGGGGGGAGACCTAGGAATGACTGGTACTTGTGAGGATACTAGGGTTTCTGTCTCAGGCGATTCTGAAGGCCTCTGCTCCGTCCTTAGAAGCTCTAGGATACAAGAGAAGATACCTCTGCAGGGCACAGACGGCCTCCCGGCCCGCGGCCCGCGGCGCTCCGGCTGGATGCGGGGGGCGGGGGGCTGCGGGGGCGGCCGAGGGGCTGCAGGACCGGCTCGTCGTCCCGGCGCCGGGTCTCGGCCTCGCCCCCCGCAGCCCCCGGGGCGCTGGGCGGGGCGAGCCGGGCCCGGGGGTAGGGGGAGTGGAGGGGGGCGGAGGGGGGCCGGGCGCGCTGCCCCCGCCCCTGCTGCCCCCCCGCCCCCCTCCGTGCCCGCCCGCAGCCGCAGGAGCCGGGGGCGACGCGGGAGCCTCAGGGCCGGGGGGCGGCGGGGGAGGGGGGCGGGGCGGCCGCCCGCAGCCCCTCCCGGTGCAGCGCTTCCCACTGGCCGCGGTTCGCCGCCACCGAGTCCAGCATGGGCTTCAGCTTCGCGTTGACCTTCACCAAGGCCTGGAGCAAACAAAAGGAAACAGGTGGAGCAGAGGCCGGGCCTCCCCGGGGCGGGGGAGCGGGGGGAGCGGGGGGAGGGTGGGAGCGGGGGAGCGGGGGGGAGGGAGCGGAGGGGGGGGAGCCGGGGGAGCGGGCCGCCAGGGCTGTCCGGGCCGACGGGCTCCTCCCGGGGACCCGCGGGGAAGACGGAGTGAGACGGCGGCTGCGTCCCGCCCCCGGGGGCGGCCAGGTAGCTGGTGACCCTGTGTTCAATCCACATCACACAAATCTGGGACACGTAGGGCACAGAATATCCAGCTCCACCTATGAGTGTGTATATTGTTGCCCACCGTGGAGACCTCCACATCCCAATAGACCAGGAACTTTTTTTTTTTTTTTTTGAGATTTTATTTATTCATGAGAGACACAGAGAAGCAGACACCCTGATGCGGGATTCGATCCCAGGACCCCAGGATAATGACCTGAGCCAAAGGCAGATGCTCAACCACGGAGCCACCCAGGTGCCCCAATAAACCACGAGGTTAAGTTTTTACCAAGCTACATCTGTCCACCACGGATGGTTCCGGGTGGACTCACCTGAATAAGGCTTGTTAACATCCCGAGAGGTGTTCATTTTTCACACCAAAGATGGGGGAGCTGAGCTGTGCTAAATGTACAGATGGGGATGTGAACACGTAGGGAGATGGGCCCGAGGGAAGGCAGTGGGCAGGAAGGGGCCAGGCTGCAGCCAGGGGAGGAGGGAAGAGGGGGTGCAGGTGAGGCAGCTCACCATGAGGCTAATGAAGGATTCCACGCCCTACTTGCAGGACTCTCCTAAATATTTTCTCTTTTACTTAATTTTGTTATTTAAAAAAACAGAGTCCCCTACTCTCTAATGGCATACACTTCCAGCCTTATAAAACCTGGGTGGCCTCTGTCATGGAACCCAGTAATGAATAGAGCAGGGACCATGGAGCTGTGGCGGTGTTAGCCCATGGAAAGGGAGTCGGCCCACTTCATGCCTTGGGTCTGCGTTCTGTAGCCAAACATACCCGCCCCTCCGTGTAGACACCTTGCAGGTGTGTCCCATTCACCCCAAATCCACTGCAATTTCAGCCTACCTCCTGAACAGCCTTCTCCACGCAGGACTTGTGGTTAGGGGCTGCTCAACAGCAAAGCCTCCCAGCACAAAGAACAGGCCTTCGTGTGGAGGGTAGAGTGCAGATCACCGGTGAGACCTGATTTATCCCCTCAAATAACCCTCACTCCAGAGTATGAAAGGATATGACTTAAATGCAACGAGATGTTAGTTAAGCGGGTGTTGAAAAGCCCAGAAGTGACCAGGGATCCTACTGAGCCGTGAGCCCGCCAACTTGGCTAAAGTGGTGTCCCCTCACACTGATGGCTCTTAAACGGAGCATATTCTCTCTCTTAAAAGTGGTATTTATCACACCAACCAGCATTTAATTTTAAACCAGATTTATTAGCTATTCCATATGAAAACAAAACATAGCAACATAATAACTCAGGTAGTGATCAAAATCCCCTTTATTTTCACGAGAAAAATGCAGGTTACTGCTTTCTGCTCCATACACAATGTTTTTATTTGGACAACCATGTGGGGTAGCAACGATGCCACGGTTTTATTTAGTATAGTTTGGCACTGGCTCCTTTTCACTCTGATCAAGCCTTTTAATTAAACTGACTACTATAATTCCTATGGAAATTAGTGTTTATGTTATTTTCCTGCTACAAAAGCATTTCTCTAGAACTTATTTTTTTTTTAATCCCAGGAGCACAAATTGGAATTTTTTTCTGCCTGAAATGTAATTAAAAACTCATTTGATTACTATATTTCTGGCTCTGTTTTACTTATTAAATTCCTGTAATCAGTTTTCTTTTATGAAGCTGCTGGGAAATGATCTCAAAAGCAACACATTTTTCTCTTCTTTGGCAGGTTCCCGAGCATTTACTAAATTACATTCATAGCACCTGCCCATGATTCGAATTACTCCACCAATTTATTCCTTAAACCATTTAAGTTTATTTGGCTTAGTCCCAAACAGAGATTTCTTTCCTTTATCTAGCTCTTTGTTCTCCCTCTTGCTACCTTTGTGGTGAATAAAAAAAACTTTCTGGGGGTGTGGAGGGGTGCGGTACATATTTCTCAGAATTCCTTCTCTTTGTTTCATATTCTCTTTAATTAAACACGGAATTGCCGTATTAGAATATCGTTTTCCTCTGGCAGGTGCCGGGTCTAGGTAAAGGAAGCAAAAATCCCATCCTGTGCTGTCAGTAAGATAATTGCTCACGCTATTTAGAAAGATATGGATATGCCTAAAAGCTTCTCATCAGAGACACCTGATGAGTTCTGTGCAAATGCTACTTGTTCACGAGTCTTGTTTGACTTGCTCTTCACTTAGCAAAAGAGAAGGGGACAGTTATCACCTGTCTAGTCACTCTCCGTATAAATGCAACGGAACTCAATGAAAACTACAACGTGTTTTAAACGTGTCCAGAGGCGATGAACTCCTGGGTTGTTCTGATTTTAGAATGTCGTTCCTTATCTGGAGCTGAAATCTATATCCTCGTAATGTCTACCTAATGGGCCTCGAAGCCGGAATCTACTTGAGCAGCGTGGGACTGATGCCTCGTGTGCTGTTGCAGGCGTACGTAGGTCAGGGTTGGGACTGGCCAAAAAACCCAACTTGGGATGTGCTGCTTATTATCTCTTGGGGCAACTGTATGGCTATCACGGGGGCTCCCAGATCCTGCCAGGTCCACCACAGATAGCACCTTGGTACGTGCCCTCTCCGGAACACAGCCCTGGGCATCTAGTCATCCAAGTGGTCACAGGACCCCACTTCCTTCCTGGTTCCATTCACTCTGTGGCTGAGTCCCCTTGACCAGCAGGTACGGTTTATTCCACACTTTATGTTTTTTTTTAGATATTTATTTATTTATTTATTTATTTATTTATTTATTTATTTATTTATTTATAGAGACACAGAGAGAGAGAGAGAGGCAGAGACACAGACAGAGGGAGAAGCAGGCTCCATGCAGGGAGCCCGACGTGGGACTCGATCCCGGGTCTCCAGGATCACACCCCGGGCTGCAGGCGGCGCTAAACCGCTGCACCACTAGGGCTGCCCCATTTATTTATGTTTTGAATAAATAATAGGTTCACATAGTCCAATGTATATGAAGGGCAAAAGAGGTACAATGTAAAATCTCCCTTCACGCCTGCCTCAGACACTTAGTTTCTTTCCCTAGAGGCAACCAAAGTTATTGATTTCTTGGGTATCCTTCAAGAAACCTTTTATGCATGTGTAAGCATATATATATAAATATATACATATATATGTATGCATATAACATGTATATGTATACATATAATGCACTCTAGACAATGTATGTATGTGTATGTGCATAATTAAGTTGATTCCTCTACCATTTTGTATGTTTTAGAGACGGAGTGAAATCAAAACTTTGTGGAACAACATCATTATGATGCTTGAGCGAGCCCAAATGTACTGTGTAGAAATTAGCACTTGAAGTATAGGGAGAGGAGAGGGACCAAATTCTAATTTTCGACTGCTATGACCCTGAGAGTTTCTTCTGCAGACCTTAATCTGCTGTGAATGCACTCTATTGTCATTTTCCTCTGAAAAGTTGTAGTTTTCATTCCTAGAAGTTTGATTTGGATGATTTTTATATCTTCCATGACTCTGCTTATCATGCTTGATCTTTTCTCTATCCTTTTGAACATATAAGACATAAATGTCTTCATGTCCTTCTCTGTCAATTCTATGATCTATATTATTTCTGAGTCTATACTGACTGATTCATTTTTTCTCATTATTTTGGGCCAGGTTTTCTTGCTTGTTTGCATGCTTGGTAATTCTTGACTGGATATCAGCCATTGTGAATCGGATGCTGTTGCATGCTGGATTTTTACTTGTTCATCTATTTATTTTGGCATTTCTTTAAACGTTTTTCAGTCTTGTTCTGGGATGCAGCTAGGCTACTTGGAAATAGTCTGGTCCTTTTGAGGCTTGCTTTTCAGCTTTGCTAGGTTGGTCCAGAGCAGCCTTTAGTCTGGGGTTGATTTGGGTCCACTACTGAGACAACATAAAGGAACTGTACACACGGTTCCTCCGATGTTTCAAGGTTTCTCTTTAATATTCTGGCTGGCGGGAGCATGGATTGTTCCCCAGCCTATGTGAGCTCTGGGGATTGTTGTACTTGTTCCTCAGCCTGACCAGGGCCCCATATGCATGTGGTGAACAGCACTGGAGCTCACGCTGCAGATCTCTGGAGCGCACACGCTCGCTCTCTCGCTCTCTCTCTCTCTCTGGTAGCTGCCTCTTCTCTGGTCCTCTGCCCTGGGACCTCCAGCCTGCTTGGCCTCCCCAGACCCCCGCTCAGTGAGACCGCTGGGGCTCTGCCCGTGTTTCCCTCCGTGGAAGCTGTCTCGTAGTTAGCTAAGACAGTTGTAGGGCTCACCTCATTTGCTCCCCTCTCTCCGGAATCCCCATATTGTGCTGCACACTGACTGTTTCAACCACACTGTGGTTTCATGCTTTCTCCCCTGTCGCTTTATCACGGCCGGCAGTTAGAGGTCCCTCATCCCTGGTTCTAAGCTCTGCTTGGGGTACTATCCCATGGGCTCCCACGGAGAGTGGAAACAAGGCCTTTCATCTTTGCGTCTCCAGCTCCTCCCACAGTGACCCTGGGGACCGAGAGCCTTTCCTCTGCTTTGCCCACAGAGCAGGGGCAGGAGGAGAGGGTACGGCTCCGACAGCTGCTGCCAGTGGCTGTCAGTGGGGTCAGGACGTCGTGACCTGCTATAGAATCCTGCTATAAAAACAATGCCGGAATGACCCTCTTGGGAAATGAATATAGGATTCTCTCTTATTACCATTATTCCTGAGACCATGTTTTTTTTATCAGTTCGCCAAGCTGCGAGGAGTCAGAGTCTGGCCCTGCTCTCTCCCTGCTATCATGATCCACATCTGCTATCATCTGGCCCAGTGTGTGCTTATTAGCTGACCGCAATCACTTCTTGGACTTCAACTGCTGGATCCATGGGGCAGATGTGGGACAAGGGAATAAACAAAGAGAAAGCCATGTTCGTAGAAAAAGTCATTACTTCTATCCTCTGTTGTTGGAAGGGGGCATAAAGGAGCACCAGCAAATTAAAACCACATTTGTCTTTGAACTTAAAAATGTCCAACCTTTTCAAAACTTTGGGGGAGTTATCTGAGCTGGCTATTCATTTATTTTTTTAAAAGGCCGAAAAGAGGGCAGCCCGGGTGGCTCAGGGGTTTAGCGCCTGCCTTCAGCCCAGGGCCTGATCCTGGAGACCCGGGATCGAGTCCCACGTCGGGGTCCCTGCATGGGGCCTGCTTCTCCCTCTGCCTGTGTCTCTGCCTCTCTGTCTCTCATGCATAAATTAATAAAATCTTTTAAAAAATAAACTAAAAGGCCGAAAAGAGAAGGTGGTTTTTACTTCCTATGGTTGAATTGTGTATTTCCAGAGTGCTGGCAATAAGACACTATTTTCTGCCTTTCCCCACTCCCACCTTACCCAAGAGAAATATTCAGAAACTAAGAGGTACAACACATGGTAGAAAAGAATGAATTTAGAGTATTTCTTTGGGGCGCCTGGGTGGCTGGGAGGGTTAAGTGTCTCTCTTTGGCTCAGGTCATGATCCCAGGGTCCTGGGATCAAGCCCTGCATGGGGCTCCCCACTCAGTGGGGCCTGCTTCTCCCTCTCCTTCTGCTGCTCCCCCTGCTTGTGCTCGCTTGCTCTCTCTCTCAAATAAATAAGTAAAATCTTAAAAAAAAAAGTATTTAATATCAATTTTTGGATAAACTATAAAATCAGACTTGGAAAAAATAAAATAAAATCAGACTTGGAGCCCATCTCCACTATCTGTTTGAAGCAATATCCCCGTTGGGAAGTTATGATTACTTCACTACCATGACTATTTACTTGCTGAGTGAAAATGTCAAGAAGCCCAATTGAAGGTTGGTATCTTGAAATAGAAAAGCACTGATGACAGGACCAGCTGGTGTCACCTCTGCTCAGACCTTCCACGGGAGGGGCAAGGAGCATGCAAGCGCGGCAGGCCCTGAGACTCCCCTGAACTCCTGGGACAGGCCAGAGTATCTCTGGGGGAACAAAGGAGGCTTCTCCTTAAGGTGTGTGCCTTCAGAGGGAAGTGGCCAACTGTGGGAGCAAATCCAAACTTTCATTTTACTTACTTTTTAAAAGGTTGTATTTATTTATTTACGAGAGACAGAGAGAGGGAGGCAGAGACACAGGCAGAGGGGGAAGCAGGCTCCACGCAGGGAGCCCCATGCAGGACTCGATCCCAGGACCCCAGGATCACGCCCTGAGCCAAAGGCAGGTGCTCAACTGCCGAGCCACCCAGGTGTTCCAAATCCAGACTTTTAAATTGTTGGACTGTTTCATTTCTTGGTTCCCAAAGGTTAAGATTATTCCTGATTCAAGCACCATGTTCCTGAATTTTGCACGCCAGGCGGCAGTGCTGCAGTTGGCTAAGAAGCACGTCGGCTTGCCAGCCTTCCACTCGTATGTCGCCCCATAAAGGCCAGGGACAGCGACCGGCTGGTCCAGAGCTGAACTTGTCACCTTCCTCCAAACCCTCCTCCTTCAGTTTACTCTCAGGGAACTGAGCATTATCACCTCCGCCTACCTGTTGAGCCCCGAAACCTCTGAGTCACCCATGACATCTCCCGCTCCCCCCACATTCAAACCATCACCAGGTTCCGTCAGTCCCGCTTCCCAAGTGTCCTTGTGTGTCAGTTTCTTGCCACGTCCACAACCCTGGTTTAGATTACCGTCATCTTCTCAACTGCTCTAACCTGCTCCTCTCCCACGGGGGGTGCTGGCCTCCCCTCCCCCCCGACTATCCACCTCGTAGCCACAGGTCCCAGCTCACCACTCTCTGCCCTGAGCCTTTCAGTGGCTCCCGTGTGATATGCACGTGCTGGAAGACTCCACCAGAAAAAGAGAATTGTGGCATTAAAAGAGAATGGAAGCCAGAAACAAAAGAGAAAAAACAAAATAACCCATACAAGCCAATGGAAAACTTGGGTCATGGTACAAAAGCAGAATTTTGAAATGCCCAAATAATCCCATCAAGTTTTCTAGAAAGCCTGAAATTCACATCTTGCTATGTATCTTTCTAACATTTTCCTAAGGAAAAAAAAAAAAAAAAAAAAAAAAGAGCCGAACTCCACATGGTGTGTGTGTTTGGCAGGGGAGTAGCCGAAGTGTTAGTTACGACATGTGAGAGCAGATGGAGCTGGCTGTGGGGTCCAGATGGGAGGCACAAACAGATTCCTCCTAAACCTCACTCTTTCTCTCCCCAGTTCAATGGCCTTTGAAACTCAAGGTTGTGTAAAAATTAATTTGCATTAAATTGCTTAAGATAATGTATTAACTACCACAGGAGGCTTCCAGCAGATCTTAAAACTTGCTTCGAAAAACAAATACTCAAACAATAATGGGGAGCACAGAAGCCAGCCAAGACTTCTTTGAATAAATGTTTTTAAACATTCACATTAAAGAGACCAGCCTTAAAATAAATCTTAAGTGTGTAATTCGCCAAAGTCAGAGAGTTAATGATAACCATCTACCTATGTTACAACACAGAACTACGCCGGGCACCGCGTACTACTGGCTTCTTCCCAGGCTAGGATGCCATGGAGTTCAAAGGGCACGACAGCCTTAGGACTCCCGTCCCGTTTGGGGACAGAGGCATCTACTCTGCCGGGACTCTCCAATCTAACAGAGATCGCTAGTTGCCTTCCCAATATGCATTTTTAGCCTCCCCCGAGCTTAGTTTATTATGGGAGTTTATTCAGCTGGAAGACATCTTGGTCTTATCTCCTTGGTGCTGGAATAGTAACATGATGGCTGGAGCTACAGTGGCCACTTTGTGACGATGAGGCGATCTTGAATATGGCAGCCATGTGCTAAGGAAAGATAAACAGAGCCTGGGTCTTTGGTGGCTATGGAACTACCTTACCATAGCAGTACAGAGTGGATTTCTCTGGATATGTTTTGAATCAGACAGAAAAAGAAATCTCTAGTTTGTTTAGGCTTTTATGATTTCAGATCGCTGTTACTAGCAGCCCTAATGGAGAGAATGGATGTCATGCTGTAGGTCTCTCTACTTTCTGTCACACCGTGCAAGTGTCCAAGAATTCCAGCTGATTACTTGTTTCGGGGAATTATGAGTTAACTTCTTATGCCAGTGGGTTATGAGGGAACTGTAAGAGACAGCAGAAGTGATACACTGTCCCTTTACTGTTCCTCTGCTAATAGAACCCATTCCATGTGCTCTGAGTAGGTACGCACTTCAGGCCTGACCAACAAGAGTGTCCCAGCGATTGGTATAGGAGTGGGGCTGTGGCTCAGGCCAAGGCAACCTAGAACTGCTGGAAATGAGGTTTTCCTTTTCATGTTTCTTTTGCTGTGATAAAACCTATAATAGACTCATGACATTAGAGCTGCCAGGACGCGTGAGGAAAGCCCGGTAGAGAATGAAGCCAAAACATACATCGGAGGCAGAGAAAAGGGGACACGTCTATGGTTTCCTTCAAATGCCCTGGCTCTAGCTCTATGCCACCCAACCAGCTGTGCCTCTCCGCTCCCCAGTTACCTGAGCCAATCAATTCCCATTTCTGCTCAGACTAATTTGAGTGAGTTTTCTGAGCTCCAAGTAGTCTTTGGCTGTTGTCACTTATTTTTCTCTGTCACCCCCAGAATTACTTGAGATTGAAACCTCTCACCAGATTTTGAACTGGTGGCTGGCACAAGGAAGTTTCAGCTTCCTCAGCACACAAAGTTGCTGCTGATACTCCCTGGGCAGAGACCAGCTAAGCAGTTCTCTCTCTCCTCTTTGAACCCCGGGAGTCTGCCAAACCGACCCTTTAAAAGGTTGCTCATTGTTAGCCTGCCAGGTTATGGGGACTCAGAAAAGGCTAACAGTGTATGCCAACTCCCTCAGGTGGCGAAGTCATCAGGCCTATGGGGTTTCAGCTTCCAAGGAAGGAAGATGACTCAGAGGAGTCGGGGGTCAACATCCACGTAGCCTGGATTTTCCCTGCGGGGCTAGGTGAGCTCTGGGAGAAAGGACAAATAGCGACTGACTGTTACCTTCTCCTTACTGGGAATCCACTATTACTCCATGTTTGTCGTATCGGGTGAGATGCTTTCTCTGTTTGAGTAAACTCTTTTCCTATGTATGTGATAGCTCCTTCGTAGATCAGTTACTACTCAGCAGTAGCAGATTGGCTGTGTCCAAATTTTGCAAATGCCAAAAAAATATCGTCCGCTCTTTCTGAAAATTTTTAGTGATATTTGAGACGGTAAGATGTAAATGGAGCCAGTTGTAAATTGGAGCCAGTTAGTCACCCAAAAAGCAGTAAAGATGAGAAAGCCACGGAGGTAATGCCTCTTATGAGGGCACAGGAGCCCATTAGGATCCAATGTAGGAATGCTTCAGATCTATAACCAGAATCCTAAGGGCATGTCTGGCCAAGTTATAGCACTGATGTTTGTAGCAGCGATGTCTAATATCCTGGAAGCTGATTATAGTACTAGTAATAACTTAGAGAGATCCTTTTCTTTCCAAGATGTGAAGCAGGTCCCTGTAAAAGTGAAATGCCACCGTGCTCAATAGCAGCCTTCTTTCTCTCCCTCTCTCCTCCATTTCCATTCCCTTCCTGACCTCTCAGGTTACTTGTTTTGCTTACTGTATTCATACGCTCAAGGGATTGCTCTGTGGAAAAGGATATTTACAAATGACATTAACATTCTGAATTAATGAGGCAGGAATTTTAGTCTCCTAAGGTTGTTATTTCCATTATATAGGGCAAGAGTCTTAACCTCAAATGTCTACAGGGGACAGGCCAGTGCAGTTAATGAACGAAATAGGCTGCACGGACAGCTGAGAGTGGCGGGGCCTATGGCAAACTGGACATTTTACAGTTTTAAAAACAGTGTTCAACTAAATAAAACATGTCTGGGGGCGGAATCTATTCTGTGGGCTGCCAGCCGCCGGCTGTGATAGACAGGAAAACCCATCTTGCCAAAATGAACTGAGGACTGAATGTGTCCCATGTTCCAGGCTCCCTCGAAGACCTCTCCCTATGTGAGCTGGTTACACTGCACAACGGTGCTGGGAGATTGGTATTGTTGATCCCGTTTTGACAGATAAGGAACCTTAGATTGGGGGAAATGAAGTTAAATGATCCAAAGTGGGCATGGTTAAAATACCAGGGAATGAGCTGGAATGTCCGTCGGGGCCTGCCTGCCTAAAGCCCGTGGTATCTTCCCATGAGGGGGTCTCACTGGGACGCTGGTAATGACAGGTGTCTGTCTCACCTAACTGCAGCGTCAGGAGAGCGGAGCGACTCTTTTGTTCTGGTGCTTGGGACACTGTTTCAGGACAAATCCACAGGAGGGAGACAGCGTCACTGAATAATGAAGAAACACCGGCTCCCAAACATTAGGTGTAGACAATGAATCTTTTATCTGTGACTCATCTACTCTGTCCTGCCCTGGGAAAATAAAACAAGGGTTTTAAGTAGTAAATAACAGGCAGGCCCAAAGACAGCTCACGTAAATGGGAGCAAGGAGAACCGTCTCTTCTGTTATAATGAGCCCCTCCAGGATACTGTCCTAGGTTATCCTGTTGGTTGGGTTTTTAGAGCACATGGGTAGCTAATCAATCATGTTCACTGTGTAGGCAACATCTGACTTGGAAGGAATGGCTGCTGACCCAGAAGCCACAGCCGTTGATGAATGGGGCTTCCTGGAAGAGGGGGTTGGAACATGTAACTAAAACACAGCCACATGGTAACAGTCCACCTCTCCATGCACCAGAATGTTTTCCGGTAAAATTATGCCATCTGAGATTTTATAGGAATATTTAGGCTCTATGATTTTGGCCAGGTTCAATGTGTAAGAAGGACCATTTAAACATTTTCAGTTTGTTGAGCTACGGGCATTTGTTTGCTCTACATTGTGTGTGTACTTCTCGTGCACCTTGAGTCCTAGGGTTCTGCAAACAGAATGGACAGGCTGCCTATGTGGGAGAGGGTTGTATAAATACGGAATTGCAATTCCATGCCCTTGGCATGAAGGGTGTTCTGAGAAAGGTGCTAGGGGGCCTTCAAGAATGGGTTCTAGAATACTCTATAACGTTTGCTCTGCTAGTTTTTAGCTTATATTTGAGCATCTGAGAAGAGTCAAAACACTTGTTATTGGTACTGATGAACTGCTTAGTAAGCACCATGCAAACGATTATGGAACACTTCCTGTGAGGCTTTAACAGTGGTCCTCATGCTCAGTACCACATAGGCTCGGGTTTGAGACAGGGAGGAGTCCTAAAGCCCATGCACCTCCCCCCCCCCCCCCCCCCACCGCCGTGTCCCACATCTACAGAGGCCCTGATCCAAAGCATCCATGAAAACTGCAAGACCCTTGAGACAAAAGTCCTCTATTATTTTGGTGGTCTCCCTCCATATGGTAAGGAACTGTCTTTTTCTTAATTTTGTAAGATAATGAAGAAAGTGAGAGTTTGGAGAGAAAGGATAAGAAGCCAAGAAAAGGAATCTTTTACACATACCACTGGGCATATGAGGAAGATGTTGCTTCATTAGCTGGCCTTCTCTTTGTCCAAAGAAAGAGGCCAGTCTGTCCACTTGAAGACCTGGTTGAGGGTATATCATTGTGGCTCTTCTTTAATTACATTGCTAACTTTCTAAAAATTTATGGGAAAAGTTTGTGGGGGCAGCAGGACCAAGACACTGGATATTTTTTATTACATTGTTGAAGTGCAGTTTAAGGATGGAAACATCATAATTTCATGAATAGGAACTTCCTGGTGGGCAAGAATTTCCTATTTTTCAACGTTGGGAAGTTTTACAGTAATTTACCTTCCAAACACTGATCATTTAAAACTAAATAAGCATCCCAATAAAATGACAAACTAGGTTTGTTTTTAAACTAAATTCTAAAGCTTACATGGAAAGATAAATAAGAATCCTTAGAAAAATACTGCGGGAGTAATGCTGAAGGTGAAATTAGGCTTATCATTAAAATATATTATAAAAGACTTCAAGTAGCGTGATGAGGTGGACAGGTCGATAGAACAGAATAGTAGACTAAGAACAGAACTAAGTTTAAAGAAATTTAGCATATGATAGAGATGACTTTTTAAATGCTAAGGAAAAGGACTAGTTAAAACCTGATGGGAAAACTCAGGAACCATCTGAGAATCTGAAGTTGGATTCTGACCTCACACTTCACATCTAACAAAATCAAGTACAACCAGATGAATCAAAGGTACAAATATCAAGAAAAAAACCCCATAAAATACTAAAATATGTTCTGAGAAAAATTCTTAAATTTTATCCTTTTGCAATGGAAAAATCATTCTACGTATGACATAAAAATCCAGAAGCCACAAAGGAAAAGAGTCATGAATTTGACTACATAAAATCAATGTATTCTGTGTAGCATAAACAAAGGGAAAAGATAAACGACAACCTGGGGAAAATACTTGCCACTTTTGCCACAGATAAAGGTCTATTTCTTTAATATATAGTGAGTACCTACAAATCAAAAAGAAAAGACCACCAGCCTAATAGAGGAATGGCAAAAATATGAAGCATTTACAGAAAAAAAATACAAATTGCTCCTAGTAAGTCTATACTAAAAATATAATTAGACTCATTTATGATATGGAGAATGCAAATTAAAACTATCATGAGAAAAAAAAACTATCATGAGATAAATTTTATACTACCATAATGGCAAAATTCAAGAAGTCTGATAACATAGTATATTGGTAGGGGTGTGGAGAGAGAGGCATCTCACATATTGCTGGTGAGAATATAAATTGGCTCACACTCCACAGAGGGAAATCTGGCAATAGCTACCAAGTTATCAAATGTCCATATGCCAAATGGCCAGTAATTCCACTTCTGAGTATTTAACCTACAAATAAAGTGGGTAGAGGATCCATTTACAAGGATATTTATTGCACACGGTTAACAGTAGCCAACTATGAGAAATGCCATCAGTGTCCCTAAATAATTAATTAATTATTGGTTAAATCCTATATTCTTCATCTTTAAACTCTAATACCCTATGGACTTTGAAAAGATGGAGGCTGTTGCTGTATGGGCGCTGAAAAGGAAAACCTCAAAACTATATTAAGTGTGCTAAAGCAAGGTATGGAGTGGGCTATACTTATGCTCATATCTATGTGCAAATACATACATACCCATATATATGAGCAGAGTGTGTATACCTGCGTATATGCTGTAGTAGAAAGCAGTGTATAATATAAGCATTATGTATAAAAACAGTGTGTGTGGGGGGGATCCCTGGGTAGCTCAGCGGTGTAGCTCCTGCCTTTGGTTCAGGTCATGATCCTGGAGGCCCAGGATCGAGTCCCACATCAGGCTCCCTGCATGGAGCCTGCTTCTCCCTCTGCCTGTGTCTCTGCCCCTCTCTCTCTCTCCCTGTCTATCATGAATAAATAAATTAAATCTTAAAAAAAAAAAAAAAAACAGTGTAGGGGCACCCGGGTGGCTCAGTGGTTGAATGTCTGCCTTTGGTTCAGGTCATGATCCGAGGTCCTGGGTTCGAGTCCCGCATCCGGCTCCCTGCAGGGAGCCTCTGCCTATGTCTCTGCCTTTCTTTTGAATAAATAAAATGTTTTTTTTTTTTTTTTTTTTTTTAAAACAATGGAGGGCAGCCCGGGTGGCTCAGCGGTTTAGCGCTGCCTTCAGCCCAGGGCCTGATCCTGGTAGACCCGGGATCGAGTCCCATGTCAGGCTCCCTGCATGGAGCCTGCTTCTCCCTCGGTCTGTGTCTCTGCCTCTCTCTCTCTCTCTGTGTCTTCCATGAATAAATAAATAAAATCTTTAAAAAAAATAAAAAAATAAAAAAACAATGGAAAAACCCACTGTATTTATGGTTTTCTATAGATTGTCTCTAGATGCATGCCCAAGAAGGGTGTTAAAGATGGTGGCCCCCAAGAGAGGTGACTGGGGGACAGGAGTGTGAGGAAGGATCACTTTGCTCTAATACTTTTGTGCCTTTTGAATTCTGTTCCCTGGATGTGTATAAACTGTTTAACAGTAAAATATCTTATTTAAAAATTTTATCGTGGACAGATAAAGGAACTAGCCATCTTCCATCATGTGTTAGAATTATTAAGTAACAAGTCACCTACCTAAATGCTAATAATGAAAGAAGGCCTGCGGATACAAGGATAAAGAAGAGAAATGCTTAGTTTATGGAGATTGAAATAATTCAGTGTTTCACCACTGTAATTCGAAAATTATTTCGGTACTGGCGAAGCTGTTATGTATCCGCTATGCGACGAATGTTATAACCCCTCCCCCGGCCCACTCCCCCACCCACATCACAGATAAGGGCCCACTACCTCATTGATCCTAAACGTTTCCTCTGAGAAGCGATCAATGTCCCCTGCCTGGCCATTAAATAGATTTTGAAAAACTCTTCAATCCGTATCAGTCTCATATCCTTATTTAGTTCCTCAAATTTGCCCTCAGCTGGGAATTGGGCAGGCAACTGTGATTCTGTTGTGTTCTCCACTCGTGTGAAGGGCCCCATCCATCATCATTTCTAGGCCTTTTCTGATGCAATGTAGCTGGTTCTTTGTCTTTCTTAAAAACTGAATGGCTGTTAAATTATCCATTTATCTTCCTTCAGATTTTCTGTTCGGTTTCTCAGGCCCTCGCAGGGCTGTCTTTTCTACCTTGTTTGCTGACTTTTCATTCCATTTCCCCCGCTCTCCGAGGCGTCCTGGTTCGTCCTGGTTCACCGTGCTGGCCTTCAAAACAAACTCCCTGGCTCAAGCTGCTTTCTGCTCGGGGACAGCTGCAGCGCTCCTTCCCTCTCAAGTTTCGTCCCCTCACGATAGCTTCGAAAACGCGGACGTGATATGTTTCAGATTTCCCCCATAGATGGCAGGTGCCATTGGGACAAACCGTAACTGAAGCTCCAGAGTCTCGGTCCTAAACCAGCTTTGCCACACCATTCAACTGGGTCACAAGTGACCTTTCAGGGTTCAGCTTTCCCAACCTGCAGATTATTTGCAAACTCACTTCTCGTCAAGAATCTTCGTATCAGGGTGCCTGGGTGGCTCCGTGGTTGAGTGTCTACCTTCGGCTCAGGTCATGATCCTGGGGGCCCGGAATCGAGTCCCACTTCGGGCTCCCTGCATGGAGCCTGCTTCTCCCTCTGCCGGTGTCTCTGCTTCTCTCTGTGTGTCTCTCATGAATAAATAAATAAAATCTTTTTTTTTTTTTTTTTTAAGAATTTTTGTATCACAACAGCATGTTATCCCCGTGCATGGTGACCCTCCGAGGCCATGAGGTTTGTGTCAAGTTAAGGCCTGGTCCGTTAAAGCCCTCTGTAAATGTGAGTCATTATTATTATTATCATCTGAGCTTCGGTAGCCAGTGTTTGTAAGTTTGGATAAGGACAGCCAAACCGCCTCGCTCCCTAAGACGTTAGAGTCTATGCTGACACTCCGAGCACTTACTGCGTGCCAGGCGCCAGTCTGACTTCCCAGGCATTATCTGAGTTAATCCTCTCAGTGATAGCAAGCCAGGCACCACTATTTATCCCCCTTTTCCAGATGTGAAAGCTGAGGCTGGAGCGTTTCTGTCTTACCCAACAAGACACAGATAGTAAAGGGCAGAGTGTAGAGGATCTCGGCTTCCAAAGCTGGGGCTTCTGCGGCCACCTGCGAGGGGGTGCGCACAGGCCTTACCTCGAAACAAACCTCACGGCCTCGGAGGCTCAGACTCTTGGAAGGGTTGATATAAACTACCTTCCCCTTGCTTCAAGAAGAGAGTCACTTTGTGAGGCCAAGGACCCTTCGAAGGGAGCAGAGTGGAGCTCCTGTCAGTCCAGCCTACAGCCCTGGGGTGCTCACCACAAAAACAAGTCCCAGGAGGGGCGCCTGGTGGCTCAGGTGGTTAAACAGCTGCCTTCAGCTCAGGTCATGGTCCCAGGGGCCTGGAATCCAGCCCCACATCTGGCTCTGTGCTTGGTGGGGAGCCTGCTTCTCTTTCTCTCTCTGCCCTCTCCCTCGTGCTCTCTCTCACTCTCTCTCAAATAAATAAATCTTAAAAAAAAAAAAAATCCAAGGATGGCAAGCTTTAGGTTTTATGAGTGTGGAGGGCGGATTTGAAGGAGGATGCTTGTAAAAACACTCAGCGCCCAGTGTCCTTTCCCTTCCCCCAGCCTCGTCCTTCTCTGTAGGTCTCTGTTGCTCTTTCCCTTGTAGTTTTTGGCCCATCAGAGCATCTTTAGTCCTAAGCTTATGGACGACATATTAAGGCAAAGACTTGGAGAATTACTTGTCCTCTTCGGTTATTTTATGGTTCTGTTAGTTTGTCCCTCCCTTCGCTTCTCGGAGGCAGTGGCTCCTCTGCTGAAACTCCCCCTGATTCACGGGGCGATTGTGAAGAGCAAGTAGAAACCTCCCTGGTCCCTCAGCCGTGAAATAAAGATGGAAAGGCTAATGCCCTGTGGTCCCGAATGGGGGTCCGCTGGGCTGGAGATGCAGGGATGCAGGTGAGTGCACTGCGCAAATGGGGAAAAGCCGAGGCACCCCCCCCCCCATGGTCTCTACCTCCTGGGGGCAAACAGAGGTTTTAGACCGGGAGCCTGTCATCCGGGCAGGTTCCTAAAGTAAGCCTAGGGTCTGCTGGCCGAGGGCGGGCGAGGGCTGCGCGAGCCAAGGCACCGGCGAGCCTGCACGCGTGTCACCTCAGTGGAGGGGCAGTTTGGGACAGGGCTGGTGGCCTGGTTACAGCAGGAGCGAGTGGACGGAGGAGGAGGGAGACGGTGAGCACAGGCAGGTGGACCCGGCTCAGACCTTCCCTTGGGTGTCGGGGAGGGGCTGAGGGGCCCACGGGCCAACCTGCCTTAGGGAGAGCCCCCCGCCGCCGTGTTTAGTTGGCGGATGGGACCCAAGGGGGCCTGGGGCGGGGCTGCTGAGGACAGGGTCCGAGTGGGGACAGAGGACCCAGAGAAGGACACGAATCGTGATGCGGCAACTAGAAAACAATGACCGGCCCCGGGTCTGGTTTCATAACCTGTTTGTCTGGGGAGGATAATCAGGGTTTCTACGGGGGTCTTCTGTGTTTACTGTGTGCTCGGAATTCCTTTCCTCCTCCGTGTTTTTATTTGCTTCCATTCCTTCCTGTTGGAGGCTCTCCTGAAACAGGCTGTGGCCCTTCTGTCGCATAGTCACCTGCCATCCAGGCAGTGGGCCGGAGCCGCAGAAGCTGTGGCCGGGTGCTGACCTCTGACCTCTGACCTGGCCGCAGAGGCCATCATCCTGCGGAGAGTGGACTCTCACTGAGAACATCCCAAGTGCAAGTGCATGTGGATCTTTTCCCTGAGGCCCCCGTCTCTCTCGGAAGAATCCCACTTTTCTGCTTCTGGGGACGTCCAGCGGTTGGCCTCCCGGGTGCAGGGGAGGAGGGCACCTGGGGTCCAGCCAGGCGTTCCAGGGACCCTGGATTTCAGCCCCGACCTCTCCCTCCTGCTGAGCACTCTGCAGGAAGGGCTCTCTGGTTTCCTGGCTTGGCAGCCACTACAGGGCCTGTGAACCTTGGCCGAGCAGGTAGTGAGGTTCCCGAGACTCCGCTTAACCAACTTCTGACCTTTCTGTTTGTTTCCAGGCTTATGCCTCAACCTCGTTGTTGTGGATCAAATTGTGCCACCACCACCCCCAACCCCCCAGAGATATGCTGAAGTCCTGACCCCTCGTACCTGGGGACAGGACCTAATTTGGAAATAGGATCTTTGCAGATCTATCTAATCAGGTTAAGATGAAGTCATGGTGGATTGGAAGAGCCAAATCCAATGGCCGGCGTCCTCATAAGATAGGCCATCTGAAGACACGGGGACACACAGACACAGGGGAGAATGTCATGGGAAGACAGAGGCAGAAATTGGAGTGACGCCAATTTCCAGAAGCCAAGGAATACCAGGGATTGCTGGCAACCACCAGAAGCTAAGTGAGAGAGGCATGGAAGAGATTCTCTCTCAGAACCTCCAGAAGGAGTCAATTTTGGACTTGGAGCCTCCAGAACTATGAGAGAAGAGATTTCTGTTGTGTGAGCCACCCAGTTTGTTGTACTGTGTTAGACGGCCCTCGAAAACCAACATACCCCCTCTTGGTTCCGAGTCCCGAGCCCCTCAGGAGCTCCTCTTCAAAGACAGATCCACTCACTTTTGTCAGCAGACGTTCTGGGATGTTAGTTCCTTACCAATTTTTTAATATCTGGGGAGATCTTACGTCCTCTCACATTCTGTTGTCCTTGAGAGTTTAGTTTTCTCTTTTTATTAAAGAAATACAACTTCATTATTTTGAATCACGCTTAATAGTATTGAATAAGTCACTGAAATATTGAACAAAGGTGCTCACCTCAGAATTACTTCTTTTAGCAAAAAGGAAAAAGCAAGTAGGTGATGACTGAATAAACTATGACAAGTCAACTGACTGGAACACCAGGCTGCTGTTTTGAAGGATAACATGAAAATTATGTTAGGAATGTGGACACACGTTAGAACATTACGCCAAGTGACCAAAGCACAATACAACTAGTGTCTCTGGGTAAATTTGTGTTTATGTGTGGACAACAGCATAAAATGGCACCAAAAGAAGAGAATGTGAGATTCTTACTTCTCCTAACAACCTTCTCTTGATGATTCAAGTATTCTGGAAGATGATATGTTTTCTCTACCATGATCCTTATTTCCGTCTGAGTCCTTGCTAGCAGAGTCCTTAACATCCTTACTTATACTAACAGTCTGTTCAAGGAAATCTAGGTTTTTTTCTATGATGTTCCTCAAAAAGTTTTCACCCTCTTTTCAATACCCAAGAAAATTTATACTTTTTAAAAAATTTTTTTTAAATTTATTTATGATAGTCACAGAGAGAGGGAGAGAGGCAGAGACACAGGCAGAGGGAGAAGCAGGCTCCATGCACCGGGAGCCCGATGTGGGATTCGATCCCGGGTCTCCAGGATCGCGCCCTGGGCCAAAGGCAGGCGCCAAACCGCTGCGCCACCCAGGCATCCCGAAAATTTATACTTTTTAAAAACGTCTGTTATAATTACGTGAATGGAATTCTCAGAAGGAGGGGGAGATATACTAGTGAGGCCAGTCTGCCATCTTCTATTGGCAAGGTCAACCCACTTTGCAAGGTAAAGTGTTAGGTCAAGAACAGCTTAACATATTTCTGAGAGAATTTTCTATAGTAACCAGCTAAACAGAATCCATTAGCCCATTTGGTCTTCTAGGAATTGGTCTCCCTAGAGTCTCTACTCTGGTCCTGGTATCCTCCCCTCTGAAGGATTCAGGGTTTCGTTTTGTAAATGGCAGATTTACAAAGGTAACGCATTCCTGGCCAGAATGGAAGCACCTTGTACTTCCTCAGAGCAGTATAGTGAGAAAAAGCAGCAGATGAAGACAGGACTTGGGACTGAACTTCTGGCTCTATTCTGTATTAACTGCTTCACTCGAATTATGTCCATTAGCTTCTTTAGGTTTCACTTTCCTCATATGTTAAAACTCAGACCATTAGACATTATAGGATCCCAAATGAAGTATGTTCTTCTTTCACAGTTAGGGTCAAACTAAACTGTGTCTGTAAAAGCACCTTGTAAGAGCAGTAAGTATTCAATAGATGTCTGCTTTCTGAAAAAAATGTGCATAAGGATACCGCATGCCTGTCAGGACTCTAATGCTGAATTTCTTTTCCAAGCGCTCAGTCTGTTAGAAGTCTTTGCTCTCGTTTTAGACCCTGGCTACAAAAGTCAGCTGTTGGGCTGCCAGATCGGTTGGTACATGAGAGCGCCTGGCTCTCTCTGGTCACGTTGCCATCTAGCATCTGCTTGCTAGGTGAGGCAATGCGCCTTGAGTGATTTATTTAATATTTTTATGGCTGCAGCTCAGATAATTAAATATAAGAGTTGTGATGGCTGGGCATCCAGAGAGTGCCTCCTTGAATTCTCTTAGGAAACATTTCGAGTAGTACAGAAGATTCCGTTTGGCAATAGCATAATAAGAATGCTTTATGTTTATCTCATGCCTCACTTCCCATGAGCTCAAGCAATGCTGACCTTCCAAATGCACATTAAATTGCAGAAATTTCGGAGAGGCACTTGCAGTGCAAAAAAATAATATTTAAAAGAGGCCTTGATTCATTTCCTGGTGGAAAAATGCAATTTTCCCTCTCTCTCTCTCTTCCACGTTCCATCTCTCCCTCTCTCTCTTCTTTTCTTGAAGAGATTCAAAGAAGAGAGAGCCATGAAAAAGGGTAAATTGGCTTTTAAAATATGCTGTCTAGGGGCACGTGGGTGGCTCGGTTGGTTAAGTATCTGCCTTCAGCTCAGGTTATAATTCCAGAATCCTGGGATCAAGCCCTGGGTTCTTGGGCCCTGCTCAGGGGGGTCTGCTCCTCCCTCTGCCCCTCCCCCCACTCCTTCTCTCTCTCTCTCTCTCTCTCTCTCTCATCTTTAGAAAAATATTTAAAATATGCTTTCTAGTGGCCCTAGGAAGCAACATAAGACAACATTCCAAGTCTTGTATGGACTTCAGTTAAGTCATTTTTAGTTTCATGATTCCCAAGCAGAAACACTTTTAAAAAGAGTTATTTATGCTGGTCAGCTGGATAAGAAGTAGATCTTATCTTAAATTCTACTTTCAAAAGTCTTATTAGGAAATATGTATACCAGATTCCAGCATTTTAATATGGATTCATGATGGCAGTTTTGAACTCACAAAATGCACATGAACAGGAATACATTAAGTGCTACTGTATAAAAAACAGGTGTTTTTTGTTTTTTGTTTTTTTTAGAGTTGCATGAAATGAGACAAAATCCATTTTATTTACAAGAAAATGTACATAGAGCTGGTTACTTTATCAAGTCAAACTCATTTTGGAAGTGGAAAATTCTAAAATCAAACATCCTGGCATATCACGTATTCAGGAAGAGCTCTAAGACGTAGCCAAGGGTGTGGGATGCCTTTACCTGACACACGCCATGCCCGGTGCCCGCAGTGACATGAGCCTGAATCTGCTCTGTTCGTAAGGCCTGTCCCCTGCTCAGCACTTCCCTCTACACAGCACATGATTAGCTGATGCTTCTTAGGGGTAACTCTTAGGAAATGTAGGATCTGGAAAGTCTTCTAAGTCAAAGAAAGATTACATTTTAATTATAATAGATTTAGCATATTTATTGTATTATAATTTTATGAAACCACATGTATACAATGTACATCAGTTCTTGAAATCCTTATGTACGTGTGCTGACTCTCTTAATGTGAATATTAAAATCACTAGACTGTATTTTCTGCCAATGTTGGATAAAAGAAAATTTCACGTATTTCCTAGTTGAAAAACCCAAAGCCCTGAAAAATTCATGGCTATAAACTGGCCTTTTTATATTAGAATTAAGAGCCAATTCAACCATGATGAGAACTAAACTGCTTTATGATATCTAAAAAGATATCATAGGCCATATACTTCAGATTATGGGCAGGAAGAGAACGGTGCACACTCTGATGAAAGGCTTTATATATTTATAGATGATAATTTAACATGATGTTATAACCCTACTGCACATGTCCCACTGCTTCTGGTTAATTCTGTGGTGCTGCACCCATCATGCATTCCTCTGTTTCTTCATTCATTGGTCCCACAGATGTTTACGAAGCAGTGTGAATGTGCTAGGCACTATGCGGGTACCACGAAGATGAGGGTCCCAAGAAACTGGTCTAATGGGGAAGGAAGCCAGCCAGCCAGTCACCAGACACACGAGACAGCCTGTTGCCGTGGTCACGAAGAGACACATGGAATGCTACAGAGACATCGATGGGGGGTAAAGGTTTTCCAGGCAGAGAGGAGCAGGAAGGAAGCAGAGCAAAGGCAAAGCAAGAGGGACAAGGGGTCTGTGGGTCCTGTGCTTTGGGACAAAGGGTATGTGGGTGAGGAATTGCGTAGGGTGCCAGCAGATGAAGCCAACAGGCAGGGGGCCTCAGAAAAGGTGGCCCTGAGACACCACGGCGGGAAATCTGGAAGGGATCTCACACATGGTGGTATAGGCTAAGGTTTTTAAGCAGGGGGTGCCATGATCCAATATATATATATATTTTTAAAGGAAGACCACTTTGGCAGAAGTTCGGAGGACAGGCCATAGTGGAGGGGCCTAGAAACTACATAAACTGACACTTGCAAATGTTTACATTTCTCTTCCATTTGTATTTGACTAACAGTTCATGGCCAGCTTGGAGGTAAACAGGTTTTACTATCAGCACTCAGATCTAGGTATAATGTATGTGACAAGGGCAATATTTTGAAAATATTAAATCAGTGTGTTTTTGTTCTGCTGGAGCCGCCACGCCTGGGGCTCCCCACCCACTAACTCCGGTAGGCTTCCCTCCTGCAGACAAACTGTGGCTCCCGTTAGAAACAGCAAGCTGTCATCATTCAGCCTGGAGACGGTATAACCCTGAATGGCAGCTTTGTGTGGTGAGGGGGGGGGGGGTTCTAAATTCCAGAATTCTCCTTCACCTATTGAGAACCAAATCTGGCCAAGTCACATCATCGAGTCAGACCACAAAGCTCTAGTGCAGACAGCACAGGGGAGGCCCTGTAAGGGCCATTCCCATCAGGCAAGAAACACGAGATCTAAAAACTTTCTGTTGTCGGGGCTGGAGATGGGGGCAGGGGAGGAGGAGGAGGGAGAAAGAGAAGAGAAAGAGGGAGGGACGCCTGGGGGGCCCAGTAGTTGAGCGGCTGCCTTGGGCTCAGGGTGTGATGGGGGTTCTGGGATCGAGTCCCACATCTGGTTCCCCACACGGAGCCTGCTTCTCCCTCTGCCTGTGTCTCTGCCTCTCCCTCTGTCTCTCGTGAATAAATAAATAAAATCTTAAAAAAAAAAAAAAAAAGGAGAAAGAGAGAATGGAGAGAGACAGAAAGGGGAGAGGGTGGTGAGAAAGGGAAATTGAAAAGGGAGTGTCTTGGCACCCTCCCTGTTTCTGGGGAGTACAAAGCCTGAGGGTCAAGGGGGTGGGGGGCTTGTCTCTTGAATCTCAGAGCCCAAATCAGGAAAATGACAGAATTTTCCTAGAACAAGTTGGCACTGCCCCCAGACAGCTTACTAGGCCAGAAAGAGCAGCGTGGGCAGCAGGGTGGGGGGCAGGCAGCTAGGGGTTCAGGGTGGTCCCGCGGTGGCCTAGCTCTGACCCAGACCGGGTGCTGGTGGGAGCCCAGGGGGAACTGCTGCCAGGGCAGGGGGCTCGGGGAACTCCAGGGGCTGAGGGGGCTTGAGGGGCTGGGGAGCTGGGGCGGGGGGGGGGGGGGGGGGGGGCTGGGGGAGGCTGGGGAGCTCGAGGAGCTTGGGGAGCTGGAGGACTCGGGGAGCTCAGGCTGCTGGGGGGCTCAGGGAGCTCGAGGGGCTCGGGGAGCTGGAGGACTCGGGGAGCTCAGGCTGCTGGGGGGCTCAGGGAGCTCGAGGGGCTCGGGGAGCTGGGGGGCTCGGGGAGCTGGGGGGGGTGGCGGAGGGGGGTGCTCGGGGAGCTCAGGGGGCTGGGGGGCTCGAGGGGCTCGAGGAGCTGGGGAGCTCGGGAGGCTCGGGAGGCTCAGGAGTCTCGGCGGGCTCGGTGGCCAGAGCGAGGTCCCAGGCCTGCTCCAAGTGCCCCCCTAGAGACTGACGCCGCCCCACGAGCCCGGCCCCGAGCAGCCCCCTGGCGGCGACCCCGACGGCCCCGCGGACCGTCCCCGAGCAGCCCCCTGGCGGTGACCCTGAGGGCCCCGCAGACAGTCCCCGGGCAGCCCCCGGCCGGCGCGGCGCCCCCGTAGCAGCCCTGGAGGGGCGGCGCTGCTGTCCGCCAGGTTGCAGGAGGGGATGCGGACAGGCTCCCTCCCTCCGCAGTCTCGGGCTTGCGCATGACGTCATTCTCTGCAAAGACGAGGGGGGCCTGGCCCCCACTGTTTGCTCCTCTCCGCCACCAGTGCTCAGTGCCCAGGGCTCAGAGCCTGGAGAAAGGGTCAGAAACCGACCCGGGTGGGGCCCTTTCTATAGAGCACCCGAGGGGAGGGAGCGTTCTCCGCACCCACATTGTACTGCTCGTAGGATTTTTAGGAGGAGAAGATGTTGTTTTGTTTTTGTTTTTTTTTTTTTAATTTTTATTTATTTATGATAGTCACAGAGAGAGAAACAGAGAGAGAGAGAGAGAGGCAGAGACACAGGCAGAGGGAGAAGCAGGCTCCATGCACCGGGAGCCCGATGTGGGATTCGATCCCGGGACTCCAGGATCGCGCCCTGGGCCAAAGGCAGGCGCCAAACCGCTGCGCCACCCAGGGATCCCGGAGATGATGTTATATTCTAACCAGTCACTCGTAGCTCATCACTGGTTCTTTTTTTAAAAAGGTGGACACGAGGCACGGGCCATCTGGGGGAATTACTAAGGCTTTTTTTTTTTTTTTAAGATTTTATTTATTCATGAGACACACACACACACACACAGAGGCAGAGCCACAGGCAGAGGGAGAAGCAGGCTCCATGCACGGAGCCCGATGAGGGACTCGATCCCGGGACTCGATCCAGGACTGGATCCCAAGTCTCCAGGGTCACACCCTGGGCCAAAGGCAGGCGCCAAACCGCTGACCCACCTGGGGATCCCCTAAGTCATTTTTAAAGAACTTTTTTAAAAGACCAGAAAAACCGTCTTAGCGCTTTACCTCCTCTTTTCCAGTTTGTCAATTCTAATGCCCAATCTTCATGGTTTTAATTGTATTTTATTTATTTATTTTTAAAAGTTATTTTTATTTTTTAAAGATGTTATTTATTTACGCATGAGAGACATATACAGAGAGAGGCAGAGACACAGGCAGAGGGAGAAGCAGGCTACACAGAGAGCCCGACATGGGACTCGATCCAGGGTCCCCAGGATCACGCTGGGCTGCAGGCAGCGCTAAACCGCTGCACCACCGGGGCTGCCTGGTTTTAATTGTATTTTAATTGTATTTTCGCTCTTCTCTCAGAGAGCTTGCTAATAATTGCATCAGGTGAGTCTACTTTCCAGAACTACCGTTCCAATGGAAGGCAGAAACAAAGTCAAAAGCTATTGTGATCATGACATCAGCCTCTCTGCCCGTTGCAGCAGCCCCATGGCATTTTTATGAAGAGGCAATACTCTTGCAGGACTTTTTCCTCCTTTAACGGAGACAGGGAATGATTCTGGCTAGATCCTGTCCAAGGCCTTTGACAGTATCTGAAAAAGAATCCACTCCAAAATCAAGAGCCTGTTTGGGACGGGCTGAAAACATCGTTGGGTTCATAATAAAAATGAATCCCTCCATCCTTAACCATAGAAGATTTATACCGCCTCTATGCATCATTGAAATTCTAGGTACATTGAGGTTTGATTAAGTCGAGAATGACTACAAGGGGCAAACACTTAGCTTGATATTGCGAAGGGAAGCTCAGTGTGAGGCTGGCACATCAGGTTTTCTGTTTACCCCTAAGGCTGGTGCGGCAATGACTTCAAAGTTTGATGGTGTCTTTTTTTTTTTTTCTCCCCTTTTTCTTCTTTCTTTCTTTCTATTTTTTCTCCCTTCAAAGATGTTGAGCAGCAGGCTAATGGATCCCCAGCAGGGTGCAAAGACAGCAGAAAGCACAGGAATCAGATGTCAATGTGTTCCTTCAAGATACCCTGCTAGGACAGAGCTAACTAACCGGGCTTTAGTCTTCTCTTGGGGCACACGCTCTGATGGTTCGCGGCCCACTCTGGACTTCCTATACGCTTCCTGATTAAAATGCTGTCACAGATAAATCATGACTTCTGCCTGTTAGGACCATTTACTGTTCTCTTTAAAGAAGAGTTTGGAACCATCAGATTAAAAAGATGAGGCAAGTTCTGGAGAATTATATACTCACTTGTAGATATATGTAGCCCAGTGTGTCATAGCTCCCTACCCTGTAACTACTCATGGATCGGGGAGGGTTCACTGCATGTTCCCTCCCTACGCACTGCTTTGTTGACATGTTTTTATCTATTTTCTGACAGTCACTTCCAGTCAGACAGTAGATTACTGAGTTAACTTCCTAATGAATAGATTTTAAGAGGATTGGAGGAATTAGCATGGTTTTCCTTCAACACAGGGGCAGATTGACTGGAGATTGAAGTTGTCTCAGGGATGAGGTTCAATTTTAAATGCAATGGGTATCCAAAATGTAGTTTGTGTGAGTTCCCACCTAGGCACACAAATAAGTAGCCCTTCAGGTGCCTGAAACTAGTAGTAATCTACCACTTGGCTTGGAGGAGGGACAAAACTCAGCAAACTGGGGTGAAAGAGGAAAGTGCTCGATCTGATTTCGTATTTGATAAGCACAACCTTTTCAAAACCATGAAGTGAAACCAATTTAACCTGTGAAAGTCAATGAAGTCAAAAACAATCTACAGAATGGGAGAAGGTATTTGCAAATGTCTTATCAGATAAAGGGGTGGTATCCAGAATCTATAAAGAACTTATCAAACTGCACACCCAAAAAACAAATAATCCAGTCAAGAAATGGGCAGAAGACATGAACAGACATTTCCCCAAGGAAGACATACACATGGCCAACAGACGCATGAAAAGATGCTCCACGTCCCTCAGCGTCAGGAGAATACAAATTGAAACCAGAATGACATGCCACCTCTCACCAGTCAGAATGGCCAAGATGAACAAATCAAGAAACAACAGATACAGTGAGGATGAGGAGGAAGGGGACCCTCTCACACTGTTGGTGGGATTGCTGCAAACTGGGGCAGGGCAGCCACTCTGGAAAACAGTGTGGAGTTTCCTCAAAAAAATTAAAAATAGAACTACCCTACAATGCAGCAATTGCACTACTAGGTATTTATCCAAAGGATACAAACAGAGTAATTGAAAGGACACCTGCACCCCAATGTCTATAGCAGCAATGTGTACAATAGCCAAAGTATGGAAAGAGCCCAGCTGTCCATTGGCAGATGAATGGATAAAGAATTTGTGGGACACACACACACACACACACACACACACACACAATGGAATCAGCCATCAAAAAGGATGAAATCTTGCCATTTGCAATGATGTGGATGGTATTATGTTGGGTGAAATAAGTCAGTCAGAGGAAGACAAATACCATATGATTTTGCTCACATGTGGAATTGAAGAAACAAAATAGATGAACATAGAGGAAGGGAAGGAAAAATAAAATAAGACAACAACACAGGGAGACAAACCATGAGACTCTTACCTCTAGGAAACAAAGTGAGGGCTGCTGGTGGAGAGGTGGGTGGGGGGAGGGGGTAACTGATGGGCATTAAGGAGGGCACTAGACGTAATGAGCACTGGGTGTTATATGCAACTGATGAATCACTAAATTCTATCTCTGAAACTAAAAATACACTATATGTTAATTAAATTGAATTTAAATAAAAAATCAAAAGAAAAAAAAATCTGTCCTAAAACCATATTTGTACCTACTGCTCAGCTGCATCTCCACCCCTGCTTCCAAATTCAGTCCTCCAGCCCCAGGGCTCCGGTTAGCCTCCACCCTCACTAGGGGGCATCTCTCCACGCTGCTCCCCCTGGCACAGGGATTCCACCTCTCTCCATAAGTATTTGTTTGCCTCAGGCTCTACACGAGGTTTCTTGCCACCCAGACCACTCCACCTTGGGGTCAGAGCCCTGGCCGGGAAAAGGAACATTCTCTGTCTCATACGTACTATCCTGTATCCTTTTGCCCTATGCCCAGACTGAGCCAGCAAGGCCACCCTGGATTCTTACGCTCTATAATTCAGACCATGTCATTTCAGATCAATCCCTTTTTGGGATGCCTGTCACCTGTGTACTTTCTCATTTGCTTTTTAACCCCTCAGACTCTCTATTATTGCAGTTTCATGTTCAAAACCCCAAACTGGCCTTTCAGCAACAGCCTGAGTTCTTGCAGACATTTTGCCTCAATGACCAATGTCACATCAATGACTTCCCTTGCTTGGTGAGTTATTTTGTCAAGGCTTTGTATCTTTGCACTACTGGTGATTCCTGCCCACTGGCTCATTCCATTTCACTCCTGGAGCACAACAGTTAATGTCAAATTACCCAGTTAAATAATGGACAACCCCTAAGCCCCCAACTGCGTGAGATGGAACAAAATAGGGACTCTCAGAGAAGGACAGTTAAAATACTTCAACAAAGTTTCAGTTTGAGGGCTTTTGGAAATATTGGTTTCAAAGATTTTAAAGAATTTACAACTAAAATTTGTAAGTGCTATTTTTCAGTTTAAATTGAAGTGGCTTCCTTTTCAACCTGAAGATTTCAAAGTATTTAATAGGAAGTATCAAATAAGCCCAAATGATTGTGAATCAGTACCAAAACAATGAAATTAGCATGGAAAAGCACATGAGAATCCTTTCCAGCATTTACTGTCACTAATCACACAGGAAGGATGTACGGACTTTGGGTCCATTCCAAAGTAGCTTTTTTTTTTTTTTTTAATTTAAATTCAATTTGCCAACATATAGTCTAACACCCAGTGCTCACCCCATCAAGTGCCTGTCACCCAGTTATCCCATCCCCCCATGCACGTCCCCTTCTGCAACCCTTTGTTTGTTTCCCAGAGTTAGGAGTCTCTCATGGATTGTCTTCCTTTTTAATTTTTCTCCACTCAGTTTTCCCCTTGCCCCATGGTCCCTTTCACTGTTTCTTATATTCCACATATGAGTGAGACCATATGATAATTATCTTTCTGTGATAATACCCTCAGTTCCATCCACATCAATGTAAATGGTGGGTATTCATCCTTTCTGATGGCTGAGTAATATCCCATTGTATATAGACCACATCTTCTTTATCCATCATCTGTTGAAGGACATCATGGCTCCTTCCACAGTTTGGGTATTGGGGACATTGCTGCTATGAACACTGGGGGGCAGGTGTCCTGTTGTTTCACTACATCTGTATCTTTGGGGTAAATACCCAGTAGTCAATTGCTGGGTCGTAGGGTAGCTTTATTTTTAACTTCTTGAGGTACCTCCACACTGACTTCCAGAGTGGCTGCACCAGCTTGCATTCCCACCAACAGTGCCAGAGGGTTCCGCTCCAAAATAGCTTTGCAAACTAATAGCAAAAATTTATCAGTCCCACAGTTACAAGTCTTCATCCTCCTAAGCTTTACCCACAGTAAAAGGAATTTATTAATGGCAAGAATTCATCCCATTTAGTGCATAACTGTGCATAGGAAACTGAATAAATTATAAATTATTCAATATGAGTAGTCAGGGTGAATTTAGCAAAGCAAGATACATGTGACCCAACAGCTATGGGCTTTATACTTGGGGGCCCAGCATAAGCCAAGATACCAGAGGAACAAGGGTGGGAGGAGCCAGTGGGAAGAAAAGGGAGTTAAGGATCCTCTTATAATAAAGAATACATCACTCTTGATTTTTTCGCCTAATCTTTCATTATTAAACAAAAGCACATTATGTGCCATTTATAACTAAAATGATCTATTTTAGATTATTTTAAAACTTTGTCTCATTTTTATGCTATCATGTATTTAATGCCTAACATAAAACAAATAAATTTATTTTTGGTGTTTATAGTCACTAAAAAGTTACATTTCCATCTTCAAGACAGTAATCTAGGTTTTTTTTTTTTTTTTAGCATAATGTGACAGGGCTCAGCAGCTCCTAAAAGTGCTGAAAATGAAGTGGTAGATAGATAAGCCTGAAACTTAATGGTTGTGAGGTCCTTAAAAAACAATACTGTGTTTTTAATGGAGTTACACAGAGTGAGAAACTAAAGTGGTTTTGCTTTCTCTGCATGTGTTTCTCACTTTGAAGTTAGAAAAGCAGCTCAGTCTGATGGAGCGAGGTAGGGGGTAAAGAACTCGCCAGGTTTTACACATGAAAGCAAATGCTTAGTAGTAGAATTAAAAGCCAATGTACACTAAACTGTTAGTGTTAACTGATGCCAACCCTAATCTATACTCAAAAAGTGGAGTGTGAACATTCAAAAGCCCGTGACACTTGTCTCCTTGCCAGGAGCAGGGTCCCGAACCCCAGGCGGCAGAGCTGGAAACCATTAGTGCACCCCGCTCAGCAGAATTCAGTGGTCAGCATTTGTCACATGCATCTCAGAGAAAGGCTGGGTTTTAAGATGGAAGGTTCTTTGAAAACCCTGTGGCTCAGAACAGAGAACCATGTCTCCTAGTTTCGTGGAACTCTTCTATCTCACATGATATGAATAGAAGTAAAAGAAACGGTACAAAAAGAAAGAAAGAAAGAAAGAAAAGAAAAAGATTTCCACAGCCAAATGTTAGAGAAATTTGGAATTAATCAAGATTAAATATGATTCTTTACCGAAGGACTCTGAGCTCTAGCAGGCTCCCTGGTAGTTGGGGCTGAGAGCTCTCTTTGAGGAACTATTAGGCTACTGCTGGATACTTGTGTTCCATGGGCGCGGCTTGGGAAACACTGAGCTAAAACCTTACTGACCCTGCTATATAGATGAGGGCATCGAGGCCTGTGGCCATCATGTCCTAGAAGGCGAACTCAGGTCTCTGGCCTCCTAGCACCAACTTTTCCTAAGAGGTGGTCAGAAATCTGAGAAAAGACTTGGCTGCAGCCCGTGGGGCCATGGGCCAGCAATACCCATGCCCGGGAAGGGTATGCTAACTAAACCTTCTGAAAGTACACACGCTCTTCTCTCGTGGCTCAGGACACGCAGACCCTCCCAAATCATGATTACCTGATACAGAGGCATGCAGATGCTATCAATCCACTCCAATTGCAACCGAGGCAGTTCATCTTTCCGGTTCCGGTCAAAAATAGCCTAGAATGGGGGAGGAGAAGCTTGCTTTATTACACTCAAGTATTTTACAGTGCTTTGTCAAACACTTTGCCACAATGATCCAATTTTTACCAACTGAACACTTCACAAATCACAATCAACCTTTACATGTACTTTCTTTTCCTCTATCTATGATGAGAAATAAAGTATTTTCACCTCTTTTTTTTATGAGATTTGTGAGTGAATTTATTTGAACTTTATAGCACGCAACTCCTTGGGGCCAAAATCTGCCTTCAGATATAGGTAATGGCCACTAAATCAAGTCATCAGGTCACTGGGAATTGGGTACAAGTCAAGGGGAAGGGGATACGTTTTATTGCCACAAAAATAATGCAGGCTTTTATTTTTATAGTGACAGAAGGTGGGATAGATTAGAAAAGATTTTTAAAGCAGTTTCATTTTAAATAGAAACTATTTGTATTAATTTTTCCGGGGGAGGGGGGTGTTGGTTTGACAACTCTGTGTGTTTTTCAATAAGATTCTGTTATTAATAAAATCCTAATTTTTTAAAAATCTATCATTGGATGGATGATGTGATAGGTACCCAAGCTCTCCTCATTCCCAGCCTTTAAACTTCATGGTATTATAATGTCTAAAAAATTTAGGTATATCTTTTCGAGGAAAATTAGTGACCTGTCCGTGGGGCAGACATGAAAAGGGAACCAATCGGTTGGGATTGGGGCCAACACAGATTCTTGAACACCCGCTGCCAGTTCTGGTCCTCTCTCTGCTACCAGGGCGCCAGGCCAGGGTCTGAGGAGCGACCCTTCCCTGCATGCTGTCTTGCAGGCGGCTTGGCCTGCTGTCCCCAGAGATAACGGGCAGCACCCACAGCACTCTGGCATTCGCAGAGGGTGTGAGGGCAGGTCTAAGGTGTCCCCTTGGTCGGGAGGTGCTGGAAAAGCGTAGGGATGCGGGTGGAGGGGGGGGCACAGAAATCATGAGCTGCCCAGGCGCAGGAGGAGACAGGAGGGTGCTGCCCAGGGAGGCATCTCGAAATCAGGAGGGAGGTCGCTGACTGCCCCAGACTCTGCTCGTCCTGGTCTTGCAACGTGAAATGCGAAACACCAGGAAAGGGGACTGGGATCTGGAGAAGACGGACACGGGCCGGGCCGGGGAAGGGAAGGAGCAAGCCTTGTAACCTGGCAGGAGTCTTTGGCCGACGTGGTCCTTTAACAGTAGTATTCTCTTACCTACTCTCGAGCTCTCTATGTTATCTGACTTTTTTTTTTTTTTTTTTTTTTTTTTACTTTCTTGCTGTTTCTGGTGCACAGAATGGATTTTTTTTTTAATTCAGTGGATTTTAGTATATTCACAATTAGTTGTGTGCGACCGTTACTACAGTCTATTTTAGAACATTTTAATCACCCCAACAAGAAATCTCATACCAATTAGCAGTCACTCCTCATTCTCCCCAAATCCCCAGGCTTTGGTGGCCGCAAATCTCTTTTCTGTTTGTATAGATTTAGCTTTTCTGCACATTCTTACCAATGGAAGCGTCCGGTACATGGTTTTTTGTGACCAGCTTCTGTCACCGAGCGTGATGCTTTCCGGTTTCATTCCTGGAGCATTCATCAGCACTTCATTCCTCTTTGTGACCAAATGCTGCTCCACCATACAGTTATACTACATTTTATTTATCCATTCCCCAGTTGATGGGCAGTTGGGTTGTTTCCACTTTCGGGCTATTATGAGTACTGCTGCCGTGAACATTCACGTTCAGGTTTCCATGTGGCTGTACATTTTCCTTTCTCCTGGGGATATACCTAGAGGCAGAACTGCTGGGCCATGTGCCCGGTCTAACATTTAATGTTTTCATGAGTTGCCAAACTGTTTTCCAAAGCAGCTGCACCATTTTATATTCCCACCAGCAGTGTATGAGGTTCCAATTTCTCCACATCCTCCTCAGCACTGGCCATTGACTGTCTTTTTAATCATAGCTAGCCCCTTGAAGTGGTATCTCACTGTGGTTCAGTTTGCATTTCCCTGATGACTAATGATTTTGAGCATCTTTCTCCATGTGCTTATTGGCCATCTGTACATATTCTTTGAAGAAACATGTATTCAGACCCTTATCCTTTTTAAAAAATTGGGTTGTCTTTCTGGGAGTTGTTAATAGTTCTCTATATATTTCAGATGTCAGGCCCTTATCACATATGATTCACAAATAATTTCTTCCATCCTGTAGGCTGTTTTTTCATTTTCTTGATAGTGTCCTTTAAGATGCAAAGTGTTAAGTTTTAATGAGGTCAAATTTATCTTTTTTTTTTTTTTTTTTTTGCGCTTTTGTATCTCTTGGGCTTTTGGTGTCATAGCTAAGACATCATTGCCAGATCCAATCCAGATTTACACCTTGTTTTCTCCTAAGAGTATTATAGTTTTAGCTCTTACATTTAGGTCTATGATCCACTGTGAGGTTATTTTGAGGTTTGGTGGGAAGCAGGGGTCTAATTTAACTCATTTGCAGTGGATAGCTTACTGTCCCTGCACTGTTTGAAAAGACTAGCACCCCATACACCGCCCTCCCTGCAATTGAAATTGTCTTAGCATCCTGTTGAAAATCACTGCATCACCCTGTTGACCATAACTATAGGAGTTTATTTCCAGACTAGTTACTTCTCAATAAATGTTTTTGAGTAGAAGTGTGAGATAGTACATTGTCCTGTGCTTTCCTGTGACAGCACTGTGCATCTTGTAGTTGATTATGAGTGATTTTTTTTATTTTTGAAGATTTTATTTATTCATTTGAGAAGGAGAGACCGCGTGTGAGAGAGCAAGCATGAGCCAGGGGCAGGGGGAGGGGTGGTGAGAGGGAGCAGAGGAAGAAGCAGGCTCCCCACAGAGCAGTGAGCCCAATGCCGGACTTGAGCCCAGGACCCCGGGATCACAACCTGAGCCAAAGGCAGACGTTTAACTGGCTGAGCCACCCAGGTGCCCCAGGTGACTGTTTATTTAATGTCTATATTTCCCATCAGTTGACAAGCTTTGGGGAAGGGCAGGGAAGATGGTGCTTTGCTCATGGCTGGATGCACGGTGCCCAGCTTCATGCTAGATACCTGGAGGTGCTCAAGCATGTTTTATTAACCGACTCACTGCTTCCACTATTAACTCTTTGGTTACTCTAATGACCTTTAGGATCATCACACCTGGTGGGGGCTCCCAGACAATTTTCTTCCTAAATATCAAGGAATCACAGACACAGCTGGTGTCACCTCTGGGTGGATGCATTTCCAGACATTTCTGGAAAAGGACTAATGAGAAATAGCCCTGCCACAGCAGCCAGGAGACTGTCATCAGCAATGTTAAGTAGCCTTTTGTGAGGGGAGACTAGCATTTAGTGCTATGCTTCCACCTGCAAAATTAATTTCATTTCCGTCTTCAGAGAAAGCCTTACCTGAGCCTCCAGACAAAGGCTCCTTAGTGCTGCGTCACTGCACCTGCCAGCTCGCCAGTGCTGGCAACTGACTCATATTTTTTTTTTCATTTAATTAAATGACCTGTGGTATTGCTGCTTTATCAACCCTTCAGAGGACGCCTCTGAAACAGTTTTTTTTTTTTTTAAGTGGAGGAAAGCTTTAATTTGAAAATAGGTATGTAGCTGAGAGAAATGTGGGTTATATGAGGTTTTACAAATTAATTATGTTTCCCAATCTAGTATCTTTATTTTTATAGCCAAATCTGGTGATACCACCAAAAAAGAATAAAAGGAGGTTCTGGAAACAATATAAATAGATGTTGCTTAGGAAACTGAAACACTGGGTGAGTGTTCTAACCTATGCAGTCATCTCACCTTTTATAGGTAAACAACAAATTAGGAATAGTCAAAATTAGCAAGGCTGTGAGGTGTGACTTGAAGTAGGTGAAGCTGTTTATCCAGGAGCTAGTTCTGCTGCATTTCCTTGCTTTTAAATGTCAGCGAAGAAAGGCGTCCTAAAGCTTGAAGATCATATAAATACCTCTAAATGTTCAATACTCGGTTGACTTAAATCCTCATAAACAGACATTCTTGACAATTGACAACTGAGCTGCACTGAATCTACTGCGCTGGGCCAGCTTTACAATACTTTGCACCACTCTTTGAGTTGTTGGATGGTGTGTGTTTTTTTTTTTTAATTTTTATTTATTTATGATAGTCTCACAGAGAGAGAGAGAGAGGCAGAGACACAGGCAGAGGGAGAAGCAGGCTCCATGCACCGGGAGCCCGATGTGGGATTCGATCCCGGGTCTCCAGGATCGTGCCCTGGGCCAAAAGCAGGCGCCAAACCGCTGCGCCACCCAGGGATCCCATGGATGGTGTGTTTTTAACTAACCATACCTTACAAATATAAAGAAGTCACTCCCTCCTTGTGGGTGGTGATGGAAGCATTTATGTCTTTGGTCTTGTTTGAGCAAAAACAACATTATCCTGAGCCTACAGTAAGCATTCTCAACTAATAATTGAATGGATGAGTCCAATAAAAATAGCATTTCAGTCAACAGAACCTAGTTCCCCAAGTGAAACCTTTCATTCTCAAACAAAGAAATGAAACAGAGATTTGTAATGATTTGGATTTGAGGTTTTGGAAAGTTTGAAATCGGAAAATAAAATCCAGGACATCCATTGTTTACTGCAGCTGTTCATTCTCGCTGCTCAAGGCTGGACAGCTGGCCTTCAACTTTTGTCTGTATTTCTATTCCATAGTAGCTACTGATCACATAAGAAGCACCAGCACTGGGCTTTGAGCTACTCAAATGCCACTCTGCACATCCTCCCTTGTGCCTACCTGTCCCACTGTGAGAGCTCAGGAAAACCTGGGAATAAGAGTATTGAATGTTGAAGTTTATTAAAGTTTTTTTTTTTTAATCCTGCAATTAGCCAGAACCTTACTCTTTGGCAGGCAGTTAGCTTTTTTTTTTTTTTCTTTTTAAAGATTTATTTATTTATTTATTTATTTATTTATTTATTTATTTATTTATGAGAGAGAGAGAGGGAGGCAGAGACCCAGGCAGAGGGAGAAGCAGGCTCCATGCAGGGAGCCCAATGTGGGACTCAATCCTGGGACTCCAGGATCCTGCCCTGGGCCAAAGGCAGGCACCAAACCGCTGAGCCACCCAGGGATCTCGAAGTTTATTAAAGTTTTAAACTTTCAGGAATGCTTCCTTAACTCCACTTTCAGTCTTTCCCACTTTCAAGTTGTGATTTGGAGTTACTTTTGAAAATGTCATTCCAAAGGGTAAATATGTCATAATAAAAAGATGGACTTACTGAAGGAGTGAGTTTGAGTTCTGCTCTCTCCCGATCTCCTTGCTCAAAGAACTCACTGGTTACAAGTTCGGCCACCTAAAACATACAGATACTTAATTTATGGTTATGTATAATTTATCATAAGATTATTTTCAACACAGATAATCATTTAAACAGCGTTTGAAGAAGTATGTTAACCTTTTCTGTTTCAAGTTATTACAGACTTTAATCAATGAAACTGATTTCCTTTTAATTAGAAGAACTTGTGCAAGGTATTTTCAGATGCATGCTAGGAGATCATCTCTGACAGTACAGATTCCATATTCAGGGTGAGGTACTGGGTTGGCACCTTCAAAGTAGGAAATGTTCTTATTGCAGAAAAATAAAGCAAATAGTACCTAAGAGTAATTTTTGTTTTATAATATACTTGTAATATATTTTATAATATACTTGTAATAATAATTGATCATTGTTAGGCTAAAGAGACGCTTCTCCAAGCCCTGTGCTTATGATAGCTTATGTGAAGCATAATGATATAACAGAGAAGTGTTAAACAGGTATTTTCAACAACCCTCTAGTGTGCATATAGGAAATCTCTGAGATGAACTCGCTAGATTTACAAAATTTGGAAGAGCAGGGGGAAAAAATCCCAGAAAATTTGATGGCAAGAAGATCTAGATTCCCAGACTCGTTTTTCCTCTATTCCAGGCTCTTATAAGATGAAGTTCTAAGGTGTGGAAAAGGCTAGAATGGTTTAATTTTGGTCAAGTGGATAGAATCAAGATAATTTACCTAAGCATTCTCTCTCAAGAAATTCTGTCAACTATTAATCATAACCATTGATAAAACATAAAAACATCTCTCTGTCTCTCTGTCTCTTACACACACTCCCCCACCCCCGAGAATAGCAGGTATATAGCTCATTTATTTAAAAAATAGAATATATAGTCAGTTCAGATTTTCAACATTTCTAATAAGGAATATGAGTACCTTTTAGACATTCAATAGCATAAAACTAGTTGGAACTGGCTCAATTTTTCTAGGGTCTGATTCACTTCTCTCTCTCTAGTCTCAGCTACTACCTTTCACATTAGCACTCCAGACCTCTCTCTCTGTCTCTGGCCTTCCTTTAAAAAAGAAATGGTCCCCTAAGGGCCTGCCCTCATTTATTCAGCTCCCAGAACACTCTCTCAGATTGCTCTGAGGTGGGTCTTACGCACTAAAGAATACAAATGTGCACACCAGGCCACCCCAAGGTAGGAGTCCTGTGTAGGTCTATAGCCCCTGGAAAGCGAAGAAATTAAAACAAAATCCTGTCCTTGATCTTTCTAAAGTGGTCCTGGGTATCTCCCCTGTGCTTCTTTCACGGCTCAACTTGTACCACTGTTTCATTTGTACTTAAAAACCCAATCAGGAACATTAAGTGGCTCCTGATTGAATTTTTTATTAAAGAAGGAAATTGAGATGCTAATCAGGCCTTGGGGGATCACTGGGGAAACCCACATGCTTAGAGTCATGTTTGTGAAGAAGGAAAAATGGAATAGGCACCAAAATCTGCAAGGAAATGTTAAAAAAATCAACATCTAGGAAATTAGAAATATTTTTATATTTTTGAAAGAAGGTTCCATTGTTTTTGTCCAAATATTTCCTAAAACCATAGAAGTGAGTATGTTTTTGAAAACATTTTAACCTATTCAATTTAGAGACAAACACAAATGAGATCTCCAGTTTAGAGGTGTGACAAGATTTTTGATGGAAATGTTTGGAAAATCATGGTTTTGTGTTTTATTTCCCTGAACTCCTGGGTTTCTGCACATCCTAAAAATAAAGTATTACTTACATCAAAGCCTAAGAAGCCTAAGAAGCCACCTTCAAGTGGCCAGTGGGCCTCCCAAATTGGTCTAAAATATCAATGCAGAAACTCTTTATCCTGTCCTTTTCTTGCTTCTAAGTGGGCTACTGCTCCATTAGTTGTTGACACTCATCTCACTGGGGTTTCTGAAAGTCCTGACACATCAGACCTCATCCCATTCTCTTTCCAATCTTCTCTATTTTTTCCCTGGTCCCCTGAACTTTCTGCCACTCTCCACTCTTCCGCTTCTTTCCATCCCAATCAGACTGGCCACCCCCACTACCTATACCTTTCCCCCAGACTTGGAAGATACCTACCTCTTCTCTGTTTCCAAACTTTACTATAGGGGAGCCTTCGCACATGGGGGAAGTGAAGAGTGGGCAGAGATGTACAAATAAGCTACTCAACCATGCAAGTTCTCCCCACTTACCCTGCTGTCTATAATTTCAAATGTGTTGCACTAAAACGAAAACTGAGGATCACTTGGAGGAGAGCTATTTATTAGAAGAGAACTTTGTAGGAAAACTGCCCAATCTGTACTGGAATGTGATAGGAGCAAAGAAATAGGCTTTTCTTTGACTTAAGCAACTGAAATTTGAGAATGTATTTGTTACTGCGACAAAGCCTACTGAAGTTTGGCCTAACACAAAAACTAGTATGGAAATGAGGTGTTGATGTTAAAAGAAAAAGAAATTTTAAAAAAGGAAGAAAAATATAAGAAGATCCTGAAATATGTGGTGCCAACAGTGTGGGGACCAGGTATAAGACAGTGAGGAAATGTTGTGGGAGGCTGTGAGGATGATGGCCCATGTTACACAGTGGCAAAATATTTTGTACAATTCTCACTGAAATAAAGCAAATAATGTATCTAATGAATTTACAGCCTTAGGGGAAGAGATTGGAAAACAAATGTTAGAAGCATGTGATGATTGCTGTTGACAGTTTTGCTAAGTATTATAAGAAGTGAGCTCAGAAAAGAATTGATGGCAGGTTTATATAATCAGGAATGAAAAGGAATAGAGAGAGTCACAAATTCAGTCTTCATTTTCAGGGATGGAAGATGAAGCTGCTTTTGACTCCAAACTGTAAAAATAAAAATTGAGATACATTTTGAATGACTAAGGCTGATCAAGACTCAGCCTTGCAGGGTGCCTGGCTGGTCAGTCAGTGGAGCGTGTGACTCTTGATCTCAGGGTTGTGAGTTCAACCCCATCCTGGGTGTAAAGAGTACTTAAAAATAAAATCTAAAAAAAACCCCACAAAAAACAACTCAGCTTTGCAACAAGAATCAAAGGTGTGGCCAGTGCCCTCACAGTTAAGACCTCTGAACGAATTGGGCGGTACACAGGATATCCCTTCAATTGTACAGAACGGCCCAGAGAAATGATTTTGCTACATGGTTCTTTCACTGGCATCTGTTAGGTCCCAAATTCTAGCAATTGGGTCATGAAAGAGGAAGAAAGAAGTACACATGTTACTTTTCTTTGTTCTTGAAAACAAGGAAGCAAAGAGATAGAGCAGAATTAAGAAATCTATCTGGGCAGCCCGGGTGGCTCAGCGGTTTAGCGCCGCCTTCGGCCCAGGGCATGATCCTGGAGACCTGGAATTGAGTCCCACATCGGGCTCCCTGCATGGAGCCTGCTTTTCCCTGGGCCTGTGTCTCTACCTCTCTCTCTGTGTGTCTCTCATGAATAAGTTAAAAAATCTTTTTTTTTTTTTAAAGAAATCTATCTAGAATACAACTATGGATGTAGTTATTGGCAAATGGAAATGACTAGAATCAAAGACATAAGAAGCTGACTAATATCCTAATATCTAAGAGACCTATGGTGCCAAAAATCCCATAGGACTGGGACTACTGGGATCCCTGGGTGGCACAGCGGTTTGGAGCCTGCCTTTGGCCCAGGGCACGATCCTGGAGACCCGGGATCGAATCCCACGTCGGGCTCCCGGTGCATGGAGCCTGCTTCTCTCTCTGCCTGTATCTCTGCCTCTCTCTCTCTCTCACTGTGTGCCTATCATAAATAAAAAATAAATTAAAAAAAAAAAAAGGACTGGGACTACTTAAAACCTAAAATAAGTCTTGAGTCTTCAATCTTCTTTGAGTGGGAAACAGGTTAGAAAAACTGCCTGGCCTTTGGATATAGCCAAGGACAATGGAAAAGGGATGATTTCCCAGGATAGATCATGGATAGGCCATGGATAAGGATGACAGGGGAGCATCTCCCAGGGAATCAGAGCCTGCTACAGAGTGGATGGCTTCACAGTGAATGCCCAGTGGGATTTTGGAATTACTGTGGCTCTCTAACTGCCAAATGTTGGCCATCTCTTCCCCTTCCTGAATGGGAGTCTTATGAGGAGTATTTCGTGGTTTGGGTGTATGTCAGATGTTGTGTTTGGGGTGTGTGTGTAGGTCTTTAATTTGCATCTGGACCAGAGATCCTGGACTTTGAGCTTGATACCATGATGAATGGGACATTTGGGTCATTTCCCTTGAGGAAAAGATGAGTATATTTTGCCTGCAGGAAGGAGAGTGAATCACACTTTTGGTGATTAGAAGGGCAAATGGTGGTAGTCACGTTTTCACTAACTTTCTGGCTTTCTACGTTCTGGGCACACTAAAGGATAATACTTCCTGGTTGAGTAGACTCTTGTGACAAGTTCTAGGCCAATGAATTTCTGGGAAAGGGCATTTACTTGCCAGTGCAAGACACGGTAGGGCCCCTGTCAGAATGATCCAGATGGTAATGCTTCTTCAGCCCCAGTCCAAAATCAGGAGCAGTACCAGCTGACCCTGGATGCACATGTTCATGAACAATATGTTGGTTTTAGCAACTGAGGCTGAGGGATAATAGCTCATTCTGCTGATACATGGGCATCATTTAAAAATACTGATTGATGTATCTGGTGTAAGGTAGTGTAAAGCACTGTAAAGAATGGAGGCTTTGGAGTTTAATCTGCTAGGATTTGAATACCTAGCCGCACCACTTACAAGCTACTTATTCTTTCTAGGCTTCACTTCCCCCATTTGTGAGATAGGGGTAACAACTGTATTGGTTTCCCAGGGTTGCCAGACATGACCACAAATGTGGTGTCTTAAAACAATAGGAATCTAGGGGATCCCTGGGTGGCGCAGCGGTTTAGCGCCTGCCTTTGGCCCAGGGTGCAATCCTGGAGACCCGGGATTGAGCCCCACATCGGGCTCCCAATACATGGAGCCTGCTTCTCCCTCTGCCTGTGTCTCTGCCTCTCTCTCTCTCTCTCTCTCTCTCTCTCTCTGTGACTATCGTAAATAAATTAAAAAAAATTTTTAAAATTAAAAAAAAAAACAATAGGAATCTATTCTCTCATGGTTCTGGAGGTCAGCTGCTCAACATCAGTTCACTGAACAGAAATCACGGTGTTGCCAAGGCCAAGCTCACTCTGAAGCCTCTAGGGGAGAATGTGTCCTCTGCCCCTTTCCAGTTTCTGGTGGCTGCCACCTTCCCTTTGCTTGTGGCTGCATCGCTCTACTCTCTGCCTTGTCTTTACATCCCCTTCTCTTCTTCTGAGTGTGTCATCTCCCTGTGTCTCTTCTAAGGATGCCTGTCATTGAATTTAGGGCTCACCCTAATCCAGGATAATGATGGTGATAATGATAATGATGGTCCTTAACTTAATGACATCTGCAAAGACCCTTTTTCCAACATTTAGAAGTTCCAGAATTTAGGGGCTGATATCTTTGGGTTGCTATTATTCAGCCTACTTAGAGTAACTATACCTAAGTCAAAGTGGGGGGGAGGGGGCTTTGAAATTAGATATTTGGATATTAGATACTTAGTCATAACAATAAATAGTAATAATAATACTTAATAAGTATTATTAATAATACTTAATAGTAAGTATTATTATTATTATTTACTGCTATATGAAATCTATTTTATTTTCCCTAAAATATTGAGACTTAAGATACCAAGTTACTATTTCATACCCTATACAGTAGGTGTCTCATAAAAATTAAAAAGATATTAATCTCCAAATACTATCAGTAATCAAGAATTTTTTTTTTAGATTTATTTATTTATTCATTCAGAGAGAGTAAGAGAGAGGGGCAGAGACCCAGGCAGAGGGAGAAGCAGGCTCCATGCAGGAAGCCCGATGTGGGACTCCATCCTGGGTCTCCAGGATCACTCTCCAGGCTGCAGGCGGCGCTAAACCGCTGCACCACCAGGGCTGCCCAGTAATCAAGAATCTTAAACTGTGTGATTACTGGCTTGAAAACTATTCTTGTTCTAAACTAACACTTTGGGTAGTGAAACCAGACAGGTGGTAAAGGCATGATTTTTCGTGCAAATTAAGTTGAGTTATTGCACACTTTGGCTAAAGTGATCTGCTTGCCTTTAAAAAGAAAAATAAGGGTGGCCCGGGTGGCTCAGTGGGTTAGCGCCACTTTCAGCCCAGGGTCTGATCCTGGAGACTCAGGATCGAATCCTGCATCGGGCTCTCTGCATGGAGCCTGTTTCTCCCTCTGCCTGTGTCTCTGCCTCTCTCTCTCTCTCTGTGTCTCTCATGAATAAATAAAATATTAAAAAAAAAAGAAAAATAAAATTTCCCTTTGACTTCCTTTGTTTCTTTTTCCCTTTTTTTTTTTTTTAAGGTGAGAAAAAAGAGGACCTTGTGCTAAAACTTGATTACCTATTTAAAAACACTGTTTTTGGAACTCTCGCCTTAGGAAGCGGTCAACTTGTTATTTGGATTGAGAGTATTAAGAAAACCTTACAGAATCAGGAATATTATGACTCCGTGGAAGCCCGTTAAAGCATGGCTGTGCGATAAACTATGTCTCTCTCAAGCCTCCTGCTATTTTTTACACCAGGTTAATACTGATGCAAATTGCCTAGGGCTTCAGGGCCTGGGAGTTGGGGTTCTGGGAATATTGCCCCCCCCCTGCCCCCCAGTCCCTCCTCTGCAGAGCCCTGCCATTAATCACCACTTGCCTGTCTGGAGATCTCCCACGGTTTGGTCACGGCTCCAAGGTCACAGGCTGTCATTAACATTGATCTGAAAAACAGAACCAAACAAAACAGCCTGAATAATCTTTTGTCGCATTCCTAAACAAACCCATCCTAGATACATAAATAAATAAAATGGGACTCAGGCCAACTCTCACATGTCTTTTGCTCAACAAGGGAAAGCAGTGTTCACAGTCCCATGTCCAGCCTGTCCCTCCTGTGGCCACACCGCTCAGGAAGACAAAGCTCCACGCACACCCTGGGTGCCCTTTTGTTGAGTCTGTAGCCGATCGAGGAAGGACAGAGCACGACTCTCTCTACCTGAGCTAAGCAAGCCCTGCTTAAAATAATCTCTAATGGACGATGCTCTCTATTCCTGGAGAATCAGCACCGAATAGCTGCCAAACCTCTGCACCGACTTTGCGCTGATGGAGGGGCATGGAGGGCACCCGCAGCAGAGGGGCGAGACCCCCCCGCCCCCCCCCCCCCCCCCCCCCCCCCCCCCCCGCCGCCCCGGAGCGCCTTCATGCTCGCCGGCTCCCCGGAGCTAGGATTTACTGCGAGAGCCACCCTGTTGGCTCCAGTGTATTCCCTGGCTGCAACCATGTTTCACAAGCATAATGAAGAAGAAACACATTCAGCTACAGCTTTCATTAATTTGAGTACATAAGAAAGCATAGCAGGAGGGGAAGCAGGCTTTGGGGGGCAGGTTTCTCTGGGGTTTGATTAGAATTCACCCTGAACCATGGATATAAAAACGTGGGGAACAATTTAAATTGTCGATAGCTCTGGTGCTCATAATCTGATGTGATGGGAGGTGGGAAAAGCAAGGCACGCCCTTTGTCCAAAATGTGCTTTCTTTGTACTAACGCCAGTGATGACAGGCGAAGAAGGATTGGAGCTGAGAGGCCACATCTTGGCTGGCTCCTTTTGGAAGAAAGGGGGGTGTTGCTGGAGGTCACAGGGCTGTCCTGGTGTCGGGTGTTAACATTTCATACCCTGCCGGACTCCAGTGCCTTGGAAACGTGTCTGCTTCCCAGATGGCAGAGTGTGCCTAGATGGTAGTGGGGTTTGCACAACTTCCCCAGGAAACCCCCCCAGAGCACAGGGCAGAGCGGCAGGTAACAATAGGTCATTCAAGCACCACCAGGCCCACCGCATCAGCAGCCCCCTCCAGGAGTGAGGCAGCATCTAACCCGAAGCACATCTATGCGGAGCAATGCCCTGGTGCATTCTTCGGAGTTGATCTTCTGTGACAAGCACTCTGCTGTGTGCCTGCCTCTGTACGAAGTGCTTGACCCACTAACTACTAACCAAATGAATCTTCTAAACCCTCTGAGGGAGGGGCCCTTATTCCCATTTTATGGGGAGGTAAATGGAGAGGTTAAGTAACTTTCCCAAAGCCAGTAAGGATTCAGGATTGTGTGTTTATCACAAAGCTTCCAGACCCCCTCTTGCTACACTCTGAGGCTTCTCATTTTAGGTTCTGCTGGTACCAGAGGGAGACAAGACTGTAGGTAATGCATCGGACTTTGCAATCTCTCTCCTAGATGGGAAATAATCTCTGTGAGGTTGCCTACTTATACCCTAACTTGGACAACTGCTTAGATTCCATCTGCTTGATAATTCGAGGCTTGCTTCTCAAATTCTTATCACCATCAATCAGTCAGTTAACAAGTGTGTTGAGTATCTGACTAGGTGCTCAGATAGTGGTCATTCTAGTAGGTACCATTAGCTGACCAAGCGCTACAGAGTGACCCAGTCTGCATACGAGGTAGGGATACTATTATTACTCCCATTTTATAAAGCACATAGTGTTTTGCATTCCTTGATCAGACAGGTTAGAAAGTTTACACAGTGAGGAAGTATTAGAGCTGGAGCTGGAATCCATAAAGTCTGAGGGAAGTAGTCTCTGTTTTCAGTGAAGACCCTACAGTGGAGCAGAGCGTTCATACTGCTAAGGGGACTGAAAACAGCCTGAGGGAGGATGGGGCGGGGGTGGAGTCTGAAACTTTCATCCAACTGGCCCTGGAGAGCCTCTTAGGGTTGGGGCTCAGGGGCCACCTGGCTGAAAATTCCAGGCAGAACGTTAGCTGGTGGGTATGAAGAGTCTGGAGAAGGAGAGAAGGGAAGTGGGAGACCAGTCGGAATGAGTGGCTCAGGGCCTGACACGCGGAAGGGCAGGAAGGGCAAGGGGAAGGCTGCGAGATTCCCAAGGAAGAACCAAAGGAGGCGAAGGAGTAGTTCACACCTGACTGCTTCGATCAGGCCCCTAGAAGTGAAAGGCCTTTTCTAGAGTGAGAGAGGAGGGAGGAAGTTACTCCGCAGGTCCGCCTAATGCTAGTGCGTTTGCAGTGGGGTGTGCAGCACTGGGCGCTGGGTGAGCGGCTGGAGCACCGAGGGCCCGGCCGGCTCTGTTCCGGGGGGCTGCGTCCAGAGTCTCCGATGCTCACGGCAGATCATTTTTATCACCCCCTCTTGTATGTGCCAAATCATTTCAACAATAACCTTGTATTCATTGGTATTTTCTTGATTTGTCCTCCGGTTTTAAAACAATTAGCAATGAAAATGAATCAAGATTAATTAAAAAGATATGTATTTGTAGCTCATAAAATAGTTCGTGCAAGAACTGAATTTTGCACTTAACCAGACAAGAAGCACACTTCACACTTTGCCCTCTGTTTCACTGTTTTAAATCTCAACCACTCACAGGAAGCCCAGATGGTCAACACAAAATGACGGAGATGAAGCAAGTCAAGTTCTGGTTCTTTCCTCCTGCCGTCACTGTGCTATCATTGTTTCTTCTGGATATACTGCTTGAAGGCAGGAAGGTGAAGCTCCGTGGGCTCGAAGACATGAACTGCACCCGGAGCAAGCACTAAAGGCTCTGCAGCGTTAGGGGCTCACACCTGCAGTGTGCCCCGCGTGCACCTGCGTCAGGGGCTCACGGGTGACCGCGCACTCCGCAGTTAGCGTTCGGGTACGATATGTATGCAACTAAAGGAGCGGTAATAGCGTGGTGCTTTGAAGCTTTCCTATCAATTATTTTGATACTCAGCAGTAATCTCAGCCACTGTTTAGAACTTACACCAACAAAAGATTTTTCTCAGGGAGAAGTATCTTATCACTGACACTGTTTAGACTGCAGGCATGTGGCACGTGGTGATGATGAAAAGCAGACCGACTTGTAGTTGGTATTGTTTTTATTTTTTAAAGACTTTATGTATTTATTCATGAAAAACAGAGAGAGAGGCGGGCAGAGACTTAGGCAGAGGGAGAAGCAGGCTCCCCACAGGGAGCCCAATGGGGGACTCAATCCCAGGACCCTGGGATCACACCCTGAGCCAAAGGCAGACGCTCAACCACTGAGCCACCCATGTACCCCTAGTTGGTTTTTTATTGCTGTTTTTAAGTTCTCTAAGACAGTGGTCCCCTGGAACATCCCCTGCCCCTCAGTGTACAGGTCAGAGTCTAACCATGAAATGGGGGAGGGAAGGCAAAGCTGGGGGGCCGTGGAGAGCTCCCAGAGCACCTCTGTTTAACACTCTGGGCTTCCAGATAAGATTTTTCTTACATCTGGGGTATCCTGCCGAAACAAGTTTGAAAACCCCTGTAGTAAAACACCCAGGTGGAGACATGGAATGTGCACTGGCACGTTAGGAGTCGTGCTCAGAAGAGAGGCCAGGCTGGAGACATGGGGCAGGAGTCCATGGAGAGGAGGTGGTAGTGAAAGCCACCGGGAACAAGAGAGGAAAACCCAAAACAGGTCCTTGGAGGTCCTTACATTTCAGGAGTAAGGTGGGGAGGGGAAGGGCTGAAGAAAGACGGAGAGGAGAAGCAAGGGTCGGAGGAAAGTAGAAAGTCTTGAGGAGCAGGGCTTTGCAGAACCCAAGGCAGGGGAGAGCTTCCAGACCAGAAAGTCCAGTGCAATTAGGGGCTGTGGTGAGATCCAGAAGGAGAGCGAAGGCCCTAGAATTTGATCCTTGGGAGGTGCCTGGTGACTCTCCAGAGGAGCAGAAATCACGCTTGATAGACTGAATTCTTCAGCGGAGGAACAGCTAACTACTCTGTGGTAAATCCACACTTGGGAATACTATGCAACAGTAAAAGCTGATGATGTACGGACGTGGAAAAAGCTTCAAGGCCTGGAGCTGAGTGAACAGCTTCAGATCGATGTATAAATACATAGCGGATGTTAAAACCAACAAATCCACACTCAACAGTATTTTCTCCTTAGGCTATGCGTGTATATAAATGCTTCGGAGGTGGTTGCAGAGGATGCAACAGATTGATAACAGGGTGTATAGTTGTGCGTCATCGGGGAATTGGGAGTGCAGCCCGGGGGAGGGGGGGTCTGGGGGCTTATCTGTCATGTTTCATTTGTTACAGAAAAATACATTCCTATGATTACTCGTGGAATGAAAAAGAAATACATTGCGAGCACCTGGGTGGCTCCGTGATTGGGTGTCTGTGTGCCTTGGGCTCAGGGCGAGATCTGGAGTCCTGGGAGCCTGTGTCTCCCTCTGCCCGTGTCTCTGTCTCTCTGTGTGTCTCTCCCGACGAGAAAGGGAGCAGAGCGGTCAGGGGCAGCAGGACAGGGGGGCAGCCCTGCCTACCAAAGCCTAAGGCGGGAGCTTGCACCGCAGCTCTGGGGCTGTCGGGACAGGGGTCCTGCTCTGGGTGATTCTAGTCGTCACCTGGCTGTGGGACGCACACAGCGAGCCTCAGTCCAGGCCTCACAAGCTTTCCCAGGAATGCTCAGCAGCTTTGGAACAGGAATAAGGCAGCAGAAGGTCTGGGGGTGGGTGAGGTAGGGACAGGATAGGAGAGAAAGAGGAGTCGTGCCCAGTCAGGGGGCTCAGATGGTGCCACAGGAGGGCGGTGGTTTGCTGCTGTCTTTTGTTAACGGCTGGGAAGAAATCCAGTGGAAATGTCTAGAACACACTCCTTATTTCTGCCACCAAAATTGTTCCAATTGGTTTTCTATCTACAATGCCTGCTGTCTCTAAGAATACCCCAAAGGTTAACTGTCTACTTTGTTTTGGGTAACACTGTTTTCTAAGGTTCCAAAATCCCCCCTCCCCTCAACCTCTACCCTCCCACCCCGCTGCCCCACAGCTTGCTGAAACTTGAAACCAATTTGAACACCATTTTCTAATTCTGAAGGCAAATTTATGGAGAGGAGGCAAAAAAGATAATGAATCAGAAGATGAAAAGACATGCCGTCTATCTTTTCTCTGATCATTGGACCACTCTCCAAATGTTTTGAATGGAAGCTAAGATCCGTTACTTTAGAAATCACGTGCGTGCCCTTAGCGCTGTCAGCAAAGCATGGCTAAATCTTCAAATAATGAAGAAACACATAAACAAGAGCTTCTTCTTACCGAAATATATCACGATGGCTTTTGATGTTCCAATCATATTCTCCTTTGCTGACAAGTTCAAAGAACTCAGTCCTCCTCCTGCACAAAATCAAATGAAGGAAGAGAGAGGAAAATCTGGAATGAAATTTCTCAGTCTGCGGGGCGACATAAACACATTTGTGGGAAAATATAAGATCACCTGAACCAAGTAACTTAATATTTGAAATCATGAGGCTAAAGCATATCAAAATAAATCACTTTTTAAAAAATGTTGAGGCTTCAAGAAAAAGCCACAATCAGTTCTGAGTGTATTTACACCAGAGGAGATTATCGAGCCATAAAGCAGAAGACAATGTGGCCTCGCATGTAGGATTGCCTGCCGTGAAGCCCTTGTGACACTCACTGCAAGTCAGAGGAGGGAAGCAAGGACAAATAAAAAGCGGGAACAATTCTGGAATGTTCTTTTATCATTCAACATAGAACTGAGCTGTATGAGGATCTGAGATAAGATAAACTCCCTGGTAGTAAATTCAAGGCAAAGACTTTTTTCTAGGTTAGAAAATAACATTTTCAGCATTTCAGGGCTTAAACACATAGTCTGTGGAGTCAGAAACAACTGTGTTTAAGTCACCCATCTGCTGTGCAACCCTGGGAAGGGACTCAACCCCTCTGAGCCTCCATTTCCAAATCTCTAACACAGGGATCATATTTGCTGCCTCTCACGGTTATTGTGAGGATTAAATGCAAAGCAGTTAGCATAGGCTCTGCACATTTTCAGTGCTGGCTACACACACACACATACGGATGCACATTCGGAGATGTACAGATACGGAAAAGACAAGCAAGGCATATTCTAAAGTTAGGAAAATAAGGGGGATTTATTTTTATTTTCAAAACTTTCATCTAGTTATAGGACTTTTCACTTTTATAATGCAAAAGGAAAATAAGACATTACCAGTTTGATTCCTTAAGAATCCCTTCCCAAGGTTTCACTTTCTCAACGCTTCCTCAGGAGATAACTATTTAAAAGATCCTGACACACAGTTTCTCAAAGTGCATCCCACACAGAGGTACTCCACGTACAAGGATTCCCCGGCCAAGCGGGTTGGAGAAATGCTGCCTCTGGTATACCTCTCTTGGAGATTCACCACCCATATCAGCTTTCTGAAGGCTCCGAGAAATCCCGAGATAGAAAAGCCTGTCTCACCTTCCTTAACCGCAGAATTCCATAGTACTGCTATTTTAAGAAATGCACTTTGGAAAATACAACCATGTCATTCACGGCGGAGATCAGAGCAGGACCTCAGACACTTAGTGCTGAGTCACTGTGGTTTGGGGACAAATGCTGGGCGCACAGTTCCTTGTGTCTGATCTGGGGTGCCATCACCAACTGCCCAACCGCATAGACTTCTTGTCATCTGATTGGACTAATTATTTTCATATGATTTGAAAGGAGGCAGGCCAGGAAGGCAAGTCTGTGGCTCACTTATTTGAGACACACAGACAGGTCTTGGATCCATCCCTTCAAGTGGATATAGGTCAAGGCCACACCACTGTACGGGAAAACCTCCCCAACAATCTCTGAGCAATGGGCAGGGATGGCATTGCACAGTGACACTGAAGGGCCCGCCAACTCCCCTCCCCTTTGTGTGCTCAGGCATGTGCCTTTTCTTTGTATAACTTCACCATCGCCTTCACGTGCCTGCTCCCTTCTCTATGGCCATGGTCATGCCATAGCCTGTTCAGTGACGGACTGTGAACTGAAAGAGAAAGGGAGGTGGTAAAATGGAAAGAACCAAGTCTGGACTCACACTGACCTGGGCCAAATGCTGACTGTCGCTTACTAGCTTACCAGCCGTGTGGCCCCAGGCAAGCGATTCCATGGCCTGAGCCTCAGTTTCCAGCTTTGTGGTGAGAATTTGAGATGAGGTGTGCGAAGTGTTTGGCCCTAATAGATACTCAATACCTGACAGCTGTGGTTAATGATATTGATAGGATCACTGCCAACAAGGACACACATAATCGTCCTACATGAGATCGAAGAGGTCAGCTAGTTCTGTTCTCACGGAAGGGAGGCTAGCCTTCCTTTGAATTATTGTGGAGCAGGAAGTTTGGTTCCACAACTACTCCTTGAACACCTACCCTATGCCAACTCTTAATAAGACTTTATGGACCCAAGACATGGGTGCAATCTCTAAACATCTCTGAATTTAGCAGGGTCAATCAACAAATAAATAGGTAACTCCCCTTCCAACCTGATACCGATGATAATACTAATGATACTGGGACTAGAGTGAGGTGAGAGAGGCAGTTGCTTTGGGCACAAAATTTAAGTGGGTGCCCAAAAGCTCAATTGTCAAGATAAACAATATTTTAATACAGTCTTTTTAAAAAACAACATAAATGCAAGAAAAATCCATGATGAACAAAGTATCAAGGTTTTAAGCAGGATCTGACACTGCATGTGCATCACTTGTCTCACTTGCTGTCCCCCGGGCCCACCCCCCCACCCCCCACTATGAGGTGAACATTTATTGGGCCCTTATTATGGGTTCTGTCACTTAGTGCCCACATGATTGACCTCAAGTAGGTTCCTTAACCTTCTTATTCAGCTTCGGTGATCTAATCAGTAGTAGTAGTCATAATGGGATCTACCTTGTAGGGTGGGGAGAAGGATTAGATAAAATGATTTATGTAAAACACTTAGAGAGCCTGGCACGTAGTAGGTACTCAGTAAGGCTTAGCTAGTTATTAAGCTCAAAGGGCTGGGTTAACTGGCCCAAGGTTGCAGAGCTGGTGAGGGGCACTGCTGGAACCCAAAAGTAACCTGCTGAGATATCAGTTGCCCCAAGTGGCTAAGACATGCCCTGGGTGTCCAGGGGGGCACAGAGGAAGGCACCAAGCTTAGCTTGGCGGGTCATGGAAGATCATGAAAGGCTTTCTGAAAGAGCTTGCCCATCATCATCATGTCTGTCATCATATGCACCTGATGTGATTTCCATCCTCTGAGTTATTCTAAGAAATCACTAGAAGGCCAACTCCATGAGGATAAGGGCCTGGCCCCTTTCTCTTCACTCTTGAATCCCCAGTGTGTACAACAGTGCCTGATGTGTAGTAGTAGCTTGATAAATATTTGAAGTGATGAATGAATGAAAATGATGACCTCAGAAACTTCTTCATTTTTAAAAATAACTCTCCAGCCACTGGTTTTCCCTCGATTCTAGTTGCACTGGAGTATTCATGGTTGCCGTTTGGAGAGGTTGAGATAAGAAAACAACATAAAATCTATCCAAGAAAAGCTCCGTTAGATTCTTGAAGACTAGATTCCTACTAGACCAAGAGGACAACAAACAAGCTGTGGAAAGCTTAAGAACATCATTCCCATCTGATGTTCTGACCCTCCTTCCATTAATATTATTTTATCGCTGAGAGTATTTTCAAAGTATAAGGCATAATATCTCTGATGCAAAATGGAAACATCACCTACGTGGCTAACTCAATGCAGAAAAGAATTGTAAAAAAAAATGCAAATCTGTGATAGGGCAACTGAACAGAAAACCATAAGGATAAATTTCCCAGCTCTGGACACTTTAATAGCTAGAGTTGCTGGTGTGAAAGTCTTAAATCAACTAGACCCAAAATCGGTTATAGGCTTCACATCACATTTTAACAAAACTAGATTCCATTGTATCGGGACAAAAGGGATTATCCACTGTCCCTAGGGGATGTGGATAGAAAAGGGGTGGGAAGACTCCGTAGGGCACAGAGAAATGTGACATACTAATTTTATTTTTCCTCCACTGACAAAAGTGTGGCTATTTCTTGATATTTATTCTGACCTCCCATGGTTTGACTCTGACTTCAGAAAGCAGTAGGACTTTCTGCACACTATAGTTTTGTCAAGTTAGTCACTGGTGAAACTGTGTATATCATACACCTGGTAATATATTTGGTCACACAAATAGTCAAATAGATATTTTAAGGTTTTTAAAAAAAGTGTATTTACAATTTAAGTTCCTGAAAATTAACCATCTTGAAAGATCAAGAGATGGGGTTAATCATTTCCATAAGGCTGCAAAAAGTTTTTGAAGTAATGGCATGCAAAAGTCACATAACTAATTTACTATGCATGCTTCCTATGTCTTAAAAGGTATATAAATTACATATCAGCCGTAGAGAATGTATCTACCTCTTCACTATCCAGCCTAGAAATAACACTTTACCCATCTGGGGACGCCTGGGGGGCTCAGGGGTTGAGCATCTGCTTTTGGCTCAGGGTGTGATCCTGGGTCCTGCAATCGAGTCCCACATCGGGCTCCCTGTGAGGAACCTGCTTCTCTCTCTGCTTCTCTCTCTCATGAATAAATAAATAAATCTTAAAAAAAAATAATAAAGCTTTACCCATCCTGTCGAGGCCCCTGAGCGACTCTGCACTCTTGTTCCTCCCTCCCTCCCTTCCACCACAAGATGTCCATTTTCTAAATTTCACATACATCATTTTCACATAGATCCTTGCAATTTTCCTAGGTAAATCATGCAAACCATTGCTCTGTATATTTTAAAACTTTATGAATGTCATCATTGTAGTGTATGTATTCTTTAGCAACTTGCTTTTCTTGCTCAGTGTTTGTGAGTGTAGAGTTCTAGGCCATTTCATTTTACTGCTATGTGGTTATTCCATATATTATTATGTACTATTTATTTACTTATTTCCTGATGATGAAGGTTTAGATTATTTATGGGTGGGGGTTTTTTTGCTATTACATATTACATATAATGCTGCTATGAACATTCTTGTACATGTCTCCTTGTGAATTTGTGTGCATTTTCTCTCTGCCTCTCTCTCTTGTCTCTATGCACACACATGCACACATGCATATGCCTATACACTCGCACACGTACACATATATATATAAAATGTTGGGTCACAGTTATTTATTTCCTATGTTTGAGTTTTCTTTATAATAATAGACTGTTAGAGGTACAGGGTACCTTTGAGAAACATCAATTGTTTCTCTCATTCTATAGGTGAGGAAACTCAAGGTGAGGGAAGATGAAGTGATTTTTCCAGGGTCCCCTGGTGGTTGTGAGCAGATCTAGGTGGATTCTAAGCCCCTAGCCTCCCAGTTCTGGCCTCTGAGATCATCTTTGTAAACTGTGTGTGGCGTGAACCCTGGGGCTAGAGAGCCCAGCGTATTGAGGGAATAGGGACAGCAGTGGCCCATAGCCCTGGTGTGAGGTAATGGCTTTGCAGGCTGCCATGGCAAGGAAGTGCCATGTACCAAGTACCAAGGCAGGCACCAGACAGAGGCGTTTCCATCATCAACAGGGGGATGCTCCACAGAAAAGCTGCAAGTGGCCCAGGCCCAGTTGGAGGCTCACGGCTCCAGGTGGCATAATTCTGACCTCCTCCTTAGTGATAATGGTTACAAAACAGCAATGTGAGATCCATTAGACTTTTGAGAAATGAATTTGCCCACATAGCTGCTCCTTTTGGCATCTCTATGTGTATGGGTGTACAGATCATACAGACCCAACAGTAGGAGCATATGTGAAGCTCGTAGACATAGGAACCCTCTTAAAAACACAGGACCCCTAAAAGGAACATCTTAAAAGCTACAAAGTTATATAATACTCCCTGGATCCAGGCTCTTATGTCCTGAGGAACTGTATCATTAACTTCTCAAGCAAAGCACTGCGAACCTAGGTTTTCAAGGACAATGGCAAATACCTCGGCGACTGAAAGGCAACTTACTGGAAAATCTCATTTATAATCACGCATGTTTTTATGAGGCTTTCATCCCGCTCTCCTGACATACGCTCCATTGAGAAAAATAGCAGTCTTTAAAAGAAGCATCATTTGAACAGAACTGCTAAAATTACCCTCAAAAATAATTCTGAAGATTGGTTACCAGTCACCCATCACTACACTAAAACTCTTTCTGGCTTGTAATCTATCTTGCCGAAGATACCCTTTATAGATTATAAAGCGAGAAATCACCATTTCTGTGTACATTTTAATCAAAAAAATTGGGGGAGTAAATTTGTGTATCTATATGTGTATATATGCACACATATTCTTTATCTGTTCATCTCACTGTTCCAAATCTACTAAAAGTCCATGAATGTTAGGAAGGTTTTACTGCCAAATTGACAAATCATCATTATGCTCTTCAGCAATGACAACCCCAGAGTTCTCAGGCAGGGGTGGCAGGAGTGTATGCAGTGGGGCCGGGTCAGGGGGTGCAGGGGGAAAGAGATTTGTTCTTTTGGTATCCTTACAGCTAGTTCAACAGACAAATCACTCGTCTGCAGTTGATTGCTAAATTTAGACTCTGGAGAGGTTTCTGGAATTTGGGTGTTAGAGCACCAGGGAAGAATAGAAAATTAATATGCAGATGTTAACTCTAGTAATTATGACTGAAGGAAAAAAATCATATGTTTAATTTTGAAACTGAATGGTCTCCCAGCTTTAGACTAGCACTGATAACACAAAGGTCAGCTAAGAACCTGAATGAAGTTATTTGTCAGATGCCAGGCTTCTGTTGACATGAATAAAATTGGAGGGATCCAGGAAATGGAACGGCTTGAGTGACTGAATGTTGAGAATGGCCAAGGACTGGACAACACAGGTCCTAAGAGTCAGTTCAGTCCAAGCATAATCAGCAGTCCAAGAGATGGTATAAGACATTGCTAGATGGCACGTGACCTAGTTGCTCCTGCATTTACTTTGGCCATAGCACTCATTGCACTGTGGTTTTACTGGTTGTCTCTCTTCCCCATGGGCACAGAGCCCCTGAGCTAAGAGTTGTGCCTTACCTGCCTGTGCACCCCCAGAAACTAGCACAGTGCCTGGAGAAGTGCCTAAAGGCACTTCAATAAGTGCCAAGTGCTAGTGGGGGATCCCTGGGTGGCTCAGCAGTTTGGCGCCTGCCTTTGGCCCAGGGCACAATCCTGGAGTCCCGGGATTGAGTCCTGTGTCGGGCTCCTGGCATGGAGCCTGCTTCTCCCTCTGCCTGTGTCTCTGCCTCTCTCTCTTTTTCTCTCTGTGTCTATCATAAATAAATAAATAAATAAATAAATAAATAAATAAATAAATAAATAAATAAATCTTTTAAAAAAATAAGTGCTAGTGGATGAGGTTCTCATGTTGTATTTAGTTGCAATATCATGTGGTTGGGGGCATGGGAATGAATATACATAAAAGTGCTTTGAAATGCACCAAGAAGTGCCAAAATATTTCTTCTGTCAACCTAAGGTGGGGCCTGTTCTAACAGTAGAATAATTTCAGTGGGTTAATTCATTAGGCTCTGTTAAGATATAAGAATGGGTTAAGCCTTCCAAGTCATTATACCCAACTCTGCATTAATTTATCTTTCTTCTTTCTTTGCTCAATTGAGTGCAGGCAACAGTGGAAGTTGCAAACACTAAACACAGTGGGCTTTTAATAAACATTTGTTTAATGATGAATGAGTGAATATTTGTTGAGTTCCTATTGTATTTAAAAAAATAAATTGTTCTAGATATTAATCTAATTTTAAAAGGATAGTCAAACTATAACTCCTCTACCAATCTAAGATAATGTAGTACATTTCACTGTCATTATCAGATGCTTTTGAAAAATGTTAGTTATTGCCTCCACTTGGAAAGACAAAGACAAAGATACCATTAGACCGGGCATTTTCCATAATTGCTGATGAATGTTTGTAGAGCACAAAGGGAAATGGAAAATTTTCAGTTTGAAGATCCTCTGATTCATTTAGAGAGCCAGCTGGAAAAGCATGGAGCATCCAAATGGATTTATAAAGCGCAAAGTATTGGATAATCCTCAGTTTATATAATGATCTGTGGCAATGTGGCATGGGAGATGGGAACACAGACAACTTGATGACTTTGGGCAAATTACTCACCCTCTTGAAGCCCATGTATCCTGATCTACTTATAAGATGGGGACAGTAACATCTACCTTGGAAGTTGACATGAGAATTTGATTCCAAAAAGTTAATATTTTGAGAACTCAATATGTCAGGCAGCGTGTCAGGTTTTGGGCCTCCCAGAGTGAGATGTCGGCATTCATAGGGCTGCCATCCTAGTGGTGATACAGGGAGCTACTGTAATGCTAGAACAGTACGGACGGAACACAGTGCAGGCACCTGCTGGATGAGAGATAGTGTCATGTGATCAGCCTTTGGGGAGGGATACTAAACTGTTGACTGTCTTACAGCTAAAGAAAGAATTGCCAACTTCTGATGCCCTAGCTTAGCTCAAGTGCAAAAAAGAGATTGGAGTCTCAGCCCCACCAGACAGGCTCCTGAGCAGCTCTAACCTGGAGCCTCCACTCCTCCTCCCTCCTGATGGTGGGCCTGCAGTGGAACTGCTATCTGCTGGTTACCTAGTATGCTTGGGATCGGCCTCCATGAGGGCATACTCAAGTGACTGCTGCCCCTGATGCCTGAGTGTTCCCAGGATTGGCCTCAGTTCCATAGCTCTGGAACAGCAGAGAGAATGCCACAGGGATTAAAGAGAGTCCAACTTCCTGGTTCAAATCTCAGCTTTACCATTTAACACTGTGAGCAATTTACTGACTCTCTCTCCAAACATCAGTTTCTTCCTGTGTATTATGAGGTCAATAACAGTGCCCGTTCTAACAGGAGTGCTCTATTTATTAAGGAAGGGTAATGTGAATATAAAGCTCCTAAGTAAGCACTCAGGAAATACTAGTTGTTGCTTTTATTAATAATCAACTTTGTTGACTTACATGCAAACAAAAGGACAGGGATTTGTGACTTTGCTTTGAAATTTTAATGCTTATAATTTTGGACCTCTTCCTCTGCCTACCCCCTCCCCCCAACAAGCCTCATCTTTTATGGTGTAATTTCTATTAAGTTTTCTGGCTTTCTTTATAAGGTACTTTAAATCATCAAAGTTATCAAACTTAAATGATTTAAATTTACATTATTTAGGTTATTGAAATCTTAATTATTTAAATGCCAGATTATCTTTCAAATAGGTAATCTACTTTGACCACCACAAGGACCTTAGGGGGTTGATATGGCTGATATGCCTGCCTCCATGCTGCTGACAAGAAACCAAGGCAAAGAGAGATTAAGTGAGTGACTCCCTCAAAGTTGCATGGCTGGTTACCGATAGGGTACATCTAAGTCCTGCTTGAGACGCTGAAATTACTATTTAATTATCAAAGCCTTATTCACTGCAGGGACTCAGAAATAGGCATGGAAATCAATTTCAGAAAATCACTCAGCAGAACCTGGAAAATGTTTTCAGTGAATTGGAAAATCAGACTAAAGAATTAACCCCCAGACTTGGGTTGTGAAGCCTAGAAATTCACACTAAGGTTTTGGTTTTGGTTTATTTATTTATTTATTTATTTATTTATTAAATCTGTGCTTTATCTATCAGTTGTAGTATAGAATCCCAAGGATTCCCAAAGCCATTAGAAATTAAATTTACCAGTTTCTGTGGTTGTTTTTAAAGGGGTTCCACATTTCCAGGAAGCTTATTTTCCTCTTTTGGCCCATGGCAGGAGATCTTGCCTGGGGGAAGATCCTTATAAACTCCTCTCCAAAAGTCCAAAAGAGTGTCTCCCTGCCTGCACTGGCCCTTTCTACAGTGCTTTTTCCCCTTTCCTGGGGGAGGAAGGCAGTGAGCTTCCTTTTTGGTTGACCTCAATGGTATCATGAATTCTTTTTTCTTTAAAGTAGGTTCCACCCAGCATAGAGCCCAATGTGGGGCTTGAAGTCATGACCCTGAGATCAAGACTTGAGTTGAGATCATGAGTTGGACCCTTAACTGATTGAGCCACCCAGGCACTTCTTGACTTTTGATTTGAGTAGCTGGGGCAGGAGAACCAGTGATCCTCCGACCCTAAGAGAGAAGTGCCAGACCACCCACACCCTCTTGGCCCACCTTTCTCCAGCCATTGCTGCACCAAGCTCCTGCCCAGGCTGCCTGTTGCCTTGCTTACTTTCTGCTGGTGGTGGTGGTGGGGGGGGGGACTGCTCTGACTCCCCATGTGGGGTTGGTAATTGCTAGAGTAACCTCCAGCCCTCAGGTGCATACATCCTGGAAGTCCAAGTCCTGGGAATTAACACTCGTGGAATAACCTTGGCTGATGGAGGATGGAGGCAAGTGGATAATTTTGAGGTGCAGCATCAAAACTTTTCAGACAGTCTCTGCAGGATCAAGCCCAGCTGACCACAGTGATGACAAACAAAGCAATGTGTCCTCACAATAGCTTTCCTGCCTCCCATTTCACCAGCCCAGTCCCCCACTCCTATTCCTGATGTCACTTCCAAAACTATGCTGACTGCACACAGGCCCTTGTTTCCAGCTCCACTTTGGGAGAGGGCACAGGGGACCCCATGCTGGTTTCAAGTTGAACTGATTAATACACATCTGGGAAGGTCAATATTCCATATAATGTATCTCCAACTCAAATAACAACTATTTCTTGATTCTTCCATTAGAGAAGGAACACAGTGATTGTGGAAAAACCCCTGAAAGAGAAGGCATGGGTTTCAGTTTAGCCACTAATTGGTTATGTGACCCAAGCTACACTATTTAACCTTTCTGAGCTCAGACCCTGATCTACAAAATAAAGGAGATGAATTGGATTACATCATGACTAGCATCCTTTCCAGTTCCACAATTGTATATTTGTGAAATAAAAGCATCGAGGTGACAGTTGGTAGTGGCTGCTGTTCCCCCTCATTAACCCTAGGGATTGTTTTGGCTAAAAATATGGCAACACTTTAATGCAACTTTAGACAAGCAAGTGAATCAGCCTCCTGAAGGTCTAGATTAGGGAATGAGCAGCTATTTGGAACCTCAGAAGACAATAATGCTGACAAAAAGAGAACAAGCCGGCTTCTTTGGGAGTCAGCAAACAGCAGGGGCTGCAGCATTAAGATAAGAACAGAGTAATGAGAAAACGAGTTGAAACCAACTTCCTTGGCTGCGTCCCAGCGGTCACTCAGTGATTCGACACATCCCTAACAGGCCTTGATAAATGGACTCCAACTGGTGAGATTTTTTTCCTCTTTAGAAGTTACTTGGAAACCTGGCTTGGGAAAATGCTTCGACTTTGAGAAAAAATAACACAAAATCCTGCAAGTGTCAGAGACAGGAAATAAAAACATTGAAGGGATACAAGCCTTCATAAATCCCAAATCAAGGAGCATCACTTCAGAAAAAGATGGATGATCAGGATAGTTAAGTCAATCAAGAGGGCCACAAAGCATGTAAAATAAATGAGCTATAAGGCAATGATATCACCATTTATCAGAAATACAAGGCACTTATGAGATGTAAGACAGGTAACATAGGTATTGTAATCTCCATGTTACACATGAAGAAAAGAGGCTCAAAAGGTGAGTAATTTGTCTGGTGACACACAGCCAGGTAGTGGCAGAACCGGAATTTTTGCTTTTTAAGATACTTATCAAAAATTAATTAAATTTGTACTTATCAAGGTAATACATGCATGTAGTTAACAAATTAAACAGTCCTGAAGAGCACATAATGAAACACAACAGTGTTTTCCATATTGCTTCCTTTTGTCCTTTGAGATATTTCCCAGTGCTTTCATTTCATTTTTTAGTGTGGCCATAATATTCTTAATTTCAAGAGCTTTTTCTTTTTCTTTTCTTTTCTTTTTTTTCTTTTTCTTCTTCTATGGTGGCTCCTATTATTTTTTAAAGCATCCTGTTCTTGTTTCATGGATGTAATATCTTAGCTGTCTAAGGATATTAACAACAGTTTTTGGGTTTTGCTTTCTTCTTCTTCCTGTTTGCTCTGAATATCGTTTTTTCCTATTTTCTTTGGCTTCAGTATTTCATATGGGAGGCTTTCACAAAATTTTCTGTGATTCCCAGTATCCATTTGTATAGTAAGGCATTAAAAGGCTGGGCAGGAGTTGCTTATATGCATCCCCCACACACATTACATGGGACATATTTATACTAAAAATTATTCATTGCTGATATGAAATTCAAATTTCATGGGGGTTCTTCTATTTCTATTTGCTAAATCTGACAACCCTGGGTATGTGGTTTTTGAACTCCTAGCTTCTGGGTGACTGGGCTATGGGTTCTCAATCCAGAGATTTGTTCCATTTCATTTCATTCCCTCTTCTGAGCTCTGTATCTCATTCCCATCTCATATTTTCCTCAGTCCAGAGTCTGCGCTTTAATTTCTCAGGGAATCAGCCTGTGGCTGTCTCCAGGGGTAGAGGAAAGGAAGCTTACTGGTTACTTTGGGGAAGGACTTCGTGGGTCTCTGAGTGTTCTATAAGCTGACTTGCTATCAATCTCTTCATCTTACTTAAGCTTTGAGTGTCACATCCCCTTTCCGTGGCATGTTTTGTCTCTGGGCTCCAAACAAGTGCTTACAGGGCAGATTGTTTTGCTTCTCAGAGCTGTTCCCCTCTGTAGGTCCTACCTTTCACTTCTACTCTGCTAGATCAGTTACCTTTTGTTGGTCAGCCTTCTCTTTTCCACTAATGTATTGGCATCTCCTATCAGTTATGTGCCCTCAATCTCTCTCTCCTTGAAGATTTATGCCTTTATTGTTCTTTTAAATGTATTTGGTATCATTTCAGTGGAGTTTCAGGAAGAAGAGGACATAGACACTTGGACTCAACCTACCTGGTTTAACTGCCAGAATGCAATTTTAATCCAAACCAACATACCTCCAAAGCCTTTACTCTTTCCACAATACCATGGACTAAGTCATTCAGCAGAATCCAACAATACCTACAGCACAGATTATTAGTTGCCTACTCTAATATCCTTCCTTCCTTTATTAATAATAAAACCCTTACTTTTTGTCAGCAGGGCACATGGCTACCCAGAATAAAGACTTTCTTTCCCAAACTTCCTTCAACCTAGGTATAGCCAAATGGCTAAATTCTGATCAATGAAATGTAAGTGGAAGGGTTCTCTGGAGCTTCCAGAAAACTTACCTAAGAGATGGCTTGCATCACCTTTTAGCTCCCTTTTTCTTTGTCCCTTCTTTCTTTCTGCTAGCTGAAATGTGGACATTATGGTTGGAGCTTGAGCAGCTACCTTGGACTAGGGTGGAAACCATGTGCCAAAAACGGCAGCTCAGAAAGATAAAAGGAGCACTGGGTCCCTGATGACTTAATGTGACTGCTCTACCAACTTTAGATGGTGGTTCTCCAGATTTCTTTTACATGACAGAGAAGTAAGTCACTATTATTTTAGGGTTTCTGTTCCTTACAATTGAATCTAATTCTAACTGACACAATGCCAGAGTGCATTGTGATATTTCAAAGCGAGTGAAACAGGCTTCCTAGAAAAGGTGATGGAGCAGATGGACTGTAAAGGAAAGTTCTGCTGGATGGGGAAGTGCAGGGACAGGATTTCATGCAGAAACAGTGTGATTAGGGCACAGGGGCACCTCATGAGATGTTTTCAAGGGATAATATGTAGACCAGTCTGGTTGGAGCAGACAAATCATGCAGGAGAGAAGTGGAGATAAGAAGGAAAAAAGTTTGCGGGCAGATTATGGAGGGCCTTGGAAGCTGAACCAAGTTTTGAGGTTGCTTTGAAAGCAATGAAGCCTCTGAAGGTTTTTGAGGTCGAAATTGGATAGGATGTGAGAGAGGGTTAGACTGAAGAATTCCAGAGCCTTCTTCATACCTATATAGGGTTATATGGAGATGAGATGAAGGGAACAGATATGAGTAGAGAGAGAGGAACATGGGTTTGAGAACTCATTTATGGAAACAAGAAGAAAAGAAACCTACAGAGAACCCAGAAAATGAGAGAGAAAAGCAGTCAGATGTTAGGGAAAAGAGGGCAGAAATTGACAGTGAGAAGCCTGTAAATCTTCAGAGGTCTCAACGAAGCTAGATAATATCAGAAATGAGTAAAGGACATTGAATTTGAGGACAAGAAAGTCTCTGGCGACCTCTAACAGAACAATTTTGGCTGAATGTGAAGGTGCACATCGGTCTTCAAAGTGTAACCAGGTGTTAGGAAAATAAAGGTCCTAACATGTCCCATTCATTTGAAAAGGTAGGCAGTGAGAGAAAGGTAAATCGAAAAGCAATGAAAGATCTCCATGGGATCAAGTGAAAGAGTTTTTTTAAGGAAGGAAAGTTAGTCTTTAAAGAGGAAACTATGCATATTGGTGAAGGAAGAGACTTCCACGCTGCCAGGATAAGTGGTACCCGATGGAGCAGGTCTCAGAGGATATAAGAGGGATGGAATTTCCAGCCCAGATAGAGGCTTGAACTTTGGGGTAAAGGGGATAGCACTTCTGAGAAAGACATCTAGAGGAGAGGCAAGAAATGAGGGCTTGGATTTCAAGTCAACCTTTCAGCAACAAATCTTTCATTAGCATCATCAATGCCCTTATGGATCTGACTAGAAATAACAGTCCAATATAGCAATTTCAACCAGTCTCTGAAATAAAAACGGCCATCATTTAGCTTCAGAGTCAAAAATCTCAAAGTTCATAAAATAAAAGAAAGCTATAAATCTCATAATGCTAGCCTCAATTTTCTTGTCTTACAGATACCACCTTAATGAAATTCATTTAGATAAGGGAAAAACAACAACAGAAAGTTTAGCTCATTTACACATTGACATTAGTGCTAGGATAACAGGCAACCCCCAAATATGGACCTGAAAATTAATTACAGGATGAAATTTTAGATATCCATTTGTCAAATAGATCAAATGCCAATACCTACTCAAAGTACAGCGTGAGGTCTGTTGCTAATATTGACTGCTTCAAAAGCTGCATAAGGTCACTGTATTCCTTGGAGGACAAATTAGCAAAGATGTTGTGACCCTGTAATGAGAAAGTAAAAAAGTCACAAAAGACAACATTAAATCTGAGGTTGTTGATTATATGTATCTCCTATATTTAAAAAAAAAGTATGGGCACATGATAAAATCATTTTAAAAATTAATGAAATTTTGTGCAAATACAAACGGATTTTCTGACAAACACAGCAAAGCCAGAAAATGCAATCATTTTGAGGGAGGACTACCAGGGGGGCACTTCATTAATCTTTACCAGACTTTGTTAGTCTTAAATAGAAAACTCTGAAAACATTTAAATTTGTCTCACTGTGGATATGCCTGTGCCAACAACTCCGTTTGACTGCCACTTCCTGTGGAATAGCGGAGTGCAGAAGTTGACAAGACATTTGGGAATCTTTCTGACCCGAAAATGAATACTAGTTTTACTAATAAAGACTTAAGTTGGCATTTTGGAAGCACTTGCTATGGCAACAAATGGCTTTAAGGAGGAGAAAAAAACCCCATAGACCAGTGGTTCTCAACTGAGGATGATTTTGGCAATGGAGACTTCTAGCAATGTTTAGAGACATTTTTGATGGTCACACTGGATGGGCATGCCATTGATGGATAGAGGCCTGGGATGCTGCTAAATCTCTTACAATGCACAGGAGAGCCCCCACAACAAAGATTTATCTGGTCAACTCAGCCGAGCTTGAGAAATCCTGTGTTAAATTGTGAAGATACATCCTAATGAGGTATGTGTAGAAGAAGTCCAGTACGTAATTACTGAGTGGCTAGGATGTAGGAGATACTGTTCTTGGCATGGTTCTTGGGATGTTAAGATATTTCCTTAGGAAAACTTGCATCTGTATAACTCCATGCCTTTGGAAAATACCCTTCTTTTCATCAAAATTTGTTTCAGCTACAATATACAGTTCTGCAATGTTTTTAGCATAGTGAAAAAAAAATCCTTGTGTAAAGTGACCGACAATTCACTTAATTTGCTTGAGAGTCAGGGACTTTTCATCTATCGAGTTTTCTTAGCATGAATTATGAACTCATAAACATGTGGCCGGGGAACTGGAGGGGTCTCAAGGCAGCGTTTAGAGCCAGAAGACAGTGCCCAAAGAAGGCGCAGAATCGCGGCCGGAGAATAAACTCTTCTCTGCCTAGAGGTAAATTAATTCTTTCAGGGAACCAGAATATCAATTAGTAAATTAGTTCTTACCAGGCACCAGATGATAATCTCCTTCCCTTAGTTAATTTATCTCATTGGGTGAACCCTCCGTTCCTTAAAGACTAGAGTATATTGGTTCCACCTGGGACAACGTCCAATATTAATAATAATTTTCAAATGAACTCTCCCAGACCCTTAATTCAGCCATTAGGAAGAAGACAAATAACTAAAGGTAGGCCACACCATAATTCTGCCCAGGTTTCTTTGCCTGAGCCTTGCCCCATGGATCAATCACAGGCTGGTGTGCTGGGGCCTGGGAGAAAGTGGGTAGATCTCTGGAGAAGCTCGTCACCTGGATGTAGACACATATCTAGAATCTCTCAGTGAAAGAAATATAGCCTTTTGGAGTAAGTGACAGTCAAAACTATGTGGAATTCAGGAGGGAGTTGGTCTGAATTTGAGGACCTTGATCATTTTGTGAGAGAGTGCATTTTACCAATTTTAAAGGACTTACAGTAACACAACGGACACAATTTATAGCTGATAGAGGTGATAAAGCTAGCCTGATAAGCTTTAATAAAAATAATTTTAAAAACCCAGCTAATTTGCAATCAATGTATTGTTTATATGCAAATTGGCCTTCTACAATGCCTCACGCCTTTGGTCCCCGAGACAGATTTTTTCCCTGAAATATTGCTTCTACTCCTTGTTTAGGGAGGACTAGTATTAATGGAAAGAAAACCGACCGTGGAGGGAGAAAGGTCTGGAGCAACTATGCTCTGGCCTCTGCCTCATTTGAAAAGCGGGGGTGTAATGCCATGTGCATTTTTGCCTTTCTGAAGGGCAGGACAGGAGGGGATGCGGGGAAAGCTCTAGGCCACGACCCACAGGCCAGTTGCTCAGGGCATAGTTCTGTTATTATTGTTCTGCGTTTTCCAGAGACAACCGTGCAGTGGAGGCCAGCCAATGCGTTTTGCTTGTGTGAAGACAAATTCTGAGTTAGCAGGGTTTGTTTTTCCCAAGAGACAAACAAATGACCTTCCGAGAAAACACTAACGCCCTGTTTATTATAATCCCTGTTATCACAAAGGTAGGAGTTTCTGGGTTCCGATGTCAACCCATCATATTGCCCATACAGAAAAGACCATCTGCACCCAACCTCCTCCTGACCCCTCCTTCTTCACAGGGCTCAGCTAAAAACATGGCTTGCATAGGAAAATTCCAGAGCCTTGGAGGCTGGGCTGCTGGATTCTGTCAGAGTTACTGAGAGCCTAACCCTTGATGTTTCATTCCCAACTGAAAATACATCTCCCCCAGTGGGTTTGCTCTTCCCCAGCCGCATCAGGTTCCGGAGTGCTGACTCTCCTTTATGGGGTCGAAGAAGGCTTTCATGATATTGCAAAAGACATGCTTTCTCCAGATAGGCTGGAGGAAAAAAAAAAAAAAAAAAAACCCTCCATATTTAATGATGCTATTCCAGCGAAGCAGGGCCTTAATGATGATAATAATAATAATTAATGGCACAGCTAGAGAACTGACAAATAATGGGGAACAGATGATCCCTTCTTGGCCTAAAAAAAAAAAAAATTCTGTACGCCTGCAGAAAATTAAACAGATCCTTTCCTGGCCATTTAAAACTCAGATGCCTCAGCCAGAGTCCGTTAGTGTTTTTTTCTTTTTCTCCATGGAGAGCTAAAAGTACAAAAGTCCAACTATTTCCAGCTCCTACATTGCCACATGAAACAAAATAAGGCATATGGCTTTAGCCCTGGGTCCCAAGTTTAGCTGCAATTCTCACTTTCTGATTGCTCCCACCAGCGATTTGGGGCTCTTTTATCTTTTATAGCTTTCTCGATTGTGCTAATAAAGTGTAATTTTCTCACCCTGTTTCTACTTCTACCATCTTTTAAAATGGCTTTGAATTTCACAAAGTGAGAATGTTGGGCCACTCGCTATTTCCATCAAGTCGCTCTATACTCCTCCAGCAAGGTAAGCCTGTGCTCTGGTGACAAACTGTAAGTGGTCCCCTCTGTGAAGTGAGTCTGAGAAGTCTCCTTACCAATAATGAAACCCAAATGAATCAGCTCGGGAAGAATTTGAATAAGGTTCTTGGTCAGGCATCTGAAAGAATTTTACAAAGCCACCAAGAAAATAGTTTGGCCTAACAACACTTGTCCTCTTCTCTGTATTTACCTGTGGCACCACAAAGAGAGAGGTAGCAAACATTGTTTTATTGGTTTGTCTGTCAAGAGCATGAACATAACATTAGGTCTGTACCTCACTTTGCAGGATCATCACAGCGTGGTTAAAATGGTGATGCTCCAAGGTAGCAGAAGTTCCGTAGAGCTGGGCCAGAGCAGAGCCGCTCCTGAAAGAGGACAGAAGGGTGAGTGACCAGGACCTTCCACCTGTCAGTGATCCTCCCACCCCAGCTCTTTGGATCAAATTGCTTCTCCTGCTTTGGCAAAGGAACATTAGCATATACATTCTCAGGAAACTGTGTAGTTCACTCATCGGTGAAGTAAATTATTTCAAAAACCTTCTGTGTGTTGGACTAGAGTCTATGGATGATACAACAGTAAATAAGACGCAGTCCACGTTGCTAAGGAAGATGAGGTGTGGTCATAAGGGAAAATAATGCACATAACACAAATGCCATAGACAGTGTTCCAGGTCCAATCAAAGGGCTGCGGATGATCTGAGGACCGAAGATATAAATTCTAGCTCAGGGGATCAGGGTACACTTTGTGAATAAACCTTATGTATCTTCTGAGTGTCCAGAACAACTAATTGTCTTATACTAAATGTATTTGACTCTCCATGGGAAAAGCTCTTGGGAATATTAGGCACAGCCCATTTAACCACTTTACATACATGGCTGACAAATTTTTACTATGGTTTCCCAGCCCAGAGTCCCATTATATCTCAGGTTAGAACTCTGGAAGGTTCCCTGGATTTGGAACCAGACCCCAGCTCTTGGCAATAGCTTTGGATAATTTCTTGGGTGCTTTAAGACTCAGCTTCTTTGTCTCTAAAATTATGATAATGCTATCTACCTCCTGTTATTTATGAAAACAAAATAAAATAAAATATTTGAAAGTGCCTATCATAATGCATGACATGTAGTAGACTGCAGTGTACTAAATCAATTAAAATCCATATATATTTCCATTTAAGAATGGAAAATGTTAATTGATACTTGAAAAAATTATTTTGAGTTATCCGTAAATTTTGCTTATTGTTAATTCCTCAACAATATTAGTTCAGCAACGTGTTCATTGGAAATGTCCAAGTGTGCTCATTTCCAGCTCTTGTGGATTAGGAATTAGAACATCTCAAGAGTCAAGAGAGATCCAGAGAATCCTATAGTTTAAAAGGCAGTGCTGAGACTCTGACTAATGACCCATCCAGGTCCTTGTATTCTTTCTTACTCATTCCAGGGAGTTGGGACATTAAAAGCAATTTGGCTTTTATTTGGAAACGCTAGGGATTGACAGCACACAGTCTGTCTTGCTCATAAGAAGAGCAAGAACTGCATTTATGTGCAATGTGAAGGATTTTGATCATAAGCTGCCCTCCACCTCCACTGTGAAGCAGCCCAAGATCACAGCCAGATCAGGAGTCCAGGGACCTGTGTTCCTTGGACAGCCTCAGAGCTGACCACATGTTGGGGGAAACACAGGGTTCCATAGGGATTATTATGAATAGAGTTGGTAAGGAGGGAGCTAGATTTTCATTGGGTATGTGTTATTTCTTTAAGTCTTACCTTAATCTATACCATTTAATAAGTGCAAATTTGTAGGCTAATCTTAGTAATCAGTGATTAATTAATATTTAATTATAGTTACTGTTTTCTATCAGAGTTCATTTTTATTAAAATACATTTGTCAAGGTGTACACTGTATGCCTTTATTTTGGTTTTTGAAATTCTAGGATGTTTTATGTGCGAATCATATCCAATTGCCTGGTGCATGGAATAGTTGCTTAAAAAATATTAGCTGCTTGGCTAATAAGTTTACAGTGGTATGGCTAGAAATGAGAGTTTGAATTAGAAGGTTCAGTAATAAATGTGTTAGCACATTTTGTGATAATGTCATTAATAATAATAACTATCATGAGAACTTACCTATTATACACTAGGCAATATATTAACAATTTAATACATCATTTCATTTTTGTCCTAACAACAACCATGAAATAGGTGTTATTTTTCTCATTTTATAGATGAGGAAACCAAGGCTCAGAAAAGTTACACAACTTTTCCAAGGTCACACAGCTGACAGGTACCAGTTCTGGACTGGAATCCAAGTTTGTAAGTTTCTTCTCACTACATCATGAGAAAGATAACTTTCTCATTTCTGCTACTGAGTCTCCATTTTTGCCAAGCTGGTTATCATCAATGAAAAAAGATTTCAAAATTTAATGCAGAATTCTACTTGTATACCAACTGCTAACCACAGGCTCAGATTCCTGTGATTTGTTTCTATTAAATAGCCATGCCCAGATGCCCCTCACTTAGTGGTGTGAAACCTGATAACAGAGTCACTGATATAAGATAAGGTCACAGTACAAAATATTATTTCATCCTTTATCATGTTGGTTTAGCAGACCTCACAAAAGTTAAATCAGCTGGATGATCACAAATTACTTTATACTGTCTTTTTTCAGGATGAGTAGGAAGTTTCCTCCCTTAACCAGGGGGCACTTTATAACAAATATTACCCTCACACAGTACTGAGTTAATCACAAATATATGTAGATTTTGCAGCTGAACCACACTAAAGCTACAAAAGTGCAGGAAGACATTGTGATTCATTCATTCGCTCACCCAACAAGTAATGATGATTCTTACAAAGCCAGGCTATGGGCATGTGGAATACAAAGATAAATAAGAACTTCTACCCTCAGGAAGCTCACAGTCCCCTATAATTGTGTAGGAGACATTCTCTTATTAGACTTGCCCTAAAAATGCTCCCCTTTCTGCAAGCAAGGTGTCGTTTTTAGGCGTTCATAGAACAAAGTATGGTACTAAACCTACTTTCAGTTTTCTAGAGTAAAATAGAAGCAAGAATGTTTCCATTTCCATATGGATCCTTTGTTTACACTATTAGATTTGGTCTTTGTTAGTTTTTCTAAGACTGCAAAACCCCTTGGTGCTTTTGCTCTCAGGTCAAGTCTCACTGAGGATGTTGCCTATACCCGCCACTGCACTCAAACATGCTATGAACCTCCTAGGGCCGCAGGAATGAAGCCCACAGACACTAAACTTGATGTAAATGGCAAAAATTAAAATGTATCTCTTAGGATATACCTTATCAAAAAGTAGGCTACAGAATACTAGTTCTTTGGAATATTAAATGGCATATAGGCAGAAATGAAAAAGGTCCCATGGTCAAATACATTTGGAAAATGCTGGGTTTAAAAAGTTAAACTGTTTTATTATTGTCAGATTTCCCAATGGTATCGATATGTGAAAATATATGGTGATTTTGCAGGTGGGGAATGTAATATGCAATATTAACCAATTTTACTTTTAGCATAAAACCATTTTTTGAAAGAGGCCATGTCTTTCATGTAATATATTTTGTGTAAAGGTATACTTCCAGTTTTTCATGTAAAATATGAGAAAGATACCCAAATCAATTGCATGTGGAAAAAATGAACTTTAGTGCCAGCCCTCACTTTAATTGTCTGTAGGAAGTATATCCATCACAGAAGAGCTGTGGGGCACATACTGTTAAGTATGAAAATATCACATATCCAAATTGTGAAGTTATATATATCTCCAACTTGCGGATATCCACATTATATATCCAAATTCCACAAGCACAGGAATATTTATACATATGGTTATTCATGATGCTCATTATTGATTAGGTCATCCCAACGACATACTAAAGTTTTCCATTTTTGGACAGGTGACACACCAAGGGAGACTTATTAAAAAGAAAAGTCAAAGTGAAAATTCTTTCTCTACAGGCCACTCAGCACTTTGCACAGGAACCAAAAAATAAATGTGCAAAAATGTGCATAAGTTTGCTAGGTATGCATATTCTTTGGAAGAGAGATGTAATGGGAGTGTGTGGCCGTGGCTTATGGGAAAGTTTTAGAAGGAAAACTATGAAAGGTAATTAGGAAATTGAGAATTGCTGGGAGGTAGTGAGGAATGGGATTAGGCTGTCACGGCAGATTAATGTGCCCCAGGATTTCACTTCTGGGACCTGGCCGAAAGCGACAAGATGGGTTTTCATTCCCAATAAATGAGTATAAGAGATTATGCTAGAAATGAATAGAAGAAGTCTCCTAGGAGAATATACTACAAAGCTGCTTGGTACTGATATTTAATCATCGGGGGCAGCTGTAATGGAGAGGGGGATGAGTGGGAAAGGCTGTCCCTGGAGAAAACAGGAGAGAGGTGTTCACAGAGCAATTGCCAAGCATGGTGGGATGGCGGCCCTCTCTACCTATTGATCATTCGTTGCACGTGCTCCAATACTTAAAAATTAAGAATAAAATATGAAAATGCAAAGGTTCACTCATCAGAAAGGCTAAGAGAATAAATCATATTGTGCTATAACTAAAGTCACAACTTTTTATTGTAGAGGCATTTTGCATTTTATATAGTAATTTGTCCCCTGCTAAATGTCTCCTGTTTCTTTTATGGCCTTATATATGAATAAAAGGTACTGTATGCTTTGCCACATAATAATTGGTGCATTTAAATCCCATTTCCAAATCACTTGAAAGGTTGGAATTATACTGTGAATACTTTAAGGGAAGGGGCTGTTTGTTATACTTCTTTATTTCTCCCCCAGTGCCTAGCACGGAGGTTTGCACAAGAATAGTACTCAATTATTGTGGAAAAACAAAGGAAATAAGGATTAGATTTCTTCATAAGGCTTTTCTAAACAGTGGCACACTTACTGAAAAAGTCTTTTTTTAATCAATAAAAAACTAATTCCTTCCCCATGATGTCAGAAGTTCTCTTCCCGTATTCCTGTTGAAGGAAATTTTAACTGAGGGTGGGTGGTGAGGGCATTTGGTATCCTAAGTTCAGAAGTGACTCTCTTAGGTAGAAGTAGGGCTGAGGGACAACACGTGAGCTGGTAAATTGTATACAAGATTAATTGTCTCAAGGAAACACGTCAGACTGTCTTGGAACAGGTAGATTTGACCATGTGGCATGAGGATGCAAAAAAAAAAAAAAAAGACTTCTAGTATCATTAACTAATACTATCTCATATGTTGAAAGTTGTTTAATCTCACATCAATCACTTGAGACTTGGGGACCTTAGTTTCCATCTTTGTAAAATTAAGGTGTTGAAACATGACTACCAAGGTCTAGTTCAGTTCTATATTTTATGGTTCCATGTCTTGATTTGCTGATGTCAAAGCATATTTCAGTTTCCCAGAGCTCACATATATGGCAAGTCAACAAACTGGAAGCTCAAAGGCCTCAAGTAAACATTACAAAGTCACAAAAGACAGGATGATGCAGTGGTTAAGGAATGGCTTTTGGAATCAGATAGCCCGGGTCCGAATACCATTCTGGGTATATGAATTTGGGCAAGTTAATTACTTTCCTGAGGCTCAGGCCCTCTCCATAAAATGGAGACAAAAATATTTACCCTACACGGATATTGGTGAGCACTGGAGGTAGGAAACAACAAACACATGGTAGTTCTCTCCGTCTCAGGGACTGTTAGTTGCAAAGAACAGAAATCAGTTAGAAGCAGCTTCACTGAAGAGAAGGTTGATTAAAGGATAAAAGGAACTCTGACAGCACCCAATTATCACAAGTGTGGCTGGGTCTCCTGGAAAGGGAGGAGAGATGTGGAAAGCGGGGATCAAGTCTGCTTTTTGTCTTTCTCTAAGGTTGTACAATCTCTTCTTTCTGTTTCTCCCCGAATATCTACTTCTTCTTCTCTTCTCTGCAGATTCCCTTTCTTGTTTCTGTTTGCTACGTGCTACGGTCATCATGACTTTCCCAAAATGGCAGCCTACAGCTCCCAAGTCTCTGTGGATCTGCAGCCTGGATCTCAAGCTGACTCAATATCATGGTAATCCAACTCCAAATTCCTGGCAGATAAAATATGATTAGCTGGGTTTTAATCAGGTGTGTATTCTTGGTCCAAAGAGCTGAGAAGTCAACGCAAGAAGGGCCACCACTCTCAATGTGACACACAGGCTTTCTCTGGGAAGGCACAGTGGTATCTCAGGATAAATATTGGGCACTTGGCTCTTAAAAAGAACCCTCAAGGTGCCCAGCCTTGTTTTATGACTATAATTCGAATACACTTATCTCTTATTTACGCCTAAGTGGCAAAATGGTAGAGGGCTAGAGAGAGCATGCTAAAGGAAGATACACTGACAATGATGCCATTGACCTACCAGAGAGAGGCATCCTAAAAAAATAATGAAATGCAGACACAGAAAGCCAAACATAAGGAATTGTCAGACCCTATAATGAAAGTACACTCTGTTTATGCTTCAGTAGGCCCCAGGGACACTATTGTCTTTAGTACAACATCAAACTATGTGTATAAAAACTATGTTTTATAATAACCTATAAAAGATTATACTTGCTTAAGAAATCAGGAAACCTTATTGAAAAGCTGTATTAAAATAGTTAAATCCGTTAAAACAAAATCTCATCCATTTATCCATTCATCATTCATTCACTCATCAAACATTCTTTGTGTGTTTCTTATGCTCCTGTTATTGCTATACATCACAGGTACTCAAGAAAAAGGAAAGGCACACCTGTAAATCAGCAATTAAAATGTAGTGAGATGCATACTTCTGTAAAAGCATAGGGCATATGTGAGCATAGCAAATCAACCAGGGGATGGTACCCCGGGGATAAAACCCAGAGGAATTTTGAGGAAAGGAGAAGAAAGGCATTCCAGGTAAGGGAAGCAGCATACCAGGGCACAGAGAGCTGTAACTAACTGCCCCCCCCCCCCTTGAGCACTCCAATAGCCCCAGTGTCTGGAATGCTGATGCAAAGATGGAGGGGAGGGAGGAGTGTGCGCTGGGCCAGGACAATGGGCAGGAGCCAGATAGAAAAGGAGCTTTGAGGGCTACACTAAGCAATTTGAATATTATCCTGAAAGTCACAGGAGGTCAGTGAATGTCTTTCAGGCAGGAGAGTGATCTAGTGAGCTTTGTGAATTACAAAGATTATTCTGGAGTGCCAGGAGGGGGAAGACCAGAAGAGGGAAGTTGGGCTGCTTGTGGTAGCAATTCAGAACGGATGCAAAGAAGCAGCAGTTCCAGTAAGAAGGCAGAGATGTGGACTTTGAGGGGTGCTAAGGAGAAGCAGCTCTGGGTGTCTTGTGGATTTCAGGTGCCGCCATTCACTGAGATAGAGGAAAAGGGATAGGGAAAGACTGATTCTGAGGTGAGAGGGGGACTCTCAGAAGGAGGGAGTGGCAAAACGTGCCTTTAGGCAAGCAGGGCCAACAAAGATGGACAAGAAGTGTCCATTGGCTTTGGGAAAGGGGCCCATTGGTGGCCTCACCTGGTAAGGCAGAACTGGAACCCATGTGGAAGGCAGGGGCTGAGGAAGTGAAGACAATGAACAGACAACTCTCCAAGAGGACTGACTGGGAAGGAAGGGAGAGAAAGAGAGCAGAAGCTGGAGGGAGAAGTGGGGACTGAGGTGGGCTTCTTCAAGATGGGGGAGAATGGTTCCCATTAACAGGACGCTGAGCACTAGTAGGAAAGAGGAGGAGGCACAAGGCAGAGAGAGGGAGATTGATGGAGTGGGGTCCTGCAGGAGGGGCAAGGAAGGCATCCCAAGCTGAGGTGGAGGGATTAGCTTCAGACAGGAGGCAGCACGGCCCCTTGGCTGAGATAGGAGGGAAGGATGAAAGGATGGGGCCAGACAGATAAGTTTCTACATGGCAGGGGAGGAAATTGAGGGAGTGCTCAATTGATGGCCTCAATTTTCTCGGTGAAGGAGGAGGCAAGGTGATCTGCTGAGTGGTGCGGGGGTGGTGGCGGACAGGAGGTGGTTTAGGAAGGGAGAACCGTTCGGTACATATAACTGCTAAGAGTGAGGGGGGACAGAGCTGGCCAGGGATGCAGAAAGATCAGTGGGGAACACAGAGCCGCCAGCTGAGTTGGGACAATATATATTTCTATGTCTCAGACTCTCACAACTGTGACATTTTCTCCCAAAGCCTTTAAAAGTCTAGGTGGAGTTGCAAGAAATCGAAACGTTTGATTGAGCTGGGGCTGAGTTTTTGCAGAGTAGATGTCATAAGAGGTTAAGAGAGTCAAGAAATCATAGGATACTGAGAAGAGAGGGTTCAAGGGATGAGCTATAATAGGATCCAGGCTGCCTAGAGAAGTGTATAAAATAAAAATTCATCTGCTGGATCAGGAATAAAAGCAGGCTGCCAGGACTCCAAGGCCTCCCTAGGTAGATGTTCAAGGAACAAAGTGAGTGGTGTGCTGTTGAAACACAGTGGGCCATTGACATTCAGATTATGGAGGGAGAGAGACCCGTTTAGGGGCTTTGAAATCGGTCATCTGATGGTTCATCTTGCCTCTTTGTTGAAGCCTTCCTTAACTTCTCCATCCCCAAACTTTTTGCTCTAGAGTCTGAACCCACATATCATTTTGTTTACAAACAGTATAAGGACCGTTAAAACTGGGCCCTTAATATCAGTTGGGAGATTGGGGTTTTGGTCTTATTTCCAGCACCCATAAATTCTATAACCTTGGCCACAGCGTTAGCCAGTGAGCAATGGTTATCTTGACCCGTCACACTTGCTTAGGGGCAGATTATTCCGTCTGTGCACATCATGTGTTGCACATCCCCAGTCCTGATGCCACCTTTGTTCCCCATCTTTCTGTGGGAGGAGGGACGAGAGCAGCAGAGACCGTATTCCTCATGTCGCTTTATTTCACTGCAGTTTATACTATACCCACTATTAAAGAGCCTGCAAGAGATTCTATTGGGTGAAGAAAGATATTTCGCTTCATAAAATTTCCTAAGACCACTTTTATTTTAATAGTCTCAAAAGCTGATTTTGAGAGTAGCAAGTCCAAGATGCTTATAATGCCGTGAAGGCAAATATTCTGGGAGGGAAAAAAAAATAGGCCCTTTAAAATCTGAGCTTTGTTATCTGACTGAGGTCAACAGAGACAGACCAAATCAACAAGCATGACATGAAGGGCAAATTTGCAATTAAAAGAAGAATAGGGAATTATAAAGATGGATGAGCCCATGACATGCACACCCAAGCCTGCGTGGCCTTGGCCTCGGATGCCAGAAATTAATGCTTTACTCTTTAGCACTCGTCACCTTTGGCTCCAAACAGAAAGGCAAATGCATTAAAATAACAACAATTAGAACACTTACTTAGCTTGGAAGGCATTGTTGGTTCCCCTGTGGTCGAGGTCATGACACAGGCATCCCACAATCACCGCTAAAATTTCCACCTCGGTCAGAATCTCTTGAAACCCTGCGGTCTGGGAAGAGGGGAAAAATGGCAACAGTCACTCTTTGGGGCAGGGAGGATGGATAAGGTCCGTCCGCTGAGCAACAATCAGCTCTGTTTTCATACCCACATCATTTAAGGAGATGATTAACTGCCACCCCCTTAGATGACAGTCAGTTGGGTGGTCAGTTGCACAGCTTAAGGTCCCCACAGTGATGAATTAGCTGGCTGTCACGGGGGCCCACACTGGCACACCAGGACAAAGTTCAGACTATTCCCTTCTTAGAGAAGAGGCCGCCCTATCCAGATACAGTGACAGTTTGGCAGAGGCTCAGAGCAAAATGTGTTTTGTGAGTCTACATGGCAACAATGAGTATCTCGTGGTAGGAAGGAGGAAAGAAGACTGTGAATTTAGAAGTGAATGCTATAATCCATCAGATCCCACTCAAAACGAAGGCGGGCAAGAGAAAACATGTTATATATGGGTTAAAAGAAGCAATTTAGAGGTACTCAAATTGCTACATGAAAATATTCTAGACGTTCTCTTGTGAAGACCTTAATTCATATTAGCTTGGAGGACAGATTAAATTCATACAGATAATAAGGCAGGGTACGTCTTGAAAACTAGGATTTGGCAGAGGATTAGGCAACACAGATTGAGGATCACATGGAGAATCTTTTTACATAGAATCCTTTTTTTTTATTAGCTTCTGGGGCACGCTCATGGAACGTACAAGGCTCCATGTGAGATCTTTGGAGAGCAGTGATGTAATTACAGAACCAAGGTTCGTTGGTTCCTACTGTCCTTCGGTTAGTTTAGAAGAGGAGGAAGTGAGCCTCTGGAAACACAAGCCTGTGCATTTTCTTGACCCCAAGCCTGTCTTCCCCCTTTTTCTTAGTTAAGTCTCCCATTTCAGTATTTATTAAAATCTGTATCGGCAGGCAGGAGGAGGGGAAAGTGGGGTTCAAATTGCTTTCTTTTTCATGTACATTTTTCCCCAAACTGAGGACCACTAGATGATAGAATCCGTTAAGGTTAAGTCACTTCTTTTAGAGCAATGGAAACTTTGTTTTTTGATTAGTTACATTTTTATTGCAGAAATAACTGAATAGTAAGTGTCTGTATTGACAATTTTACTTTTTAAAATTAAGTTGGGTCCCCTGCTACATTTAGAAATAAAAAGAGAAATACACATGAACACAGGAATGTTAGTAAATTGTCGGGGGTGGGGTGGAGAGAACTGAAAAAGCCCGTATCAAAGCTGTGTGTGCCCCTTCATTTTAAAATTTGGGGTTGGCTGTTCATTTTAAGTTAAGTTTGCTTTACTTGAAGTATGACCTGGATAGTTAAAACACAAAAATCAAATCATGGTAAGAGGCTTAGGATCAAAAACCGTAGTCTCTCATCCTCCCGCTTTCCTGATTCCCAAAGGCACCTCATCTTCCCCTAATTTGGTAGTTAATTTCTACCATATCTCTACATAGTGTGTCCATATTATTAGCACTTGGCCATCCATCAAGTGCTTATGTAGTCTTCCTCTGTGCTGACACTGTCCTAAGAGCTCTACAACCGTTTAACCCACGGCATTGTCAGCACAGCCCTGTGAGGTAGGAACCACCCTTATCCCAGGTAGAGAGCAGGGAATTGGGGCCCAGAGAAACTAAGTCATGCGCCCAAGGGCTCACAGCTAGTAAGTGGCAGAGGTGGGCAAATTCCCAGCACCCAGGTGCCAGAGTTCACCCTTAAACACTGATGTCTTGTGACGGGTGAGAATGATCTTCTCTTCCTTCCCTCCCTCCTCTCACACCTACGATGCAATCCAGACCCACACTCTATAAATATTCACTACTGAGCCAACTCGTTATGTGAGGCTTGTTTCCTTTCTGATGTAAATGTTTTTATTTCCTGGAGTTCAGATTTCTTTGAACATCCAAGTCTTCTCACATCCTACACAGCCCCCCAAGGGGGCCACACCATTTCTTCCATGCCTTCCTGTCCTGGGGACTCCCTGCTGCAGCCTGCTCCTGCTCTTTGGTCTGGATTCTCTGCGGGCAGCCAGCTTTCCTCCCCTGGGGTTGACCTCCAGCCTCCTGCATCCCACCCTCTCTTCTTCATTTCCTCCCTCATTTCACAGGAGCACATCTGCCCGTGAGAAAGGGTGTTAACTGTGCATTAACTTTTGAGGCTTTGCATGATTGAAAATGTCTTTATTCTTCTATTTGGTTGTTAGCTTCCCCTACATTCGAGGTTGCAACATTTCCACTCAGAATTTTGAAAGACTGCTCTATTGTTTTCTAACTTTTGAAGCTGTTTTTGAGAAGTATATCCGATTCTTATTCCTAACAGCAGATACTCTTTGATTTTTCTCTCTCAGAATCCTCTATCTCTGGGTTTTGGCAATTTCACAAAGATATGGTTTAGTTTGGGATTTTTTTCCCATCGTTTTGCTTGGTGAGGCTTAACAGCCTGGAGGCTCATTTTCTTCAGTACGTTTTGTAATCTTATTTTTTTTAAAAAATAATTTCCTTTCACTACTTTTTGGGTCCTATTGGAATGGAACTCCAGTTGGTTGGACATTGGACTTCCTGTATTGATTTCTTTATATTCTTGCCTTTTCTTTCCCATTTGCCCATATTGACTTTTCCCTTTTACTTTCCAGGAGTAATATTTTCAATTTATAAGCATTTTCTTACCCGTTGCTTCTTTTCTCATAGCATGCTATTCTTCTTTCATAGATACAGTATCATCTCATCTTTTTAAGATAATAATTATAATTCCTCTGAAATTCTCTTCTGCTCGTTGATTGCCTATTTCCTCCGAACTCCTTTTCTCTGTGTTTGCTGGTTTCCCGCAAATGCCTGATATCCTTGAGTGTTTACTCATGTAAGAGTAAAATGCTCACCACCCACCAGTGCGTGGGAATGGTGTCTGTAGATTGCTGGGCCTTGCCGCACGGTGAGCAGATAGCCAGCTGCTCTTTTGTTGGAGATCCCTAAATGTCCGTTTCTAGACTCATTTTCTCTGGACTTCCCAATCTCTTGCTTGGAAATGGTGTAAACGTGTGTTGGCATTTTGAGAAAAGAGAATTGTATCTTCTCATCTTTGAAAATGTAGACTTCCACTTCGTTTTCTCATTTTCAGGGTGTACCTCACCCTAACTTTTCTTTTGCTGGTGTCCCCAAGTCTCAGGTTTATTCTCTCCAGCAAATATTCTGGTTTTCTGCATATTTGAGAAGAAGCCTTCTGACTACATGGAGAACGGTGGAGATGTGGGGACTCAGAGTTTTCATCACCCCCTCATTCCACTTCACCCCATTTTAAAATTTTTTTCTGATGCCTCCAGTTCCTGAGCCTTAGCAGGTTCCCAGGGGGATGTTTCTCATGTGTACCACTTCCTCTGGCCCCTCACCTCAAACACACTTGGGTTAGATCTTCCTATTCTCTGGTAAGCTATGAGCCATCCCCTCTCCATTTTCTGCCTTCATATACCATGGTTCCATAATATATGGAATGCGTATCCCTTTTTTGTTCTTCTTGCTATTTTTGGAGTGATTTCAAAAGGAGGAGTATAAAGGTCCGTATCCATCATCTCTGTCATCTTGAAACTATAAGTCAACTTTGTTGGGTTTGGATCTTGCTAATAATAAGTAAATCCTGAATGTCTATCAAGTATGAAATAATTATCCAGAATACTGTTGAAATCAATGCTATAAAAAAAAAAAAACAATAGAACTGCACTAAAATCTACAGAGGTTTTGCCTGTGAAAATGTTATTGATTAGAATGAGCTGATAAATTAGAATAGTAAAAATAGGGATAATGTTAAAATAAGATAATTAGACTAGAAATTTAATTAGAAGTTGAAACCTAATGCCTCTAATAGACACAAGATCAAAATCCTGAGTTAGTTTTAAGCCATCAGTTATCACCTGTTATATAATATGATGGAATATACTTTACTATAATGTACTATACAGCCCATCTCCTCCCTCTGCCTCCCTCACCTCTTTCCTGGGAATCCACATCTAGATCTTAAACTATTTGGATCATAGATACTTCCGAGAATTTTTTTTTTTTTTTTACTTTTGAGAATTTGGTAAGAATCTTGGCCCCTCTTCCCAGAAATTATTCTGTAACTTTACGGTGTTCAAAGACCATGGAGCCCACCTCTAGATCCTCAGAATAAAGAATCCCTAAAAAAAAAAAAAAAGAAAGAAAGAAAAGAATCCCTGAAGTACAGCACACTCACAGTCATGCAGTACATATTTACCTCTCTCATATGTACCTGAATTACTGAAGCAGCACCTCTCTCTTGACTGTGATTTAAAGCTGTCTGGTAAATTGTTTCTGAGAATCATCAGGCTTGAAAAGTGTCCACCTGCCATTAAGTGTCCGCTTGCCCCTCCCCCACACATCCATCTTCCTTCAAGCCCTCTCCATTCAGACCTACACTTGCCCACATGGAGGAGAAAAAGTCAACTGCTGAGGACGAGACACTTTCAAAAGAAAACACAGTGTCGGGGAAAGTGTATTTCAATGTATTTATCCCATGTCTGTCTCTATTTTATTCTTTTATTTTCAAATACAATTTTATCTTTTCTGTTCCTGACCCAATAATTAGGGGTTTTATTGACCTTTACATTTATCTATTTTCTCACCTATATTCCCTCATAGTCCATATAAAAAGCATAAAGCAATGAATACAATATATCTAAGCAAAGACGGTCAACGCATATAGGCATAGTTCTCATATCACCCTTTCCAGAAAAGCCTGTGACTACCCTCTGATCAGGCTTCCAGTGATAGTCCTTTCTTGGCCTTTAACATATGCTGGGATAATCCTACTCCCAGGCCAGAGCATATAACCACCAGAATCCAAAGAACCCAGACATTAGATTGATTCACAGGGCACCCTAGGCTACCCAGTAATTTGCTATCATCTGGTCAACATAAAATTTAAACCAGCTAGGATATACTACCATTTCCAAGCTGACCCCATACAATACTAGTGAATGGAGAAAATCATAGACAGAGAAACATGACTGGTGCTTTGTGGCTCTGTAGAATCCAAAAAAGGTCTAGAAAACAAGAGCCATAATATCAACACAATACAGATGGTGCAAACGAGGCTTCATTCATTTAACAAATGTTATTAAGTGCTTTGATGTGTCAAGCAACTGGTATCGTGGAGAATTATTTCGTATCTGAGAAGAGGCTTGGGATAATTCTAACAATAGTTAACATTTCTATTGTGGCTTAGTGTATACCGGGCACTGTTCTAAATACTTCAAATACATTAACTCATTTAATTCTTATAGGAACGCTCTAAAGGAGATACTGTTCTTATCTTCCTCATTGTATAGATGAAGACATGGAGCCACTAAACTGCATTGTTAGAATGTGGCAGAGGTGGATTAGAGCTCAGGTAACCTGGCTCCTGAGGTTCTCCACACTATGCTATTCAGCCACTATGCTATTTAGCCACTAAGGTGAGGGTGTGGCTTCAGATATGCAGCTTTTAAATACTTTTGTGATCATAGAGTGTTAGATGACATGGCTTTAAAGAATCAGTGGGTGTGTCCTTTATTCCACAAAGGATGTTATTCTTGAGTAGTAATAGGTTGATACTGCAGAGCCACTGGACCTCTTGAGCCCAAACACCTCTGGTGCATCAAGATGTAACTGATAATAAATAGTGATTTACAAATGAAGTCTGGAGAGAAAAGAAAGATACACTGGTTTGTATGTAACATCCCAACTTTACTCGACATATGCATAAAAAAATGACTGTCAGGATGTCCATCAAAATGTTACCAATAGTGGGATCACAGGTGACTTAAGAATTTTTCTTTGTGTTCAAAGTTTCCATAAAAACATATTTATTAGAATATATAACATATATATAATATGTGTATATGTAAATTCTTTTTTTTAAAAGATTTTATTTATTCATTTATGATAGACAGAGAGAGAGAGAGAGAGAGGCAGAGACACAGGCAGAGGGAGAAGCAGGCTCCATGTCGGGAACCCGATGTGGGACTCGATCCCGGGACTCCAGGATTGTGCCCTGGGCCAAAGGCAGGTGTCAAACCACAGAACCACCCAGGGATCCCCTCTTTTTTATTTTAGTAATAAGCTCATATTTCATCAAAGTGTCCTAGCTTGGAATAAAATAGTGACAACCTCAGAAGTGTCATTTATTTATTCATTAAGCATTTACTCCATTTTAGGCACTAGGAAAGCACTCACATCCTGAAAAGTGTCCATTCATCCGCTGATTCATTGAGCAAATGTTCATTAAGCATTTACGCTGTTCTAGGCATGAGGAAGCCAGGCCCTTGTGGCATGTTTGGTCTGGCCATGCTGTGTGCCAGCCAGAGCAGTGCCACGAACTTCCCTTTTCTAGCGAGAAACCATCACAACACTGGCTGTGCTTTGTAGAAAAGAGTGATGTGGGAAGAGGTCAGCCACCCCTGCTCTGTTTCTGGAGAAGGTAGATTATGGACTGCAAGCCCCTGGCTGTGTATTCAGCTCTGGCATAGGAATCTGAGAATGTGATGCCAGAAAGTCTGCCTTCACGTTTGTTTCTGAACCTAGGTGTTGGAGGTACTGAATGATGAGGGATTTCCTGAGTTCATCCTCTTGATTTCAAGATCTAGCAGATGGCAGGGTAAGAGAGACGGAATGCAGTGATGTACTAGGAATTCCTAATGGTCACAGAAATTCCAAACTGAAGGTTCTTGGCTCCCAATGTTCCTCCACGGATGCTGACAGCCAGGCGCTAAAGCCAATCAGTGGATTGGCTAAGGTTGAGGGAGAACACGATTTGTTTTTGTGGAGACTTTCTTCTCCCCTTCCTCTTTCTCTCTTTTCTGGATAAGAAGAGCAAAGAAGACTGCTCACACCATTCCAAGGGGTTTAGAAGAACATGGTTTCTCAAGGAAGTGCCCCTCTAGAAGACTCTGTACACCACATCCCTAATCTGTGTCATGTCTCAACTGACCTATAGATGACTTCAACTTGGAAGTGATGTGAGCTTGGGGCTGAATGTAGCATTTAGAGAAGAAGCATTTAGTTTCTGGGTATCTTCATTTCTGGTGTGCAGAGTGTTGCAGGGTCACTGTCTGGGGCCTTTGTTTGATGCATTATTAAAGTCAAATTTACTTTAGCCAAAGTGTACACTGAGGGTTTCATCATTGTAAATGCCACATACAACATGCTCATGTCTCTCTGTGAAACTTAGAACTGCGAGCGTGAACCAAAGGTTCTATGAGAAGGGTGCCTTCAGTCACACTCCCAGTTGAGCACGTAGCCCAGTGTGGGTGATCAGAGCAGTGAGAGCTATTAAGGCACATGTTTGGACTCCATGGGCATGGGCAGCAAGCCCAGTATGTTTCTTTTTGGGACTCTGTTTAGTTTGCTTCAAGATGGAATGGCTACCTCTCAACACACAAATCCAAGGAGCAGGCTGACGGATATCAACCTATTCAACTACTCCAAAGCGATGAGTTGGCAGAGGATTTTCTCAAGTTTTAGGATGGAAGCAGATTTCAGTTGCTAACCAAGAGTGCTCATGAATAAATTTACAGTACCTGATGCCATGTCCTATCTTCTTTTTAAAATAGGATCCTATCTTTGCCAATCAGGGCTAATGTGTGATGAAAGTGTAATGACGAAAAGAACAGGTATCCACAGCTCTAATCTTCTACTGGGGGTGGGGGATCCTCTACTGCACAAACCAGAGCATCTATATTTAATGGTCATACCCCTTTGGGATTTATATTAATATTTATCTGCTAGTATTTGGGTGTGCTGAGCTGAAAAAGAGGCACATCAGCCCTATTTTTGAGGTCCAAGGACCAGAACTTTTCCAGCTGTTAGGGGACCACCATCCAGCACTATGTTTACATGTCCCCTTCACCAGAGCATCTAATGTAACACAAACAATTGTAGTTTGACTAATTATCCATGGGAGTAAGGTGGTTTGGATCAAATTTGCTTTTCTTTCTCAAGACGAATGCAGCCAAATCCTGATTTAAGTCTATAATGACCCTTCCCTTACCAAACTGAGTGGGGAAAACCTTACAGTCTACACTTAAATACTTTCTGTTACAGCCAGAAGCCTCTAAGGCACTTGTCATCAAACAGTAAAACTTAAGTCAAATTTTGGATATACTGTGACTCTCAACCTCAAATAATGTCGCAAATGTTTGCCCATGTAAGCCTGAGAAAGATGACACAGCAAAACTTAGTGGTCTGTCTGGTTGTAATTGCGTATGTTGAATAAATATTTGATACATGAACAAAAATTTGGGTTGATTTTAATAAATTTTATGGAGTTACTTTTTAACCACTTCCAAGACTTAATTTTTAATCTACCTATAATCATAATTTTACAATTATTTTGGAAAGTTAAAAGCATACCAAGAGTGGAATACTATAACGAACCCCATGTGTTCATCATCTAACTTCAACAGGATCCATGGTTTGCTGGTCTTGTTTCATCTATCTGTTCACATGCATTGTTTTGTTTGTCTGTGTGCTGGAGTCTTTCAAAGCAAACTTCCAGCATGTATCAACACTCTTAACTTCATTCTCAATAAGTCCTAATGTGGTCAAATAAAAACTGGCCAAATATCTCTGCTCTTATGTTTTGATAACATGTGTAAAAAGATATACAAATGGTGTAAGGACAATTTCAGGAGAGTTCTCTTAATAAGACAGGAAAAAGATGAAGTTTCTACTTCAATTTAGATAATACAAGAAATATATATCTGTATGTATGCACACATTGTATTTCAAAAAGAAACAAGGAAAAGCACATTTTATTCTTAAGGACTTAGCTTTCAACACTAAAAATATATGTGCTTTGCGATTTTTTGAGGGCAAAGATTTTTTTGTTCACGGTAGTTTATATTTTATGATAAATTACTAGTGAACTGAATATAATACAGCATGTGGTTTGTGAGCGCAGAAAACGAGGCAGATCACTTGGCGAACATTAATTGTGCAGAGACAGACCTCTCCAAGTGCAAGAAGCCGGGTTGATGAATTTCAAGAATATGAGGGCTCTTCAAAGCTTACCCAAATTTTTATTAGTCCTCATTGAGTCAAAATTAGACATGGGACTCATGAAGAATTAAAACTTTTTAAAGCTCCCAACCTGACACCTTGAAGTGCCAGTTTCCAGCCCTGAGAAAGTGCCATCACTAAGTTATAAACCGAGGAGAATGGAGGCTGTGATAAACGACCGTGGCTCTGCTGCTGGGTCTCCCTGACCTGGAGGACTCGGCTGGTGTCATAAAACACAAAGCGACAGATTAAGCAGTTTACCAACACCGTAAAAATCTCAAGAATAAATTCCCTTTAATCAAAAATCCTATATTGTAACTAGGCAGCTCGAGCCCTGAAACCACATTCATTTCCTTACAGGCCTGTGTCCATGAGCAGGAGCTTATCCACTCCCTGAAATGCCGGACATGATTATGTTCATACACTTTTACAATTTACATGTCCTAAGAAAAATACCCAGCTCTGGCTGATGGTGCGGGAGAATTTATTTTCACTAGGAAGGGAATGACCCATAACTCATGAATGGCAGCGCTTAAAGTGAGTTATGGAGGTTACTCTCCTGTGTGAGGAAATGGATTGGATTATCCTTCTGCCCAATTGTATGTTTGGTTATTAGCGCACCAGGTTCTTAATTATGTGCGGCTTTGCCTTTTTCCTTTTATAAAATAAATGTGGATAAAGGGAATGTCAACTAGAAGCATGGAGTGCCTAATTGGGGCTCTCAGGGGTGGCCAGAGAGAAGAAAAATAGAAACCTTCTTAAATGATTAAAAGGCAGGACTCTTAAATGTAATTTAAACACAGTATTCAAATTGATTAGCTCCACAGTTAATTTATAGTGCCCAGTACTGATATTCTGCAAATACATTGAAAATCACTCCTTTCCTGAATTGAAAATTTGCCATCTTTAATGTTACACTGGAAGTTAAGACATACCTACGCAAAGATTAAAGAACCGGCTTTTCTAACATGCAGATTTTATTGCATTGCTATGATAATGCTGCCATTTATTTTCAAGTACATATAAGTAGTTACTACTTATATGGAAAAGGAACTATGGGAAAATGATGTTTGATGATTATAAGCATGGTTATTGTTTGTTACTTTGTTATAGTCAGTTACAGAACAAAACATGTAGATCTCTTTGGACCTCCCAATGTGACAATCTACAAAATAAACTTTGATTTCTGTTGAGATAAGGATTCTGGTTGCTTAGTGAAAATATTTTATTCAGAAATTTAATTGGTTCTAAAAACATTTAATTGGTTCTATCCTTCTTGGGAGGCCAGGGCAGGGGCCGACGGGGGCAGGTGGTGGTGGTGGTGGTGGTGGTGGCAGGGATGGGAGGGAGTATTCTAATTGTGCTTCTCAGATCTCTTTCCAGAATGAATTTTCCATCTCAAAAAATCAAGGACTTCTCTGAAAACAGCAGACAGCAGACAGCGCATTATCCTCAAGCTGGTGAATAGGATGGATTTTTCTCCCTAAACGTCCCTTCTGCTCTCTAGTTTGAATTATCAATAAAATGACTTGGCTTATCTCTGAAAATAACCTTGTTGACAACACAAATATGGACTTAAACACGCTACCTCCACATTTAAGATTTAAGAAGCCCCCAGTAAATGTCAGGGGGGTGTCAATGTGTTTGCTGTGATACTTGGTTATTATTAGTGTTTAACTGCAATCCCCCACCAGCGCCACGCCGCCAGCACCACCATAAATTTTAATGTGATCATGTGTTCTTCTCTTTTCATATCCAGTGAATTCTGCAGGATCATAATATTCCATATGAACCCTAGCTGAACCTTAGTGTGATATGAAGAAAAAACAAGATTTCTAGCAGCGATAGTTGTTCATCGTTTTATAGCTTTTTAAAAAACTGGACACTCGGCAACATGAATAATATTACCCTCAACTAAATCCACTCATTCAAATGAATCTCTTCTGAGCCCTTACAGGATGCAGGGCATGGCCCAAAGTGCTAATGAGTACATTTATGGGATAGTAAAGAACACTGACTCTTAAGGAAACCTTTTTTTCTCCCCCCTTGGAGAATCTGTCAGAACTCATACATCATTTATAAAACCGAAAAATGTCTCTGCAACCTTGGCACCACCACATACCTTTTATTTTACAGAATACAAACAAAAGCACAGTCGTTTTCTCTATCTGGTCTGCATTGTGAATATAAGGGATGTGTTCTTCACCTTTCATTACGTATGTGCTTAATGGAATATTTTTTCTACAAGCTTCCATAAATAAAGAGAATTTGCATAATTATTCTTGATCTGCAGGTTTTTCTTCTTTGTTTTAACCAGAAATAGTAACTGGCACTACATGCTGTATTTACCCAAGGAACTCAAAATATTTGGTAAATTTTAGCTACCTAAATATCTCTTTAGAAGCAAAGAATACTATTGAAGCTTTCATTTCAAAATTTGGGAACTTTAAGCCAGAGGCATGCAAAAAATTAATAAGTCATTAGTAGGGCTTCCAGTGAACTAGATTTCCACTGTTTTATATCAAATTGCCTATTCTTCAAAGCAGTTCATTCTTTTTTTCCCCGTAAAGGAACAAAACCGACTTGTTACCTAGACATGAGGTTGAATGCTTATGCAAAACACAATTCTGAGTCAATAGGTGTATTTTCCACGTTCAAAATGATTTTAGGGTTAAAGGTTTGGAAGCTAGTGTATTCACTGTTTGCTTGTCCTGTTGTACATGGTGCTGTCATAATTTGCTCAGCAATGACACACAACTATTACCTTCTCACTCAGACAATAGGCTTAGAAAGATGCATATACCCACAGATGTAAGGCACACGGAGAGTGTTGTATTATTCCTAACAGCTCTGTGGGCAAGGCGGTCATAATACAATCCAACCTGATAAGGAGGGGCTTTTTTTGGACACACTGGCTTTGTTGGTGCCTCTTTTAAGAAAAGACTGTGGGAGTGTGTGCCTCATTATCTCTTGTCCTAGAAGAAAGAAGTACTTTCAGGGAAGGCTGGTAAGGTTTTTTTCCTTCTTTCCTGGCAACTGGCTGAGAAACTTTGCCTTGGAGCGCCATCTAGAGGAAAACAGCCTACGTGTGCCATGCTTTCTTGGCTTTGTGACTCAGACTGAGTGAATCCAGTGGTTGGTCTACGATAATATATTTTTTTAAATATTAAGACAAAATTTTGTTTCTAATTCAATACATGGAAATACGTATAACTAGAACGGGAATATAATCACTAATGTGAACAAAGCAGTGAAAGCCCTTACTAGTCTGGGGGTGCCTGAAGCACTAATGCCCATTCATGGAAATGGGTAAGTTATCGTTTTTGCTGTAAGCTGAGGTTGTATTCCAGAAATTAGAACTTGTGAGTAAATTAAATTCATTTTTTCTTCACTGATCGAGTAGTCTTTTTTCATCTCTGTGATTATTTTCTTAGTTTAAAAAATTCTCATTAACCAGGTTGCCCACGGTCAAGTCAAAGAGACTGCTTGTGTTAGGGACAAAAGTAGACATTTTCAACCTATTGTAAGCCTTAGTCAAGTTCAGCAAAATTTAATGAGCAGGAAATAATATCTTTTCCAGATGTGGTTTCTCAATTCAAGTGAGGGAGAAAAAATAACATTCACCAATGTATTCTTTTCCAAGTCAGGGTGGGAACTTTAACGGAGAATTCTCCTCTTTTAGAGCTAGCATTAATACAAAAACAAAACCCAAACCTTCTCATATAGGGCTACTCTTCAAGGTTGCTGAGCAGACTTGTAAAAATAACTATACCCTTGAAATACTCTGGCAGTATGAATACTGCCATTGTAGTAACAGCGTTTGAGAGCTCTGCTCTCTTCCAGTTCCTGAAAACGATCACGATGGTCTGTGTTTTGGAAACATATACTGAAGAAAACTGGGTATATATTTCTTTTTACTCCTAAATGTCCTCCCTTACCTACTGCTCTTGCTAACTTGCCCCATCCCGACTATGTTAAGGCTTGTCATAGAAGTCTTTGACATCTCAACTTACACAAGGCCATTCCTCTTCCCCTTCATCGAACAAGGCTCCTACTGACTTATTTTTAGCAATTCACCATAAATCCATAGGTTCTCCCAAATAACAGGTTAATATTTCTTTATTGAACATCTTCTGTGAGCCAGACACATAAACTCTGCACACAGAAAATTATTCCTTGTCTACTGAGATCTGATAGGGAAAAGCAAGATGAAAGTGACTTTGTTTTTTTTTTTTAAACAATTTTGGCACTTGAACAATTAAGGCTAATAGTTCAAAGCATCTTCCTCCCTCTTTTGACTGGCCGACTGCTTTCATGGGGTTTGTGCCAGAAGGATAGGGTCAGTCCAGTTTTTCCAGGCCAATCAGCTTGCTCCTTAAGCAGCTGAGAACCCAGAACACAAGTCCTCCAGTATAAAAGTGAAGACATCTTTTTATGCTATATGCACATTTGAGGTCAAGTTAACCTAACACACATCTGTTGAAAACCTACCAAGTGTACAATGGCACGCAAGTGCTAGTGAGGTCCTCAGTAAATAAGTGTTGGGCAAGCAAGTGAATGTTGTTGAAAGAATAAGAAATTATCTCTTTAGCCTCAAGCTGCTGACTCTATAGCTAAATGAGAGATCTGTGACTTAAGATACACAGCAGAAAGACAGACATGTACCAGACATAGTGCAGAGATAGAAGTAATTATTGATGCTTGTGGGGATAGGCAAGAATTTGGAGGGGGGCTGGCATTAGATCAATGCCTTCAAGGATGAATAAAATTTCCACAGGCAGAGAACGGGATAGAACATTTCATAAGGAAGGAGTAAAACAATATTTGTTCATTAGGCCAAAGGAAAAGGTCTATCACTTGGAGTTCCCTATTTTGGGTTTAAATTTTAGTGTGGGTGCAAAGATGTAAGGTATTTAGATTTATGTTAGAATATTTTAAAACTTGTGTTCTCTATTTTATGTAGTGAATGTGTTTATACATACAAATATACATGCACATTTGTGTACATACATCTGTGTACACACATATGTGGATGTATATAAAACCAAGAGGCCAGAGAAGCCAATATATTTGAGCTGGAAAACATTTTACTTGGTGACAGTTTAACAGTATAAGTGCAAATAAGGCCAAAACAAACCTTATTTCTTGCCAGTAAATGGAGAAGAAGAGAAGATTTTGTTGCAAATCTTTGCCACATTTGTATTTATTTATTTATTTATTTAGCTTTTAGTTTAAATTCCAAGGCTTACCTCTGGCCAGTGGCTCTAAATATCTCCAGAAACCAGGCTACCACCTTCCCTGGGCGCCAGCCCCCTAGAACAGAGACTTTAAGCCTAGGGTGACCTTAAACCCTAACAACATTTACTCTTACAACTTCCTTCCCTTGGCCTCCCTGGGCATCCTCATATGTAAGCACTGTCTCAGGATTTTCACGTTCTTGTGGGTCATGTTCACATGCCCCTACCATGGCTTTCCACCAGCCTAGAGGGTTTTACCCAGTGATCTCTCTGTTCTGTTACTCACACCCATAACGTCTGCAAGAAGATGACTTTGAAAATCCAAACATTTCTTTTGTAAAAAGAACTGGTTTCACAAGATAATACACTGAGAAGAAGCTCAAGCAATCATTCCAAGACTACACCTGCTTCAGGGTGTCGGGTATTTTACAGCGTTAATGCTCAGAAATTGTTGTGAAATATATACTCCCATAACCAGGGAAGGTAGGTTCCAGGATAAAATAAATCACGTGGCAATTTGTCAGAGAAATGGAAATGTGAAGGAGAAGGCCTACAGGTTCATGCAAATGACAGATGACCTTCCACCACCACCGAACACACTTACTGTTAGCATTGCAAACATCAGTTGGCACACGTTGAAGGCATGTCTCCAGTTGTGGTACAGAACCATTCGATAGTTTTTCCTCACCGTCAAAAGCCACCTACACAGTGTCTGAAATGGGAAGGGAAAGGCTGTATCAGGTGGCTGTATGTGTCTCCAGTGGGCTGTTATTCAACCGATGCCTCATGTCTGAGTAATCTTCACCACCCAAAGTCCTCCCACAAACCTCTCATGATTCTCACAGTAATCTCATGAGGTCTGCAGGTTGAGTGTCATCGTCCTCAAACTGCATTTGGGGACCCTGGCTACCACGTTGTCCCAGGTGCGCTCCTGGGATCACCCAAGACAGAACATCTTACCTCATAGTCAATTTTAAATTTCTGCACCATCCCCAGCTCCATGAACATGCGAAGGGCAGCTGTGATCATGGCGTCAACGTCAAGAGAGAAGTCGTCAAAATGTATGTCATCGATGGCAAGTTCTGACACCGGAGGGATGTTGGCTGCCTACAAAACGGAAGACATAAGTCAAGCCAAGTTCACCAGCTTTTTCCAAACCCCTCATCTCACTCTCCTTTCCTGCTTATCAGATGTGCCACATAAATCAAACCTGACCTGCATTTACACTCCGATACAGCTAAACTCTGAGCTGGAAATGTCTTTTGTTTCTGAACTGCAAATGCCCCAAGCAAATGAAGAGGGTGGGGGTGGGGGGAAAGGGAAGGTAATCTGAAGAAAAAATATACACCCTGGATCTAGTCTGCAGAATTTAGAATACAAAGCTGTCTAGTTTACTGAAACTGCACTCATACAATATATTCTGATACGTATTACAGAGCACTAAACCAAGAAACATCTGGGCAGCCAGCAGCTGTGAATTTTAATTGCTGCTGTTCAGAGGACATAGGAATACACCCCTTTGCCTTGTTTCTTGAATCCCTACATCCTGTAGCTGTGCACATGCACTTTGTTACACATGTGTTCTATATGTTCAGAAGGATGGAAGGGATCGGATAGCACATCTCTGGCCCCAAATGTTTTCTTAATACAATGAGATGTTTGGAGGATCAGCATAAGCATATGTTTCACTAAAAGAATAAATTTACAACATCGTTTCATTTCATTCTATATAAACATCACAACATAATTACAATACTGGTTGTGCATATTCAGGATTTTTAAAAAGATTTTATTTGTTTATTCATGAGAGACACACAGAGAGAGGCAGAGACATAGGCAGAGGGACAGAGGGAGAAGCAGGCTCCATGCAGGGAGTTCACGTGGGACTCGATCCCAGGACCCTGGGATCACGCCCTGAACCAAAGGCAGCCACTCAACCACTGTGCCACCGAGGTGCCCCATATTCAGGATTTTCAAAACACTCACTTTGGGCAGCTGTCCATCAGTTGCCCCACATAAACTTAAAGGGAAGAAAACAATTTTTGGGAAATCATTTTCATGCTGATCTCATTGGGTTTACCATATCCTTTGGGCCATTCTTGGTAAGGGAGTAATTTCTACCTTTCAGATCATTGGAGACATTCTGGATTCATTATTTCTGGTCTACTCACTGGGTGTAAATTACTCAAGGAGTAATCTTCGCCCTGGGACTATTTTGGCTGAGCAGTGAAATCTGACTCTGATCACCCTAAGCATTCTAGAAACCATATAAGCAATCCTTCCTTCCCAACTCCATGCTCCTCCATAAGAATTTGTATCTCTAGGCTAAAGTCTAAACACTGGTTATTCCTTATGACACAGAACAATGAACAAATATATAAATGCGGTACAGTTGTACGATAGGGATCTAGAACTTTTTCACCTTGTGTGGCTGAAATTCTGCACCCAATGGCCAACTCCTCATTCTCCTCTTCCTTTTTTTTTTTTTTTTAAGATTATTTATTGGGATCCCTGGGTGGCGCAGCAGTTTAGCACCTGCCTTTGGCCCAGGGCGCGATCCTGGAGACCCGGGATCGAATCCCATATCGGGCTCCCGGTGCATGGAGCCTGCTTCTCCTTCTGCCTGTGTCTCTGCCTCTCTCTCTCTCTCTCTCTCTGTGTGACTATCATAAATAAATAAAAATTTTAAAAAAGATTATTTATTTATTTATTTATTTATTTATTTATTTATTTATTTATTTATTCATGACAGACTCACAGAGAGAGAGAGGCAGAGACATAGGCAAGGCAGAGGGAGAAGCAGTCTGCATGCAGGGAGCCTAACTCGATGCTGGGTCTCCAGGATCACATCCTGGGCCGAAGGCAGTGCTAAACCACTGGGCCACCGGGGCTGCCCCTCATTCTCCTCTTCCCTTCGCCTCTGGCAACCACCCTTGTCCTTTCTGTCTCTATGAGTGTAATTACTTTAGAGATCTCATATAAGTGAAATCATGTAGTACTTGTGTGTTTGTAATGGGCTTATTTCACTTAGCATAATGTCCTCAAGATTCATTCGTGTTGGACCATATGACAGTATTGCCTTCTATTATAAGGCTGCATAATATTCCATCGTGTGTGTATGCCGTTGACCCTTGAACGACCCATGGGTTTGAGCTGTCGGGTCCATTTATATGCAGCTTCTTTTCAATAAATATGGCACAGGTCTATAAGTGTGTTTTCTCTTTCTTATGATTTTCTTAATGTTTTATGTTCTCTAGCTTACTTCATTGTAAGAATACTGTAACTACGGATGCCTGGGTGGCTCAGCGGTTAAGCATCTGCCTTTGGCCCAGGGCATGATTCCAGGATCCAGGATTGAGTCCCACATCCGGCTCCTCGCAGGGAGCCTGCTTCTCCCTCTGCCTATGTCTCTGCCTCTCTCTCTCTCTCTGTGTCTCTCATGAGTAAATAAATAAAATCTTAAAAAAAAAAAAGAATACTGTAACTAATATATACAATACACAAAATATGTGTTAATTGATTGTTTATGTTATTGTAAGGCTTCTGGTCAATAACAGGCTACAAGTAGTTACACTTTTGGTGATTCAAAAGTTTTATGCAGATTTTGGACTGCGTGGGGATTGGCACCCCTAACCCTCATGTTGTTCAAGGGTCAACCACAATACATTTTCTTTATCCATTCATCTGCTGATAGTTTAGTCTTTCTTTTAATCAGCTTATCTGTCAAGGAATCATTTTCACCTATTAGAGGCTTTAGGGTGTTAGAGTTTTTCCTCAGCTGTGTGGTCATCTTTGATTTTCAGATTATGTTTACAAGTCGGGCTCTATAGGTCCTGTTAAAGCTTCTGCAGCCTTCTCTGGAGGGGGAATCTCCCTGGCCTGGTTCCTTGGGAAAGCCGCCAAATGTGGGTATCTTTAGGGCTTTGCTCTTAGCTACTTAGATTCTCCAGAGAAGAATCTTGGGGGTTGAGCCTGCCTGGGAAGATGATGGGGGAAGTCCCTCAGCCTGGGTTTCTAGCTCTTCATTCAACCCGTTTGCAGCCTGTACTCCTACCTCAAGCTCTGTGCTGGTGTCTCCCACACCCGAAGAGCCGCTGTTACACACTCTTAAGCTACACACAGCTCCCAGTGTTTATGAAGTGGAGGTGTGAGGCAAAGATGTCACGTCTCTTAGATTCTCTGTTTTCCTGTACGTAGTCCTACCATCATCCCCACTTCCAAAGGTACTTAATTAGCCAGTTCTGGAGCTACCTGGGAGGGGCTTTGTGGTATAAATTTGTTTGCCTTGCAGCTTTTCCCATTGCTGGCTTATTTTGGCTTTTTCGGGTTTGCTAAATTACTTAATATTCATCCATCTGTTTTCTAGCTTTCAAAATTTTGTTATTGTTAAGTTCTCTCCCAATTTCTTTGTTTATGCCCTAAAAATTTTTTTCTTCATGGTGTTTTAGTGGGGCCTGAGGAAGGAACAAAAGAAAATGAGTCCGTTTACTCTACCATCGTTATCCAAAAATCACTGAAATTATGTTTACTAAATGATGCCTTAACTGATCAGCTTGGAGAACTCAGAGGTAAGCCAGTCTTTGGTTTTTCAGTCCCTTTGTTTCCTTGTGTGTGGGCCTGACCCCAGAACCCTAGAACAACTCTACTTCCACCACACGTTTCAGGTGTGGTGAAGTATCTGAATATCTGAGCTTGTAGTCTGTTCCAGTTCAAACCAAAATACAACTGGAAAACCACCTTCCAAGAGAGTAGAAGCCTCCTCTCAAAAGGCACAAGTGTTTCTGCTCTCAGAAGAGTCTGGTTCTGAGTTGGCAGAGGAAGTCCAACCCCCTCACAGCTGGTTTCCCAGGAGCTTATATGGCAGGGGAGGCTGTGCTGCTCTCCAGGTGGCCCCTGTCTTGTGGATTATTAATAGTGTAGTCTCTGATGCCATTATAAATCGTCTACTCTTCAAAGGCACTAAATTCACTTAATTATCTTAAAAATTAAAGAATATGGGTATTTTTTCATTATGAAATGTTAATGGAAAGGAAATAAGAACATTAGGTTGAAAAATGTAGGGTGACCTCTGGTTCACCAAGACCCATACTTATTGACCTTGTCTTTTTTCCCCTAATAGGTTGATTGATCCATGGTTAAATCATACCAGTCTATAGATCACCCCGAGCCCTGTCGTAAACCCTTGCTGGCACTTGTAGATGTAGAGAAAATCCCTGGCCTTTCAGAAATAGCCGGTTTCAGCTATTTTGAGAAGTATATATAGTTTTCATCCACATTCCTGGGCTCAAGAGAAGTTTCTGGAGGAAATTATGAAGAATTGAGAGTACTGTGTGTTCTGTGGAGGTGTGCATGGAGATCTTGTCTGCAGAAGATTTGGAAAGAGCCTTCTGTTGTCAAATTTCCTTGTTACAGAACTACAAGCTCGGCATATCTTCTGGTAAGTAGAGAATGGGACCACATCTTCCAAACCTATAATTACTCTAGACATAGTATATTAACAAAACAAATCAAAGTCAATTTCTCCAAGTGTCAGTCTTCAACTTTTAAATATTTATAAGGCACCATATCCCTAAATCAAAGAGGAGTGCTACAATCCAAAATAACTACTGAATTAATAGCCAGGAAATAACATTTGGATAAAAGAACCATTTACTTTACTACAGCAATAAATGAAAACACAGAATTATGAGTCCTGGAGCTAATTTGAATAATGTTCAAGAAGTGGGACTCTAGCTGGCTGGGAGTACCTGATATCCTTTGACCATTCCTCTTCTTTGTTTGGGTCTTAATAGTTAAGTGGTTATCAAAGGGAGTCATAAAACTGCCTCCTCTAAAATTGAAAAGGTAGCTTTACAAAGAGGCCATAAAATGTTAAAATACAATCCTAGATCCCCTGACACATGAATATTACATTTTGTGATGTTCAGAAAATGGGAAGAAACAACAAAGTGGGTGGTGGGTCCAGCCCAAGTCTCTCAAAGGCAAAATGACTTGTTGCCAATCCAGTCCACTCATTCACTAACCCCTTTGGACAAGAGCAGAAGTTGGGTGCTGTAGGATCCTGGAATTAATGCTGACAGGAGACTAGGCTGTGGGGATGTGGAAGGGATTGCAAACTTCTTTATTTTGCCGCACTTTTATAGTTCTTACTACAGCCAGGCACTGTTCTAGTACCTTTTGCATGTTGACTCATTTGCTCCTCCTGAGGACAATAAGAGGTAGGGAACGTTTTTAATCCCATTTTACAGATGACGCAAGTAGGACAGATGATAGACAATCTGTTCAAATTCGCATAGTGGGCATTGGCAGAGACAGATCTGAACCCGGAGCATCTGGTTCCTGACCATTACACTGCCTCTAAAAATGGGCTAATGCCAAACCAAGGGGTCCCCTATCCCTGTTTTATGGAAGCTAACTTGGGTGCACCAGGGGTGGTGTTTGAGATTTAGGTCCAGATTACTATCCATCCATTTTTCATGATGAACAGCATGGATCCATTTGAGAGGACAATATTTTGGTCCTATAGGAATTCATTTGGGAAGTCTCTAAGCTCACAACTGCCTTTAGAATGGCCCCCAGTTGTTAGCTTTGTTTTGATTAGACGGAGCACAGAATCAGCTCAACCAGCTTTTTGTCAGAAACCTGGAAATGTTTCTCTAGACATTTGGGACACAGTTGAGAAATGCATAAAACATACACAGGCAATCAGATTTTAGAGGGACTAATAGTTCTAGAAGTAGCTAGTAGTTTAGATAGTATACAGTCACATTTCCAGTGGTGAGAGTGACATTTTAACAAATTTCTCTTCTTGTTCAGGAAAAGAGGAAATGATTTCTTATTAATCCCAGGGCAATGTTGCTTTCCTAAATTGACTTTCAAACAGGAAGGTTGGGATATTTGGGAGCCCACAACATGTGAAACGTGTGAGGAAAGTACAAAATTCAAAGGAAAGACCGTCACAAAGCTCCAGGAACACACTGTTCAGCTGACGGAGAAGGTGCTGGCTGCCTAGCACATTTGTAGGAGAAACCCACTCGCTTGTCTACAAAGCACCACCAGAAGCCACAAAGGGCTGTGAAGCCAGCTGGGGGTCTGTGTAGCAGTGTTGTGAAGATCCGAGGCGTGTTCCTGGGGCCAGACATAAAATAACGAGATGATCAAACACTGCGGCTCATGGGCTTAATTTATATGTGAGAACGGTACAATTTAGAACATAAGAGAGAATATAAACATCTAAGAATCGTCAAGAAATATTTTTAAAAGAAGAGTTAAAGGCCCTATCCTGTCTCAGATTAAAATATAAACATAGCATATTTTAACTTGTTTGTGTGATAAAACGTAGACTTTATCCCTTTGACTCAGTCAACACCATTTTTTGTCATGTAACTCCCTCTTCGAATACCTCTAAGTGTTCAACGTGGCCTGCTGAGTGAAGTATAATTCCCTAGCTCGGCATTCAGGGCTCACCGTAAACTTCGCCCTTCCAGTGTTCCCATCTTCCAGTTGTCTACGGAAGCATCAGGCTGGGCAGTTAGTCATCTCATCACTCCCTCTGTTTCAGGTTAGTCTACTCCCTGCCCATGCCCCCACCCCCACCCGGCCAGCCCCATAATGGGTTTGACTTCTTCCTTACCCTGTGCCAATTGAAATTCAAACCCCATCTTCTTTGCAAGTTCATTTCCATTCATTCATTTCTATCTCATTCTACAGTGATGTTTTCCTTCTCCGCAGTTATATAAATCACCGTAATATTTACAGTCACTTTATACTCTTGGGTTTTTCAAGTATACCCATTAGAGCAGGAAGCAGGTGCCTGAACTTGTGTGCATGTGAAGTGATTATTCGTGATTGGGGGGATGGGTCCATAGCTTTTTTCCAACTCCTCTGTGGTTTCACATGGATTCTGCAGCTTAACAAAGTGCAGGTGATCCTTACGCACATTCAAGGGCTGTTATGTACCTGCTGAGGCCTGTTTCCTCCCAGAATCTTGGTACACGTGACTACTTGAGCTTCACCTGAACAGGGGCAAAGCTTCCCGGTACACAGCTAATCAAGTCAAAGGGCATTTTATGTATTTGTCTTTTTTAAGTGCATAAAAGAAAGGAAGATTAGTAGTCAATAATCACTTGTTTGAAAAGTGAGGAGAGTTTAAAGAACTATGACTCCTGGGTACAGTACGTCCCTTTTCTTTCTAACCTTTAATTATTCTCAATTACTGTTTAATTCATGTTGGTTTTCTAGGCTTGAGGAGACCTATTACTTTGACTCTCTTGATAGGAGAATGGAACTTCTATCGTCTCTTGACATGTGATTTTCCAAAAATTTCATTGGAAGTTAAAAATCTTAGGGCCTTCCTTTTATTTCTGTTTGAGCTGTTCTAGTGAAACTATCTTAACTCTACCTGTTTCCTATTGATCTCAGGCACTGCCTTTGTCATCTTTCATGCAACAACCACTGTAAGCCTCAGGAGGTGCGATTCCCAGAGATTTTTCTTGTCATGGTGAGAAGGAAAAGTAAAGGAAACATCGGACTGACTGTTCCTTTTGAAACGTAGACATTTTCTTTTATGTGATGTCTTTTTAAGACTGACTCTTTTATATTTCGGATGTGCCCTTCTTATTTATATTTATCAATGAAACATAAATTCTTCACAGTAGCACTGAAAAACTTAAATACTGCATTTCAACAGAAACCAGTCATTTTTAAAGAGATTTTCTTTTTGTAGTATATAACATTTAAGATAAAATTAAAAGCAATAATATGTTTTTTTTTAAAGGTATCAAATGTTTCTTCTTAAACACATGAAGGTATCCCAGGTCAACTGATGCAGTATTTGTTTATATATTTCCAGATTTTCTGTAGTCTATTCATAAAAGAAGATTGTTAAAAACTCAGAGTACAATATTAATCCATCTTGCACATTACAGCGGTCCTAAAGGTGGTGGATGAGGTGAAAGAGAATTAGCACTAAGAGATGATGTTGTGTTAAATCTTTAATTTAAAATTAGGCCAATGGTCCCTGTGTGACGTGAGCACTATGAAGTAATTTTTTCTTTTAAAAAATGTTTGTTAGAAAAGTTCGCTGCTTTCTTATTAAAGTCTAGACAATAGGGTATATCAAAGTGTTGTTTTGTTGTTGCCAGAGGTAGTGGTACATACATAACCTGCTTTGTTCCAAAAAATGTTTAATGTGGATTTTTTTTAAAGATTCTTTATTTATTCATTCAGAGAGAGTGCGAGAGAGAGGCAGAGACACAGGCAGAGGGAGAAACAGGCTCCACGCAAAGAGCCCGACGTGGGACTCGATCCAGAATCTCCAGGATCTCCAGGATCACGCCCTGGGCTGCAGGCGGCGCTAAACCGCTGCGCCACCGGGGCTGCCCGGATTTTTAAAATCCATGCAATAACACGGAATAAAAGAAAATAAAGAGTCCAGAAAGAGAAATCAAAGAAAAACCAAGGATAGGAATATAAATCATGATCAGAAGTGTAGTTACTAGACAAAATGCATGTCGTAGCGTCAAGACATTTGTAGGAGAGCCAGAAATTCATCTGTAAGCTAATCCTGTATGTTAGATAATTTAGAGTTCATAAGATTTTTTTTTTTAAAGGGCTAAGGAAACCCATAGAGACACAGCTGTGCTATCTCTGGGTCTACAGAGAAATGTCTCTTGTGGTTTTTAGGGAAAATTTTCCCAAGCCAGTAATTCTCAAGGTGTGAACTCCAGACCAGCTATATCACCACCTGAGAACTTGTTAGAAATGCAAATTCCGAATCCGAAAACTCCATTTATGTTTAACAAGCCCTCCAGGTGATTCTGACGCTCGCTAAGAACCATTGTTGTAAACAGGATCCCTTCAATAAGCACAGCAGTGAATTGTTCAGAGCTGGGGCGGCTTTGGTTGGTGTGCAAATTTGGGGGATGGAAGGCAGAGTATAAGGGGCTCCCGGATGGAAGTGAGAAGCCACTGATTGATGAGGGTGTGCTATGCAATTTTTTTTTTTTAAAGATTTTTATGTATTTATTCTGGGAGACATTTATGTATTTATTCTGCAGAGACACAGGCAGAGAGGGGCGGGCTCCCTGCGGGGAGCCGGATGCGGGGAGTCTATCCCAGGACCCCAGGATCACACCCTGAGCTGAAGGCAGCTGCTCAACCACCGAGACAGGCGCCCCCTTGCCATTCAATTCGTTTGACCTTTTCTATGTCTGAACATGTTCATAAGAAAATGTGGGGGGAAAATACTGCCGACAACTGAAAAACATCAACCTCACAATACAGTCCTCCGAGAAACAGGTTTGGCTCTCAAGGGGTTTGTACACTGATGTTTCTAACACGCGTGGTTTAAATTCTAATAACTGGTTTTTTGAGGCTACTTATTAAATGTACCTGTAGCTGTCCAGAACCCTCTGCCAACAGATAGGGGCTCTAGTCCTACCCCCACCTCCTTGCTAGGTGGCCGCGGGCCAGAAGCCGAGGGAAGCCCGAGACGGAGCCTCTCCATGGACACAGGGATATACCAGGTTGTGCGGCCTCCATGAGGAGTAATGAGATGGTGCCGCGGGGTCCCCTGTGGGGTCACAGCCACAGTGCTCGGAGTAGGAAATACTGCCTCCGGTGCCTACGCAGCCACGGCTGCTGGCCTGCCGTTGCTATACTTGCTAGTAATTTCTGTGCTGGTGGAAGCCTCAGCGAGGGAAGGAGTGGACAGGAGTTTCAGAGACTAGGCCCAGGAGCCGACTCTCCGAATCCCCTTAGGGGACCCCCCCGAATTTAATCCCGTTTCATTCAACATGCCGGTACTGGGTGCCCAGCCCTGAGACAGGCACGGCACTGCCCTACGGATATGTTCCTGAAATCGATAGGGTTCCTGTGCTCACGTCGGGGAACACAACGAGGCCAACAGGCAAGGACAGTACGGTGTGGGAAGGGCTGAGAGGGGGGAACACGGGGCACCGTCAGAATCCCTGGGACAGTTTGATGAAGGGGGTCTAGTTTAGCATCGCTGCCTTCATTCTAAATCGTTGATAAACTTCAGCTTTAGAAAGCCTACGAGGGGATCCCTGGGTGGCTCAGCGGTTGAGCGCCTGCCTTTGACCCAGGGTGTGATCCTGGAGACCCAGGATCGAGTCCCACGTCAGGCTCCCTGCTTGGAGCCTGCTTCTCCCTCTGCCTCTGCCTGTGTCTCTGTCTCTCTCTCTCTCTGTCTTGTGTCTCTCATGAATAAATAAATAAAATCTTAAAAAAAAAGAAAGCCTATTTGGAATAATCTAAAATGTTGAAAATAGTTACTATGATGAAAAGTTCTGCGAGGTCACAAAGCTTGTATTGAAACCTAAGAAAAGATGCAGACCCCGTTCCTGAGACGCTCATCTAGCAGGGAGAAAGAGGAGCAAACAGAATGGCTCGTGACAAGTTGGAAGCACCAAGTTCAGAGGCAACAAGGGGAGGGGCGTGTACAGGAGGCCAAGAGACACAGCTGAGGACAGGAGTCCGAGCTCACCAGCAGCATTAGAAATCACGGCCTCCTGCAGGCAGAGAACAGTACGTGCTGGGTAGAGGGCCCCTCTCATCTGCAGATGGCACCGTACCAGGAGACACGGGCCTCCGGGGCCCCGGGCTGATGAGAAGGCCCTGATTCAGGACTTGCCCTAATCGGCCTTTAGAGCCTGTGACGCAGCAGCGGGCCCGGCTCCCATCTGCGGTCCTGGAGCACAGCCCAGAAGGTGGCTGGCCTGCAATTCTAGGACTGACTCCCCTCAGGGTCCGTGCCAGCCCGCTCCCTTGTCCCTGGGCAGTAATCTGTCTCTGTCCTCTGTGGCCAGAGCTCCCAGCAGCTGACCTTCAAAGCTCTGGTCACAGTTTTTGTTGGGCCAGGTGACAGACTGGGGACTCTTTTCTAATGGAAACACAATGTCTTTGTTCTTCCCTTGCTGTGTGCTCCCAGCAGCAAACCTTTCCTTCCTTCTCTGGGAATATATGAAGATCAAGCAGCCCTCTAAGGCCTCTGGGAAAAGGACTGTTCTCTGTTGACTGGGGCTCTGAGTCAGTGGACCACCGGGATCTATTTTGAAAGAACCAAAGGAGCTCCTGGGGGAGATGAGAGAAGGTGAAGGACCTCATAGAGGTCACAGAATAGGGTAAGGGAGGAAGGAGAGAGTCTCTGGGAGCATAGCAGCTGGTCCCGGTGCGTCTACCTAGGAAGTAGATGCACCTAGCAGAGGACCACCATGGAAGCTTTGTTTGAGCTCCCAGGAGCCACATGGTTGCTGAATCAGGATCCATGCATGGACTGTCCTGCCTTCGCTCAAGTGGATACCTCCCAGAGTTTGCACTCAGGGACTCACCAGCTACTTGTCCCGTGGGAGACTGCTGAAGACTTTAGCTTCTCAGTGTTGGCACCTCATCTACTGACCACTCACTGGGAGTGACACTTGTCTGCGCAACAACACCTCTGCTACATCCTCAGACACATAATACCTAAGGACACCGATAAAGCCAAGAAAGAGGGGTAGGGGTAGGGTCCCAGGTACCTGCAGGAGTGCTGGTAGGGGAGCTCTGCTCACCTGAACTTGGGTGGGAAGCTAGATGATGACATTCCTGCATCATTAGTAACATGTTATGTTATTACTTGTTAAAGGCCTGCTACAGGAAGGTAGGGATTGTGTCTGCCTTGTTTACTTTTGTGTCCTAAGTGCCCAGTACAATTTCACAGGCCTGTGCCTGGCACCTGGAAGACACTCACTAAATATTCACTGAATGGGTAAATGAAGACCTGATCATCTCACTGCAAGTTATTTTACTAGTTCTCCCCAAGCCATGCCACAACAGCCTCTAGTGGATTTTTGAGCTTGTGGAACTTTTTGCCGATCACCTCTGTGAATCCTTCATCGTATAGACATACACATGTGCGGAAATCCAAGTTCAGGTAAAATAAGTGAGTCAAGTAGCCTTCTAATTTTGAGTGAACCTAATGCACTCTCCAGGTATACATCATGGGGCTCCTACTTATAGTAGGAGACACACAGAGGGACCTGCAAACCTGTGGCCCCAGTCTCCAGGCTCCAATCTGAGCTCATCAGCCATGGCTCAGAGTAGCCAGAGAGCCTGCTTCATCTATCCAAGAAGGAGATAAGTCCTTGCAGTGGATGTGTGAGTGCAACATGGTGACCCCATGAGGTTACCATGAACTTCTTCCCGTGTCCTAGTAGTGGGGATGGAGGGTATCTGCAGTCAGTCAAGGTTGGGTTGATCGCATTAGCCTTTAAAGTTTAGAGGTGGAAAAAAAATAAAGTTTAGAGGTATGAGATATGAATACCCTAAAGCAGGTGCTGTCCATCCAGCATGGTCTTTCAAGCCCAAGAAATTGCTGCCTTTCATCTCGGCCCCGCTAGAACCACCATTGCTTTTGTATACCGCTTCTCTGATTCATATACTTGGTTGGACCTTAATACCCTCTTGCTCACCTCAGTCTCAAGTTGCTGCACTGTGAGTGCTGCCTGAGTCTTTGCTGCCCTTCTCTGCTGCAGTATCACCCAAGAGAGGGAAGGCACAGCCACTGATGCTGCTTGCACACTCCGTGGTACCTTATAGGACACATAACAGGGACTCTACTATAGTGTAATGAGTGAAGATACACTCTACACTCACTGGCAGTTTACCCAGGTCCCTAAGTCCACCTGTTGAATCCTCAAGGAGAAATAGGAAATTACACATTACAAGAGGTTTTGTAATCTATATCAAAAAATACAGATTTAATCAACATCGTTTCCACTTCAAAGAAAAGGACACTTCAAAATCAGCTTCTTATAGCTTAAATACCATCTACTCCAACCAGTAGCCACTCTATATTAGTTTTAGAACAATCTAGGCATCTTAGAAAATAAAACAATGCACCCAACATGATTAACTTCTGCTATTAGTCTTGGCATGCTGTAATTTGTTTCAAAGGTTTGGATTTAGTGAGCAGGCTTAGATGTTGATTTCACAAATAGAAACTTGAAAAAGACTGTCAGAAATTCCGGACTTTTGGCGGGAATAATGCAAAGAAAGAACTGCAACTTTATGCACAAATATGACCTCAACATGGGTTGAATGGATAATTGCCTTCATGCCAGGATTGGCGGGGGAGAGGGGGCTAGAAGATCTTCAATTCCATGTGAACTCTCTCTTTTGTCTGCCTGAAATATCACCACTAGGTGATATTTTCAGAATGAGGCTGTCTGGGACGTCAGCCTCTGGGGATGGGCCAGGGTTTAGAAACCAGTAATAGGGACCAGGTGGGGCGGTTCTGCACTTTGTCAACAAACCACTAAAGACAAAGGAATATCATGGTCCCTTGTTTCTGTAGTTTGAAATTACAGGCTTATCCAAGAATTTCCACTCATAAGAATTTACAGGAACAAGCAAACACTAATGCTGAACCATTTCACCTAAGGGACAGAAGACACCAAGGAACGTGGAGCCTGGAGACCTATGAATGGTAGAGAAGGATAATGCTGGGGGGTCGAAGAGAACTGGAATCTCAACTTCCTCTCTTTATGGTTTTGGTAGAAGTCCATGTGCCCCTGCCTTGTGTGTGCTGGGATGATGGGTCCCAATGCTCTCTTACAAAGTTCCACACCCCACCATGAGAACAGAGCCAGGACCGGGCAAAACTTGAATGCTAGGGTCAAAATCAGAACCTAATGGCAAGAGTGGGCCATACCGGCAGTGAAGAGGAGGGTGTGAGTCAGTGACCAGGAGATGTTTGGGTTTTCCACTTACGTTACAGGCCTGATCCTATTCTCTTCCCCTGCTCCATACTCTGAATTCCATACTCTTCTTGGCCTGCTAGTTGGGGTTAGGAATCCAAGCTGTTACCAGGGACATATGTGGGTGACCACTCAATCATCACTTTCCAGTGAGCCGATCAGAATATAAATATTCATGTATTCAGTAGAAACTATTTCCCGTCCGGTGCATTTAGAAGTACAGTAGAGCCTCGTTGTCACCCCTGACACTAAGCATTTCTCTGCTGTTGCCTCAGGTTGTAGTTGGGTCACTTTGTGGAGAAAAATAAACTCAACTTTCCACATGTTTCTCCTGGTTCCTCTATGCAGCTAGATAAAAATTTATATACTTTTACTTATAGATCCAGTAAATATTTATATTGGTTGTGCTTCAATAAAACCACATGAAGCATTCTAAAAGAAGTTTCTACTCTTAGGGGTGCATAAAGCAATCACCTGCAATAAAGAGGCAATCTGTCAAGTGAGGAAACCGGGGTGCGGGGCTGATTCCTCAGCCACAATTCCCTGTCTTGACTCGTACTTGGGTTTATTCTCAGATGGATGGAGGTGCTCCTGAGAGCACACTCACATGTACATCCATGCACACAGTGTCATGCACACGCATGCACACACGCACTTTATTTTTAATGCTTTTTGAATTCTGTCAGATATTTTATTAGTCCTTTGTGTCCCACCTTTCTGTCAGACTGTCCTCCCACACTGATGAACATTTTCATTTTGCCCAACTGTGTTGGTGCTGTGCACTGCTACCTGACTCAAGCTTAATGTGCTGGATAGGACAACAAATATTTTGGAAGTGATATTATATTTAGACACCCACATATAAGGGTCAGTGAAAATATTTGTAGATTTAACATTAATATTTTTAATTTAAACAATTAAGATCTCAACCATTTGTGAACAGGTTGGCTATTTTTGTTTGTTTCTAGCAGCAAACGTATTAGAAGAATATTTTATCACCATGATGCAATTTTGAGATGTATTGTGTACCAAGCATCATGCAAAGTGTTTTTTATAGTATCTCATTTAATCCTCTAACAACTTGATGGGTAATGTTCTATTACTTGTCCCAACTTAGCCCCTACCTAGCATGAATGAGGAAACTGAAGTTAAGAACGTAAGTAACAAAAAAAAAAAAAAAAAAAAAAAAAAAGAACGTAAGTAACTTCCCCAAGGTTACCTAACTAGAAAATTGCTGGATGTGCCCCCCGTCTCCTCTGTTTGTAATCATTACCCTATGCCATCCTCACAGTCATCTGAGCGCTCTCCTAGCTTACATTCACAGTGACGTTGCCATGGCATTCTTAACTCCAGATGTTCTCGTCTGTGCAGTATGTATGTATGTATTTATCTCTGTAAGCCTGTCTCTCATCATTTATAAGTTCCATAAGGAAAAGATTAAGAGTCTCGAATGCCAGCAATTCTTATAGGCCAGTTCTTCTTTCATGGCTAGTACTTAGCAAAGGTGGGTTGGTGGTATGCCCGCATCCTGTCTAGGGCCAATGGGTATGTCTTTGAATCTGAGTTTCATCACTTCCTGGAGCTCTGGGCTTGGGCATTTACTTCTTCTGAAAAAGGAATGTAAAAATAACTCTCAGAGTCATTAAAAGTGTTAAGTGGGATAAAACTAAAACGCTTAGCACAGTGCCAGGCTCACAGTAGGCCCTCGGTATATGGTGGTGTAGAGCCCGCTGGGGCCGCCACAGCAAGTACCACAGACTGGGCAACTTAAACACTAGAAATACTTCCTCGCAGTACCAGGGGCCGCGAGCCCGACAGTGAGGTGTTGGCAAGTTTGGTTTCTCCTGTGCCTCTTTCCTTGGCTTGCACATGGCCTTTCCTCAGTATGTGGGCATCCCTTACGCCTCTTCCTTTTCTTTAAGGACACCAGTCATTTTGGATTGGGGTTCCCCTTATGATCTATCTCACTTAGCCCGAGTCACTTTTTAAAGGCCCTGTCTCTAAACACGGTCACATTCTAATGTACTGAGTTGGGTTTCTTTCTTTTTTTCAAAAGATTTTATTTTTTTATGTATTTGCGAGAGAGAAAGTGAGTAAGAGAGAGAGAGATTGCAAAGGCTGGAGGTGCGGTGCAGAGTCCCCCCCCCCCACCAGCTGGGAGCCTGGTGTGGGCTCAATCCTGGGACACTGGGATCCTGATCTGAGCCAAAGGCAGATCTTCAGGGACTGAGCCACCCAGGAGCCCTTGGCTTGGGTTTCAACATACTTATTTCAGGGGGGGAGGGTTGGGTAGGGGGGTGGAGGGGACACAATTCCCTTCACAATAGATGATTATCATTTTGCAGATGACTTGAGTACTAAATTTCCAAAAATTCAAAATAAATGCTTGTGTCAGGCTCAAGAGCGGTGGTGCCTTTCAAAGCTATCCTGATCACGACTCCAGTCCCCCCCCTTAGAGGACACATCCTAGGGCGGCTCTCCCGCCCCAGCAGCTTGTACCCCATTCACTTCTGCAAAGAGATACGTTCGGTGCCAGCGTGTCCAAGACACATCGGCGGGAAATACGATTCATCGCGTCCGAGTTAAACACCTCCAAGGGGAAGGCGCAGGGGAGGCGGGAGCCTGTGGGCCTGGGCCTGGCCCTTCCCCCCGGGAGGCGACCGCGTCAGTCCTCAGCCTCACACCCCGGGGAGCGGGCCCTCGCCGCCCGTGCTCCTGTCATCCGGCCTCCCAGGGCGGCGCCGTCGGGGAAAGGCCGGGGAGACCTCTCCTGCCCGGAGGGCCCGGTGTGCCCACCTCGACGGCCTCGACGGCCGTCCCCACCTGTGCGTCCTTCCGGGCCCTGCCCGCTGCCCCTGCCCGCCTGCAGCCTCTCCCGCCGGTTCTCCCGGGATGTTGTTCTCTCCTCTTCCGCGGCATTTACCACAGGCCTGGTCTGTGGGAGTGGAGGGGGCCTGGCTTCCGCTCCTCGGTCCCCGGGTCCCCAGCGAGGGCTCCGTGTGGGCCGGGCCCCAGGCCAGGGCCGGCTCCCGACCCCCTTACCCTCCCTGAGGCGCGGGAGCCACGCGGCTCTGCTTCTGCGCCCGGCGGTGCTCCTCGCGGCCTTCCGGGCGCCGCCCCTCGCCGCCTTCCTGTCACTGCCCCTCGCCGCCTTCCTGTCACCGCCCCTCGCCGCCTTCCTGTCACCGCCCCTCGCCGCCTTCCTGTCACCGCCCCTCGCCGCCTTCCTGTCACCGCCCCCCGGTCGCCGCCCTCGCGGCCTTCCTGTCGCTGCCCCTCGCGGCCTTCCTGTCACCGCCCCTCGCGGCCTTCCTGTCGCCGCCCTCGCGGCCTTCCTGTCACCGCCCCTCGCGGCCTTCCGGGCTCCGCCCCTTGCGGCCTTCCTGTCACCGCCCTCGCGGCCTTCCTGTCGCTGCCCCTCGCGGCCTTCCGGGCTCCGCCCCTTGCGGCCTTCCTGTCACCGCCCCTCGCGGCCTTCCTGTCGCCGCCCTCGCGGCCTTCCTGTCACCGCCCCTCGCGGCCTTCCGGGCTCCGCCCCTTGCGGCCTTCCTGTCACCGCCCCTCGCGGCCTTCCTGTCGCCGCCCTCGCGGCCTTCCTGTCACCGCCCCTCGCGGCCTTCCGGGCTCCGCCCCTTGCGGCCTTCCTGTCACCGCCCCTCGCGGCCTTCCTGTCACCGCCCCTCACCGCCTTCCTGTCACAGCCCCTCGCCGCCTTCCGGGCTCCGCCCCTTGCGGCCTTCCTGTCACCGCCCCTCGAGGCCTTCCGGGCGCCGCCGGCCAAGCTCCACAGGCGCAGCGGGAACACGCTCCTCCCGGGAAGGGCCGTCGGGAGGGCGACAGGAGCGGGGCCTTGGGTCGCAGGAAAGCCCGGTCCCCACAGGCCGGCGAGGCGCCAGGGGCCAGCCTCAGCCCGGGCGTTCGTGTCCCGCTTCCTCATAAAGGCAGCGGAGGGATCCGAGCTTCTGCAGAGGCCGGGGCCGGGGGCCAGGGGTCTCGGGCCTGGGACGGCGTCCCCTGCGGCCGTCCTTGTCCGTCAGCCTCAGGGGCTCCGGTCCCTGGGACCACGGCGGCCCGCCCCGCACGGCGGTTGAGGTGCAGGGGCTGCGGCGCGCTGCCGGCTGGGCGGGGGGGGGGGGGGGGGGAGGCCAGAGGAGGGGGGCCCGGGCCGCTCCCCAGGCTGAGGCCGGCGAGCAGCGGTAGCTCCCCGCGTCCGGGAGGGAATGGAGAAAGCCGGGGAGCCTGGGGGAGGAGAGGCGGGCGGGGCGCTGCAGCTGGGGGGACCCCCGGCAGCTGGGTGGGCAGCCCAAGGGGTGCTCCGGCCTGCGGGTTCCCCTCCCGCGCGCCCGCGTACCTCCGGAGGACGGAGAACCTTCCCTGCCTCCCGCCGGCCGCGTACCTGCCAGGAGACCCACCGGCCAAGAGGCGCAGCGGGCCCGGCCCAGGAGACGTTGGTGGGTCACGGGCTGTCAGGCCACCCCCCTGCTCGCGCCTCTTTATGGGGATCAGTCCCGAAAGGGGTGCGCGGTGACTGTGATGACCGGCATCATTATTCTTGATCATTCGCTTCTCTCCACCCGAGAAGGCTCCATGTGCCTTGCACGGCCTGGTGACCCGCGCCTCCCATGGGTGGCAGTCCCTCCCTGCCCACCGACTTCAGGCTTGGCCGGACGCAGTGGAATGTGAGGGGTGCTTGTACCCCACCCCGTCCCACCCGCCCTCGGGGAGCAGATCGATGGGGCCCATCATGTGGTTTGCAGCTCCCGAGTTCAAGCCCGAGAACTAGGGAACTACATGGGTGGAAGGCGCCACAGGGCCAGAGCTGAGCTACAGCCGGCACAGGAGAGCTCCAAGAAACCTCTGGCCTGGTTCTTTCCTCTACAGAACCTAATGAGAGTTGCTATAATGACCCTTTCCTTTGTAGACCCTCTTTGTTTTGTATTGCTCTGGCTTTTTTAGGTCTGGTGTCCACAATAAAGGATAATTGTTTCCATCCATGACTATTTGCTTCCAAACTATAGCAGACTCTGTATGTGACACCGCCCCCCCCCCAAAAAAAACCCCACAGTATAAGAAGAGGGAGGGGGAAAAAAAGGGATGCTTGGGTGGCTCAGTGGTTGAGGGTCTGCCTTTGGCTCAGGGCGTGATCCTGGGATTGAGCCCCACATTGGGCTCCCTGCATAGAGCCTGCTTCTCCATCTGCCTGTGTCTCTGCCTCTCTCTGTGTGTCTCTCCTGAATAAATAAATAAAATCTTAAAAAAAAAAGAGAGAGAGAGAGAAACTGACATATTGAGAAGGAAAAAGAGACTGAGTGTATCTCAGGTCTTTGGGAGACCTGGCACCCTTGAGCATAAAAGAACAATGGCCAGAACTCTCAAGAGAGCATCCACGGCCCCTATCAACACTAGGATGGGCTCCTAGCACCCCTAGGCACAAAGCACCAGCTTTTACCTTAAATAAGTGGTTTTAATACTTAGTTTCATTCCAGATTCAAATGGGTAGCTTATAAATCCAGACTTCTAGGCCCTGACTTGAAATTCTGCTTCAGGAAGTCTAGGATGCAGGTTCTGGAGACTTTATTTTCTAAGTATTCCCGGAGGGATGCTGGTGAGACGCCACGTTGGGAAGTCTTGCAGGGTGTGAGGGTACCAGAGAAATGCAGACTTTGTCAGTGTTCTGGTCAGAAGGCTGGTGGTGTTGGATGCTGGCTTCTCTGGGCCAGCTGAGAGCCTGGGCAGCCACTGGAGAGCTCTGGGAATTTGAGGAAGACTCAGCCCCCAGTGGTCCTTCTTGGTGGGGGGCAGCAACGGTACAACTGAGTAGACCTGTTCTTCTTGCCCACCCACCCCCCAGCTTCTCCCCTGCAAGCTTCTCAGGTGGGCTGAGTCCTCTACCAGTGAGAGACAGGAATGGCATCATTCCTGACACCGAGTTAGGAAACCAGGAAGCCAAGGTGTCTTCTGCTGAAGTTGTCTTCTGCCGTGTAGAGGTTGACACCTGCTCTGTTGGCTCACTGCCTACTTAGGGGGGCATCTCTCCCCTCCCGTGCTCCTTGGGCACTGCCACTGAAGTCTCCCAGGAGTTGGACCCGACCTCAATGAACAAAGGAAGATAACAATGCATAGGAAGGCAACCAGCCACTAGAGAGAAATAGAGTTGCTAAGAGAGACAGAAGACAATTTGCATATCACTATCATCACCAACCCATCTAAGGATTACTGCAGGAAAATGGAACCAAAAATTTTTCTTAAAAATAAATTCAGTAGATAAACTGAAGAAGATAGATCCTATTTAGATCCAAAGTAGTGAGTTGAAAAATCAAGTGAAGAAATTCATCAAAGCACAAAGAAAATAGAAACATTTGGAAATCTAGAAATTTGGGGAAAAAAGGCAAAATACTTAGAGGATAGATCCAATACAAAAATGAGCAAACAGGAGGAATTCCAGGAGAGGAAAAAGCAACTTACTGAAGAGAGGAAATAAACAACTAATATAGGCCATTTGCCTAAATTGATGAAAAATGGAAGTCTATAGAAACAATGAAAAATGCCTCACATCCAGGCATAGTCTGATACAGTGCTGAAAGCTAAGGTAGAAGGGAAACGAAGTCTACAAGCTGCTAAACATTATCAATGAGTAATTTTAAAAGGAAAAGAAGTCACACTGGTGTTTGATTTCTCGATGCAACATCGAAAGCAAAAGACAACGTTTATGAACATCTGAGACAAAAGTGCTGCAGCTGGATTCCTAAGCCCGGCAAATACGGGCTTCACTTGCTAGTGTGGAGGAAGGACATTCGTGGCTAGGTGAGGATTCAGAGCTTGTCACCAAATGAGCGGAGACTCCTCAGAGATTCTGAGAGGGTGGCAGATAAAGAGGACAGGATAAAGGTGGCGAGCGAGGAGACTGACAATACGGAGAGCTAAATCTAAGTGCAAATAGTAAGGGGCGCTTGGGTAGCTCAGCTGGTCAAGTGTCTGCCTTCGGCTCAGGTCATGATCCCAGGGTCCCGGGATCAAGCCCTGTATGCTGAGCAGGGAGTCTGGCTCTCCGTCTGTCGCTCCCCCTGCTTGTGCGCTCTCTCTCTGTCAAACAAACAAACAAATAAATAAATAAATCGATCTTTTTTTAAAAAATGGAAATGCTAAGAGATTAACTGGAATTATCTACTACTGGTGTCAAATAAGGACAACTGAAATAAGAGAGATAGTGACTGCCGGGGGGATCTCATAACCGTCTACAAGAAAAAGTATAAAACTTTGACAGTAAGATGGAGGTTTCGGGGATAGAGGTGAGTGGGGTAAACCCAGGGAAGGGAAGGAAAACATTTCATGATCGCAGCTGGTTAGAGGTGGGAGTAGGAATGTTCTAAAGGCTTACTGGGGTGATGGTGAAAGAAGCAGTGGGGAAGAATTCTCACCAGTGGAGGAGGACGAGGAGATTGAGAAGCTGGAGCAGCACCAGAGACTTTATCAGGGTCTTGCTTCACTGCTCCTGAAATAGTACTGCGTGTTCCCTCAGTTGTGTTCTGTTTTGACTATTTGACTCCCATTTCTAAACTTCTCCACTCTGGGAACTAAATCGGCTCTGACCTTGTTGAGGGCTCTGCTTTGCAATCATTCCCTTTGGGCACTGAGCTCCTGGGAGCCAGGCCTCCAGCCCTCCCTTCATCTAAGTGCCCACACTTCCCTCCTAGGTAGGCTAAGGGTAGCACTGGGAATTTTCTAGGATTGTCCAGGCCCAACGGTGACAGCACCCGTTGGTGTCAGAGCCAGGAGCAGGATCTCATGATCCTACCAGACCCTGCTGCCCCTACCGAGTCCCCCTGCCGAACTGAGGCAGAATTTACCAACTTTCAGGGCGCTCTGCTCAACCTCTCCCTTAAACAAGACTCTAAAGAGTCACAGTCTGTAACTTTGAGTTTGTGGCATTTTAGACGATGCATTTTAACATAATGATCATATTTATACTTCTGTACCAAGAAAATTCTAGGGCGCCTGGGTGGCTCAGCCAGTTAAATGTCTGCATTCGGCTCAGCTCAGGTCATGATCCCAGGGTCCTGGGATTGAGTCCTGAGTCGGGTTCCCTGCTCAGTGGGGAGTCTGGTTCTCCCTCTGTCCTTTCCCCCTGCTTGTGATCTCTCTCTCTCTGTGTCTCTATCTGTCAAATAAATAAAAAAAGTCTTTGAAACAAAAAGAAAACCAAAGACAGAAAATTCTAGCACAAGGAAGCATTTTAATTAAATCTAATAAATGATAAAAAATATGATTTATTCAAGAGAGAATATTCTTAAAATTGTAATTACCACGGGGAGGAAATAGTTTTCCTTTATGATAACAATTGGATTAAATGGAAGTTTTATTTATTTATTTATTTTTTTTATTGGTGTTCAATTTACTAACATACAGAATAACCCCCAGTGCCCGTCACCCATTCACTCCCACCCCCCGCCCTCCTCCCCTTCCAACACCCCTAGTTCGTTTCCCAGAGTTAGCAGTCTTTACGTTCTGTCTCCCTTTCTGATATTTAAATGGAAGTTTTAGATTGTGTCCAGGGATGCCTGGGTGGCTCAGTGGTTGAGCATCTGCCTTAAGCTCAGGGCATGATTCCAGGGTACCAGGATCAAGTCCCACATTGGGCTGCCGGCAAGGAGCCTGCTTCCCCCTCTGCCTATGTCTCTGCCTCTCTCTGTGTGTCTCTCACGAATAGGTAAATAAAAAAAAAAAAAAAGTTTGGATTGAGTCCATTTTATGGACCCATATAGAAGAAAAGCATGCTAACCCATGTAAGAAAGAGAGTAGACAAGACTGTAAATGCATATTCTGAAAATAGATCATATTTCTCATCATTCCAGTTACTTTTATAAAGACACACCAACACCAGTTGAATAAAGCCTCTTTTTTGTCTTACCTATTCATGCCTTATTAAATACCAAGATCATGCAGTGCCCTCTTCCCTGTAGCAACAGCATACGGGTAATTCTTGGAAAAGTCATGAACCACTGGGTGAATGAAAAAAAGCTTCTTGTTCTCGCCTAGTGTTGCTGGTTATAAACTATGGGCATGAGACAGCAGTTATTTTTTTTTTATTCTTTTAAAGGTCACAAAGGATAAATGATTACAATAACATTTCACCCACTGACTCTAGGTTTTTACTAGTAAATCCTGATATTGATTTCAAAAGCTGCTTTTTTTCAAATATTTCTGATCGGATCATAAATCCTCTGAATTCAAATTTTTTTCTGAATGAAAGATCTATGAAGAGAGATAATGGATTTCATGGGCTGTCAAAGCACAAAATGTTCCATTGCATAGTTTGTCATTGAATATGATATAAAACACCTGAAGGTAGATTATTTATATTGATAAAATTATTCTTTGGCATTGGAAACTGTTTTCTGGGGAATAAAAATAAAATATCAAAATAGCTTTTTGCCTGAACTAGGAATGTTCTGCTTCTGAATCAAGTGGTGAAAAATAATGTGGATAAATGCCAAAAGCTATTTTCTTTGAGTCAAATGCAGAGTATGCCATTGCCAGGATAGGCCAGAGTGGACTACTTTCCCACATATATTTCCAAATATTTTGGCAACCATCTAACATTATTTTTGCTGGAAATATAGGAGTTCATCTTTTTAATTTCCCTTTTTGTTTTGTTTTGTTGGGTTTTGGTGGTTGTTCTTTTTTATACTTCCTTCTCAGAGGTCAGAAACATTAGATTCATAGTTAAGACAATTTCAGTATGTCAGAATTCTTCTTCTTTTTCTGGGTAGTGTTTGTGGGATTAAGAAGCTAGTTTGCTTTGTTATTTTCCATGGCTACAGACAGTGGTCCTTCCCCTAACCATCTTTCTTATCAATAAATGTGTCATGAAGGGGCTCATTAAAGGAATGTGGCCAGGTAAAGCAAATCCAATGATTATAGCTCCCTAAAGAACCAGGAGTTGATGTGCCACAGAGATGGGTCTGGAAAGCCATTTTCCCATAATAAAGACATCAAAGAATGCTCACTAGACAAAATAAAAGTTGGCATATGTTCATGTAACTTTATCTAAATAAATATAAATATATGCATGTCTACTAATCTGCTATTTTAAGCCCCATAAATCGTTTTGCAAATAAGGACTGCAGTTATAGGATGCCAAATTGTCTTCTAAAAGTTGAAAAATGCTATAAAAATATTTATATTCAGAGACTGAAGTCTCAGTATACTGACACTGTTCACATATAAGGTTATAAACATGTATCATTTTCTCCTCCATATTGTCATTTCCCATAACTTATGGAAAAAGGTATACCATACATTTAAGACAAGGGCTTACTGCAAAAAGAATTATAGACCACAGTTTCTTTCTTTCTTCCTTTTTTTTTTTTTCTTTAATGGACAGTAGTTTCAATCCTAGCTTCAATGCTGACTTGAGCAAGTTATTTTATGTCCCTGAGCTATAACTCTACATCAGGTCAAGAGAGCCCAAATCACTAATCTCACGGAGTTATACTGATGCTTAAATTAAGATAACGCATGTATGGTGCCTGGCACATAGTAGGTGCTCAATAAATGATAGCTGCTAGACTAATAATTGTCATTGCTATTATTTTCATTACTCCTAATTTGAATAAATTCTATGGCTCTTGGCTATTTGGCATAGAATATGGTCACCGTTTTACTGTGACTTAGAAATTGCTGATTGTTATGCATTCCCAACTACAAATGGAAAAATGATGAGCTGGTTGGGAAAAGGAATAGGTCAGATAATTCTGAGAATGTCCTGACGAGAAGGGAAGATGCAGGCTCAGAGAGCTCCCTTCTCTGATCCTGAAAACTGGAGTTTAGGTTTCATTTACAACAGTACATAATCTCAGCTGCACATAAGAAACCTTGCCACCTCTGCCCAGTAAAATACAAATCACTGACTACCCATTTTTATTTTAGGCAGTTAGATAGTTAGTACATCGTTAATTCCTGCACATTCTCAAGCTCAATATCATTGTCAGTTTCATTTTATTTCCACCTCCTTTCCAAGATCCCTGGTTGGAGGTAAAGACCTGCTCTCTGAGCATCTCTGGGTATTCTAAGGCAAAATGAATCTTTAGGAGCTCCCCTTCTTTGAGGCAATTTACAACTCAAAACAGCAACGCGTTGTCTTTTCAGGGTAGAATACAATAAAAATGGAGCAGCTTTGAAATATACATTACTGTAATTAAAGTGACTTGATCTTTGGAAATTTCTGAGACAAGTCTTTATTGCAACTATTATTGAATGATGAGCGTGATCATTAAAGGCTCAACCTCAGAATAATATCAATGCCAGGATCTGGATATCCTTGGCATTTCAGATCACAGAATGTGGCTGCTGGCAGATGCCTCTGCCCATTTTCTTCTTAGTTCTCTCTGTACCTTTCTTTTCTTTGAGGACATGTGGACCCAGGCCGGGATATGCTCCGACTGGTATTGTGTGTTACATAAGCCATTGGCAGGTGGGCTTTGAAAAAGGTGTGGTCACAAGTGCCTGGGCAAAGTTGAGGCACAATGCCCACAAGGGCTTAAGGTCTCAGAAATGGTGCAGTGAAGTCACCATTTTAGCTTTATTTAAACGAGTATTTACCAGAACACTTTTGGTGGATGTGTGGTCAATTATTCTGCGGAAGGATGGTCTAATGAGACAGCAGTTTGGAAAATATTAGCTGGTGCTGTGCTTTTCATTCCTCACTTGTGATAGACTCATCTGAGAGCTTTAAAAACAATATACCAATGCCAGCCCTCTGCCCACTTCTTTTCAATCGGTCTGGTGTGATACTTGGGTAGTGGTGCTGTTTTTAAAGGCTCTCTTCCCTGGATAAGTCTAATGTCAGTCAGGGCTCAGAACCTCTGACATAGGCCTGCCACTTACGCTCCCTAACGATCCCCTCTCTAGTGCACAGAGTCAGAGTGAGTGAGAGAAAACAATCTCTCCAGAGCTCTAATGTGTCAGAGAAAGGCGTTTTCTCTGGGGTCAGATCTGGATCACTAATTGATCTTGAAGTCTTAGCTGACATGTTGATCTGCCGGTGTCACTGGTCCACTCCCTATCACACTTTCTTCTCTTTCATAATTGCCACGTTCAGTGGGAAGGAACAGGCTGCCTGTTTTACCCAGAACCTTCCCTGAAAGCCTATATCTGCTATATCACGACTTCAGGTAAGTGAAGAATTTCTCTTCCTCACGAAAAATAGTGAGAACCTCTGTTGTAGGTAAACCTTCCAAGACTTTCTCTATGACTTATGGTAGCCTGTCTCGCACTTGAGCTAGTAGGTAATAAAAATCCCTGAAATATCCATCATTAGTGCAGTTCACTGGGGAAATGAGAGTCAGGGCAATAGCCTGGTACCTGGAGCCTTGGAAAGCCTGGTCTCACGTAAATTTCTACCTCAAATTTTCACCTTGTCTCTGAGGTTTTCTAAAGTCTTACTGGAATAGAAAATGCATGTCGCCTCCTCCTTAAATAAGGAACCAACATTTGCTGATTATAACGTCTAGAGAAAAAAGCTGGATAATTTTATGGATGCCTTTTATAATCTTCTAAACAAATGTGATTCTTCAGCCTTTTCATTTAAAGTTATAGGAGAAAGAGAAAAGACATTTAATATTTATTGAGCATCTGCAACGTGCAGATAAATACAGTTCTTTCCATATTGTCATCACATGTCATCTTCACACTACCCCTTAGGGTGGTTCCTATTATCCTGCTTTTCTGACTGTGAAAAGGGAGGTTCAAAGGGCCTAACTCCCTTGTGGGCACTGCCTACAGTCCTGCTGGAAATGTGAGGCAGAGCTGGGCCTTGAACCCAGGTTTTGTGATGGTGATGGTGGCAAAACTGGGCCCAGACCAATGTTTCCCCACGTCCACAGAGCCCACCACAGGGAACGGGCTGGGACTCTAGTCTGAGCTTGATGACCTGTTTAGTGCACAGAAAGTTCTAGGCTTTTCTTTTCTTTTTTTTCCCTGCATCTTGATTCTTTGTTTATTGTGTGTCATCTCCAAAATGGCATCTTACTCTCGTAAGCCTTTTGTCCTCAATGTTCTGCTCTGTGCTTTGAAACAGAAGAAGTGGTGATGCTGTCCAGGAAGGCAGCATGGTCTGCTCCAGGGGTTCATATTTCTGCACTTAAGAAACACATAGGTGTGCAGGCAGACTTGAATAATGGTAAGAACAGGGGCTTTGGATTAGACTCAGGTTCAATTCTTATTCTTGTGACTTAAGCTAATTCTGTGAATTTAGGAGAGTCACGTTACCTCTTAGCCTTCAGTCTCTTCATCTATAAAATGAGGTAATAATAACATCTATCTCCTAGGCTTGAGACGGAACAAGATTACAACTCAGGTGTCCTGCGTTTAGTTTCCATGAGATGCATAAATCCAGACACTTAAAAGAAAATCGAAGTGTTTTACAACTTTCTGAGTCTTGTCATTTGTGAAACTCAGGTGGATTCACAAGTTTTGTGTCATTTATTGACTCATCAATTTCGTCATCAATGTATTGATATACAGGTGCTCAGAAATATTTCTTGAGCACCTGCCATATACCAGGCATTGCATTAGGCACTGAAGATAAAGCAATTTTCAAGTAGCTTAGAGTCTAGCTAAAGCAAATTGGCCTGCATCCTTTTTTATACCCATTAGAGATACACAGAAATGATAATTCACATACTAATTTATTAATATGAGTCTACAGAATTAACATGCATGTAATAGTATTGGATCTACAGTTAATACGTTGCCCGCTGTTAATTATAATTACTAGTAATCATGGCTAATTTCCAATCTAACTCTCTGGAAAAGCAGACAGCACCTTCCTTCCATTTTGCTGCATTAGGCTGGTAAGAACAGGAGCTCAGGTGAAACTGCAGGAAAGAGTTTACGCTGAGTGAGCTCGTACCGCAAATTGCCTGCTCTGCATTAGACCAGTGATGAGACATGGATGTGCTCCTGGCATCAAATCCTTGAGTTTAACTGTTTTTAGTTATACAGCTTGAAGTGATGGGGCTGGATTCTCAGCAATGACTGGGTGCTGTTGTCAGTTTAAGTTTTGTTTTTTTCCTTGTCTGGTTTACGGAGCATTCCCTAATTGTTTTGATTTCACATATACACCCAGTCGGTATTAATTTTCTTCTCTATAGTAAAAAGAGTTAAATTCAGAAAGAGGAAGCCTTGTTTTCCTTTATAGACAGACTGCAGGGGAAACAGCTGAAGGAGAAGTCAGAGGACATGGCGAGTTAGCCCATCATTCAAGGCCCAGGCCACCCTGACTAGCTCTGTGGCTCTCTCTTGGGTTTTCTTGGGGAGTAGGGCAGGGAACAGCCTGCAGAGTTAGGTAGAACTTTTTAAGGGCAGGATAATTCACAAGATTAGATATTGATAAAGTAACTTAAGGGATTGATTTGCATTTAGAATACCCACTATAGATGGCATCCTACCTCTAGTGGAGGAAGGCTTAATTGTTTCCACACCAAAAAGCTCTAATTTATTTCTAACTGGGGTTCCAAATTCAGCAACACTCCCTTTAATCAGGCAGAGAAGACTGGGAGCCAGGACTGATCTTTTCTGCATCCTGTGACACTGCAGATGTCATACCTGCCCTGTTACAGTGCTATTCGTTAATGTTTGATTTTTTTTTAATCTGGGGGGGGGAGGGGATTGAAACCATCATGATGAAAACATCATGCCCTACACAATCCTTCTAGAATATCACATTGGCCACCAAGAGGCTCCTGTGTTCAAACATCTGCTCCCCCCAACACCCCTTCCAGTGCCTTCTTGATCTTCACAGCTCAAGTCCATCTGGATTGTCCTCCTTTCTAGCTGACAGCAAGAGAGCCAATGAAATACCTTTTCCTGTTGCTGGGTGACTACGGATATTTAGAAAATATGTCCCATAAATGCAGCAGCTTAAAAGCTTGCCATTGGCTGGCTGGGGGTCCTGTGCAATGCTGACGCATTAGGCTGGCAGAAGAATGACAGGTGGGAATAGCTATGCAAATATATTACTGGCCTGATGTTCCACTGGAGAGGAAAACTATTTCAAGGCTGAGTGACAACTATAACATACCCCATTAGAAGAAAAATAAATCTCCCTGAGTCTACATTTAGGCATCTGAAGAAGGGTTACGGGAATACTGCAGAAAAAAAGGGAAAGAAAAAACACAAAACAACTCAAGGTTGTTTTACCCTCAAATATCCTGCTTTTCACGGTGGGATGAGCAGTTCTACGTGTCTTAGGAATACAGATGGATTTCTCCATACTTTTTATAGTTATGTGTTGATACATTTTAAAGTCTGAACTCCTTTATCCAGGGAAATAATTGGAAACAATGTCAAGGAAGCCTTTCACGTTTTTCTTTGTCTCTTTGTCTCTAGTGTCCTCTCCTTCACCTTCCTCCCCTGACCTTTAGGTCCGAAACTTCAGCAGCCGCAGGATGTAGTCAGTGTCAGCACAGTTCTGACTGCATTTTATCTCCCCTCTGTCCACTTAAAATATTTGCATCCTGGTGGGAGGATAAGCAAAGTCTTGTCTAAAGGGCTTTGGGATTCTCTCTGCAGCCAGAGAGAGCTGTTGGATACAAGTAACTGCTTTTGCGAACACGGGGTTAACTGTTCGTACACAAATCTGCCAAAGAGCCTCTAGGAAAGAATGTCCTTCTACTAATTGAATTCTAATGAGGATGGAAGTAGATTAGGAATTGAGCTTCTACTGTGAGTTTCAAACATCAGATGGGGGGCTGTTTTGGCTTCCTCCATCTGCTCAGTTCTCGAGTAAGTCCTATGTTGTTCACAAAGAAATGACTACCCGAGAAGAAAGCTGTGGGTTACTGGTTGATCCAGCGGAAAGGGGCTTTTCCTGGTTCAGCATCAGTGCCTCTGGGACTCGAGAGCAAGACAAAGAGGCTGCTGGGATATGATCAGATGAGACAACTGTAAATGAGGAATTCCTGGGCCGATTTAATTAGCATATTCCTGGAAGTTATATTTATTTGCCTTATAAAATTTGGGGTGAGTCTGAGAGCCAAATCAGGGTGACCCTCAGTGGGATTAGTGGTGGAAATAGAAATGCTTTAAGGATATAATAAAGCATTCTTTTCAATAATGCAATGTAGACAAAGTCACTGAGGAAAACCCTATGGCTGACAGGTCACCGGGGGTGCCACCCAGTGTCTACAATTAGGAATTATGAAGGGAGCAATTGTGAGCATTTCACCTGTGCTCCAGGAAGTGTGCTTTCTGTAAGAGAGGCCACAGTAGGTTGGATAGGTGCCAAAGTCACAAAGTCCTGTGCCTGTACACCTCACCTGTGAAGGACAGCCATGTTACTATCTGCCTGGTATCCCTCTCCTTCCTTCCTTCCTTTTAAAGATTTTATTTATTTATTTATGAGAGAGAGAATAAATATTTATGAGAATAAATATTTATGAGAATAAAATAAAATAAAGATTTTATTTATTTATTTATGAGAGAAATAATAAATAAATAAATATTTATTTATTTATTTATTATGCTGAGTGTGGAGCCCGACTTGGGGCTCAATCTCATGACTCTGAGATCATGACCTGAGCTGGAATCAAGAATCGGATGCTTAACCGACTGAGCCACCCAGGGGTGGCTCCCTCTCCTTTCAAGGAAACCATGTGTCCCACTCCAACCATCTTTTTGGTTGGAAAAACCATGTTTTTCCACCTTGGAGCTAACATATTCTTCTACGACAATGTCCCTGTCACAGTTGGTTGGTCCAGGGATGGGCCCCCCGGGACCAAATGGAAAACTTCCCTGAGATTCTTCAAACTGGAACTTGGAAACAGTCCTTTCTGGAGGGGTGGGCTGAAAGATGAGGAATTTAGGCCTTGACACAGGCCATATTTGCCCCTTAGTAAGGAAAGCCAGGCTGCAGTGAGCATATCCAGGGCTCAAAGCTGCACTGAGGTGGCTCTGCACATTTGGCTCAAGGGGCCGGTTGGGTGCTTGCGGCAGCCAGCTGTGGGAGAGGCCAGGCGGATCTGCCTGTAGCAGTTGGCTTTGCAGGAGCACATTCTGTGGGGGCATGTTATCCTTTTGGTACAGTACATGGTGTACTCCTATTTGTAACCCTTCTCAGGAGGAATGTTGAGCTTACATATCTCATACAGAGGGAGGGGATTTTTACCTCTGGGACCCTGCAACCACTCCATCCTGCCTTCTCATAAGTGAATCACCCCGCAATGGGAGAAAGAGCCCATGTGGAGACAGACACGGTGATCACAGCCAATGAAGACAGGGACATTCCTAGCAACACAATACTTGGACCGTTGGTTTTTAAGGGGGGGAGTTATAAAAAATAATCAGCCTTTGCTCTCACACAAGACTCCTCAGAGAACCAGAAGAAAGTTGTTTTCAAAGAGATCACTGATTGGTTTGAAAGATATTTTAGGCAGAAGAATAAGTTTCTCCGTGGTTTTAAAGGGAGGATGAGTTTAAAAAAGTTTAAGTAAATAAAGGAAAATGGATGGTTTCATTAAAAAAAAAAAAGAGGGTGAGTCTTGATTTTTCATATTAGAGCAACGTAGTCACAGAAAGCCTCTCTCCCTCTTCTCTTTCTTTTCTGAATTCTAGGGCTTTCCTGCTGGTCGTGAGGGGAAGAGAACTAAGTGTCCTTCTTTAAAATCCAGCTTCAGTGTTTCACGGAGTTGTTTGACAAATTTAAGCCCAGTGGTGAGGATGGCCACCTGTTCCTGCAAAAACCACCACAGAGCTTGGTTTTCACAGGACTCCCTCCTGTTTTTGGAAAGGCCCAAGATGAATTATAATATATGTTAGGAAAATGAACCTAGTACGGAGGAATGGGATCATTCAGCATGAGAACTGTTTGCGATTTACCCTTGGAGGGGAAAAAGTTGCTTTTGGATCCCACAACCTGTCCCTTGAAGTTGATATTCTAGGATGCTGAAGTCTGAGAAACACATCTGGATCATGAATAGGCCTGGATTGCCTTCCTACTATGTAAACTTAAAAACAAACAAACAAACATGCCCTTAGCAGAGTCTGTTGAAATCTAAACTCCTTCATCTATTAAGGAACTAAGCCTTAGATTTCAGAAGGGTTCATTAATCAGACCATAAGGACAGGGCCAAACCAGGACCAGAAGGACCTAAAACAAAAAGGGTTCCATGTCTATATCAAAAGGGAACCTTATAAATTCAGCATGTTTATCTATATCTCGATTTCTTAATCCGTAATACAGGTAAGGCGCTGAAAAGAGAATTGGCACCTAGTAAAATTTTCACTAAATGTTTGTTATTTTTCAGGTGACCGTCACACTGAGTGAACGGAGCACATATCGGGTAGGAGAGTCCCCAAAAAGGACCTCAGTGGCAAGAAGTAGTGCCTTCAAATTGGCAGTGTGTGATCTCTATCAGGTGCCTAATCTGTAAATGGGATAAAGCCACTGATGCCTCCTTGAAAGGCTTCTGTTAACATCTGATGAAGTAAGAGCTGTGACAGCAGGTCCAGTCAGAAGGAATGCTGTAGTTATAACACCACTACTCCTAGCGAGTAGCAATATTTAAAAGTATATAATGATTGATATCATGTTAACCGACAGTAAGCCCAGAAAATGTATTTTAAAGTCCATCCACCTGTGGATGCTTAACAGCAGGATGGCATTTAAACCGTTTCATCGCTGGATAGGTTGAAAAAAGGCTGCTCTTCTTTTCAAAGTCCTCCCAGGCCTTCTCACACTTTCCCCTTTCACGGGTGTGTCGGTTTGATTACAGAAGTACTCTAGAGGTACCTGTAGGCCCCGCTCCAGGCCAGCCTCTCGGGCCAACTGTGAGGCCAGCTGCACAGCCCCCAGCCTGGGGCTGTGGGGTAAAATCTATTTGGAGCTTGGATCCCTTCTACAATGGGGTCTTATAGGAAAGATTCTAGAGTTTCCTGTTACAGTGTGATTGTAACAGATTTTCAATTTTTATTGAAATTCTTACTTGTTCATACCTTAATTCCTTTTAGTCTCAACCACATGTTGGAGGCCCTAGCTTAAAATATCGGCCTGTACTACTTGACAGTCTTAGAACAGTCTCTGTGGCTATTACTGTTCATAAAGCTGAGTTTAATTTCTAAGTTTTATGTATATTCATGGCACATCCAAAGACAGCGAAATCCTGCCCAGAGATTGTGTCATTGACATAGATGTTCTGGCTAAGGCGTTGTCTTTGTAAATGCCGTGAATTGCTTCCAGGGAGAGAAAAAGCACCCGAAACAGAGTTCCTGTTCCACCAACATGCATCACCAGCATTCCTAGGAAAGGGAAGAAGAGTGCTCAATGGCTCCACCAGCTCTGGTAATGAAAGGAATGCATTGGAAGGGATAGAGCACAGCTACACCGACGGTTGGTTTCAAGTCCTGTTACATGTCTACTGCAGAATATGCAACAATAAAAATAATTAATGGAGCATCGGACCTCTGGATTCCTACCATACCACCTCACCATCAACTCCCAGCACCTCCACGGTGCCTCTCGTGTACGCACTGGCTGGCTCACTGGGATACAGCCAGCAAGAGGGCTTTACCCAGCCTTTGTTGGTGAGGCTGAACCAGAGGGGAGATTTCCCAAGTCCTTGCACCTCGTGCCTCAGCAGATGAATCAGTTGCTGTGTCACTAACATATTCCAGGTCATGTGCACACACAAACATTATGGTATCTTGAAATTACTTTTAAATTACTGTCTTTCAGGTTTTAACCATCTTCCTAGAAATGTGGCTCAGCAAATCCTTGCGTGGAGCAAGGATGGCACCCAGTGGCCAAAGTGTTTCATCTCAGATCCTGTTTTTCTCACAGATTTTTCCATTGCATGTCTCTTGGGAGACAATGAATTGCCATCCCTTTCTAACGCCAGAGTTGAAACACTAAATCACTTGACTACCCTTTTAAGATAAAGTGTGTACACACACACACACACACACACTCACACATGCACCCATCCCACACAAATTCTCACATACAAATTGAGGCTATATACAGAGGTTAATTCAGAATGATAACTTTCAAAAATCCTTAAAAATTTACCGTAGAGTCTTATGTTAGAGCTGTCATATTTCAGATAGACAGATTACTGTCCAGGATGTCTCCAATACCATGCATCACTACAGGAAACGTTACACAAATGGAAACCCAGTTTCACATTCTTCACTTCGTACTTCCCCCAAATAGTCTCTAGTTTGTGCGTTCTCATGCCTTACACATAAGACTTTATCTCCTGACAAGTGCTTTATCCTCAAACTGATGTTCACAATCTCATACCCTAGTTATCTTTCTTACAAGGTACCTGGCAGGCCTGGAGAGCACAGAATAATAAAGTAGGACTGCTCTCTTTCCTTTGAGCTTTCCAGATGTCGAGAGATTTCTATACAGCTAGATAGCCAATCAGACTGTAAGGAAGACAAGCAAGATGTCAGAATAATGGATCATATACCCATTTGCTCAGAATGATGCAATATCTTCATAATGTTTGCCATTTCCAATTTCCTTAGGTTTCTAAGCAGTCTGAAAGCCCAGGGCAAAAAGTCACACAGATGGCACAGCCACAACACAAAAAAGAAGTTTCTAATAAAATTGCATCATATATCGATTGCCTAATTGATTACCACGAAAAGCCTCTTTTTAAGTATCTATATTAAGTTCAGCCCCAAATTCTGTTTTACTCAGGCATCATCACCATTCACACTTATTTAGCCCCCAAACTGTCAAAACACCACAGAGGTTTCAAGAATAACAGTGAACTCAAAAGAAATGATGTTAGGATAAAATTCCATGATATTGCTTACATTTCCCTATTCAGTACTTGAAGGGAAGCCTTGTTTTCAAGGTCAAAACAGAACACTGGAGAGGAAAAATCAAAGCCAAGCATGTGCATTTTTCTTGTTGGCTCTTTAGTTCTTGGTCACTTTGTATGTATGTAAATGGGAGAGCTATCATGACCCTGCCCTCACCAAGATGTTGTGAGGTTCAAGTAAGACAATGAGTAGGAAAACGTTTTTATACACTGCTAAGTTGTATTATTTAAGGCGTTATGATTATTTAAAGATTTCTAGGTAGCCTTAGTGTATACGTTTTATACTGATGAGGTTAAAATTCTTGTCCTACCTAAATAATCACTTATCTTTCTCACGAGTGTTACTGTATAATGTTACCCTTCAAATATGATATAGCCACAGTGGGCTTTAGAAATCACTTATAATATGTAATTACATCAAGCTGAGCCAAGTCTTCCACCAAATGTCCAAATTTTTAAAGAGAGCTTAAATTTGAAGCTCTGGGTATTTAGAAATTAGAAGAACCCCAAGATGTTTTGTCAACTTTATGTTGCTTTGCGTTTTATTTTCCCCTTCCCTCCTGGAGATACATTTTATAGGCTCATAAAATTATAGCATTTTATTAGCTGAAAATGGCTTTGTTGTGCAGATGAGGAAACCTGAGGCCTAGAAATTTTAAATGAACCCAGTGGTCTGGTGGCTGTTTTGTCTATTTACATGCATGCTCTATCGTCTTCTATGTCTGGGGCCTTACAAAGATCGCTTTAAAAAGGGACAGAGGGATCCCTGGGTGGCGCAGCAGTTTAGTGCCTGCCTTTGGCCCAGGGCGCGATCCTGGAGACCTGGGATCGAGTCCCACGTCGGGCTCCCGGTGCATGGAGCCTGCTTCTCCCTCTGCCTGTGTCTCTGCCTCTCTCTCTCTCTCTGTGTGTGTGACTATCATAAATAAATAAAAATTAAAAAAAAAATAAAAAAATCCTCGGGGGATCCCTCAGGGGTTCAGTGCCTGCCTTTGGCCCAGGGAGTGATCCTGGAGTCCCGGGATCAAGTCCCAAGTCGGGCTCCCTGTATGGAGCCTGCTTCTCCCTCTGCCTGTGTCTCTGCCTCTGTGTGTGTGTGTGTGTGTGTGTGTCTCTCATGAATAAATAAATAAAATCTTAAAAAAAAAAAAAAAGGGACAGCTCTGGCAACTGAGACATTCTCTCCTAACTTGGTGTTTCATATTGGGCCTTGAGATCAATTCAGTCATGATTTATGCACATTTTAAAGATTTTTGGATGGATCCATTGTCAATTGTGAGAAACCATGCAGAACTACCCAAAGCAGCACATAATTTTAAATAGGTACAAGGTACAGAATTCAGGACCATACAAATAAAAAGAATTAGAAAGTCATCCTGAGATTCAAGGAAGTAATAATTTTAACTGATTTAGTCATCAGGATGGTGGTAGCAGGATAGATACAGAGTGAAGAATCTTACCTAATACAGGCATGCCTCATTTTATGGCACTTTGCTATATTGTGATTTGCAGATATTTTGGATTAAACAAATTGAAGGGTTGTGGCAGCTCTGTGTTGAGTGAGTATATCAGTGCCATTTTTCCAAAAGCATTTGCTCATTTGTGTCTCTGTGTCACATTCTAATAATTGTCAAGATATTATAAAATTTTACATTATTATTATATTTTATATATGTTATTATATATCTGTGATGAGTGACTAGGACTTGCTCAAAGCTCAGATGATGGTTACCCTTTTTTAGCAATAAAATGTTTGTTAATTAAGATATGTACATTATTTTTTTAGACATCATACTATTGCACACTTAATAGACTATAGTGTAAACATGACTTTTATATACATTGGGAAGCCAAAAATTCATTTGACTCACTTTATGTTGGTATTTGCTTTGTTGCACTACTCTGGAAACAAACCCTCAACATCTCCAAAGTGTACTTGTATTACAGAAATTGCCAAATCAACTAAGAATTAATGACAAGAGGCCTTTGCCCACAGTAGGGAAGGGTAGATATTGTCATTACTGAACACTCCAAAGAAAATATCCTAAACAAAGAAAATGAATCCCTTTATTGTCATATAGTTCAGACTTCTTAGGAAACTAGCAACCAAGAACTTAAGTATTGAGATAAAATTTGCAGACTCTCTTATTGTCATAGATCCTTGCTTCAAAATTCTACTCACATGTTGTAAGCACCTCTGCCATCAAAACTGCAAACAGTTCAATGCATTTTGTAGAAATTTCATCAGCCCCCAGGTGCAAGACATGACTTTAGGAAATCCAAGGGTTACAAAAAATGAGTAAGACAAGGATTCGCTCCTAAAGATGCTCCTGGTTCAATCTGGTGAATGGACAGGTGCACAAAGATTTATATTATAAGGTGGAAACTGATAAATATAATGAAAAAATGGCAAACGAGCAGATCATTTTTGCCTGAATTATGGTGAGAATGACTTGATGGAGGGTACAACTGACACCATGCTACATCAGTTTAAGGTGTTCAACACAGTGACTCAACTTCTCTATACATTATGCTACGCTTCCATCTGTCACCATATGCTGTTACAGTATCATTGACTATATTCCCTATGCTGTACCTTTTATTTCCATGACTCATTCATTCTATAACTGGAAGCCTGTATCTCCCACTTCCCTTCACTCATTTTAAATTTTTTTTAAATCTTATTTATTTATGATAGTCACACACAGAGAGAGAGAGAGAGGCAGAGACACAGGCAGAGGGAGAAGCAGGCTCCATGCACCGGGAGCCTGACGTGGGATTCGATCCTGGGTCTCCAGGATCACGCCCTGGGCCAAAGGCAGGCGCCAAACCGCTGCGCCACCCAGGGATCCCCGCCTTCACTCATTTTAATGTCCAACTGAAGAATTTGAAATGATGGAATCTAGAGGCTTATGGAAGATGTTGAGCTTTGTGAAAAGGAACCTGGCACCAACAGAGGAGTACTGTTGATCTAGCCACTATGCACAGGATGAATTTGGGAGCAGGTCTTATGTTGGGCATAAGAGCTTACTTAAAAAAAAAAAAAAGTCAGAGAGAAAGGGAACCAGGGAGACCAGCTAGGAGAGCATGCATAACAAATGTCTGCATGAGAAAGAATGAGGATCTGAGCTGGTGGTGGTGACTATGAGGATGGTGGGAGCATGGGAGACATTCTGAAATCATGATGGAGAGAAGAGCACATGGGAGTGAGCAGGTGTGAGGACGCAAAGGTGACCGGATAATTATATCCAAAGTGTGGCTCTGGAGAGGAAGGTGAGGGAAGCGTAACAGTCAGGAGTTTCTAGTTCCTATGTATACCGAAGGAGATACGGAGAGAAAACCAACTATTATGACTGCTAAACCAAACCGGTATCACCGAAGTGAGGGTGCATCAGTTCTTTATTTCCCAATTCCTTACCTGTAGTCATAGACGGCTCTAACTAGAGAAAGACCAGAAAGAAGGAGACTGATACAGTCTCAGATGCCCTCGTGTTCTGGAAAGGTCTGACCACTTTGGCCTCTATAGTTCCCTTCACCATTCAAGAGTCAGCGCTCTAACTGGGCCACATGATTGTCCTCCACTCCTGTCTTCCCTGGACCTTTAGGACTCATCACTGCTCTAAAACCAAAAATGAACTGCCTTTTATTTCATTCTGCCAGGGTCAGACTCCCTGGGCCTTCACGTGTGCCACTCAAGGAGTGCAGTAGACCAGCTGTGTTAATGTGTGGAAGCAAGAAGGTGGGAGAATGCCTTCCAGGTGCATCCTTCCTCCCAGGGAGTGTCAACAGTCATCGTGATCTTTTGGAACAGTGTCCCTGTTTTGTTTCCAAATGAAAACAAGTGGCAAATGATGGCTGTTTAAGCTGACTGGAGAGGAGGCCAGGGTCACCACAGGGTGTATCTTGGCCAGGTGAGTTCTTGAGGAGCCCTCAACTCATAGCCACCAAGTTCAGCAGTAGGAAAGGCCAGGATGGACTTCAGCCCCGGTTCCCCTCACACCACTTTCCTCCCCAGTGTGTTCAACACTCAAGAGTGACAAAATGTAACCATCTTTTTTCTGACCTAACATTTCATTGAGACATAATTCATAAAGAGGAACCTGCAAGAACATGAGGACATTTGGACACAAAGTACTCCACGTGTTTATGGATGTGTCCTAAGTGGCTCAGCTGGCTGCCACAGGAGGAAGACATGCCCTTTCAGATGCTGATTCTGCTGTTTTCCCTGCAGCCAGTTTCCTGCTGAAGCTTCAATAACTCCCTGATGATTAAAAAAAAAAAAAAAACCTCAGAAATTAAACTTGGCATAGATACTATTTAAAGGAAAAACAAAGCCCTCAAATCAAGAGATGGGGACAAGAGAGGAAACAGAATAGGTTAGGTGTAAGATGATCCCCAAATTCCATTTATACCACTGCGAGGTCATCTTTGAAACAACCGTAGAAAGAAGCAGAGGTGAACTGGAAAGTGGTTGGTTGTTGAGGTTTCCAAAGGCAGCATTTCAGGAAGACTGTGAGGGCTGAGGCTAGAGAAACAAGAGAAAGCCCCTTTCCCTCCCTGGCCCCTGGAGGTCCTGCATTACCTCCTGGACTCTGGAGGCATCTCTGTGGGAGTACCCAGCCTGCCCAAGAAGAGCTGGAAGGTGCTTCCTGCTGATTGTGGTGGGCAACATGATTTCCCCACGCCTCTGCCACCCGGTGCCCTGCCCTACCTCGACCCTCCAAGGCAGTTGTCTCATGCCTTGGGTTTGGGTAAGTGCCATGGTGTTACCCTATGTCTACATAGGACACTTTCCTCTGCAAGAAGCCACTGCAAGAATTGGACTTTTCCACAGCTTTGGAAACAGAGTTGGTGGGGCAGTGGCCAGCACATGTTGTCTTTGTGTGATTAGCAGAAAGGTGCGCCCACTGGGAGATCAGTTACTAAGAGGTATCCCATCACTTGACCAGCCACGTGGGAGTGAGTCCCAACTCCTGCCTCCTTGCTCAGGGACCCTTGTGCAGGACCTATGACAGACACATCTACCCGAACAGCTGGCAGGGCAGTTCTGAGGACATAGCTGCTTATGATAACACCTGAATATTTCATGGATCGAAGATGTCTCCTCAAGCGTCATTACTTAAAAAAAATAATAAAAGCCTAGTACATCACATCTCATTGCCCAGTCTGTCCCCTGCCCTCCATCTTACAGAGGAGGTTGTAGGGTCTTATTTTTGATGTAGCCATTCTTACTTTGCTATGTAAAGGCCACAGGGGGTACCTATTCCTTGGCACTTTATTTTATTTACTTTACCAGGATGTTAATTTGTGGTCTAGGCATTAACATTGATAACTTGAAATACGCAAGAGGTAGTCCAAACCTAAACACCCAACATGAGTTATCAGTGTTTAATTACTGAGGCAGTTAAATAGTCCCGTAAACGAGTTCATCTCTGATTGCAGCCATAACCCATGCAGTTTGGAATTGAAAGAAGGGATGATAAAAGGTGGCAATATAACATGAGAGTGTCCATGAGTTGATTTTAATTGGTAAACTGGCATATATAGTGGTAACTGTTTGGTCTGGCCACCGCATTGGAATCTTAGGAAAGTGCATAAAATTGCAGGAGCATATAATTGGTGTACTAAACTCATTTTCTTATGTTATCACAGCTGGCATCTTCAGGTTATTAAAAGCCTTTAAACCAGTCATCTTCAAAGAGATCTAATTGTCAATATGGTCTTTATACATTCTTTCCGTTAGTGCAGAGCAGAAGAGATATAAACAGGCATTAAAATCTGCACAAATTTTCTGGGCACACCTTTCTTATTTCAAGTTCAAGGAAGATCAGTAAATGTTAATGAGGATAAAAACCACTCTTTAGATCCTGGTTTCCTCATTCAATGCACAGGGCAAGCAGCCCATAAAGGATAAATTATTGACATTATAACCTCAACCAGCCAGACTTTTAAAAAAGTTAATTCATTAGTTCCAGGAAGTTCTATGATCTTTTTGTGATAGGTGGCCCTCCAAAAAAGGACCATTTCCCAAGGTATAAATAATACATCAGGACCACAAAAATAAGCTTAGGTTCTGACATTCTTTGGTTAGCAATTATATGTTGCTGTCTCATCCAGTTTTAATGGCTAGATAATCCAGGAATACTTCTAGAAGAACGGTTTCCACATTCTGACCACCATTCGCCCACCCACCACCACACACCCATGAAGGAGACTTTTCCCAACAGGAGTTAATAGAATACAACAAAACAAAAATAAAAACATCTTTTCCCTCTCCTATGGTATTCTATGACAGGAAAAGAAATCACCAAACATGGATAGGTGTGAAATAGGAAGACAAGATATGAAAAAAGGTAAAGTGATATTAACCTAGCATTAATGATTTTTAAAGCTTGACTATAGGTTTATCAAATCTGTGTTCCTTGAAACCATCCCATTGATGGCACAAGAGTACAAGTATAAGTGGTAGTAAGTTGAAAGTAATTAATGGTTGTGTATTGTACTCTCCAATACTGTGGGATCTCCATCTCTCTACTTATTTCCAAGAATTCTCAGGGTATACCTTACTTGTCCGTAACATGTGACCACTCAGCCTGCATTTATTTCTTCAGCTTCTGCTGGTCATTTTGATAGAAGGTGCTTTCCCTCTGGTCAATATGAAGCTTACTTCTGTTAGGTTGCCTCTTTCTGTTGCATTCTGTTGGTACTCTGGAACCCTCATGATCTTGGGATCATTCATTGCACTGAAACTGTACTAAGGGCCACACCTTTTGTGTCCATTCACAATTTTAGCTCAGAACATCAATCCATAGGAGGCTGGGGTAAGGGAAAAATCCAAGAGACAAATCTCATGCTGAACTTGGAATCATCTAGACACTGAGGCCTGTGGCCTCAATTTCCACTAGGAAGAGTTCTTAACTAGGAGGTCTCCTACTCAATTGTGTGTCAACGACTTCTCACTGGTGTTCTCAACATATCTGAATCCCAGATGTGGTACAGCTTGGGCTGCAACTGGAGTCTGGCCTGTGTAAGCATGTATTTGACCACCAGATTCTCGTCAGCACTAGATGATGATATTTCCTTCCAAAGTCTGACTTAATCTCTGAATCATTGATCCCAGCTGCACATAATCCAATACATTGACTCAGCCATCCTTAAATGATAAACTTTTATGGATAACTCTGGTTCCAGATTTCAAATCTCTATTGATATCTGTTTTCTTTACTATCTCTGTTAAAAATTATTGTAAGTGGCAAAGTTTGCAATATATTTGAATGTAAGCATGGTTTATCTGTACATATGGGTCAAAACAAAGCATTTATTTACTATTTAGTTACCATTAGGAAACTTCCATTGCACATACTCCAGTGTGAAACTTCAGTAAATACTTTTCAGTGTCTACGTGCAGGATTATTTTAAGCTCACTACATTTTAATGTTATTGCTGCAGTTATAAGACATCAGCTACCAATTGTGAGAATGTTTTGTTTACTTTATATATCAGGGAAAAAAGCCATTAGGTTAAAATTATCTACTATATCTCAATTACAGTATAAGATACTTACCAGTATCTTTCAGGATAAAATCTGGAGTAAATTCGTTAATACTCTTGATAATTTTAACACGAAATAACCCTTTGTTCTCAAATTTAAATACTTCATATTTTTAGTAAGTATGTTTGTGAGCCAACAATAGAAAAGCATGGCATATTGCAAGACAGTGGTGTTTTCCTTACTCTAAGGAATTAAGAATCAAGGCTGAACAAAGGGCAGTACCTTTAGAGGGTACACAGCTATTGATTTTGGCCTGCTGTGGGTCTGCATATGTCCCATCAAATAGCTCCTGCAGTCACATTTGTCACACTGTGAGCTTTGCTGTCTTTCTCCCTGCTGGTCCCTTCTTTCTTTTAGAAACGATGATAATGATACTTATAGTAAAAGTATAAAACAGCAAGAACAGCAAAATATTTGTGGTAATATATTGCCCTAAATTAGATTTCTAGGTAACTAAACTTTATTAAAGTATAAGAGCTTTACATATTTTTGATGGACATATTTATAAAACATATAGAGGATCTAAAAATTAATCACATGTAACCATGGTTTTAATGTTTTCTTAATGAATAGTTGTTTTGAATTTCTGAACACTGAACTTTTTGGATTTATTCATTCATTCATGCATGCATCCATTCAACAAATATTTACTAAGTCTTCCCATGTTCCCAGAACTGCACAGATAGAGCAGGGAACAAAACATACAAAAGCACTGCCCCAGTGGCATTCACATTCTAGCTGGGATGTAGGAGGTTTATATCTCTAACATGGGGCTCCTGGCTGCCACGGTTTGGGTTGTTCTGACTCCTTCTTCTGCTGTTAGCTGCCACCTCTTACTGGCAACATGTCCCTCCTGATATGGGTCACCACTGCAGGTCTTTTCCTAAGCCTCTCATCAAGCCAGTGGAACACATCCCTGGATACAGCCCACGCAGCCCTCACTAAGTGTGCTGCTCCCTGCCCTTCTGAGCAGTTCCTTTATCCCTACTCTGAGTTTGGAGTCTTCCTTTGTTTCCTTTCCTTATTAGTGTGACTCAAAGCTAATGATGTGATTCAGTGATCAGATCCAAAGGGCCCTGAGCCATCCTTCCTGGGAAGATGAACGTATCTGCACGTAAACGAAGCCCTTAGAAGAAGAGCCATCACCAAGTGTTACTACATAGAAATATCATGATACAAAACACTATCTTTCTTAGGGTTGTGGTGGTGAACCTGATAATTCTGAGATTCCATAAAAACTTAAAAAGGCAGAGGCCAAAGCTTTCAAAAGGGAGGAAAATCAGGTCTCCCACACTCTCATATTTTGACCATGATGGGTTAGAAGTACAGGGAGAGGAACAAGAATTCTGGGCTGCCTTTAAGAGAGCGGTGGTGACTGAGGTGAAAAAGAATATCTAGGGGCACCTGGCTGACTCAGTTGGTGAAACGTGTGACTCTTGATCTTAGGGTTGTGAGTTTGAGCCCCATGTTGGGTGTAGAGATTACTTAAAAATAGAATCGTTAAAAAAAGATAAAAATATCTAAGACTCATTCATAGACTTGTCGTATGTCAGAGCTGGAAGATGGTCCCACTGAACATCAGCAAACACGGTCGTTAGGAACTCCAGTTCCAGGGCCAGACTGCCTGGCTATGCCTCTTACCATCATTTGACCCTGGCCTAACTTAACATCTCCATGTCTCAACGGACTCATCTGCAAAACAGTAGGTACTTCACGGGATTATGAGATTCAAATTATATAGGTAAAATGCTTTACCTTGTGTCTGGTCCATAGTAAGTATTTGGCAAATGTTAGCTATTATTGTCCTAATCTCTTCACTTATTTTTACAGATGAAAATATACTGATTTTAAGTGAACAGAAAGTTGGAGGAAAAACGAATGCCAAAGCCATGCAAACTGATTCTCACAATATTGTGCAGATTTTTTGCTAATATCCTACTTACCTAACAAATGAAAAGATATAAATACTGAATCATTTAAATGATCATAAAGGGGCTACTCAGTTATTTTTAAGTCTCTTTTCCCCTCTAAGATTGAAAGATTCAAATACACCTTTGCCCAGTTCTACTCCCTAACACCTAGTGGGCAGGAATGATTCTACAGAGGCAAGTGACAATGGGTCAGAAAGCCATGTGAAGTTTAACATTATGTCCTAGCAGGGCACCCCTTGCTTCCTTACCTTAAACTTGTCAACTTCAGCTTTTGAACATGTTGCATGGTATGACAGCACCTGATTCAGAAGAAAAGGAAAAAAAAATCTTTAATAACTAGACATGACTATTTTCTGAAATTCTCCTGGCTTATAAATAAATATAGTTCATTATATCACCTTGACAATAAAGGATTTTTTTTACTTAAGTATAATTGGCATCAATATCCTATTAGTTTCAGGTATACATCATAGTGATCTGATACTTTTATGCATAACAAAATGATCCCCATGATAAGTCTAGTTACCATTTGTCACCATATAGTTATCACAATATTATCAACTGTATTTCTTAGGCTGTACATCACATCCCCGTGACATATTTATTTTCTAACTGCAAGTTTGTACCTCTTAATCCCCTTCACCTATTTCATCTGCATTCCCCAACCCTTTCCTTTTTCTGGGGACCAATAGTTTGTTTCCTGTATCTCTGAGTCTGTTTCCATTTTGTTTCATTTGTTGTTTTGTTTTGTTTTTAGATTCCCCATATGAGCAGAACCATACAGTATTTGTCTTTCTCTGCCTGACTTATCTCACTTGGCATAATACCCTCTAGATCCATCCATGTTGTTGCAAATGGCAAGATTTCATTTTTTTGTGATGGCTGAGTAATATTTCTGTGTGTGTGTGTGTGTGTGTGTGTGTGTGTATACCCCATATCTTCTTTATCCACTCATCTACTGATGGACACAGATTGCTTTCATATCTTGACTATTTTAAATAATGCTGCAATAAACATCAGGGTGCACATATCTTTTTTATTTTATTTTATTTTATTTTATTATTTTATTTTATTTTTTGCACATATCTTTTTAAATTAGAGTTTTTGTTTTCTTCAGATAACTGAAGTGGAATTGCTGGATTAATAGTTTTATTAGTTTTAACTTTTTGAGGAATGTCCATACTGTCTTCCGTAGTACCTGTGCCAGTTTACACTCCCACCAACAGTGTACAAGGGCTCCCTTTTCTCCACATCCTCACCAACCCTTCTTACTCTGTCTCTTTGATACTAGCCATTCTGACAGGTGTGAGGTGGTATCTCATTGTGGTTTTGATGTGCATTTCCCTGATGATGAGTGATGATAAGCATCTTTTCATGTGCCTATTGGCCATCTGTATGTCTTCTTTGGAAAAATGTCCATTCAAGTCCTCTGGTTGTTTTTTTGATATTAAATTACATGGGTTCTTTATATATTTTAGATATTAACCCCTTATCATATGTATGATTTGTAAATATCTTCTTCCACTCAGTAGGCGGCCTTTTTGTTGATGGTTTCCTTTGCTGTGCAGAAGCTTTCTAGCTGAATGCAGTCCCATTTGTTTATTTTCACTTTTGTTGCCCTTGCCTAAGGAGACTGGTCCAAAAAAAAAAAAAATAGTGCTAAGACTGATGTCAAAGAGCTTACTGCCTATGTTTTCTTCTAGGAGTTTTATGGCTTCAGATCTTACATTCAAATCTTTAATCCAATTTGAATTTATAGTTGTATATGGTATAAGACAGTGGTCCAGTTTCACTCTTTAGCATGTAGCTGTCCAGTTTTCCCAACACCATTTATTGAAGAGACTGTCTTTTCCACAGGGAATTTTACTGTACATGAAATTTCCAATAACTGTGACACAGACTGCTATCTGTGCAATTGCAATGGAATCTATTATAATGCTGGATGGAACTGTAGCCCACATTTGAGGCTAAGTATTTTATACCAGGATGTTTTTATAGGTAGTTATTTTATTAAAGGGATATGATGTGGCTCAAGGCCACAGTTCCCAAAGGACATGAATACTTGTCCTGTAAAATGCTCTGGAACATAAATAAATAAAAAGGTTGTGGGTGGTGTGTGTGAGTGTGTGAGTGTGTGTGTGTGTGTGTGTGTGTGTGAACTGTGGCAGACACTATAGATGGCTGACTCAACTTCCATTTCTAGTCTATTCTCAGTTGTCTGCTTTTATTATATAAGAAAGATTATATTGATCTTTCCTGGGCATGGGATAATACATGCCCAACCATCTGTGATGTTTTTTGTAGGAGGAGGATTATATTTCTCTGTCCTACTGCCAGCCTTAGTATATGACCAGCTTGAGCCAATGCAGCGTGAGGGAAAGTGACAGCATTCTGAGCAGTCTTTAAGAGCCGTCCCATGGTTCTGCCGTCCTCTGTATCCTTCCCCCATGGGAAGCATGTAGCTGCTCTCTCAGTCTGGGTCCCAAATCGAAGAGCACAGCCACAGCCAACCCTCAGCTGATGATGTGTCATGTGAACATGAAATCAAGCTTTGTGGTTTGTCACCACATTGTAACTTACTGATTCAGAGACTTAAATGTAAAAACTTGAATTCAAGCTCCCTGCAGCTAGGGGTGCTCCTCTGGTCAATGAAATATGAGTGGGGGTGTTGGGGGCTGTTCTCTTTCTTCTTCCCTGAAAATCAGCTGTAAGGCTTGGAGGTGCAGCAAAATCTTGTATCTGTGAGGAGACAACTGTGAGTGTGAATGACTTTTATGGATAGTAGAGCAGAATGGGAAAGAGAAATGAGTCTGGCCCTGGACTGCCCTGCCTCAGACTTTTTGTTATGTAAGACAAACACACATTTGCTTAAGTCAGTATTAGTATGTTACAAGGCATATATATACATATATATATGCACACACATAATTTATACATGTTATATATTTTATGCTAGCAATCTCATTCTTTACACAAATTTCAAACAAATAAGTCTAGGAAATGTTAACTTCCTCTTCAGCAACCAATCTTAGAGAACGGCATTGCATATTTGGTTCTGAATAGTAGAGTAACATGTTTTATTTTGTTAAATGCAGCATTTCCCAAATCTATCCACACAACTCCCTTTTGGGTGATATATTATTAATCTAGTAACATCCCAACCTAATAATCTAGTGACCAAGAGTTTTGAGAAATGCTGATGTGAAGTATGCACCATCCGTGGGACAGGAGCAGGGCCACAGTGGAACCAGCGTCAATAGGGTATAGAACACAGCCCCTGGAACCAGCCACCAGGGCTCTACCCCTTCCCAGCTAGGGAGTTTGGACAAATGTCTTAGTCTCTTTGTAAAATGGTATAATATTGACACTAAATAGGTGTCTCTTGCTTAACATCAACTCTTGGAAAGCAGGTTCTACCCCAAAACCAACAGGGAGCCTATTTTCCGTTATTTTTAATTGAAAAAAATTTTAATGCATTATAAAACCTACAAACACTTCCTAAAATTTAAAGAAAACACAGTAAAATTAATATGTAAGCACAAAACAAAAAATGTTAGGTTATAGATTGCTTCAAGTATTTATTTTCTGATAATAACCAAAACAGTCTTAACAAAACATTGCTTTATATTTTAGTAGCGTCTTCTCTCTCATTGTAAGCACTCTGATCACTCACTTCTTTTCCCATAGTTTTCTCATCACTTTTTCAGCTTTGGGAGGGGGCTCATTGTGAAGTATTACAAAGCAAAAACTAGAGCTAAATGTTAGTGGCGTGATGGCGACACATCAGGACAACTCGCCTTTCTCAGCAGCAGCAACAATTGAGGTGTGCAGCCTCATTGTTAGATTCTGTGTGGTTCTCAACATGTCTACACATGTTTTGGATGTTCTTTAGATCAAGTTTATTTGGAATGTAAATCAAAATTTTTCCCATACCTCATTTTGTTTAAAAAAATTATACAGTTTTGGAGACATAAATATATTTTCCCCAATATAGACAAAGGCACCAAAATGCTGTATTGGGTGCCTGGGTGGCTCAGCCAGTTAAGCATCTGCCTTCAGCTCAGGTCATGATCCCATGGTCCTGGACAGAGCCCTCCATCTGGCCCCCTATTTCGTGGGGAGTCTGCTTCTCCTTCTCTCTTTCTCCCTCCCCCATGCTCATTCTCTCTCTCTCTCTCTCTCAAATAATTAAATAAAATCTTTTTAAAAATGTTGAATTGAGAAAAATATGTCTATTAAGTTTGGTTATTAAAAATCACGGTATTTTCTACTGGGGAAATTCTGTGGTGTGGTCCTGTACTTCACACAATTCTTGGCAAGGTTAAATGGGATAATACATGTGAAATACTTGGCACGCTAATAATCAACTTACAGCTCTTGTATTAATATTCAATTACAGTTCTGTTATATAAATATTTGGAAGAGTATTGTGTCATCCTATTATTATCTTCATTGGCTCATAATTATTTGCTGGCATATTCAATGCAAAAATAACTGAATAGATTTTGTTTTTTTTTAAGCATTCTTTTTTTTAAAGATTGTATTTATTTATTTAAGAGAGAGAGTGAGAGAGAGCACAAGCAGGGGAGGGGGAAGGGGAGGGGTAGAGGGAGAGGGAGAAGCAGGTTTCCCACTGAGCAGGGAGCCCAACTCGGAACAGATGCCCAACCGACTGATCCACCCACTCCAGATTTTGTTCTTTTGGTTCAGTTTTACTATGGTAATTTTAATTTGGATGTCATTTTATTAAAATGTCTTATAACTTACAAGTCTCTTTTTGCACATTTAATCTTCAAAACTTATCTTTAGGAAATAAAATTCCACAAAAATTCAAGCTGAAATTCAAAATCTCTGCCACCAGGTGGTGCTTAGCCAGGTTTTTAGTATTTAAGGCATACCACCCACTCACCTTGTTTAAATCAAATTTTCCCACATCCTTTATTACTTAAAAAAAAAAAGAGCTATTAATTCCACTTAATTGAAACTTGAAACTATTTGAATCAGTGAAGCAGATTATTACAGATTAAGACTTTTTGTTCACTTCGCACCACTTACCACCATTGGAGTAATTAGTTAGCTTATCACCTGCCTCCCCCATTAGACTGTAAGTACTTTGAAGGATCAGATCTGGTTTTCGTCACCAATATATATTCTGTTCTGAGGAGTGTGCCTGATATTTAGTTGGCACTCAGTAAATACTTGCTGAATCAAGAAATAAAAAATAAAATGATCTTAAAAGAATCTCTCCATTTCCCACATGCTTCATTGCTTATATTATGAGTGGCTTTAATTGCTATCTTTTCCTCAGTAAAATCATAACATGTCTTAGAGCATAAACTAAGCCATATAGGTAGGGTTGCCAGATTTAGCAAACAAAAATACAGGATACCCAGTTAAATTTGAATTTCAGATCAACCATCGATATTTGCAAAATTGGGACATATTGATACTAAAAATATTATTTGGTGTTGATCTGAAATTCAAATTTAACTGGGTGTCTTGTGTTTGTACCCAGAAACCCTACTTCTACTCTCTCCAAATTAAAAAGGCTAGAAACAAATATGAAAACTCTAAGCCACATTCCAAAATATTCATGTTCCTCCCTTACGCTCACCCCACAACATCTCCCAATGACTTTTCCCCCCAGTATTTTATTTGGCAAACCTATCAAATGCCTTGAATCTGGAATATTTTTTAGCAATGCCAAAAAACCTCATTAATCTAAGATCTTGTGACAAATCTATGGATGGATGTCACTGAAGGAAATAAAACACAAAAAGTAATTCCTGATTACTTTTAGCATAGCAAAACTAAAGATCAAATTTTTATAGTTGAGAATATAACTTAAAGAATTATATATATTCATTCATATGTATATATGTGTGTATATATATGTGTGTACATATACATATATATAGACATCTTCTGGAGATTTTTCTTTTTTAAAAAAATTGATTATTGAAGTATACTTGACATACAATGTTATATTAGTTTCAGGTGTACAACATATTGATTCAACAATTCTACACATTACTCCATGCTCACCACAATAAGTACAGTTACTATACAATGTAATTACAATATTATTGACTATATTCTTTATAGTATACTTTTCATCTCTGTGACTTTTTTATTTTATAACTGGAGGTTTGTACCTCTTAGTCCCCTTCACCTATTTTGTCCATTCCCCCACTCCCTTCCTTCTGGCAACCACAAATTTGTTCTTAATATTTAAGAAAATGTTTGGGTTTTTGTTCATTTGTTTTTAGTTTTTTAAAAAATATTCCACATATAAGTGAAATCATATGGTATTTGTCTTTCTCTGACTGACTTATTTAGCATAATACCCTTGAGTTCCATCCATGTTTTTGCAAATGAGGAAATATATATTTTTAAAGATTTATGTATTTATTTTATTTTATTTTATTTTTTATTTTATTTATTTATTTATTTTATTTTAGAGAGAGAGCACAAGGAGGGGTTGGGGGTTGGGCAGAGGGAGAGGGAAAGAGAATTTGAAGCAGATTCTTACTAAGTGTGTAGCCAGAGGCGGGGCTCGATCTCATGATCCTGAGATTATAACTTGAGTGGAAACCAAGAGTTGGCCACTTAACTGACTGAGCCACATAGGTGCCCCAAGAATTATATTTTGTTAACTACTATTGTCAGACCTTCCTGGATAAGTGAACACTTTTTCCTTGATTCCAGATTCTATTAACTTTATAAGAATTCCACAAACTGTATATTTCATATCAAGAATCTAGGTATCCATTCTTGAGTAATAATATCTTTGAGTAAAAATGCTTTAATTGAATGCACTGTAATAGTTTTAAGAAAGAAACATTTACAAATCTTAACTGTATAAACATTTTCTCCATGAGGAACATTGTTAGGTTATGAGTTTAACCATAACATACACACTTGCCAATTTTTTTGACAGTTAAATAAAATTTGTATAAACTTGTACAAAAGTAAACAATTGATCCACATAACAGGTGACAAATACTAAACTTTCACAAAAAAATTCTATCCCAGATAGCTTTATCTTTTGTGTCTGAATTAAATTAGAAAAAATTTAAGGTAAAAACTAGTGACTCAATTTTGTTGGTGAACTCTAACTTGAGAAATCTTAATAGTTCCAAAAATAAATTACTATGTGCGAAACCCTACCAACTTCAATTAACTTTTGGACTGAACTTGCTTCTAGCAAAACAAAACAAAACAAAACAAAAAAGCAAGAAAAGCAAGATAAGGCAATCCTCGGACCCATGAACAACAGTGACAAACTCATGTTTTGTGTAGAGCTTCTACAGTGGGAAAACACAATTAACTACATTTCAAAAGAAAAACAATGAGCAGAGCTATCAAACACAACTGTTGTATCAAGCCTTGCTCTCTGCCACCTGCAATTCAAAACCAGAGCCAATGCTGGCCTTGAATTCCCAGGAACTGCCCCTGAGTAGTTGACAGCAAATCTCTCACATCAATAGCTTTGAATGTTAATTTATTGTAGATCTGTTGTCATTTGCTCCTGAAATGAGAAATGGACCATTAGAGATACTGGCTGAGAGGCAAGCAAATGTAAAGAACTACATAACAGGGAGGAGGAACACAGACCTCGCTGAGGCCCCAGACTGGCTGTCTCAGGTAGCAAAGGAACTACATAAATATTTACTGAAATGTTTATGGCTCTGGTGGCAAAGTGGCACCTGGTGGCACATGGAAACTAAACTGCTTTCAGAGTTAAGCCAATACAAAGTAAAGTCCCAAATAATTTATGTTGATGAGCTCCAAAGAAATATGCTTTGCTATCAGCAGTAGACCTCCAGCCAAGGAATAGAAAGCCAATTTACTCGGAGTGACTTGACGGAAGTGCCATCTGAGGGGAGAACCATATTCTGGGATTTCTTAACAAGAGGACGACCAGCTTCACAGATACTTCAACTGAATGAATGTGTAGAAACAGAGAGATCATCAGTTTTTACTGTCAAATACTTGAGAAACTGCCTGCTTTTTAATGGCATGAAATGTTCACAAAGGGACTTCAGATACCTGAGTCTGCTATGTGATCTATTACCATGAATTTCGGATTGCACCTGTCATAAAAAATGTATTTTAAAAAAGATTTATTTACTTAGTTGAGAGAGACAGAGACAGAGAGAAAGGGTAAACAGAGGGATAGATGGACAAGCAGATTCCCTGCAGGCCCTCCTCAGGGCTCCATCCCAGGACCCTGAGATCATGATCTGAGCCAAAATCCAGAGTCAGATGCTCAACCAACTGAGCCACCCAGGTACCCTTGTAATAAAAAAAATTTTTTTAAAAACTAAAACAGAGTTGATCTTTTTGAATTTAAAGTAGAATGAAGATACCTGCTGAATCTGGGGTAATAAAATAATCGTTAGCCTGACTTTCAGATCAGCTGCTCTTGCTCCTGCTTATGCAGTAAAGAAGGGCCACATCTGTAGTTCATATCAACACATATTTATGTGGTGCCTACTATGTGTAAGCTATCGTGATAGATATTTTGGGATTCATTTCTCCATCCTGCCAAATAAATTTTACTCGGGTCCTCAATTTTATTTGACTGCTAGTAGTTGTATGAAGCATGGTGCTGAAAATAGTTCTTGAGTCTTATGGAAGAGCTCAGTGGGAAGGTGTGCTGTGACTGATTACTGATATCTTCAATAGATATTGGGTAGAAAGAGTGGTGGCATTTGTGCTATGTATGTGCAGTCTGAAAACATCAAAATATAAGAAATGATCCTCTGGATCAAACTCATTCAGTCCAAGGCTCTCTTGATGAAAGAGCTGCAAAGATATATTTTGACAAAATCATAGATGTCTAAATTTAAATGATTAGGTTTGTACCTAAAACATGAATATAATTTTGATTTCCAATTTCATTTTGTATTAGGTATAATTTGTACTAACAATAAGCTTATTAGCTCTGTAGCCAGCTGCTGGCCCTCCGTAATATAAGAAATTATGACCTTCTCACGTAAGAGGCTAAAAGTTCTCCACTTGGCCAGCAGGATAAATTAGTATAGAGTATAAGAAACTGTGACTACAAGAAAGTATAAAATTCCTACTGGGTCCATTAGTGTGCTTAAAAGAATCATCTTAGTTTTGAAATATCAAGCCTTCTATTTTATATAGAAACAAAGAATATTAAGGCATCTATCAAATTGTGTTCAGTGGGATGTGAGTAGAGGTTTTTCAAAGAGCTGCCTTGACAACAATGTGCACATATTAGAAGTTTAGACTTTTAGGTTAGTGTGAGACCTGCTCATCTTGGCTGGATTCTTTATTAATTAGTCTTCTTGACAGAACAGACATGCCATTTTTGCATTTGTTTCACTCAAAGGTAGGGAGTCAATATCTCCATTGGTTTGAGAAAGCCCTCAATTTAGGATGAGATATGCATTCATCATTTATTCACCCAAAGCAAAGGTTTAACCTGATTATTCTATGTCTTTACCAAATTAAAAAGTTAATATTGGTAACAACACTCCAAATTTCAACAGAATTTTGAAAAGCAAGCCTTTAAAATACTTTCATAATGGGGGCACCTGGGTGACTCAGTTGGTTAAGTGTCTGCCTTTGGCTCAGGTCAGGATCCCAGGGTCTTGGGATCGAGCCCTGCATTAGGCTGCCTGCTTCTCCCTCTCCCTCTGCCTGCCACTTCCTTTGCTTGTGCTCTCTCTCTCTCTCTGACAAATAAATAAATAAAAATTTAAAAATAAAATTAAACAAAATACTTTCATAATTATAAATGCTACTCATTAGCTAGCATATAAGGACAACACTGACATTCATTTGGTAGTTACCCAAACTATCTTTCACCCTTTGCCTACAAGTTGATAAATACTGGTACAGGTACACTTGCCAGAGGAAAACATATTTTGTATACATAAATCCTAAAACTTAACAGGTACTCTGCAGCTACATGCAAATTATTATCTGCAGTAGATAAAGAAGGCCACACGTTCTTTGACACTCTTCCCATGAGAGGTAGAGGCTACGTCCTTTCCTCTTGACTCTAGGTAGGGTTTCTGACTGCTTCACTAATAATAATATGTGATACTGATGCTGTGCTGGTTGTGCTGGGCCCAGGCTTTAAGTGACTGGAAGTTTCTATTGCCTAGCCCTTGAAACTTTCTTTCTTGTAGCCCTGTATAAAGTCTATTTACCCTGTGAAAAGCTCCAGCCACATGAGGAATGGATGAAACGCCATCTGCAAGGAGAGAGAGGCCAAGGAGAACCATGAAGCCACACATGTGAGTGAGTGAAGAAGCCATCTTGAAATATACCTTCCAGCCTCCATCATCCCAGCTAATACTACATGGATCAGAGATGAACTATCTATTCCAGCCCTTTTGGAATTCTGGACTCATAAGATCATGAGAAAAATGTTGTGTGTTTTAAGTCACTAAATTTTAGGATAGTTGGTTAAGCAGTATTAAATAAACAAAACAACATCAACCTTCAACTGGGACTTGCTACTCTATGTCATCCATAGTATGTAATGGATTTCAAGTGTTAACTAAAGCTTGTCTTTCAAAATTTAGGTGAGATTGGCTTGAACCCTTAAAACCATACAATACTATGGAAATTCAAAGCTTTTTTCAAAGTATCTGCAAATTGTTGGCAGGTTCAAGCAAATGTTCCTATGTTTTTTGTTTTTGTTTTTTAGATGTTATTTATTTATTCATGAGAGAGGCAGAGAAATAGGCAGAGGGAGAAGCAGGCTCCCTGTGGGGAACCCGATGTGGGACTGAATCCCTGGACCCTGGGATCATGACCTGAGCAAAAGGCAGACGCTCAACCACTGAGCCATCATACAGAAATGTGAAATTCAACCCCCTCTTCAATTTTTCACATAAATATTTACTCATGTCAAGCATTCATGAGTTCAGTAGATCATGAAGAAGATTTTCTCTTCTTGTTCTTTCCTCCTTCCTTTTCTCTCCCCTTCCCTCCTTCTCTCTTTCTCTCTTCCTCTTCCTTCTCCTTTCCTCTATGTCTCTTTTTCTTCATGAAAAACAAACGATGGAGTTACATGACTTCAAACCAAATGCCAGCCTCACCATTCTCAAAATATCTCTTGGTTCTTCCACCAATGGGGCATTTCACTGATTCTTAACCTCAAGTTTCAGCCTCTCTTCATTTTTCTGGCTACCATCCAATGTATCCTTCCCTTTTACCTTTTCTCCCTTCTCCCTCCATTTCAAATGTAAAATAACAAAATTCTCTCCCTTTTCTTACACAGAACGTTTTTCACACATTTTGGTTGTTGGAGGCAGTCAAAATCTATTCCCTCATATCTTTACTACCCTCAAGAGGGCTTGTCAAGGATTTTCCTATAAAATGCTGGTACCTACAGTTAGATAATATTTCAGCTATGTTCTTATACATTAGAAGTTCTCATACACACAAGTCATTCATTAGTTCAGTGGTTCTCATACTTTAGCATGTATCAGAGCACAGATGGTTGGGCCCTGCCTCCACAGTTCCCAGTTCAGCAGGTCTGGAGTGGGGCCAGAGTATTTTGTATTTCTAACATGTTCCTAGGGGATGCTGATGTTGCTGGTCTCAAGGTCCCTTGAGAACCACTGATCTAAATCCCACCAATGGATTCCAGGTTAAAAATGTCTGGATTGGAGTGAATGTTACCAGTTGGACTTACAAGTGAGTAGAGGAGAAAGAAATAAAGTTCATCTGGATCTTCTCCCAAATCCCAGGGTGATCTAAATAGCTTCATTTGAAATGTTTCCTTAGCTTTATTGTGCTAATTACACTTCCTGTAACTATATTTCTTTTTATTTCTTAATTATGTTGAAAATGGAAATACAAAAATAATGTGAAATTAGTTTCATTTTGGCTTACAAAAGCAATTTGGTCAAGATCCTGTTTAAAATCATGTCATCACATAAGTCAACCAGAGCTCATAATCCTGGCTCTACTGGCTCTGTAACTTTGACTTAATGGCTTAACCCATCCGAGTCTCAGTTTCCTCATCAGTAAAAGGTGGGAAATGCCTGCATTTTCCATTCACATTCCACTGGCCAGAACAAGTCCCATGGCTCTTAACTTCAAGAGACTGTAAAAGTGTTACCCTACCATAAGCTCAAAAGGGACAGAATAAAACATATTTTGTGATGAGCTCTAACGAGTATCACAATGGATTAGGCAATCAAATAGCAAGTTGTGTTAGAATTGTGTTTGAAATTGGAGCAAATGAGTCCAATGTATGAGTTCTAGTATGTGAATTTTATGGTGTTTATTAGACTTTCCCTTATTTCCTGATTCTCTTCTAGTTTCAAAGAGTTGTATTTGAATTAGGCAGGATCTCCAAATAAGTGGGATTACAGTATATACTCATTAAATATTCTTTATATTCAGCATATATAGTACATATAGTATATGCTCACTAAATATTGTTGATTTGACTAAGCATATCTGATACCTGTAGAAGAAAATTATCTATAAGTGAAAGATTATGATTGGCTTTTTTCTGTTACATAACTTTAAGGAATTGCTTACTTAACTTATTTCACTGTCCTTAGGGTGAAAGAAACACCCTATTCTTTTGAAAAAGTTGTATGTGGTAATAATCCTTCCAAATTATAAAAGTTTTTAGTAGTCTCTCATTAAAGATCTCAGCCATTAATACTTAATGAAAAAGGTTTCATTTTTCTGGACTAACTGAGCAACTTGGATTGGTTATTATTGTGTCTAAAACAACTATAATACGTGCCAACGGCTTTTCAAATGTATAATTTACATATCTGGAACTATTAGTAGTCTGATTTCTCTTAATGGCATACTTCTACATAGCCACACACACACACACACACACACACACACCCCTCCTCCCTAATGGGTTTTACGTAATCAACAAGGCTATTGTGGTTGCTGATTTGGGAGAAAGATACATTGCATATTTGCAGTGGCTATGCAGAAACCATGGAGAATTTTATGTCTGATACAGTATGGGGCCAGGCCTAGTTCGAGCCACTGTCAACTAACTAGGACCATGGGAGTGACTGGTTGCCATGGCACAAAGGGAAGTTCAAAAGTAAGAGTAAAAAGAGCAATTTTTAATCTGTCTGAGCCAAGGCTGGTAGCCATAGAGATCAGACGAGACTTGAGGGACTAAGTCAGGGAAGAGCATTGATGCAATTGGGGTGTCTAGATCATGAGCCATTCATTCAACCAAGAAATATCTACTGAGGACTTAATTTGGGCCAAGCACTGTGCACATGGTCCCTGTTTTAATAAAACTTATGTTTCAGTAGTACAGGAGTGTACTAACCAGGCAAACATATGCATTGGAATAATTGTTTCAGAGTCAATTAGCAAAATGCCGAAAGAGAATGGAGGTGGGCCGAGTGTGGGAGGCAGCAAGAAAGTTGGTTAGATGATATTTAAGGCGAGACCTGGGAAATAAAAAGAAACTAGCCAGGCCAACAGGTAGAGGGAAGATATTCTGGGCAGAAGGTGAAATTGCTTCTAAGGATAATGTGAGTGAGGCAGAGGTGACCTGAAATGAGGTAGGAGTGCTAGGCAGAAGCCAGGCCATCCAGGGCCTTGTGAGCTAATAAAGACATAGTCAATGGGAAGACACTGAGGGTTTTTAGGTAAGAGACTGACATGATGTGGTTAGTTTTCCCATCACTTGGAAGCCCCTTCTCAATTATACCCCAACCTAGAGGGGACCACCACTCCAACTTTTGAGGCATTCATTCCCTTGTTACATTATGTAGCTTTGCTTGTTCTTGAACATATAAAGGGATCCCCATTACATGTAGAATATGACCCTGGTTGCTGTATAGAGGATGGACTGGAGGTGGGCAAGAGTGGATATGGAAGAGAGAATGGTAGCTTGGCTAGGACTGTAGAACTGGAGACTGAGATCTGTGGAGACAATGCAAAGGGATCTAGAAAGAAGAGTCACACTCAGGGAGAATAGGACCAGAAACACAAAGTACTCGGCCTTTGTCTGTATTACTGAGACCCTGGAAGACCAAGTCCCCAGCCCAGGTCCCATGCTTTGAAGGGCTCACTCTGGCCCTCTTGGGGGATACAACAGTATGTAAGTGGACAGTAAGAGAGGCCTAAGGCCAATCACAAAGTCTTGTAATTTGGTAAATACTGAAGTCAAACAAAAGGAGACATCTTCCTGAAAACTCAGAAAGAATATACCCCTGATAATATCTCATGCAAGGGCTATTGCCTTTCAGAAATCTTATGCTTAGTGTCTTCAATAAGAAGCTGGAGCAGAAAACTATATAAGCAAAATAGGTCTGGATGAAATTTTAAAAATAAAGAATGAGATAACAAAGGTCAACTGTCACTTTCTCCTGGATGTATCTCTAATAGTACCTTTTACCAATTACTCTTTATTAAAGCATCTTGCTTTGTTTTCTTTATGACATATTATCATGAATTTATCTTGCTTATTTGTTTACTTATCTACTGCTTGTCTTTTCCCACTAGAATATAAGGCACATGAGAATAGGAATATTACTTGTTTGCTCACTGCTGAATCCTCAATACCTAGAACATTATCCACTACAAAGTAGCTCAACAAATACTTATTCAGTGATTGAATACACACCCAATAACATGCAAATGGGGTTGGTTAACATATGGAAAAACTTTAAGGAAATCCAAATTATAATAGCAGAATTTATCCTAATTGGAGTTTAAAAAGTTTTTTTTTTTTTAATGCAAGAATTCAGGATGATAAATCGTTAGAAAAGAACAGGCCAGAAATGGACTGACACGTAGATAGTCATTTGTTTTTCAGCAAAGGTGCCAAAGTGATCCAATGGAGAAAAAACTTTTTAAATAAATGGGACATATAATAAAATGAACCTTAACTGCTACCACATATGAAAATTATTAAGATGGACCATAGAGCCAAATGTAAAAGCTAAAACCATAAAGCTTTTAGATGAAAATGTAGGAAATATATTCTTGATCTGTGGGAATGCAAATATATCTTATATCACAGAAAGCAATAACCTTAAAACTAAAAGAAATGACAAAGTAGACTTTATCAAAACTAAAAACATCTGCTCATCAAAACACACTATGAAGAAAATGAATGAGTGAGATACAAATTTGGAGAAAACATTTACAGTACATATATATCTGACCAACAATCAATATCCAGGATATACAGAACTACCACTCAGTAATACAAAGGCAAGCAATTCAATTAACAATGGGCAGAAATTTGGGAGTTCACAAAAGATATGTGAATGGTAAATAAACACATGAAAAAATATACAACATTATTAGTCATCAGGGAAATTAAAATTAAAACTACAATAAAATACATTACATATTTACTGAAATGGCTAGAATTAAAAACAATCATGGCACTAAATCTTGATGAGACTGTGAAACAATGAAAACTTTCATAGTTACTGGGCAGGAAAGTACAATGAATGGTACATCACATTGGAAGAAAAATGTATCTGACATTTTCATATAAAACTAATATACAGGTGCCTTGGTGGTTCGGTTGGTTAAGCGTCTAACTCTTGGTTTTGGCTCAGGTTGTGACCTCATGGATTGTGAGATGGAGCCCTGTTTTGGGCTCTGTGCTCAGTGGGGAGTCAGTTTGAGGATTCTCTCCCTCTGCCCCTCCCCTCACTGGCACTCTCTTTCTGTCTCTCTCTCTAAAATAAATAAATCTGTAAAAAATCTAAATATACACTGGCCTTTGGATTTAGTAATTCTAATACCAGGTATTAGCCCAAGAGAAATAAAAGCATATATTTACAAAAATAATTTTTACAAAAATGTTCATAGCAGATTTATTCATATCACTCCAAATTGGAAATAGTCTGTGTATTGATCAATGGGAGAATGGATAAACAAATTGTGGTATAATTCCTCAATGAAATACTAATTAGTTAAAAGGAACAAACTTATATACATACCCAATATGGGTGACTTTCAAATGTATTATGGTGTTTGAAGAAGCATTAAACAAAAGATTTCATATTGTATAATTTAATGTATGTGAAGTACTAGAATGGGTAAAATCAATCTACGATGGAAAAATCAGAGCAGTGGTTATCTCTAGGGGTGGTAGTGTCTCTGGGAAGAGGCATGAGGGAACACTTTCTGCACTTGTGACATATCAAGATATATTTCTTAGAAATAACAAAATTGCTGTTTTAAAGCTATTAAGTTTTGAGTGGTTTGATAGACACAACTAGGATACCAAAACAAAATCTATGTCTAAATAAGTATTATAAATAGCTATAGTAGTACTGAAATATATGAGTAGCACTTTTGAAAAAATAACTGCAGTGTGTAAATGTAATAGTTTGCTCATGGTCATGTAATTAAAATACTGTAATACATAAACAAAATAAATACATAACAAAAACAAACAAAACTGCAGGTAAAAGTATACAATTCATTTTCCTACATAGTGACAGGTTAAAAGATACTGCTTTCTTTTTGTCCTTATTAATTAGAGAAATATTGATTAAAAAATGCTTTTGTAGAAGACAAAGTACCCACTTCATTGGGGTAAAAAAAAAATCAAGCAAAATATAACCCACGTAGTAAAACTCAGAAAAAGCAAAAATTAAGAAAGTAAAAACTCAGGGAGAAAAATAACATGTAAAACCAAATCTTTCATCAACAGCAAAGGTTCTCAAGTTGAATTTAAATACTGTATTCAGATGTATGTAGTTTATAAGAAATATGCCTAAAACCCAGAATAAAATGAAAATGTTATAATCAGTGAGAAATAAAGTTACATTACATTTAAGAGAACATCAAGAATGATGGCAGATTTTTCACTAGTAACAGTGGAAACCAGAAGACAGTAATATCTTAAAAGGGTTGAAAGAAAAAAATGTTGCCAACCCAAATGATAAGGTAGTTAGTTCTAGGCACTGGTTACTACTGATTTTGATTTCTTCTCATAAAAATCCTCTACTTCTTCTATTACTTAAATTTGCAGGTGATGGGGAGCCACTGATGTCTTTAGAGGCAGATATGATCAGTAATTGCATTTTAGGAAAATAAACCTGTATGTTGAGTGTACTATGGGTGAGGAAAGAAGAAACCAGAGCCAAGAAATCAGCTTGAATAAGTAGAATTAATACAGGGAAGAGAAAATAGAAATCTGAACCTTGAAAATGGAGATATTGTAGGAACAAAACTGACCAGGACTGGCAAGGGTCTGGATGTGAAAAGCCAGGGCAAGAAGTTAAAGATAAATTACTGTAAATGAAAACATCATATCAGTATTCTGTTAATAACGTATTTGTTTTTTAATGGAGATTTTAATTGCTAGATTTGCTAAGTCTGAACTTTTGGAGGTACATACAAGAACCAAGAGTTAGCCAGAATAAAATTCTAAAGCTTCAAAGAGAGAGGAAAGTGTGAACTCGCTGTTGGTGATGATCTCTCCTCTATCATTTGCGATTTTGTCATTTGGGCCCTTTCTCTTTGCTTTTTGACAAGTATGGCTAAGGGTTTAATGCTTTCATTAATTCTTTTGAAGGACGAGCTCTTAGTTTTGTTTGTCTGTTATACTGTTTTTTTTTTTATTTGTTTCTACTATTTATTTCTGCTCTAATCTTTATTATTTTCTTTCTTCTGGCTTTATGTTGTATTTGCTGTTCCTTTTCTAGCTCCTTTAGGTGTAAGATTAGGATGTATATTTGAGACTTTTCTTGCTTCTTGAGGTAGGCCTATAGTGCAATATACTTCCTTCTTAGGACTGCCTTTGCTGCATCCCAATGGTTTTGAGCTGTCATGCTTTCATTTTCATTTGCTTCCATGCATTAAAAAAAATTCTTCTTTAATTTCCTGGCTAACTGATTCATTATTTAGTAGGATGTTCTTTAACCTCCATATATTTAAGGTCTTTCCAAATTTCTTCTTGTGATTGACTTCAAAGTGTTGTGGTCTGATCTTGATCTTTTGTACTTGTTGAAGGTTGATTTGTGACCCAGAGTGTGATCTATTCTGGAGAATATTCCATGTGCACTCAAGAAGAATGTGTGTTCTGCTGCTTTAGGATGAAATGTTCTGAATATCTCTGTTAAGTCCATCTGGTCCAGTGTGTCATTCAAAGCCATTGTTTCCTTGTCGATTTCCTGCTTAGTAAGTGAGGCATTAAAGTCCCTTACTATTACTGTATTATCATCAATGAGTTTCTTTATGTTTATTTTTAATGGACTTATATATTTGGGTGCTCCCAAGGTGGGGGCATGAATATTTACAATTGTTAGATCTTCTTGATGGATAGGCCCTTAATTATGAAATAATGCCCTTTTTCATCTCTTGTTACAGTCTTCATTTTAAAAATCAGTTTGTCTGATATAAGTATGGCCAATCCAGCTTACTTTTGACATTCATTAGCATGATAGATGGTTCTCCATCCCCTCACTTTCAATCTGCAGGTGTCTTTAGGTCTAACATGAATCTCTTGTAGTCAGCATACAGATGGATTTTTTTTTCATCCATTCTGGTACCCTGTCTTTTGATTGGTGCATTTAGTCCATTTACATTCAGAGTGATTATTGAGAGATACGAATTCAGTGCCACTGTGTTACCTGTAGAGTTGGTATTTCTGGTGATATTCTCTAGTCTTTTCTAGTTTTTGTTGCTTTTGGTCTTTTTCTTTCCACTCAAAGAGTCTCCCTTAAAGTTTCTTGCAGGGCTGGTTTAGTGGTTACCTACTCCTTCTGTTTTTGTTTGTCCGGGAAACTCTTTATCTCTCCTATTTTGAATGACAGTCTTGCTGGATGAAGAATTCTTAGCTGCATATTTTTTCCATTCAGTACATTAAATATTTCCTGCCACTCTCTTCTGGTCTGTCAAGTCTCTGTGGACAGATCTGCTGTAAACTTGATCTGTCTTCCCTTGCAGGTTAAGGATCTTTTTTTCCGTTGCTTCTTTCAATATTCTTTTCTTTTCTATATTTTGAAAATTTGACTATGATATGCCTTGGCAGTGGTTGGCTTTTGTTGAATTTAATGGGGGTTCTCTGTGCTTCTTGGATTTTGATGTCTGTGTTCTTCCCCAGATTAGGAAAGATTTCAGCTATAATTTGTTCAAATAAACCTTCTGCTCCTTTATCTCTCTCTTCATCCTTTGGGACTCCTATGATATGAATGTTAATACATTTTACTGAGTCTCTGAGTTCTCTAAGAACTTGTGGTCCATTACCTTTCTTTCCCTCTTCTTTTCAGCTTCATTATTTTCCATGATTTTATCTTCTATATCACTGATTCGCTTCTCTGATTCGCCCATCCTCATTTTTATGGCCTCCATTTGTATTTGCATCTTGGTTATAGCATTTCTAATTTCAGCCTAGCTAGATTTTAGTTCCTTTATCTCTGTGTTAAGGGATTCTCTAGTGTCTTCTATGCTTTTTTCAAGCCCAATCAGTATCCTTATAATTGTTGTTTTAAATTCTAGTTCAGACATCTTATGCTTATGTTGGTTAAATCCTGGCCATGAGTTCTACCTCATGTTCTTTAATTTGGGGTGAATTCCTTCATCTCATCATTTTGTCCAGAAAAGAAAAGAAGAAAGAAAAAAGAACAGCAAAACAAACAACAAAATAAAGCAAAAAAAAAAAAAAAAAAAAAAGGAAAAAAGAAAAAAGAAAAAGGGAGGAAAATCCCCCAAATCAAGAAAAACAAACAAAAAACAAGAAAAAACAAAACAGAACAATGACAACAACAAAAAACTGATCTTGGGTGGATTTTGATCTGCTTCTTAAAAGAACCTAGATCCCAAAATAAAAAATAAGATAAAATGAAAGTAGACAAAAAATATATATGAAAAGTATATATATATGTATATATATATAAATTAAAAAATATATAAATAAAAAAATATATAAATCAAAAAATAATTTAAGCAAGTCAAAAGGAATTGGAAAATTTAAGAAAATATATGAAAAATAATAAAAATAAAAGAAAGAATAAAAGTAAAAAGGATGCTATTTCCCCTAGAGCTGAAGCTTTACAGCACCATATGATCAGTAAATTTGATGGGAGCTAGTTGTGCTGTTCTTCTAGGGGAAGGGCCTGCTGCGCTGATTCTCAGGAAGACTCGGTTCAGCAGAAATGCGTCTCCAGGTCATAGTGAGGTGGGGGTGTGGGGGGGTATGGGGTGTGTGTGTGTGTGTGTGTGTGTGTGTGTGTGTGTACAAGGCTCCAGCCTCCACTAGGTGGTGCTGTTTTGCTCCCTGAAGGCTTTCAGGACTGATGAGCAGGATGAACCGGCTGCACCCTGCTCTCTGGCCTCAAAGCAGAAAGTTGGGGACCCCTCCTCTTCAGGGAGCCCTCCCAGAAGTGCAGTCAGTCACTGTACTTGTTTCCCTGCTCTGTCTGAACCCTGCCTTCACCTGCCCATGGCTGAGCCTTTTTAGGCTCAAGTATGTGACCGAGTTTCCACATTCCGAACTTCAGGGGCGCCCAAGGTGGGGGGACCCACACTGTTCCTCCCGGGGAGGGTCTCACCAGGCTTGCCAGCCTATCCCAGGAACGTGGCCCCACAACTGTGTGGTTCGCAGTTCATAGCAGGAAGCTGGCACCAAGACCTGCGGCTGTCTGCAGGCTTGGCCTGTGCCTGGGAACGGCTCAGCACCTCGGAGCCGCCCATTGTTCTGGGACCCAGGGGATCCTCAGACCACCCTGTCACTCCTGCCACCCTGTCCCTCTTTGCCACCTGAGCACCTTTACGCCAGGCAGTCCCCCATTGTAGTGAACTTAAAAGTTGAGATTTTGCATTTCTAATACTCTGCGGTAGCCTCTGTAATAAGCAGGCTCCCTCCCTGCCAAGGCATCCCCGGCTATGTCTCCCCCAAGAGAACTAATGCACCTCCTACCTTCCAAAAGGTGGTCGCTTTTCTACTTGCAGACTTGCAGGTTTTTTTAAAAAAAGGTTTTATTTCTTTGAGAGAGAGAATGAGCAGGGGGAGGGGCTGAGGGAGAAGCAGAGTCCCTGCTGAGCAGGGATCCCAACATGGGGCTTGATCCCAGGACCCTTGATCAGGACTTAAGCCAAAGGAAGACACTTAACCCACTGAGCCACCCAGGGGCCCCTGTAGGCTTGCAGTTTTTATTCTTTCAGACTTCCAATTGACTTCTCAGGTGTTCAGGATAATTTGGTAACTATCCAGCTGTGTTCGAGGGCCTGGACAAGCTCAGGGTCCTCCTACTCCTCTGCCATCTTAACTCGTCTTGAGAAAGTGTGAACTAGGAATACATGTTGGAGGTCACCTGGTTGGAGATGGCAGCTGAAGCCAGGTGAGCAGCTGAAATTGCTCAGGGAAAAAGTATGTACAGAAAATAGGAGCAAATAGGTCAGATGACTCAGCTTTGAAGAATATTAGAAAGAGGGGTCAACAGAGGAAATAAATGATGAAAGGCCAGAAAAGACACACATATAGGGCCACAGAAACGAAACGAGGATATAGTAGAAACTACAGAAAGTAGGAAAATTTAGAATTATGACTGATCTGTTTCTAAACAAAAAAATTTTTTTTAGTATAAACAAAAAGATTTTTAAAAATACTTCTGTGACCATAATTAACTACTGCAGATATTATTGAGATTAAAAAAAAAAACAAAACAGAACCCAAAACCATATATACTTCCTCATTGCTAGCTCAAAGAAATGCCCCACAGGGGCAGCTGCCTAGAATTTGCAGAATTCATTTACAAAATTATAAACTGGCAATCACAGCCTTCACAGATATTTCATAATACTATATCCTAAATTTGCAAAGATGAATGCTTACAGAAGCTATTGGCAAGTTACCAAATGCTAGATACCAATTCCGTATATAATTAGGTTTGAAACTAGGTTCATTCATTCCTAAATAAACAAATAACATAATTAAGCAAATATTTATTGACTACCTACTGTGTGTCAGGTATTTTAAGCACTGGAATAGAAACTGTTTTTCCCTTTACTAAAGAAAATGGAATATATAACAGTTATGTGTAAAATTCTAGTAAATATCCTGGTGAGTAGTTTAATACTAAAATTGCTGCCCTATTCCTTTTTTTTTTTTTTTTTTTTTTTTAAGGTTCATCCATCTCTGCTCTGCATCCTGGTCTCTCCTATGGCCATGAAATAAAGTAGTTATTTTCAGGCTAAAAACCACAGTGGACTGGTTATTTTTGTTCTGATCGGAGGAATAGTTAACAGCGTGGACAAACAAGAAAGGATAAGGACAGAGAATGAGAACTAAGCATAAGTGTTCACTGATAATCTTCTAGATGACTTCTCAGAAGACAGGTGAGAAGGGAAACCATTAGAAGGGATCACAGGATGAATGGGTATTTAAAGCAAGGAGGAGATGAAACCTCACCTCATTTCATCTCCTATCTTTAATCTACTTCAACAAAACTTTATAAAGGAAGCACTAATGTCCAATACTGTGCTTGCCTTTTGTGAAAGAAAGACTTGGAGAAATTATCTCCCAAATGGCTCCCTCTATACAAGTGATTCTTAACTTGCACTGTGCATTAGAATCACCAGGAGAAGGTTTTATAAACACACTCAGTCCCTACGTCCAGAGATTGTGATTCAATTGATCTGGGAAAAGGCTCAGGAATCAGCATTTTTGAAAAGCTCCCCTGTTGATTCTAATTTGTGAGCTGTACTAAAATACCCAGAAAACCCAACCGGCATGTCATCATTAGCCCTTTCTCTGGGCAACATAAAGAAGCAAGTGAAAAGTGGGAGCCCACACTATCTGTTTAATTGGTCTTTCCTGTACCTTACATCTAAAGGAGAAGTTCAAGAATGTTGGCATGATTATTCTCTTAGGGCCTTTTAGAAAGCCACTAATTATTTGATCATAATTTATTAATTAGCTCAGTAAGAGCCGAGAATTTTCGCAAAGAACAGCTTCCAAAGGTTGTTTGTTTTAAAAGCAGCTTAAGAGGTAGTAGTGTCTACAATGGGGATCTCTTGACGATGCAACCATTTCAGGGAAGTAGTTAATTTGGGTTTCCTTTTACTCCTTGCTACAAAAGAAGTGTTGACATGATGCAACAAGTTTTCAGTAAAGAAGATTTTCCAAATGGGAACAATTCCACTGCTGCTGAGTGTTGCATTTGGCCTTGTGATTTGAATGTGAAAATAAACAAGGATCTTCCAAGGGTAGACATTTATCATTTAGATAATCACTGGATCTTTACTGGACAGTAACCTGGTCTGGAAACTCATTTTGGTAGATAATAGCATGTTTAAATGGGACTGTTTCTGTCTAACTTTATAGTTGAGAACAGCAGATACTACATTCTAAAGGGATGTGCTAGGCTAGCTAGGCTACCAATACAGGACTTGGAAAGAAGATGCCCCAAACTACTTCTGCTACCTTCAAGGTAAGGTGCTCATTCCCCATCTCTGCATAGTATGAGACAAAGGGAAACAATTCATGAGAGGAATATTGAAAATCTTTTATATAGGGTTTTTTTGAGGGTTCCTTCCAGAAAACCACATGTAGAACCTAATGTGTATGTCCCCAGAGTGTGGTGTGGGAACAGACTAGTTACTTATTCATGATTAAAAATCTGAAGGTTAGTAGGCAAGAGGAGAGGGCTACTTTGTGCAACCTAATGGTCCAAAATTCAAGACATGTGACTGCCCATAGGCCAAAGGGACTCATGAAGGATAACCAGGTTTAAAGGGACTCTGACCATTGAAGCAATGAATGGATGAACAAAATATGGTATATATTTGTAGTGGAATATCATTCAGCCTTAAAAAATGAGATTCTGATACAAGATACAACATGAATGAATCTTAAAGACATTATGCTAAATGAAATAAGGCAGCCACAAAGGGACAAATACCAAATGATTCTGCTTACATGCTTACATATCTAGTGGAGTCAAGTTCATAGACATAAAGTAGAAGAGTGGTTGCCAAGGGCTGAAGAGGGGAATAAGGAGTTAGTGTTTCATGGGCACAGTTTTATTTTGGGGAGAACAAACAGTTCTGGAGATGGATAATGGTGATGATTGTACAACACTGCTAATGCACTAAATGCCAGTGAACTGTACATTTAAAAATGGTAAACTTTATGTTGTGTTTATTTGACCACAATAAATAAAAGGGAAAACCAAAAATAGATCTTAAAAAAGAGGACTTCCTGAAGGAGTGAGATGAGCTGAGCAGAGGGGGAGTCTGTATGGGTCACTGGAAACCAGGGCCTGAGAGAGGATTATACCTGTCAGTCAGGATTGGTAAACCCATGTCAGGGACTGTCAACAGGAGATTCCCAGGCCCTGGAATTCTCTGAAGAATTCATGAAAGCAACTCATAATAAAAAGAGAATGTTGGTGCTCCTTGACATAGAGGGCCTTGAAACCAGATTAGGACAGCACCAGTTGTGTAAGAGTTTGCTTTTGATCCTACTTCCCTCTTGCTCCCTATACCTGTCTTAGGGGGCAGGTGAAGTGAAGAAGAGGAGAGAAGCTCACTGGGACCCTCTTCTACCATAGGCTTTTAGTCCCAGGGAAGAGGAGGAGCTCAGAGGCTCCCTAACACCTGAGTATGTCAGAAGAGCCACGGAGGAGAGCCGGGGAGTTCATCCAAGAGCACAGAAGATTGGTCAAGAGGGGAGGTCTATGAGGAAGAGGGATGAAAAAGAACAAAGTGGCATTCTGTGGGCATCCTATGACTCTAGTTGTGTCAACTGCCCAGTGAGAGAGAAAATATTCTTGGAGCTTAGGAGAATCCATATGGCTGAATCATCTCTTTCATTTCTCTCCTTCTTATCTTCAGGCCAGGTTAGCCCCTCAATCATCATCTAAGGAAACAGCCCAGGGGAGATGGTATCTGGGATGAGCTCTCCCCCAAAATAAATAAATAGAATCACTTGGCACTCACGACCTATAAAGGAAAAAGGGAATGGAATTCAGTGGTGTGCTATGCAAGTCTGAGGCCAGCAAGACTGCTACTGGTGATGGCTGGCTCTTCCAGCACGGCCCACGCTTTTCCCATTTGGACTGTTGACACAGCAGACCAAAACACTCATCTGTGGCTGCATGCATTCATTTATTCAATATGCTTTGGTTGAGTACCACTATATAAACCACCGAAAGGAATAAAGAATAGATGGGACATGATCACATACTTTAATGTACACACGTTCTAGCAGAGGAAAACAAACTCACAATGAACCATAATCTAGGAACAAAGAGAGGAACAAGTAAGCATAGGATTAGGAGACTTACAGGAAAGATGACATTAGAATGACGGAACAACTTTGAGGGGAGAGAGAATCATCGGAACAGAGAATTACTGAAGTGGAGAGGATGTTAAAGCTCAGATGGCAGAGGTGCAGGTGGCTGATTTGTAGACTATGATGTAGCTGAGTTTGTAAGTAGCACAGAATACTCTGAAAAGAAAATGATTACTAGGGGTAGGAAGACAGTGTGGTGTGAGCTTTCAAAGGGCCCCAAAGGCCAGGAAGTTTGTACTCTGATAGGTAATGGGGGAGTAATTTAGGATCTGTGAGTGGGTGAGTGATGCAATCTGAAATATGGTCTGGGAAGAACAGATAGATGGCTGTTACAATTGCTCAGTCAAGAGGTAATGAAGCCCATAAGTGGGACACTGCTGTGGCGATGCGAAGGGAGAAAATGGATGGGAGAAGCTTTGGGGAAGTAGAATAAATGGGGCTTGGCTCCTGAATACACATCCCCTTTCTGCACCCACTGTTTGACCCTCATCCCTCCGCTCCTCTGATCATAGAAGGGTATATGATGTTCCTTAATACACTGACTTATATTTTCTGGAAAATTTCTCATCAGTATCAGGCAAGGCTTCTTTTGCATTTTCTATGAAAGACACCCCAAAGGACAATTCTTGGTGTTCAACACAAAGAAGTAATATTCTTTTTTTTTTCAAAGAAGTAATATTCTGATTTACATTCATATTGTATTTTTTCTGTATTCTGGACTTACAGATGACGTTTCCCCCTTTTAGCATAGGATTCTTTTTTATACTCAGAAAATGTGAACATACATGAGTACACTTCCTGCGAAGTTCCTGGCACTCTGGCAGAATGGAAATCAGGATAATAAAATTAAAGTATTAAAAATGATAGTAAATTTCTTTCTTTGTTCCTTTATTCAGCTTTGAGAGCATTTCTGCTCTCTAAGAGTCTTAGAATATTAGTTTTATATATTTGGGAAAAAGAACTTTAACAATAGAATTCTATAACTAAATTAAGAGAAATTTTAAAAAGCTATCATCAAAATCATAGTGTTTTATAATTAAAATTTTTTAAAAAGATTTTATTTATTTATTCATGAGAGACACACAGAGAGAGGCAGAGACATAGACAGAGGGAGGGGCAGGCTCCGCACAGGCAGTCTGATGTGGGACTGGGATCACGCCCTGAGCCAGACAGATACTCAACCACTGAGCCACCCAAAAGTCCCTATAATTCAATTGTTAAACAAAATCCAGACAATGTATCAGCCACTTCATTCCATAAAGGCCAGAAAAGAAGAAGGTTCTTCTATCTTACGTTCACATTGCTCTTTTTTGCATTTGTGGATTAGATTAAAATGAACTGAAGTTACTGGTATCTGGCAACAGGGAAGGTACCCCTAGCCTGGCAGGAGTTTTGGGGAGGCTTTGCTCTTGGTGATGTATAGCTTTTGAAGACCTGCATAACTACTTTTGAGCTGGGAAATTTTGGATTACATCCCCTGGACTTTTCTGTAGAGACATACAGGACGACAACCGGAGCAACAGACAATGGGCCTGCGTTAAGTGAGCGGTAGGGAGCAGGGGTGAGCTGTGGCACACTGGAGCACAGCAGCTGCAACACTGCTGGGATGCTCAGCGGTGGAACACAAGGCATGCTGAGTATCTAGGAAATTAGGGATCTGTTTTCAGCTCAAATTTCAAGCAGGAAATGATCTTCCTCATTAAAAGAAACAAAAAAATTATACCTCTTCCCTGGCCCCTCAGTCAGCACAGTTTTATAGTAACTCTTAGGCTGAGCATGCAGGATTCAATGCAGATGAAGGGGCAGTGAGTGCTCCAGCTAACAGAACAGCTAGCTTTTATGAAGTGCTTACTGTAAACAAACACACCCTAAGCACTTTCCCTGCATTGTTTTATTTAACTGTTAAAACTGTTATCAAGCCCATTTGACATGAAAAAACTGAGAATGAGAAGTTCAATAGCTTGTCCAAGATCCAAAGCAACTGAATCTGATTCAGTCCTAACTAGACTGATCAGACCCATGCCAAAGACAAAGTTCTAAATCTTCTCCCCACATTGCCTCTGGCTGAAATAAAGCCAGCAGCCTCCTTCTGCAGGGGATATCGATGCAGAGCAAGATGTGCCTTCATAGTGTACAAGTGAGCTCTGAGTATTTCAGCAAGCATAAGAAGTAGCCTTCTCAGAGAACAGGGAAAATACTTTCAGATAATGCACCAAGGTGGTATTTTTTATTAAAAATGCCTGGTGGGGCACCTGGGTGGCTCAGTTGTCTGCCTTTGGCTCAGGTCATGATCTTGGGGTCCTGGGATGGAGCCCCGCATTTGGGCTCCTTGCTCAGTGGGGAGTCTGTTTGTCCCTCTCCCTCTGTTCCTTCCCCGCTTCGGGCTCTCTCTCTCAAATAAATAAATAAAATCCCCTAAAATAAAAATAAAACTGCCTGGGAGAAAGGATTTTTAAAAGACAAGAGAATGTTGTGCTGTCTCCCAAGAGTCTCCTGAACATGCAGGAAGAAATGTATTCACATTACCTCTCTAGGCCATGAAATATGCGTGCTCACTTTCTGGGGGAGGGAAAGGCTTCTAGGGTGGTTATTATCACTGGGGGCTGTGGGATGGATTATTTCCCTTCACTCTTGTTGCTACCTGAAAAAAAAAACACACTGCAAAAAGGTGATAGGAATGGGAAAGCTACATTTAGACAAAGATATTGTGCAAGATGAAGCAGAAAAAAACTGAAGAGAGTAAGTAAAAATGAGACAACATGAGGAACCTGTCCAGGTCCAAGTAGGGAATCTTCCCTTAGCCACACTGGAGAAAGAGAAGATGGTCATCCCAGGTCCTTGGGGAGGAAGGACCGAGATGACATAAGGATAGCAATGCATGTGGTTCTGTCCCTTCTGGCTTGTGTGTCCTCTCTTTCTCTCCTCAGTTATTGTGGCTGCTGTTAATATTAGTATCATCATTATTATTTTACCTTAAAACATTTGCTGGATTATTATTTTTTTAAATAATTTTTTATTTATTTATGATAGTCACAGAGAGAGAGAGAGAGAGAGAGAGAGAGGCAGAGACATAGGCAGAGGGAGAAGCAGGCTCCATGCACCAGGAGCCCGACGTGGGATTCGATCCCGGGTCTCCAGGATCGCGCCCTGGGCCAAAGGCAGGCGCCAAACCGCTGCGCCACCCAGGGTTCCCATGGATTATTTATATTCCTATAAAGTAGCTTAAATCCTTTACTGGAATAGGCTAGTTATAAATACATAAATAAAAATATTTACATAAAATTATATTATTCACATGCATCTATAGTATTTATAAATACATAAATTAAAAAATATATATATATTCATTCAAAAGTTAATGTATACTATAGGATATGTAGACCTCATTCCAGAGTTTGGGTTTAGTAGCTTAGCTCTCAACAAATCATCTTTTATCTTCATAAAGCCCCGTGATAAGAAATCTTTCCCGATACTCTTGCACATGGATTCTTGGGTGAGGAAGTGGGTTGGATGTCCCCCCCACCTCCACCATTAGAGGTCAGAGTTGGTATCCAGTGAGGTAGGGGTTGAGCCGAGGGGGTGGGGCAAAACCAAGATGGTGGCACCAGAGTTGTGACTGGGCAAGCACAAAGAACATACAACCACACATACAAGCAACTTCTGAAAGACTGAGATTGCCACAAGGCCCAGACTTGGGCTAGAAATTTGGAAGTGCAGTAATAATTTTTGTGTGTGAGAACAGAAGGTATCTGAGTTACACAAACAAGAGAGTGCTCACTATGAACCCAAAGGAGAGTTCATGGTGAGTTGACTGCGGCTATATTAGCACTTCCTAGGTACAGGAAATGTGGCTCCTTGGGGCAGGTGGGGACTAGGCCATGATGCCAGTGAGAGTACTGCCTCTCATTGGTGAATAGCAGCTTGCGCTCAACCCACTGATTTCACTCCCTTCTCAATAGGCTGAAGATGCACAAGGAGGCGGGTGAGGAGTGTGAATGTGGGTATATGGGAGATGTTCTGTGCATGTGAAGTATAACATGATAGTATGAACTAGAGTTTGTATTGGACTGTGTCTAGTATGTCCTTTTTACAGTTGCAGAAACTACAGCTGGCTGAGGCAACTCTCTGGAGGTCAAAATTTGAAGATGGTGAAAGAGTCATGACAACATTCCTGTTCCAAATTCCTGTCTTCTGCTCTTTCTCACAATCTACAATGATTTCTGGTAATAAACATATTACTGCAAATAATAATGTAAGATTATTTCTGTAACTTTATTGATGGGGTATTAAAATCTTCCCATGTATCATCTCATTTAATTCTCACAATTGAGGTGAATGACAGAGCAAGGATGTGAAAATTCTGCACACAGATCTTAACACTTCATTAGTGATTCTTAGTGGGTGCATATTTACAGTTCACCTGTTTATTAATTCATCCTGCAGATACTATTTTTATTCCTTATTATAAAGATATTACATATAAAGGAAGCAGGACTCAGAGGAAGAGCCAGAAAAAAAAATCCCTTTCATTAGGCAGGGGAATCCCTTTCTTCCATTCTTTCCTTCCTCCCTCCCTCCATCCATCCAAAGACCACTTAATAAATGCCTTCTCTGTGCTAAGTGCCTTGGTAGGCACCAGGAATAAGATTATAAAAAAGATAAAATCCTTGCGCTTCTGGAGTTCATGGTCCAGTTAAGGGTAGAAGAGTCTGTAGGTAGAGAACTAATTTTATGTCTTTAAACCTTAAATCAGAGTACTGCAGGGATCCCTATGTTGCTGGCTTATCCTATCCCTTGGTTTTGTTTCTACCGATTTCTTGTTTGGTACACAGGATATTTTGTATTATACTACGCAGTTCTAGATGATGTCATATGTTATGTGATATTTTATCTGCCCTACTTAGTATTTCACAGACATGAAAAGAATCTTTGATAATAGCTACAGACCAGAAGTTGAAGAAAACAACAGGTCTCGGGTCAAAACAAGCTAGGGTTCAGGGGAGAACTATTGCTTTAGGGCTTAGTCTGAGGGGAAGTGCAGTTTAGGTCTGGGAAATAGGTTGGAGTTCTCGGTGGGAGGTGTGCATGTTTGTGGCAGGGGAGCTGAATGATGACAGGAGCAGCTTTCCCCACCTGGGTCACATATCTTCGTAGTGAAGTTTTCCTTTATGGTGACAAAAGTTGTGAATTTCCAGACTACCTGTACATATTCAAAATAAGTTCATAATGCATTTAAAATCGTAAAAAATTCTTTTTGCTTCATCGCTTTTAATAAATGTAACACGTAAAATCTATATCTAACTATACAACCTATGGATGGCCTTCAAGGAATCTGTGATCTCCCCAAAATTGTATGCAAAATTATGTGCATCTGCGCATTGTTCTAGAGAGGGTCTGTGGCTTTCATCAAATTCAAACACATGACTCTAAAATAATGAAAGCCCAATGAATAGGTAATTAAAAATTGAGAAATTAAGCCTCATAACAAGGACTTTTTTCCTCTCATATAATTAGGGCTTTTTAGCATATGATTCGGACATAAATACTGACTTACGTCAAGAGCCACGGACTGCTTGGCCCAGGACTTCTTCACTTGATCATACATAATTGTGTTGTTGATGCCCAGGCCACAGAAGATGACAAAAGCCTAGAAAAGAGAAAGCCTGATAATTAAAGATTGCAATAACTCACTGGTATAATCTAATTTGAAAGCAGGCAGTCATCAGAAATGGGTCTGAAAATATAATTTTATTGTACACAAAGGCAGGCCTTAGGGAAATATGCACATTAAGATTCTTAATTACTACTGTCATGTAACAACTTTATAGCTCACATTGCACATGAGAAAAATTAATAATTTAATGTCATTGTGGAGAAACAATTTTATAAATTTAAAAACATATTTACAGTCTTACCAAATATGTTCTTAATTTATTTGGGTTGTGGACTGATTTTAGTATTCCATTCCATTTAACTAAAGCACCCTCTTTTAGTGGCTAGGCTATAAAATATTTTGGTGTGGAAACCAAATGAGCTTACTCATGAGGTAAATGTTAAGAGGAAGGAAGGTAGACTTAGAACCAGTTAGTAAAGAAGCTGTGAGGTATTCTGGGCTAGAGAAAAGTAATTGTGGGGTTTCCATGTTGGCTACCTTTGTGGGTGCAAAGTTTGCAAGGATGCCTGTTCAAGGCCAATCTTTCCAGCTAGAGGGCAGACTAGAATAATGGGAAGCTTGAAAACATGGGAGGCAACGGCTGTACAGGCCGCAGAGTTGCTGGAGGTCTCACAACTATAGATTTTCTTCTGACAGATTTTGGCAAGCTGCGACCAGGAGACCATTGGTGACTCAGCTCTAACCTTTGGTTCACAAATTTATTTTCTTACCTCAAAAAGTCGTTGATCTGCATCATCAAAAGCTTTCCCGTCAAGTTTATTTAACACTTGAGCCACTCCTGTGGGAAGAATTTGGTTTACGTGGTCATTTTTAGCACTGGCCTCTGTATTAGAACATAACAAAGCCCCGCTGCCTCGATACCTCCCCAAGGTGACAACCTCCCTCAGTTCAAGCTCCAGTCCCCAGTGCCTGCTGTCTCTGCGAGGGCAGACCTGAGGTGCACAGCGATGCAGTCTGTCTTCAAGGCTGTGATATCCAAACCACGTCACAGGGAGGATTGGAGTTTTATCAACAATCAGTCTGATTCCTTAAAGCGGTTTTCAAGATGACTGTGCACAGTACCTCTGGTATATCTGACACACGTACACATGCATATGCACATATATGCATTACATAGCTCGCTGGGTATTAATAACTGTGTGAATACACACATATGTGTATAGGTGTATATATATATTATACACACATATATTATATATATATTATATATACTTTTTTATGTTTTTAACATCCTGAACACAGTACTTGAATGAGGCAGGATGGCATCGTGATTAATAACGTGGGCTCTGGTGTCATACTGTCTCAGTTCACATTTCAACTCCACCATCAGCTGTTATCTTGAACAAGTTACCTAACATTTTTAGCACTGAAATAATGGGGATTAAAATATTGGCTAGCGGGCATCTGGGTGGCTTAGTGGTCGAGCATCCACCTTTGGCTCAGGTCGTGATCCTGGGGTCCTGGGATTGAATCCCACATCCGGCTCCACGCAGGGAGCCTGCTTTTCTCTCTGCCTATGTCTCTGCCTTTCTCTCTGTGTCTCTCATGAATTAAAAAAGAATAAAGATGTTGACTAGCTCAGAGGGTTATGAAGATTAAATGAGACCGTGTTTGAATGTTTTAAAGCATATTGTGCCACACAGAGTGAACATTCAAGGAATGCTGGGGATTATGAGGCAGCTAACCTTCAAAGCAAAGTTAGCTCTGCTGCCCGCTACTGATGGGGTACATACAGTTTTAACAAACTTAATTCATACGTACTTCTTTCCAAAGTTCATTTCCAGCATTGTACCAGATGTTTTGGGGCAAGATTCTCAAAACATACAATTCTAACCACAAAAACTGAACAATCTTGAGAAACATTCCCCTGTGGCCCCATTTAGTACAAACAAAAAACGAGCTGTAATTCTAAAGCTTCTAAAGCATGCCTGTATTTTTTAAGACCTCTAACTTCCCTTTAGAGAGGTAAGTCATCATAGGCTAGAAGACATATTTAACGGAACACAAATCTTTTAGCATGTAATAGGCAAACTGCAGCCTTAATTCTGAAAGAATTACAGATGTTTACTGCTGGGAATGAAAGCTAGGACCGTATTTGAGATTGCCATTGGACATCAACAGATAGCACATGGTGTTTCTTATGCACTTTCTCTTCTTTTAAAACTTAAGTATGTTTAAAAATCTATACATGATGTGGGATGCCTGGGTGGCTCAGTGGCTGAGCGTCCACCTTTGGCTTGGGCCTTGATTCTGGGGTCCTGGGTAGGAGTCCTGCATCGGGCTTCTTCCTCTGCCTATGTCTCTGCCTCTCTCTCTGTGTCTCTCATGAATAAATAAACAAAACAAAACAAAACAAAAAACCTGTATACATGATGCAATTCAATGCTTTGTACTAGGGCCTCAAATTCCCAAATCTAAGAACATTCTTGATATTCATTAATGTACCAATATTTGTCTGCAAATTAAGCGAACTGATGAAAAGAATTGTTACAGTTCAAGTCCTGACAATATTTACAGAATACTAAATCCTTTGATAAGTAGCAGTGTCTTACAGTTTAACAGGCAATGTTGGGGGGAAGCAAAGAGAGGCAAATAGATACACTGGTTACCTTATGTCTCATAGAAAATAAAAAGCACCACGTTTTAATTATGTTTCAATAGTCTTCACTAATGCCTCCACTCTTTATGAGCTCTCTACTTTAACCACTGACATCTTTCTTGGGTTTGATACTTTCCTGACTGAGATTTTGAGGGGAGGGAAAGGAGTAAAGGAGGGGGAAAATCTTGAAAGCTGCTTTGGCCCCCAGTTCCATTATTCTGAGTCAAGTGTAACCTATTTCAGAATCATCCAGACAGAAAGATACATGCTCAGTATGTGTCTAATAATGTACATTCTTCTTCCCTTGCATCTTGTACACCACAGATGTAAACATAAGATGTAGTAGGAACATCGGTATAGCAGTGAGGAGGCCTGATTTTTAATCCTGATCCTGCTGCTAACATTCTGTGACTTTACCCTGGTCTTCCTGAGATTCCCCCCACCTCACCTCAATTTCCACAAGGTAAGATAAGAGAGTTCTGTTAGTTGATTTCTGAGATCCCCTCCAAATTCAAAATTACTGGTCCTTGGTTAAAAGGATAAACATTTGTTCATTGTTCTGGTTCATGTTGATTCATCAGGACTCTGAGACTCATCAGGAGTCTGCACTTAGGAGATGATTTAAGAGAATGAGACATAAGTTGAGGAGTCTTGGACATAAAAGAGTGGAGCAGGTAATGCTTCTTGGCTTTTTTTGCTAAGATCAAGTGTAAAAGGGGTAAGCAGGTAAAAAAGATAGGGTGTATTTTAAAGTAATTTGTCTCTTTCTTTTAAAAAAGAAGTTTGCACTGGGGTGCCTGAGTGGCACAGTTGGTAAAGCATCCGACTCTTGGTTTCAGCTCAGGTTGTGATCTCAGGGCCATGACTGAGCCTTGCGTCAGGCTCCACGCTCAGCATGGAGTCTACTTAAATTTCTCTCTCTCTCCTTCCATCCCTCCATTGCCCGCCCCCCGCCCTCTAACCCCACTCTCTCTCAAATAAAAAAAAGAAAAAAGAAAAAAAAATTGAATTATTTACATAATGTCTTACCAATTATTTGGTGGTTGCTATTCCAAATAGGGACACAGAGAACAGATCTTATATGAAATCCCGATATCTGGTCAGCCTAGGGTATAAGAAAATAGTTAATTAAAATTAAACATTATTTACCCATTTCTGACTTACAGCTTGCCACTCTTCATAATAGACATTTAAAAATAACTTTTAAAAAGATACTTTATAATCTATTTTTAAATGCATACAGTCACTTGTCTCTTTTAATTTAAAGCATCACAAGGAGTTCAAGCCCCAACCAAATATGAATTGATCAAACAACCAACACTACCTCCCCCAATCCCTGCAGCTGCAGAAAGCTAGATGTAAAACTCTTAATCATGCTCATACCACCAGACAAAAATCTGGCAACTGTTTTTGCCCTGAGTATTTAAAACATTTTAATTAAACCAGTAGTCAATATTTCTCTTTGGGCACATGTGTTAGTAAAAGTGCTTTGAGCCTATAATGCTGCCATATATATATACATATGTATATGTACTTTTAATTCTCTCTCTCTCTCTATATATATATATATAGCTTTTAGAGTATATGCACACTCAAACGGGTGGGGGAATTGGGGGGAAGAGGGAGAGAGAATCTTTAGCAGGCTCCACACCGCAGGGCTCGATCTCATGATCCTGAGATCATGACCTGAGCCAAAATCAAGAGTTGGACACTTAACTGACTGAGCTATGTAGGTGCTCCAATACTCTATATTTTAAACATCACTAATTTACTATATATATTATAAAATAATATATAAAAATTTGGAGTTGCAAAAATATATGATAAATGTAGGGTTTTTTTTTAAAGATTTTATTTATTTATTCATGAGAGACACGGAGACAGAGAGAGAAGCAGAGACACAGGCAAAGGGAGAAGCAGGCTCCATGCAGGGAGCCCGATGTGGGACTTGATCCCGGGTCTCCAGGATCACACCCCGGGCTGAAGGCGGCGCTAAACCACTAAGCCACAGGGGCTGCCCAAGGTAGGGGTTCTGAGATCTTCTTTCTGTACTCTAGGGGACTGTCAGATGATATATTTAAAATATGAAGGTATAAGTACCAGGATCAAAAACCATCATTCAGTAATAAGCTCTACTGGATATTAAAGCCAGTGGTCCATATCTAACTGTTAGATAAGAACTACTAATGACTGATAGAGTGTTGGTGAGTTCATATGACTTTGATTTCTAGTGAGAAAGGTCAACTTGCCATCCAAATACAATAGGAAAAAAAAGATATCAAAGTTTTAGATCATAGTTATTGGGGGTAAAAAGGTACTTTTAGATTTTTAAATGTTCATTTTAGGACTTAAGAGCTATATATTTTAAACATTTGAAATTGGAAGTTAATTTACACACTTAAATTTTATGTTTGGATTGTTTTGGTTTTCCTCTGAGAAATTAATTTTCCAGATATCTTCTATTCTTGATGCTGGTAAGTAAATCTCTTTTTTAAAAGTCCTTTTTGGAAAAAAAAAAAAAAGCCCTTTTTTAGTTTTGTTCAAGAAATCTCTCCCTACTCCTATTTCACGAAGACATCCTCCCATTCTTTTCCTAGAATCTTTATTGTTTGCGCTTTCACATTTATATTTGCAATCAAACTGAAAATGATTTGTGAGAATTGTGTGAGCTAAAGTCAAGACTCTTCCAACAACTATTTATTTACTACCTCCTATGCACCAGACACACTGTTGGGCTTTGAGGATATAAAAATGAATTTAAACAGCTGCATGAGGAGCTCACAGTGTAGTAAAAATAGAAATAGTCAAGATAAAATGAGTGTCCAAATAAAGCGTGTTCAAAATACTATGGAAAAGCCAGCAACTGACTCTGTTTAGAGAAATCAAGAGCGGATTTAGATCCTTACGAGTGAGTCTTCAAGGACAGGGATGGCCCGATGATGCTGAGCTCACATTCACTGGATATGCACTTCCTGTCAGGCACCTGATTCAGCACCTTCACATGCATCATCTCATATATTTATTAAAACAACCCTGCAGGTAGGTACTGTTAACTTCCTCCCTCTTAGGTAAGACTCAGAGAGATTAACTGCTTTGAACGTGGAGAGACTTCTTTAAAGGAAGTCAGACAATAACAGACAGGTCCATCAGTTATCTTCCAAAAGAAACAAAGTAGTTTTCTTTCTCTCCCTCAGGCTAAGGTCTGATTTACACCAAGCTAGAGTGCGAGAAGAGGAGGAGGTTGATTTTACAGACATCTGGGAGGTATAGGCCACAGATTTGGGCCAGCCAGAGCAGTACTAGAATGTTCGGGCCTGCTTGGTTTTGCTGAGGGTCATACACAGGCGTGCATAGTCCTGGGCCAGCACTGAGGGGAGGCTCGGTTGCCTCTGCCGACTCCGGGACAGCTGTACCTCCGCTCTAACCTCTCCCAGGAGATCTGCAGCAGCTGAGGAAAGAGGTCACAGTGCAAGAAGACAAGGAACGTGCAATGAGTGGGTGAAACAAGGAGAGAGCTTGAGAGGCTGGTGGTGAGAAAAACAAACCTCAGGCTGTTTACCAGTGAAACACGAGAGAATTTGGTTTACCAAAAATTACTGTAGTTCCACCAAAGAATGTTCTATTCTGGGGAGGTAAGGGTATTCTAGGGGAGGTTTTCTCATCCTTGTTGAAGATAACATGGATGTCTGGTTTGAGTAAGAGTGGCTGGAGTTCCCCGATGTGGGGAACACAGGACGTTTGAGGGATATTATTCCGAGTTCAAGTTACAGTGGAGATGGCAGTGGGAGAGAACGAGGAGCTGAGGCACTCATCTTGGAGTCATCAGCCTCTGGTTTGAACTGAGTAAAAGCACCACGGAAGAACTTGTCCAAGGAAAAGACAAAAGAGGATGAAAATTGAACTGAGCTGGGGTGGGGGACACATGGTATTTTGGGTAGAAAGAGGAAGCTGGGGTCAGTGACAGGGATGGAAAAGAACTCCAAAGCTCATACCTCAAAGTTTGTGCATTTCTAATGTGTGGACATGTTGCTACAACCTTTCTGGAAACAGATTTATTGATGTGTATCCAGAGTCCAAAATGTAGAAATACCCTTTGACCCACCAATTCCTGTGCCTAGAAATTTATTTTATGGTAATTATTATAGCTCACACAAAAGTTTACATATAAAGGGGTAAACCATAGATAGCATTGCTAATGATAATGATATATTAGAAATAACCTGAGTACTCAACTGGAAGGAGTTGGTTAAGTAAAGCATAGCACATCTATACAATGCAATATCATCATCCATCTAATTTAAATCATGCTATGGAGGAATATTTGTTAATGTGGAAGATTTTCTTTTTTTTTTAAAGATTTAATTTATTTATTAATGAGAGACATAGAGAGAGGCAGAGACACAGGCAGAGGTATAAGCAGGCTCCATGCAGGGAGCCCGAGGGGGAACTTGATCCCAGGACTTCGGGATCACACCCTGGGCTGAAGGCAGGTGCTCAACCAGAGTCATCCAGACGTCCCAATGTGGAAGATTTTAATGTACTAAGTGATAATAGTGTGGGGACACTCCATGGGTTTTGACAACTGCATAATGGCATGCATCTACCATTATGGTATCCAGAGCAGCTTCACTGCCCCTCACATCCTCCCTGTTCCTCCATCCCTGCTCAGCTCTGGTACACTTCTCCCCCCGTCCCCCAGCTTTATGGAGATAGGATTGACAAAATTATAACACTTTCAATGTGTATAACATGATGGTTTGATATGTGTATACACTGTGAAAGAATTCTGCCCCTGGGAGTTTTTAAATGACTGTTTCTGCTTTCCACATTTTAGATAATAAATTCCTTGTATGCAAGGGAAAAGTTATTTTCTAAATAGGACTAAAGTGGAACAACAGTGTCAAATTTTGCAGAAGAGTTGAGTGGGATAAGCACCAAAAAGTGGTTATTGGATTTAGCAACACAGGAGGATAACTGAAGGCAAAGACAGTCAAGGCAGGAAGGGATGGGATGAAGAACAGAAGTCAAGTGGTTAGTTCTGGAGGAGAGGAGGGCTACTCCGAGAGAGCGGAGCTACACTGGTCCAAAGCTGGGGGCTTGTGTGGGCTGCGTGCGAGAGGACAGGAGGGGCAACAGAGAATGTGGAGAATGTCTTTAAATCATCGCCACTGTGCAGAGGGAAGAAGTGAAGCTGGCACTAACTGGCTATGAAAACAGGGAAGAGAGAGCTGGTAATGGTCAGCATGCGTGATGAGCCCAGCCCGACGGGAGAGAGGGAGGAGGAAGGATAGCAGAGTATTATAGGAGTGAATTTTTTTTTTTTAATTTTAGCATCATTAAGGCAATCCCCCCACTTGTCTATCTGTGGCAATGCTGTTGTTTCTGGAAAAGTGAAACTAATCCGAGTTAGTTAATATGACCATATGAAATGGCAAAGACTGGAAGCATATCTCATTCTCTGCAGGGGCCGAAGGAAAAGAGATGAGGCCCATCAGGGGAGAATCCCAAAGAGGGGTGAAGAGGAATAACAAAGTATGAAGGAAAGAATCATCTTCGTTAGTTGGATAACCCCAGGTCTTCAGATCATATGTCAATGGAGATCAAAAATGTCTATTGGCCCCAACCAAGACACCGAAACTCTCTTTGTCTCAATTTTTGCCATCGATATTTATCTGGGGCACACCAGGACGTTAACACCCGCTGTCTCTAGATTTTGGCATTATAGCAGATTCTCATCTTTTGTCCTTTGTGCTTTTTCTTATTTTCCAAATTGGAAAATAAGATATGTTGAAAGAAAATAAGAAAGAATATTGTTTTGAAAGAATATGTGTGTGAAAGGGTTTCAAAATTTGTAAGGTGTTTTGCAAATGTAAATATTACTAATATTGAGAGGAAGAGCTGCCCCCAAATATCTGCCCCACTGTTCCACAAGGTTCCTGCTTGATCATTCTTAGTTTAAAACCCACATTTTAGAGTCTCAAATGTTAGACCATGTGAGACTAAGCAGCCTTTCTAGGAGGCTAACAGTTAAAATAAACATATTATCGAGGAGTGCCTACTTCTTTCCAATTGAAGATGCATATAGCTAAAAATTCTGTCTCGCCTTTGTCTTCATTGGATCTTTTCAGTTAATGGACCTACTTGGAGCCACCCAAACACGCTTGTCACATTTTCTAGCCTCTCAAAGGTGGTCAATGAAAATGTGGTTAAATGAATCAGTGGTACTCTAACACTATTCTTTAATATCCAATGTGTTTCCTTTCCCTACAAAGATATGTACAATTTTAGCAAAAATATATATATTTTAAAGATTTTATTTATTTATTTGAGAGAGAGTGAATGAGAGAGAGAGCATGAGTGAGGGGAGGGGCAGAGGGAGAAGCAGACCCCCTGCTGAATAGGGAAGGGAGCCCGATGACTCGGGGCTCCATCCAAGGACCCCAGGATCATGACTCGAGCCAAGGGAAGATGCTTAACCAACTGAGCTACCCAGGCACCCTAGCAATAATTTAAAGCCATACTTCATCTCCCAAATATCAATATACTAGAGAGAAATTCTGGTACTAGGACAAGCGGAAGGAGATGTTCTAGTCAGTGGCTTGATTTTTCTGAAATAGTAGAGAGGCAGTTTCTTTTTCCTTAACTTACCTACACAGAGAATCAATCCTGATGGCTTCTAGAACATATCTACAATGAATCTTTAAATTTCTGACAAAAGAAATTTATTTTTTCTCCTAAGAAAAAATAACTGACCTTTGGGCTTAGAACTGAGGCATTGTCTTCACCACCTATGCAGCAGAGTCTGTTCCACGGGACCCCAACTTGTCTTCACTCCCACAGCTACCCCATTCTGTATCTTATTCCTCCTAACCTTCCTCGCTTTCCTGGTCATCTGTAATTGTTGTTTTCCACTGTCCAGTCCTCTCTACCCAACCCTACCTCCTGGAAGGGATCTCAAACTGGTTTACACTAAGTATCAGCGACTGAGAGATTAGTGGTAGCAAATGCTTTTCAGCAGATCCATGGAGCTCTATCTCTTAAAGGTTTCAATTTTGCACATTTCCCTTTGTAACTCTAGCATAGCTGATAGACCAGAAGGCACTATAGGAAAGAGACAATGAATTGTCCTGCTGGGCTAGCACTCAGCATCCCAGATTGCGGGAGTGCTTTGCTATGAAGCACTGACAGGCGAAATGGGCTTTAATGCTATAAGTCAAAGGATCTTAGAGCCTGGAGCCCCATTATCTTTAAGTGCTACATGACAAGGGCAAGAACTATTGAGTTGTCTTCAATGGACTTTAATAACAAAAAAAAAATCAGAGAAAGAATTTTATATGGAAAAACTGCATAGGATTGAATTGTGATGGACTTAGGGTCATGACACCTTAGATTTAACTGTGTAACTCTGAGCTTCAGCCACCCATGGCCAAAGGGATCTGGGTCCTGATGGGTTTCCCATTGCTCCTAAATTTGTAACAAATCATCCGTGCATAAGGCCTGCCCTACTTTTTAGTTATTTTCTGCCATTCCCCCCTTTCTGAACCTTTCTTATTTATATATCGTGTCCAATTGTTCATCCCTGCTGCAGGCAGAGTAGAAACCCTGCACATAATGACTCTGAAAATTCTCTTCCATAACTATACAAATGGGAGGAAATACTAAATTAAGCAGTAGAACATTATACCTTATAATGACTAAATAATGCGTTGTTGTGCATTAGTATATTTGTTTTAAGGTATTCTTTAGAATCTGGTATGAAAAGAAGAGCAGAAAGCTCCACCGATAATGCATTTGAGTGCAACTAATTATCGGGAGTTGAATTCATAAGCACAATGCCAGCTAAAAGCAAGACCAGAATAACTGTTTCTGGTGACCATATTTATAAATAGAGTATGCACTCTAAGAAGCCACCTGATACAGCAGCAGGTCATCTGCAAATGCACGTGCTGTACATGCTGTTGGGATGTCTCAGGCAAAGAAGGATCTTAGTATAAAATCCAAGCAGCACTGTATGCTGGCTAGGGCAATAGAAAATAATCATCTAAATTCCCCAAAGATAAGGCAAGGCAAATTAATTTACTTAGAATTTGCATTATTTCAATTCTCGTTCTAAGCAGTAATTTACAGTTTCTAGAGAGTTTGTAATAGCCTAGCAAAATGTAATTTCACATAAGATATAAAAGGTCTAAAATTTAAAAAATATCTTTAAATTTTGCCTGATGATGAAAATAATACAAATACTTCTGAAATTTTTAAGTAAATATAAAATCAAAATCTCTAATCTTGCCATCGCTAAACATGGCAACTATTAACAGTTTAGTATAAGCCCTTCCTGATCTTTTCCTATAGATATATAATATGCTCATGCATCAATTTATGATTTTTCAAAAACAGAGATATGTTCATAAACAACATAGATAAAATATTCAACAATGTTGAATAGTAATGACTATTAATTTCTAACCATTGTTCTAGTTGTTGGGGAGACATCAGTGAGCAAAACCGACAAAATCCTCACCTTTGTTGAGCTTACATTCTAGTGAGAGAAGACAGCTGGCAAAAAATACAACAAAAATACAGAAACAGATTACATGTTAGAAGGTATTAGGAATTACAGAGAAAAAATAGAGCAGGATAAAGGGAATTAATATCAAGGTTGTCAGGCCATACTAACAGCTAATATTTGAAAGATGACTTTAAAGAAGTGAGGATTTAAGCCACACAGATATTGGGGGAAGAGTATTTCAGCTGAGAGAACGGCCAGCGCAAAGGCCCTGCAGTAGAAATGTGAGCAGCATAGTCTAGGAATAAACGGACCAGTGTGGCTGGAGAAGTAGAAGTCAGCGCTGGGGCCAGATAAGGAGATGCCAGATGTGTAGGGCATTGTAAAGCTCTAAGAGAATTGTGAGTTTGATTTTTACTCTAGTGACATAAGGAGGCTTTGAAGAGTTTGTGCGCAGAGTTGTGACATGATATGACTTAAAAATTAAGAGTATCTGGCTATTCTATAGGGAATAGCATATAGAGGGGCAGAGATTAAGAGGCTCTGGCCATGGAAAATAGTCCAGAGATGAGGGTGGCTGGACCTGGTTGGTAGCAGTTGAGCGGTGAGAAGTGGTCAGATTCTGGATAAATTTTGCAAGTAGAGCCAATTGGACTTCCTGATGAGTTAGATGTGTAAATGAGAGGATGATGCCTATAAAATTTTTGTCATAAGCATCAAGAAGGATTGTGTTGCCTTAATAGAGACAGGGAAACAGAAAGAGGAGCAGGCTTGGGAGAAAAAAAGATTGTGAGCTCTGTTTTGGACATGTTAGATTTAGGAGCTCTATTAGAAAAATATATGTACATAGGTGTATATATATGCACATATATTATTCTATACATTATTCTATACATACTTCTTTGTGGTTTTTCTCCTCGTGGATATTTTTCCATAGCAGGACATACGGAAGGTCCTATGGGATAGAGACATTTTGTGTGGATGCAATTGTAGTCATTATCATAGAGTGGTAGGTCGAATTCTAAAGATGGCCTCTAAGATTCCGACCTGCCACCCTCCACTTTGTACAAGTCTGGTACCATCCTCCCCCTTGAGTGTGGGCAGGACTTGTAACTATGACAGGATCATCACTTCCTTGATTAGGCTACATTATGTGGCAGAGGTGATGGGAGAGCCACTCTTGTGATTACGTGAGTCACTCCTGACATCACGGAAGCCTCAGTCATGGCCAACGTCCTGTTGGCATTGAGCAAGTGAGGTACTGTGTTGTGAGAGGGCCATATGACTAGCACCTAAGGGCAGTGTGTAAGAGCTGAGAGAGACCTTTTAATAGCAGTCAGTAAGAAAATGGAAACTTTAGTCTACAACTTCAAGGAACTCAATTCTATCATCACCTGAATAAGCTCTGAAAAGTGCCAAAATCCACATGAGAATGCCACCTGGCCAACATCTTGGTTTTAGCCATCTGAGACCCCAGAGTGGAGAATGCAGCTCTGCCGTGCCCAGATTTCCAACCTATGGGAATTGTGAGATAAGAAGCGGATGTTTGTTTTAAGCTGCTGAATTTGCGGTGTCTTGTTATGGAGTGATAGAAAATTAATACACATGGTGTTCTGTCCGTGTCTTCAGGAGCCGAGTGTGGGCCTCCTCTTTCCAAGGAGCAAATGATGAGCAAAACTACAAAACCCATCTACACAATAACCTGTGAACATGAGGGTTTTTTGAGCTGCTATAAATAAAATAATCAGGTATATCTTTTCTGTCTTCTGTCTTCCATTCTTTCCATGGAGGATGTAACAGAATAAATATATAGCGATCTTCATAAGGTTGTAGAATTTAAAGCTCAGAAATTTAGTTCTGGCTCTATGGGTATCTTACATAACTATTCCATCATCATTTTCCACCCATAAACCAAGCAGTTTGGCCTTAAAACCATGCAGACTATCAAGCTCAGCAGGTGCCGCTCCTAGGAGTCAACTCAAACAGGCAGACAGAAGGCAAGTAATCACTGTGCCTTGCCCTCTAAGTTGCTCTGTTCCCACAGGGAGGGAACTCCATTAAATATTTAATACAATCACAAAGAGAATACTCAGCAGGTAGACAACTATGATTACTTGCCCCATAGCCTTCACAGCAGGCTCCTGGCAGCACCTGGGATGGGCTTTCTATCACATGAAACACATCCTTTTGTAGTTTTTATTAAAAGGAAGACCAACAGTTTCAAAACTGAGATTTCAAAGTAAGGGTCATTCTCTTGCTGCATATCTTTGGGCAGAATTTTTAAGGACTTCCCTGGAGTTATTATAAGGTAGGAAAGACACTGAAATTGGAAATCTAGTTTCCACTTTAATTGAACAGCTAAGGCAAAGCTTGGTAGAGTAAATTCTCTCTTATTAACAGAATGCCACTGGCATCATGAATCCCCAAACTGACAAGCTTCTCATGTTGGTCTAAATTGGAGAAGAAACCACCAAATACACATGAGAAGACGTATTGGGGTTGGCACTCAGTTAGTGATCTGAAGACTCTACAAGATGGTTTACTAGATGAGTCATTCATCACAGGTTGCTAAACAATTTTATTGATGGGGAAAGGAACACCTCCCTATGCAGTGCCAATGATCAGGAGTGTCCATCTGGGCTTAGCATAAGCAAAAAACTAAATTCCTTTTATGTCAAGCCATGGAGATTTTGGAGTTTACCTATTGCCTTAACTGATACTGTGGTTTGAATGCAGGCAACAGGGCTGTGTTTGAGATATACCAGTGTCACTGGCTTTTCAGCTATGTTTTAAAGATTGGTGGATTGTTTGGACCTGGACAGTGTGGCTGGCTCCTGAAATCTGATCATCCTTAATGTGCCTTAGTAATCTGGCCCCTGGATGTCTGGCCATTCTTGTGAAGAGCCAAGTCTGCATATTGCTGGCTCCTTTAGGAAAGGATATGGTGATCATCTCTCCATGGCAGCCCAAGGCCATGGGACATGCATCCAGCTTTCACCACCTTTGTAACTAACATCTGTTACTGAGAAGACAAGCAGAGACCTGGCTGACTTGAAGAGCTACAGGTTATCAGATTAGTGCCACCATCTCTTCTTTACTGTCAACACTCACTTTTAACTCCCCTCTTTGGCTAGAGACTTTCCTCTTCCTTCCCCATTGTGTCTGTGGATGAAGAGAACTGAAGTTGGCTTATCTATAATCAAGGTCTGCTGGTCTGCAGCTCTGTAAAAAGGCCCTGCATTTAGAGATAAGGACCTGCTTCTGCCAACCTGTCCCCACCCCAAAAGAAGAAACTAGTTCTTAATCAGATGAATATCTTCACCGACATTTATATAAGATTGCATCATTTACAAAATATTTATATAGAATTCTACATGTTACAATACATATGCAAGTAGTATGCCCAAGATGACATAACAGGTGAGTGGAGCAGACAGGACAAAAAGGTAGGTCTGTTGGCCAACGTTCATGTGCCTTTGTGGACAGAGGAAAGATGGAGTGGGCTCCATTGCCCAGAGAGCCCCTCTGCAGCTGGTCCACATAGGAAGCCAGTTAGGGAATTGAATTAGGAATCAGAAAGTCCAGTTAGTTCTGTGCCCTATCTTGAGGAAGCTGTGTCGCCTTAGACAAGACACTCCAGCTCTCTGTTTCCTTATCTGTAAATTAAGGAAATCACTAATATTCCTATTAACTGAAAGTTGACACACCTATAGTATGAAACCCCAGAATAAAGCCAATTCATTTTTGGGTGTTCTATCCCAGACACTACACTGTCTGATGAATTTGGGTCCTTCTTCATGTTCAGTAAAGAGAATTCAGGTTGCCAGAATTAGCCACTGAACCATTGAGAAACTGAGGGTAGATACCATTATTCAGGAAAATGTATTTCTGGCAGATTTAAGTTTATTGTATAGACATATGTTGAGAAAATCTGTAAGAAAAGTAGGAAATGCTTTGAAAGGGATTACCTGTGCTACCACTCTGCAAATTCATTCTTGTTAACCAGCTTCAAACTATTCAAGGAAGTTAGTGAGTGTAGAGAACCAAAAAGCAAGCACTTTTTCCAGTGGAGAAAACTCTGGGAGATACTCAATTAATCCTGGACTGAAAAAATTTCTTTATATTCTATCAGTAATAAATAAATACTCAGCTATGACCACCGATAAAAATTACAGATCCATAGCAGACCAAGAAGAGAGGACTCAAACCTTTGCAGGAAGACAACACAGTTCTAAAAGTTACCCTCTATTTCTAGGATGATTCCAGAATTACTTTTAGTGCAAGAATGATGCAATTTCATTTTCTTTTTTTCTTTTTTAAAGATTTTATTTATTTATTCATGAGACACACACACACACACACACACACACAGAGAGAGGCAGAGACACAGGCAGAGGGAGAAGCAGGCTCCATGCAGGGAGCCTGACGTGGGACTCTATCCTGGAGATTTTGGAGTTTACCAAAATCCTGGAGTTTACCAGGATCACGCCCTGAGCTGAAGGCGGCGCTAAACTGCTGAGCCACCCGGGCTGCCCACAATTTCATTTTCTCATATTTTTTTATCTTGAGGAAAATACTTAAAACATTAATAAAAAATATTATCTTAAATGGTTGTCTTTATCTTATGATCTACACCATCTTACATCAGGCTTCATGGGGAGAAGGTTGGAGCCTCTTAGTCTCTTAGCATGGCGGCTTAGTCTGGAGTCTCATTCATTATTAACAAACAGTTGACTCCTGTCACTGAGGCAAAATATACTTGAGAAGGGAGAAGACCTAAGCAGATAAATAATTTTGCTTTCCCCGGAGTAATACATAATGTGTGTACACATACACACACACACATACTACAACATACACACACATTCGCAGGAAATATCTACTTAAGTGCCTGCATTTAGGCAGAATTCTCTCTCTCACCTCCATCTGCATTGATTAATTCCTTTCTAATTTTTCCCCTTAGCATGAGAAGGGAAACATAAAGTAACTTTGAATTCCAGTATCAGGGCACCCGGGTGGCTCAGTAGTTGCACATCTGGCTTTGGCTCAGGTCATGACCCTGGGGTCCTGGGATTGAGTCCCACATCGGGCTCCCTGCAGGGAACCTGCTTCTCCCTCTGCCTGTGTCTCTGCCTTTCTCTGTGTCTCTCATGAATAAATATATAAAAATCTTAAAAATAAATAAATAAATAAATAAATAAATAAATAAATAAATTCCAATACCATGCAAAGTGACCATGTAAAAATCATATATAATGCATCTTCAGATTTGCACTTGAAATCTAGTACTCGGTATATAGCAGATTGAAAGCATTTTAGGTGGAAAACCAAGAAATAACGTTGCTCTAAGTACATGCTTTATTTTATCAGAGGGTAGAAAGTGATTTCACAAAATAGTCACTGCTTAACCTACCATAGTTTACTGTCTTCAGACATCATTGCTTCTAACTACTGGCTAAAAGCATGAAATTTTTATGCCCGAGCCCATAGAAATAACTGCTGGATTTTTGCTCACGAGTCCACATTGTTCTTTTTATAGATCAGTGGAGCACTCTGCTTTATTGGAATGGGCTGTGAGCGCAGGGAAAATGTGGAATGGCTGTCTCACTAATCAGGAAGAGATGTGGTAAGAGTCTGTAGACATAAGTATATGGTTTATTCAAGATCACTAAATTGTACGAGTAAGAAGTATTCTTGAGATATTGTGTTGTTTTTCATAAGAAAAAAAAGAGCAATGATTGGACGAGAATTTTTCCTTCCCTGATAAAGGCAAAGATGTTGAAACCTATGACCCAGCATGTCATTCTCCAAGGTACAGATGCTTAAACTGGGTGGCAGGTGTTCACTGCCTCATGTTTTGTTATATTTTTACATATGGCTTAGTAACCAACATTTTTAAGTGGTGTAATTTGTTGATTCTTTCTTTTCCCCAAAATTGGACTTCATGGTCCAAAGCTAAGAGCAGAATAACAGTAATCCATACCAAATTTAGCGCTGAAATTTGAGATAAGAATCAACCATGATCCCTTGACATCTAATCTAATATGATGACTTGGCAACAAGGAATTGGCAATGAATGATTTTTCTGCATAGCAAGCCTTTCAGCTTGTTCAGCTCTTACTGATGTTAATAATAGGATACTGAGAGCATTCCTTCATAAAACCGTCTAGATATTTGTTCTTCAGTATTCTTTCTCTAAAAGCAAGGAAGAAAGAAACATGGCAAACACAAGTTTGCCAAATCAGTCCTAACTCAATCGTAATGCTAAAGTATACAAATATTGACCTCTAGAAATAATTTTTGCTCTGCCAACCACAGAACCAAGTTGGTGATATTTTCCCACAAAGGAGGACAGTTAAAGAAGCTCCAGACTGTGTACTTTCCAAGGAAGATAAGTCAAAGCTCAGAAATAATGCATCAGAACTGAAGAGAGCTACAAGGGGCTCAGGGTTGGGACAGCCGAGGGAGATGCTGCAGAGATACCCAACCCAGACTGGGAGTGTGTGAAAGGATTTGCAAGGTAGGAGCAGCTGAGCTCCATGCTCAAGAATTAATAGAAACTATTAGAGGACATGGCCTGGGGGGAATAAAGCTCCAGGCAGCTACAGAGAGATGGTGAGTTTTGGAGAATAAAAATTTTCCTGCAGAGATCCGCAAAGATGACATGACTGAAGTTCGAAGTTAAGTTTAGATTGCAGCCTCCTGTCACATCATGTCCTACCCCAGACATGGGACAGCAGAGAGCAGGCCTGAGGAAGAGAACTGTGGAGTCCGGAGACTGGGGCTGAAGGGATCCCTGTCCATCTCCAGAGATGTCATTTCCACTTAAATGTTCAGCTATTATTGCTAATCTGTCCTCTGTGCTATAGTCACAGAGGTGGTGTGATCTTTCTAAAATACAACTTCTGCATTTCCCTGATTTAAAACCCAACTACTGGCTCCCCATTGCCTAGGACAAATACTCAAACTTCTTATCATGGTGTTCAAAGTCTTGGAGCAATCTGGCCTCTGCTTCCCTTTCCAGCCTCATCTCCCTGGAGCTTTCAGCAGCATTAACCCTTCTCAGCTCCCCACTTCTCCACCCCAGCCCCTGTGCTCTCTCAGCTTTGCCTGGAACACATCTCCTCACCTTCCTTGCCAAAAAACTCCTGCTACTCTTTAGATCTTAGCTTGGCAGTCTAGAATAGGAAACATGTAAATTATTGAATACACACACACACACAGATTTTATAAATTCATGTAAATTTATCTGTGTGATATTGTAGCTACTTAGAATTTAAACATCTGCAAGTCAGAACCTATACCACTTTACTATATTCTGTGTATATATATAGCACAATGTGCCTGCAAAATTAACATTAAACAATAACACAAACCAATTTACCATTTCTTGGGAACAATTTTAAAAGACACAGTAGTTGTTTTAGCATCTATTGGGAAATAATGATGTTATATACACATTTTTATTAATAACTACTTCATAGTTTAATACAAACTATGTTTAATAGAAAGTGTTCGTGATTTAATGCATGGGTACTTGTATATGGGTACATTTAATATAAAATGTATCCAATTGTAAAAGAGCATCAAACAAATACATAACAGATACCCATTTTGCCACAAATGAGAGTAGAGAGGAGGTTTTCCTGTTATTCAACAGCAGGCAATGCTAAGTCTGATCACAGGGGAAAGATGCAAAAAAAAAAAAACAAAAAAAAAAACCTGTCGATATATATGATGTCCTTCTTATGCTTCAATGAGCAAACCATCACCAGTGTGACAAGTGAACCTTAAGACTGCAACCAGAGAATTCCTCTTACCTCGGCATCAAAGCGAGGATCCTGGTAGGCATCGCTGATGTTCACTGGAAGGCCTGTGGAAGCCACTAGCTCGGCAACACTGTTATTAATGAGCCAGTCGGAATATGATGATTTCTCCATGCTTTCTTTGAAACTATCAAAACCAAAGCAGGCAGTGAGAAAATAGAGAAATGTAAGTTTGCTTGAAAGTAAATCTCATAAAACTATAATCATAATAGGATTATCTATCCCCCTAAAGAAGGGATAAGTGACTTGAGTCACAGAAAAGCGAGGTAATTATCAGTAGCTACTTAAAAAAAACTTGTCTGCTGTAATGTAAAATAATCAAATCTATTGGAAGAAATATTAGATTTTCCATGATCCAGAGAACAGCTCTAGGTTGTATTTAGGCCAAAGCAGACAGACATAAAGTCAGTAGTCAAGTGATGACCGGAATTGACAATAGGAGGTTAATAAATAATAAGTTCCACTGACTTACTCAGCCCACATCCCTTAACTGAGCGGACTGGTGTTTGACATAGGGAAAAATTAAACCTCAGAGTGGGGAAAAATCAGCAAATATATTAGTTTATAAAATTTTAAATGCAGCAAAACAGCAGACCTAGCCCATGTGTAATCTCAATAATCACTAACTACTTTTGTGGTATGTCTCAGACTTTAACAAAAATACATTTCCTACTTACAAAATCTTACTGGAAAACCTGTTTTCATTCTACTGACCCCTTGCACTAATAATTTAAATTATATCCATATTTGATTTGGACAGGAATTTTATGCAAAATGGTTTTGTGAACTTCCCCTTGTATAGCTTTCACTACAATCATCACCTTTACAGAAATGGCATAAGAATTAGTCAGATTCCATACTCTCTCCCTCCTTCCCTTCTATCATTTCTCCCCCAACTACATATGGAGCACTGCCAGGAGCTATGGAAATGCAAAACCGAATACTGTTCAAATTAGTGATGTCAAGGAAAATTTTGGTAGAAGATGTGAGATTCGTGGCTTGGCAGATGATAACTGGAATTACATAAGTAATGCAAGTATAACTAGGGCAATGTTTTCCAAACTACATTCTGTGGAACCCTAGATTCCAGCACACATAAGTGAGTGTACCACAGCAAGAATAGTTAAGAAGGAGTCTATTGACTTTTTAATCTGAACTGCCTTATATGCAAGAATAACACTAAACACAGTTAATGGTCATTGTTACTATGCAGCACTGTGCTGCAGTGTGGAATTTGCGCCATCCCGAGAATTCGTGGCACGGAGAGGCCACCAGATGCATGAAGAAGTGGGAGGTGCAGGCATTCTCTAGCACTGTCAGTGGATGTCATCTGTAACGATGGCTGCTCTGGGTCTGGTGAATGTAACATTTATTTGGGATGTTATTCATCCCTTCCTGCATATATTAAACACTGCTAACACATCCATTTATTCTCTCTCAATCTCTGGCTGAGAAGTGGAAGTTGCACTAAAAATCAGAGTCATGTATTTCTCAGACGGTGCCTTAAGCAAAGTAATAAGGAGACTGAGGACTTCAAAGATAAGAGGAGGCCTTTATTTTCTACAACAAACAAAGAGGCAACACAAATTGCATGTTTTGTCTTCTTTGTGACATTAGACCGAAAGAAGGGACATTTTATGTTGTGCTGCAATGAAAGCAAAATATAGGAGGAAACATGATAACGTAACTGATAGGAGGAGCCAACTTGATGAAGCCATTTCTAAGTTTATAAAAGAGTGTGACTGGATGCTGCTCATTTCATACAGTGATTAATTGGTCTGTCAACTTGCTCTGCGCCGTCTTGTGTACTTTATTCCATTCTACAATTTTTAAAAAGTGATCTGGGATAGAAGAGTGTGGAAAATGCTGAGCTAGAGTGCACTGGGCAGAAGAGCTGCCGCCAGCCAGACCGTGGGGGACCAGGGAAGAAATGGTTGGGGCAGAAGAGAGGCAGAGGGCCACTGGTGAACACCTGAAGGAAGGGACTACATCAACAAGTGTGAAAACCTTTAAGCTGAGTCTTTCAGGATGGGCAAGAGTTTGGCAAAGAGAGACCGGGGGTGGTGAGGAGGAGAACACCAGAGGAGGAGGAAACAGTAGGAACAGAGACATAGACAGAGTACAGGCTGTGTTCTTGGAACACTGAGTAATCCTCTTTGGTGGAAGCACAGTATTCATGTTGTGGGGAATTAAAAAGAAAAGGTCAAGGCTTAAAGGTGGAGGCTTTGATCAAAGCTTTGACCAAAACTTAGTCACAGGCAACGGGGAGCTGTTGGAGAGTACTGGGCAGGGAGGTGACATGATTGGAGCTATGACTTGGAGACGCTCAATCCAGGGACAAGGAGCAAGACTGGCTAAGAGAGATGAAATGCAGACCAGCAAGGTGGGAGGTGACGATGCTGGTCTCTTAAGAGGTCCTGCAGAGTACTCTGCAGAGCTGGGTGGTGGGCAGACAGTGTGGCTTACGTTTTGCTCCTGTATGCCTGTGGCACTATTAGAAGCAAGTTTCTTTGAAAAGAGGGAGATGAGGAGAGATAACAGACATTTGTGAACCTGGAACACGTTATTTATTGTTGAAAATCCAGGAACAAAACCCAATTGAGTCTTTAGCACTGAAAAATCTGTGGAGTTGGGATTGTCTTCAGGGAGAATACAATGGGTGAGATCACCCAGGGAGCGAATACAGAGGGAAATCTGTATCTAGGGGAAGGAAGAAGAAGAAAGGCTAAATAAAGGGGCAGGGGATAGGGAAGAAAGAAAAAAAAGGGAAAGCAAATTTATCAGCACCCAAGGTAGGCCAAGGGCCTGGCTGGGTGCTTTATCTAATTAATTTGTTTTATCCTCACATTAATCCTACAAAATGAGTACAATTCTCTACATTTTACAGATCAGAAAACTGAGGCTCAGAGATGCTAAATAATTTTCCTAAGTGGAGATAGAACTTTTAGCTAAGTGTGACTGCAGAGCCCTAGATTATTCTGTTTGTCTTCTTGCCTCTCAGAGAAGGAGTCAATGGGTAGGAGTTGAGCAAGAACAACAGGTTTTCACCTAAAGAAGGGAGTGGCAGTCCGCATCACAGAGAGTTTCAGGGAGATATTGCAGATCATAAACACTTCAGTCTGAGACTGCATGCAGTCAAAGGAAGAGGAAGGAAAAGACATTGGATTTGATCATCTAGAGCCGTAGGTCCAATTTGCAAGGAAGATGATGAAAACACTTACAGAGCAGGGGCTCCTGGATGATTCATTCTAAATCTAAACACGCTTAGAATGGGTTTAGTTCAGGCTGCATATGTACTGCAATCACTCTAAAATTGTAGGACAATGTAAGATACTCAACTCTGTGCAAGGCTTTGTGTGTAGTAAGCAGAGTTGAGGTGGTTTCTAGAAAGTATGAACCATAGTCACTCCCCTCATGGTGGTTGCCACCTAGTTGGGGAGGTGAAAATAAACACACTGACACACAATGAACAATTTCAGCGCCCATTTCAAATTTCACATGAAAAATGTGTCTCATGGCTGTGTTGACTAGTTGCCAAGTCCACTGTACCGATCATGAATGCAAAAGAAGTGCTGGGGGGAAGCAACCACCACAGCTGTTGTGATCGGGGTAAGGCGAGGGAAGAGGAGATTTTAATGAACTAATGTTGCAATAGTGCAAGCAGATTTTCTGAAAGCCACCTCTCCGTTCCTTCAGTTTAATGTTGCCCATGTACATTAACCTAAGGCCCAGGGCACATTAAACCAAGCTCATGCTTGGTCCAGAAAGATGGTCAGGAAGGATGATTGTCACTCGCAGTATTTATATCACATTCTGGCTTTTGCACCAATTCAACCTTCTAAATCTTAAAATTTTACTGAAATGCAAAATCATGATGTGGAGTTAGAGCTTTCAAAAACTTGCTTTTTTTCAAAAGGATGATTTGGTTTTATGATTAAGAAGATTTGCCACTACCAAGGAAAATGATCTTAGACAAGCTGCTTACACTTCCTCTATAAAACGAGTATAGTACGACTACTTAGTTATTGTGCAGATTAAGGTGATAATTTATACAAGTACTTAACATATTATCTAGCCCACAGTAAGCATTTTTTAAAAGTATCGACATTTTAATAGCTTCTAAAGTAAATTCCGCATGTGACAGTACCCTTTGTATATTTCAGTGATGAAGTGTCGTGAATTTAATCATAAACGAAAGGGCCCAAATTATTTCTGTTTTTTGAGGGACACATCTGGCTTAAAGGATCAGTTCTTTCATAAAGGCCCCTGTTGGGGCAGAACATGTTAAGATCATGGACACAGCCGTGTGTGGTTATGCAGGTTCTGCCCTATGTAGGGGCACCTTGCAAAAGGAATGAACGGAGGCTGAAATCTAGCCTGTTTGTGCATGTTGGCTTAGCGTTGCATCCATCTAGAGGAAGTACTTTTTCTATTCTCACAGAGACACTATATGAGCTGACAATGGCCCTGTTTCAGTCTCTCTGATGAATGGACATCTAATATCAAATTGAATGCCTTTAGTGATAGAGAAGTCATTACCTACTAAAATATCCCATTCCATTTGTGGCAGCTCAACTTACTTCCCAATAATCATCCTTTGTTCCCAGTCCTATGGTCTGTGGATCATGGATCTCATTAGCTGACAGCCCTTGAAATATTTGGCAGCAATTAACATGTTTCCCATAGTCTTCCACCTAAGATCATTCTTTTCTGACCAGCTCTAATCCCTTCAGCTACTCCTCCTCTGGCATGCCCTCCTTATTCTCATTGTCCCAATCTTAATGTATCCCTGCTGATTAATAGCCAGTCCAGAAGAGTCTTCTCCATGGGGTCTGAGCAGCATGGGGGTGGGATGACCATCACCTTTGTTCTAGATCCTGTTCTTACCAGAAAAGTCAGGGTTGATAGTTTCTAACAGGTCTTATTTTTTTAATAGGTTGTTGGAAGTTTAAATTAATTTCCAAAATTGAATTAACCAACTTTCTAGAGCCCCCTAAATCTGACCAAAGATATCAAATCCAGCACTAAGATTTTCAGTTTGGGCCAGAACCAAGATAAGGAGTTACTGCAGTTTGGAAACACATCAATAATTTGATTATTTTGTAGTTTGTGGGTGCAAATGAGATCATGTCAGTTCAGTGGATCTTAGCTGCCATGGCATAACTGCAAGACCACAGAAACCTCCAAGTCTTCTCTTCACCCCTCACTCTACCCCTCTAGGGAGACTACTTCTTTCGCTGAAGGCCCCTTGTCAAAACCTTGGAAGCCGCTTGAGGGAGATCAGACACTCGAGGGTGTGTAAGTTTCATGGAGTAAAGGAAGAATCCTTTCCCCCACACTCTGTACAGTATTTTGCCCCCTAGTTCCCAAGGCCATATTGTTTGCATCTACATTACCAGAAGTTTCCTCATTAAATAGCCCCTCAGCTTCTCCCATACCCTTCTCTGTTCTAGGCAGGGAATAGGGCTGGGCTGACCCTTCTTTCAGCAAAAAGAAAAAGACACTTACTAATCATCTCAGGCAAGTGGATGTCTGGGGGTGACTGTCGCTGGGTTTGTGTATATTTTGCCAAGACATTTACTGTGTATCGGAGCACCACAGAGAGGGGGAAAATAGCTTAAAATTCTATACAGTATTCATTTGTTGTTGAAAATCAAAAGTTTTGAGAAACCATTAAAATCCTTCCAAATTTTATATGTTTTAATATCTGTCCATGTTTAATAGCCTCTCATGTTCAAGTCATAACACTATTTTGACGCTTAAGGTGGGGATGTTAAAATAAATTCTGGCTCAAAGAAAAATGAAAATCTTTGAAATAAGAGTCTGAGAAAAGGAAAATAAATACAGTTGTCACGTAACTTCAGTGACACTTCCTTAAAAAGTAAAAATTAGCCATTTAGTTTATTTTAACTCTTTAAAAAGTAGACCTTCCTGAGATCAAGACTTGTTTAAAATAACATGAAAATGGTAAAGAAATCCTTTACTTGTATTTTACTAAAGCCAGGTGCATAGGAAGTGCAGGTTTTTAAGTGAGTTTCCTAAGGGCTGCAGTTTAGAGTCTTCTTTCTCATCAGTATCTTGCTTCCAAATATGAGACTCACACTGACTTCAAAGAGAGCTTCATGAGTTCAAATATATTGACAGTGGAAGGATAAAAGAGAATTGCCATATTATAGATAAGACATAATTCCTGAAATGTGGCTGCCCCTGAAGTGAGGGACAGTGAGGTAAGATATAAACCTGAGGACAAGTTGCAGAGTAGTGAAGGAAAGAATCAATACAAGTAAAAAAAAAAAAAACAACAAAAAAAAACAAGGCAAAATAAAACACCTCTGGACAAGTAACTTCACCATCTTCAATTGTCTGAAAAACCTATATTAGCTAAAGATTCAAACAGAGAAAACTATATGAAAATACACTTAAGACTTTTTTAAAGATTAATTCTCAAAATGGGTCTCTAAATTAGAAGACAAAATACCTGAATAAAATAATGTTAATCACTAGACTGTGTCTTAATTGACATTTTTGTTCTCAACTCTAGAGTTTAGTCTTCATTAGAGACTCCCAAGGCTTTGCTCTTTTAAGAATAACCATGTGTTGATCATTCAAGAATGATCATGTCCCCTACTAAGTGCTGGACAGTTGTGGGGCAAATCTTGCATGAACACATCAATAAAGGTCCTTTCCTTTTTGCTTAAAGAAGTTGGCAATGGCAACCCATCTATATATGGATGGTCAACTCAGCCCTGTCTCTACCTATATAAAAGAGGTATAGGAAGATGCTAAAGGGGCCACACCCCTGGGGAGCTCATAAACAATGACAATGTTTTGTGGTAAGTGCCCTAACAGAAAAAATGTACAAGGCATTATGGGAACAGAAAAAAGAAGGGTCAGTTTTGTTTAGGTTGGGAATAGTATTAGGAAAATCACTTCCCAAAAGGAAATTGGTATAGCTGGTCTTTGTGGAAGTGAAAGTTCATCTGGCAGAAAAAGAAGGTAAAAACAATCCAGACACAATATGAGTAAAGCTTTAGAAGTGTGAGGTTTTCTGTATTGATATGATAAATATTAGAGCTAAAACTGAGGATACATGGTGGAAATGATCAATAAGGGTACAATGGAAGAGGCTAACCAACAAACTGTGGCTCCATGCACATACTTTGTATCCAAACCAAGTATATACTGACGATCTTCACATCTACAACAGCAGCCCACTGTGACTTCCAATATATATATATCTCCAAGTACTTTCTGGACATTTCTTCCTCGTCATCTTCAGGTATCTCACATTTAATATTTTTAAGATTACACTAATATATTCTCCTTGATGTCCTATAACAATCATTGAAGAAAACTGTGACCATTAACTAAAAATATATCATTAGGTTGGAAGCAGAAGTGTCAACATAGGCACATCTATTTTCTCATTGTGAAGGAATGATTGTCAATTGCCCTCTGTTAGCTTGAGTATTATCCAGTGGGGGCAGGATTCAGAAAGGCAAAGAGGCAGGACAGGACTCCAAGAACTCTAGGACAGATGCTTCTTTTTTTCTGCTTTGCAAACAAAAACTGATTTTTGATCTATAGGTTGTGCCTGATACTATTTGCCATTTTGTTTTACTGACTAGAGGTTGTTCTGAGCTTTGGTTCACAAAGAGAAACTCTATCCCTTACTTTTTCTTTTCAGGTAAACCTATCTATCCCTGGGTCCTTCCTGAAGCCTCGAGCTGTGCAGCATTATTTGAAGTTGTCTTTTAATTAGGAGATTAAGGAACTAAGTCAATACCAGTGGGACTCAAAGCCAGCACCCCAGCAGGAAGAGTCTTGAATACCCAGAACTGGGACATGAATAATCCCCTACTGGCTTCAGTATGTCTTTGAAGGTTACCAAACAAATCTTTTAGTCATAAAAAGTAATGGGAGAGAGTGTAATTAGCAAGCAGAGCTGGCCTGTCAATTCTCCCAGTGTGGTAGGTGAGAAGGTGCTCTAAATTGCAGAAGTTCCAAAACCTTATCATGACCCATTAATGGATTTCCTTTAAGGCCTTGCCTGAGGGCACTTCATCACACTCTTATTTCTCTTGTTTTAAGCATTCTGTGTTATTAGAAATTAAGACATGGTGATCAAAGAACACATTTTATCTCCTTCATTTCTTCAAGTTGTACAATTAGAATGATGAGATTTAGATGAGATTTAATCACCCACAGGAGTTGGTGTCACTTTGGGGAAGTCTTGTGACTCTTGGATGGGTGTCAGATGGCATCACTGTGAGTGGTTGATGTCTACAATTTAGCATCATATAGTGACAACTGCTTGCTTTCACAGCCAAGCAAATCTGGAAGGGTTTTTCATATCTTGGCCCTACATTTCCTAGTTGTGAGACTACAGATAAAATTTTAATAACTCTTAGTTTCCATAATGGAAAATAGGTGAAATAAAATTCATTTTACAGGGATATTTGGAGGATATAACAATATAATGTTGATGAATGCATGGCACATAAAAAGCTCTCAATAAATATTAGTTCCTCATATCACAAAGATTTTTCTTTTATTAATAACAAACACTAAGGTGAGTCATACTCTGTTTAACTGCTTCCTTCCTGGTGCAGGAGAGATGTTAACTGTTTTTGACTGTGGCATCATTGTCATATTTGGAGACATGCTGGAGAGAAAATGTGCTGGCTGGCAAAATTGTTGATAATAGAGCACACGGTTAAAATTCCTATCCTGTTAGATGTTTCAAGTAGCCCTACGTCTCTCTTGAGGGTGCTGTGGCAAACTGCATCCATCTGCTCTTCCATTTTTGAGGGCATACCTTCCAAACAAGTCCCAGGCATATGTCTACATAGCAAGAAAGGAGAAGTGGACTCAATGTATTAAAATATTAACTCAAGCATGTTAATAAGAGACCTACAAAAGTAAGAGTCAAATATAAAAACCAATCATGAGGCTTTCGAGTTGCCATAATTCTGTTTACTGCATAGCATCAATCTAAGAGACAGCTGACCTACATAGGCTACTTTATCATGTTTGATCTCAGTACTTATTCATGTGCCTTGTTGTTCCTGGAACATTTTTATAGCTTTCTTCTCCTCTGTGACAGTTTTTCTAGAATGACAAGTTCTTTGGTCCAAAATAAATAGGGGTAATGAGAGGGTTTGTTTTTCATCTGAGTCTCCATGTTCAAAGGCAGGAAAAAGACAAGACAGAAATTACATATGTTTAAGAGGTAACAGTTAAATACTTGAGAAATATGTGTCCTTGAATTTCTGAAGATTTTGGAAGACATACAACTGCATTTTACAAATGTTTCCTCTTTCATTGATGTTTAATTCTTATAATTAGCACCGTGCAAATTGTTACATACACCACTAGTATCATGGAGGGTATTTATAAAATAGGGTTATTTGGTGGCAAAACATGCAAGCCCAGAATTATTAAAGTGACATGTTTCCCTGAGAGGTATTCTTAGGTCAGGTATAAAATGTTTCAGTGGAAACACTCCAATCTCATAACACTCTATATTTTAGGGAAAAGAATCAGGAAATATATAGCTAATTCCATAATAGTAGAGCTTCCTGCTAAAGAACTAGCTTTTATACCAAGGGGGAGCCTCAGAGTTCATTCTCTGGTACTAGTCTTGTCCTCTGCTGAGCTAACTCAGGTCTCCTGAGCCACTTCCTTGCTAAGCAATGGAAAGGGGATAAAAAGTCTCCTGGGCCATCTGCATCTCTCTTTTTCAATTAGCAACATTAAATATTGGCATGATGAGGTTCAGCAGCCCTGAATTTGCTAGACAGTAGTCAAGAAGAATGTCCTAAAATTTTTGTTTTAAGGGAAGCGACCTAGCAAGATGACTGGTGGTGGTGATGGTGATAGTTTTGTTTTAATTTTTAACATTTTAAAGGTTTTCTTCATTTTCTTGAAATCAGAACAGGTACCATCTTTTTATTCATACAAAACACCCATCACAGGCTTCCTAGCACATGCTTTTTTTTTTTTTTCCACATGCTTTTTAAAAAGAACCTGAAGAAGAAAGAAATTCTTGAGGAAGAAAGTAGGAAAAAAGAATATATTCATCACATACTGTGGAAATGTTTTGTCTTACATCAGTGTGTGAGTTTGTTTACCATTTCCTATCACTCTAGTTAACAGAGATTAAAAAGAAGGTAAAAAGGGGACGCCTGGGTGGCCCAGCAGTTGAGCATCTGCCTTCCGCTCAGGGCGTGATCTCAGAGTCCTGGGATAAAGTCCCACATCAGGCTCCCTGCATGGAGCCTGTTTCTCCCTCTGCCTGTGTGTCTGCCTCTCTCTCCCTCTCTGTGTGTGTGTCTTTCATGAATAAAATCTTTAAAAAAAAAAAAAAGAAGGTAAAAGAAGAGGACAGTCTTCCAATTTGACAGAATAAGGGCCACTGAAAATTTGTTCTTCCTTAAAAGTAGTAAGAACACTAGCAAAAATTGTCAAAATCAACTTTTGAGAACTCTGCAAATTAAGGAAAGGCTTGCAAAAATCTGAGGAGTGTTTATTCGAGAAAAACAGTTGAATCTCTTAAGAACAGCAAGTTTTGGGGCATTTTAATGGACTTTATTCTCATCTCCCTCCCCTCAATTCTAGGGTAGCTATGAAAACCAAGAGCTACATAATCATGTTAGCTGTGAAAACCAGCAGCCTAGCAGTCACTGGCAAAGGAAAAACATATTTGGAGCTCCCTAAAAGTCCTATCCCCAGAGAATTGTCATTATTTGACCCTGTTTGGCAGCTCCACACAGCTTGTCTTTATTCGACCTGACTTGGGGCTTGCTCACTGACAACAGCCTTCACCTTGGGGGTATTTGTGGGGAAAAAAACAGCAGTAATTGTTTAACACTGCAACTGCTAAAAAACAAAAACAAAAACAAAAAAACACTGCAACTGCTGTAGGCAGGGATAACAGTTGCAGCTACTAAGAAGTGGAAGAGACAACTTAAAAGCAGCAGCATGGAAATGAGATATTTCTATGGGGTTTTGAAAAGCTCTGACATATTACTGGAAATCTAGAAGGCACAGTCATTTGCAGAGTTGTGTGTATGTTCAATAAAGACCCAAGAAGGTCCTAATCCCTTTCCTCTGGGTGACCTTGAAGCTCTGTGTAAGCAGAAAGTGAAAGCTACATGAACTTGCCATCAGAGAATTGAAGGTATCACCCACATGCATACAGATCTCCTCAGCAAGGCTGGAAGGTTTATTGGCTGAAGGCTTTTAAGGAAATCTGTACAGTCATTAGTCAAGAAGAAGCTAACCAAGCAGAGAATTCAGTTGCCGTACACAACAAAGAATAGTTCAGGAAAGTCACTAAACAATAAATATCAGCAGCAACAATAATAGCAACAAAGAGAAACAACAACAAACCTTAGATGGAGTGAGTGGGAAGTGGATCTAATCTCCAGAGTTTCCACACTATATCACTTAATCTATTCTGCTTTCAACAGAAAATAAATGTGACATACAAAGAAAGGGGAAAATACACAGGAGAAAAAGCAATCAACAGAAACTGCCCATGAGTAAGTCCAGATTTGGGACTTACTAAACAAAGACTTTAATTGAGCTATTATAAATACATTCAAAATACCAAATAGGAACCAAATCTAAGGAACTAAAGGAAAATAAGAGAACAATGTCTCATCAAATACAGAATATCAACAAAGAGTTGGAAATTATAAAAAAATTATAAAAAATGAATGAAAAAGAAGTTCTAGGATTGAAAAGTACAACCACTGAAATGAAAAATTCACTAGGAGGGTTCAACAGAAAGATTGAGAAACCAGAAGAAAGAATCACCAAACTGGAAGATAGGTTATTTGAGAATATCTGATTTGAGAAGCAGAAAAACAAAGAATGAAGGAAATTAAATCAGAGACCTGTGAAATATCATTGAGTATATGAACATACACATTATGGGAGTCTCCAAAAGACAGGAAAGGGAAAAAGGGACAGAAAGAATATTTGAAGAATTAATGGCTAAAAACTTAGCATGTTTGATTAAAAGAAATATTAATTTGTATATTCAGGAGGCTCAACAAATTCTAAGTAGGATAAACTCAAAGGGACCCACACCTGTACACATCCTGACTAAACTGTTGAAAACCAGTGACACAGAAAGATTCTTGAAAGCAACAAAAGAGATGTGATTCATCACATACAAGTGATTCTCAGTAAGATTAAGTAAGAGCTCCATGATCAGAACCCCTGGAGGCCAGGAGGCCACTGAATGGCATATTCAAAGTGATCATAGAAACTGTCAACCTTATCAACAGATTATGTAACACATTTCATTTACTTGTACTAACTAGTGGTACACAAACTTACACAAACAAAACACTCCCCAAGGTGTCAAATTTGAAGCACAGCATCTATTTGAGTGAAAATGTTCTTGAAAGTTTAGGTTTTATATTTCATAAAACCAGCATATTTAAAAAAACAAATATAGGCATCGATTGAGGCCACACATACTCCATGTATTAATCAAACAAGGCTTATGAATCTAAAGCTGTGTTTTTCAAACTGTGGGTCACAGCAAATTAGTGAATCATGAAATAAATTTGTGAGTTAGGGCAGCAGGTTTTTTTAAAGAATAAAATACATCAGAATATACATGCATAGTATATTTTCATAAAATTTGCTTTTGATAAGTATGTGCATTTTTGTGTGTGTTTATATACATTAACTAGATTTGGATATAAAATATATCTTTTGTTGTAGATCATAATCAAAAACGGTTAAAAGTCACCATCTAACTGATACCCAAAGAAATTGGCACAGTTAGGATTCATGGTGAAGATATTTAGCAACTTTCTTCCAGGTAGGAGTAGAATTTCTGATCCCTAAAATCCTCATCAGGGTGAGTGGTATGGCCAAGTGAGGGTGAGTTACATCACAGTTTCTGGAAGCATACGCCTAGAATCATATTCATAATCTGGATAGGTGCTAGAGATCATTTCACCTGGGCCAGGTACATCTCAAGATTATAAAATGTACAGTATGATTGCAGGATATAATCACAATAAAGTGAATAAATAAAATCCTCAGTTATCATACTTAGTCTTTTCAGCTAAGGTAGTCTATTCCAGGTTTATTCCTGAATATATCATTGCTGCTGGACAAGAACAAAGAACATCTCTGGGAGTCTTATTTACAGATTCATGAATCAACTTGAGAGCTCATCCTGTACTTTTGTCTCATAATAGTCACATCTTATGGAAGCTAGTTCCCCTTTTAAAATGGCCAGATTTGGGCCATGGGGGCTGCAAGCCTAAAGGAAAGAGTTAAAGAAAAGTAAAGAATGGTTGCAAATCACTGCTGGGAGAGATAATTTGTTTACAAAACTAGATTCCACACAGAATAGTAAGGAAAGGAAAAAAATCAGTAAGGTATTTAAACATAAGTTTCAATATTTTGACCTAAAAAATATAACGCAGAAAACTAATGTTGAGAAAAATCACCAGGCTGTCCAATCTAAAAACTGAAAGAAACCCTAAATGTCCCCAAAGGTGTTTCTCAAAGTTGAGATACTTGTACTCTCAGGGGTAGATGTAAGTGAGCTGAGGGGGTAGAAAAACCACAGGAAAAACAATGTGTGAAAGGTCATATTATTTGATGGAATCTACAATACTACTAATTGTAAGATGCATTGTTATTTTTGAACCAGTAAAAAAAAAAAAAAAAAAAATGCCATGAGGCAATTCGTCTTACCACTTACACTGTTTTAATCTTATTTAAAAGATCTTTTTAGATTAGACATAAGTTTTGTAATACACCATTCTTGAAGGAAAATTTAAACTATGCTAGTTGATTACATATAAAAGGAAAAATTAAAAGTAAAATAAATTGACTAAGACTTTTCTAAAGTTGCCTCAAATTCAGTGTCACTCTTCTGAATCAATTTTCAATATGGAGTCACCAATGTTTGAGTTATCAGGATATTGAGGACCCAGCATTTTTCAGAAGAGGGTTCCATTATCATCTCCAGGAAACTGTTCTAAACTACTAGCACCCTCCAGCAAGTTTTGATGCTGGCGTCCTATTGAACATGTTAAGAAGTGTCACTGGAAAGTTTTTAGACAAAACCACATTCATATTCTTTCCTTAAGTGATCTTTAGTTGGTTTGTTGCCAGATATTTTAGGGGCTTGCTGTTGTCCAGTCATGCCACCAGCAATTCTTTAACTGTGCAGCTATGTATCTAAAACCACATCAAGACCTAACATAACTTGGAAGGTTATGCAGGGCTCCTGGTCAACCATTCTACATGGCTATTCATTGCTCATTGCACCAGCTCAGCTGCCATTTATCTATGAGTCTGTTTTCATATCATTGAGTTCAATTTCATTCTCATCTGCGATCGAATTCAAACTCATGCACGAACAGTACCTTAGTTTGCTATTTCTGCATAACAAACTACTACCCAATTAGCAGCTTAGAACAATACCCTTTCATTATCTCACAATTCAGGAGATCAGAAGTTTGTAATGGCATAGCTGGATTTGCTGTTTAGGATCTCACAAGACCAAAATCAAGGTGTCGACAGAACTGCATCCTCCTCTGGGGGCTCTGGGGAAGAATCAAGCTCGTTGTTGTTGGAAAAATTCAACTCCTTGTAATCGTAGCACTGAGGTCGTGGTTTCCTTGACATGTGGCCTCCTCTATATTTAAGGCAAGTAATATGTGTCAAATCCGGCCTGTGCTTTAAATCTCTGACTTCCCCTATTGGCTGCATTTCTCTGACTTCTTTTTCTGTCGTCAACTGGAAGAAAGCTCTTACGTTTTTAAGGGCTTGTGATTAGATTGGGCCACCTAGATTTTCCGGAATAATTTTCCTATTTTAACATCAATTGATAGATCACATATGCAAGTTTCTTTGGTCAAGTAATGTAACACATTCGTGGATATGACAACAGAAGATGAAGGCCTCAGGGGCTGAAATTCTGTTTCCCACATTTAGTTTGATTTTGTTGTTTAAAATTAAATGTCACATGTTTTAACCATTTGATATTACACTTGGCATTATGTTGAAATGCTACATTTTATAATCTATGTTCTCGATGTTGGTCATTTTAGCATCCTTGGCATTGACAGGCATGTCAAAGGACACTGGGATTTTCTTGGCATTCCCTATTTGATTAAGTTCATAGTTTCCTTTTTTATTTAATTGAATCACTTGTCCCTGGAAATTCAACAGCCTCCAATACATTGGAAGTTTCTGACAAACTGATAATCCACACTTTAATAATAGTCTTGTATCATGCATGAAGTTAGTTACATCAACCTCTTACTACTTTGGGATTTCTTTCGTTTATTGTGAATGCTTTGGCATTTTCTCTTGTCTTCAGTTGCATGACTTGGCATTGGTAAATTATCCTTTAGTATGTATTTCAGTAACAAAACATGGTCTAGCTTCATCTCCTTGTGAGTTTGTACCTCAGTTATTGCTTTGCAAGAACATCTAGACTATGGCTAGCTTCCCAATAATACACATTTTCATTACTAATATCAAATTTACACTCCATTTCTTGTTTCCATGTTTTCCTGTGAAACAATAACTGTTCATTTCAATGCCAGATCATAGTATAATCTTGTTAGAGACATATTAAACAGCATCCAAACCCAATTAAGGCCTGAGTCTTAATAGAGTAAAGCATTAGATGGCCAAGAGAATTTCTTCCAGGCAGAAGCCTGCAGGAAGGCAGGGAGTACTGCTGGTAGCACTGCTCTCAGACTAAAAATTCAACACTTAGTAACCTGCAAATATGTGCAAATTGCTTAACCTCTCTGAACCTTAGGTTCCTCATTTTACAAATGAGGACAATAAAGTTTAATGCATTAGACATTCATGAAATTAGCTTAAACAACATAAGTGTGACATATGAGTCTTTCAATGACAGTCAATTCTCTTTCCCTAATTAGATAAAAAAAAATCACTATAATGCACAATAGTTGACTCACAGACTCATTGCTTCCTGGAATTTTTTTGCTAGAAGAGACATTTAGTAGACATTAGCTATTCCATATTCCTTATTTAATGAGTGTATTAGTCTCCTAGGGCTGCCATACCAGATTTCTACAAACTTGATGGTTTCCAACAGAGACTTATTCTCTCACAATTCTAGAAGCCAAAGACCCAAATCAAGGTATTGGCAGAGCCATCCTCCTTCTAAAGGCTCTAGGGGAGATTCTTACCTTGCCTTTTCCCACTTTCTGGTAGTTCCTACTGTTTCTGGACTTGTATATATCATTCCAATCTCAGCTTTGGTCTTCACATGGTTTTTCTCCCATATGTCCCTATACATCCTCACCAGTCATTGGATTTATGGTCCACCCTATATCCAACACGACTCCACCATAAGATCCTTAATTAATTGCATCTGTTAAGATTCTATTTCCAAGTAATATCCCATCTTTAAAAAAATTATTTATTTACTTATTTATTTGAGAGAGAAAGAAGAAGCAGGGGGAGGAGAAAAGGGGGAGGAAGAGGGAAGGGAAAGCATCACAAGCAGACCCATGCTCAGTGGCCGGATATCACAACTCTGAGGTCATGACCTGAGCTGAAACCAAAAGTCAGATGCTCAACTGCCTGAGCCATACAAGTGCCCCCAAATAAGGTCCCCTTCTAAGGTTCCAGATGGATACAAATTTTGAGGGGACACTATTCAACTCACTGTACTGAGGAAGTAGGTTTTATTGAAATAACATTTAAAAGAGAACAAATTTCTAACATTACGTATCTCTGAGTGTTCAAAGATATCTTATTTTTTCTATCTTCATATCCTCAGAAGTGGCCTGTAACAGTATAATGTCTGGGTTTTGCAAGGTAGGAGTGACTACACAGAAGAGCCTTTGGATGGAACACCAGAGCTCCAGTAGAAACTGAGGACAGCAAGCAAAGGATAAAATGGGTGTCATATCTTAACACTGAGCACAACAGACAGTTCAGACAAATCCATTGCCTGTCTCATCCCTGGGAATTTTTCACAGGCCATGTTTTCCCCACAAGTTTCAGCCTCTACTCATGTTTCTCCACCTCCTTGATTCTTGAAGACTTGGTTCACCTCTCTTGACTCCTTCATTTTGTTCCTGAATTTTCTTCTTCCTGGACTCTTACTAAAGTCAAACCCCTGTATTAGTTTCTTACTGCTGTTATAACACATTCCCACAAACTCAAGTGGCTTTAAATAGCACAAAGTTCTTATCTTACAATTTATACCATTCTCTAGGGGAGAATCCATCTCCTTGCCTTTTCTAACTATACAACTTGCCCACATTCCTTGTCTCCCCCATTCCTCCATCTTTAAAGCCAGCAAGGGTAGGTCAAGTCTTTCTCAATCTGCATCATTCTGATCTCTGCTCTTGTCACATTTCCTCTACTTATAAGAACCCTTAGGGTTGCACTGAACCCTTCAGAAAAATCCAAGATAATTCTCCCCATCTCAAGATTCTTACACAGATCTGCAAAGTCCATTTTGCCATGTAACATTCACAGGTTCTATGGATTAGGATCTGGGTATCTTTGGGGAACCATTATTCTGCCTACCATTTGTCCTCATCTTTTCAGACAGAACATTTTAGCTCTCACTCTCCAGGCTGACCTGCATACCAAAAGGCTCCTTAAACCAAGCATCTTGCCATTTAGCTGCTCTGAGATTGCTAGCTTTATTTTTCTCCTCTCCTTCCAGTCACAACAAATGAAAACTACAGCATAAAGATTAAGTTTTTAAAAAAAAAAAAGGATTGCTTCCCACTAAAATAAATTCTGTCCCCACTACACCCTTATTCTCAGAAGGCCAAAGTGGCCACAGAACTCAGATTTTAAATAACAACATTTCCACTATATTCCATTAAATGTGAAAAAATTCCCCTTTAGTCAGTTGTTATCTTCTAGAAATTACAGACATTTGGCTTTAAAAAAATATCTTATGTAGCACAGCTGAGAAAGTATAATTTCCAAAGCAGCATCCAAACTTATACCTAGGAGATACATCAACAAAATTTGGCCAAATATATTTCAAACTAAATGAAAATTTCTATTAAGATGTCCATAAATGTGCGTTTTCCATTTCTAAGGTACACATGATTATTCAAACTACCTGTTCCCACTGAGGATAGAAAAGAGGTTCTCAAAGTTTGAAGAGATCCAAGAAAGTTTATTCAGGCTGGTTCACTAAATATTCTTAAATTAGGCTTCATAGGAAAGGTTCTATTTTTTTTTTAAGATTTTATTTATTTATTCATGAGAGACACACACAGAGAGAGAGAGGCAGAGACACAGGCAGAGGGAGAAGCAGGCTCCATGCAGGGAGCCTGACATGGGACTTGATCTCAGGTTTCCAGGATTACGCCCTGGGCCGAAGGCGGTGCCAAACCGCTGAGCCACCCGGGCTGCCCCATAGGAAAGGTTCTAACAGCAAGATCTGAGGAGGTGGAGTATCACATGAATCAGATAAAACCATTTTTATTTTTTTTTGATAAAACCATTTTTAAAAATAAGTCAGCATTGATAACACAAGATGACTATAAATAAACAATGCATTAACAGTACTGTGTTCTGAAAAACTGAGGTACATATCTCTTTCTGATCTGTTCTGATTGTGAAAAAAATTGGAAAGTATGTCCCATTCTAGAAAACATCACTTTAAGAAAGACTCAGGCAAGCTGGGGCATATCCAGGGGAGAGTGTAAATAGTGGTAAAGAGTCTGGAGACATGAAGTATAAAAATCATCTAAGAAAAGCAGATGTAAAGCACAGCGGATCCATGGCAGTCTTCCAGTATTGAGCCAGTGCCACTGGGGTGAGGCAGTAATCCCTTGGTGGCTTTAGTCTGCCATTCCTCTAGTCCTTCTCCCATTCTAATGCCCAGGTGAGTTCTCAAGACACAAATCTCAGTATGTCACTGTCTGTGGTTAACTCCTATGAGTAAACATGTAGCCAGTCTCCAGGCCAATCAAAAGAGTTTAAGCATTTCAAGACCCAAAAAGATCCTTGCCCCAGTCAGTTGGCATTCCAATTAGCTGGGTGTCCTTATGGGGAGTTAAGGGTCACCACCATCAATTATGATGACCTTTGTGACAATAGCTCACAGCCCAAATTAAAGATCCTGAAACATGCCTTGTTAGCTTTCTCACCTCTGTGCCTCTGTTTACAATGTTTCCTCTTCCTGGAAGGTAGCGGTGTCACTAACTTTCCATTTTCCTACAGGACCTAACTGAAGTTTCACAACATCTAAGAGTTTTCCCTGAATATCACCTTCCATTTTTATCCAGATGAGTTCTCTATTAAAATACCACCTGGCAATAAACCTTTTATAGAAAGTATTGAATTGGTTTGCAGGCACTGATTTACTTAATAATGGGACATATGAGCCTAAACTGAGACACATCTGTACATGAGAAGGCATTTATTTGCACAAGATAATTGCACAGAGGGAAATGGACTGTGAGGTGGAGGTTTTGAGGCTCTAAACCTGATGGCCAACATGGAAGTAAGGTGGGAAAACCAAGAGAGCAATTTAATGGCTGGCCCTCAATCCAGGTTCTGGTTCCTAAGCCTGTTCCCATAGACTTAGTTCAAGTCCTATGGAAAAAGAAGGGCTACAGATAAAAGCTTTAGGAATTGAAAGATTTGGAAAAAAAAATGGAGTGTATGCAAGGCAGTTTAGGGGTCAAACAACAAACTATAACACATGGTAGGGAAAGTGAGCCCTCTTCCCACTTATGTACTCATTACCCAGCCTTGCTCAGATTTGAAAAGGCCACCAGTGCCTCTGAGACAGTGCAATGAATTCTGGAGTGTGTGAGGAGGCCCATGCCCAGCAGATGCTGCTCTGTTATATCTAGGGGGAGAGGTTTTAGGAGAGGACACTTGGGAAAATGATGAGTCAGCAAAAAATTATTTTGTTTTTGTTTGTTTAAATCCTGGAGACTCCCAGAACTACTTTAAGAGTGACCTTTGCAAAGGGCTGGAGGGTCTTAGACTTCAAAGCAGAAATGACCAAGCAGCCAAATATAAATTATCACTCTTACTGTGACTTTACTTACAGCCAAGGTTTGGAGGCCTGGTGAAATCTAGTTATGGCTATAGTATATTCTTAACCTACTCCTACCTCTGTTCCTTGGCCTTGAGATCCTTGAAGGCAGACTGCTGGTTTTTAAAAAATCTCTGTAGCCCCATTACCTATATAGTTCCCAGCACAGAGTAGGTATTCAACAAATTGCTATTGAATAAAGGAATAAAATTAATGAAAGAACAACTATCTTTAATGGACAAATTCAGGACAAATAGGTGGAAGTTAAAGGAATGTAAAAGGCTCTTCTAACAATTAGAAAACGCTATCAGTAGAAAAAAGCCCATGGTAACACAGTGAGAATTTTATCACTGGAGGAGTTGTCAAGGGTGCCCCAGAGGAGGTACATCCCTCATGGAGAGAAATGCATCAAATCATTTCTTACTGTCAAACTGCTTAGTATTAATTACATGAAGACCAAGAGGAGTGTGGCCATGACAAAGGAGTTAGCCCTATAGGGTAACATGCAAAAATGATGAGCCAGCAACATAACTTTTTTTTTTTTTAAATCTTGAAGGACTGTCTATAAAAATTAGGAAGCCTTAAGCCAGAATTCACCAGAATTAAACTGTACCCTGAAACACTGTTGCATGAAGCCGTAGACATTATCTTCAAAAGCTATCCTATTATAACTCTGAATGATGTCCAGAGGACTAAGGTATCTAATGGACATTATCTACAGTGAAGATGTTTAGTGATGAAAGGTTAAAGGAAAGATTTACAATGTGCTGAGTGTACACTGTGATTTGTAGACTCCTAGCCTGTTTCAATGTCTCTTCCACAGCCTCTGGCAAAGTAAATGCTTAGGCCACTTGTCTTTATTCCTTCAACTTCCAATAAATGACTGAAGGAACCCACATCTACAAGAGGGAAATTACTAGACAATTCAGGAAAGGTCTTCTGAGATAAATGAACATTCTACATTAATTTAAAGGCCACAAATAGAATGATGGAGAGTACTATTTCATAATGTCAAAGTTCAAAGGCACTTTTCAAATGTCTCTTTAAAGAAAATCGGGACCTTTCTTTCTTTCCTTCTTTCTTTATTATCAGAAAGTTTGCCAAGGGCACACTGGGCCTTGGGTCATTCTGTTTTGACATGGAAGTTCTTTCATCATTAAAAATAATCAAAAGATCAGAAATATTTAACTCTGTATTAACCAAGAGGATACATTCCGTAGCATAAAAAAGAACAATATTGAAGCATTAGAATTTCAAAGGTTGCATTTCATTAACTCCATAAAACTTGCCCCCTTCATACATGAGGGAGGGCTTACGTGAGGCTGTGACTAGCTCAAGGAGTAAGTGTGAATACATGTTTTTTTCTAGTGCATTTCACGTTACTTTACATGAAAACTTTGGGAAACCTGCTCAGTACACCACTAGTAACTCTCTATGTCTAAATATATTACTTTTGGGTATAGATTCACTTACATTAGATATAGATGTGGACATAAATATATTTGTATGAAAATGAAAACCTCCTATGAAAGGCCTCTTTTCCCCCTATCTTAAGGTATAATTTACAGACAGTAAAATTTACCCTTTTTAGTGTATGGTTCTGTAAATTTTGATAAATGTAGTCATACAACCACCACCACAGCAAGATAATCGAACGATTCCATCACATCCCCAAATTCCCCTGGGCCCCTTCATCGTATATCCCTCTCTTCATCTCTGGCTCCTGGAAACTACTGATCTGCTTTCTGTTCCTATAATTTTGCCTTTTCAAGAAAGCCCTATAATGTAGCAAAGGCCTCTTTTAAATTTCAGGCACTGGATAAAAATTAAAGCAACTAAATGAAGTGTCGATTTTAATGTGCTGATTTCTATTTCCTGAACTTAAGGCAATGATGGATATATAAAATCAAATTACCCTTGAATATTACATCTTGAAGCAGGTAGTACCCAGGGAGCCCTTTGAATATATAGATCTTTAGGACTTCAATTTCAACATATTGAATCAAAATCTCTCAGTGCAGGTTCTGGGAATTGTTTTTATCAAGTTCCCCAAGCTTGATTCTGATTGATAGGGCCAAATTTGGGGAATATTAACCCAAGAGGCATTCACTGTATGAGATTAACTGCCAGGATGGAAATTATGTGTGGCAATGGGATCAAAGTTCAGAGGTTGGGAGAGTTCTATCTAGGTGACCCTGTCCTTGGATGTGGCTACCACTTACTGCCTGCAGGACTTGTAACAAGTCACTTAAACTCACTAAACCTTGTTTTTTTCTGATACGCAGGGGTAATGATGCTGACTTCATAGGATTAAATGTATATAAAGCCTTTAGATAGAACCTGGCACACTTAGCATTCAACTATTGGAAGCTGATTATCTTGCTGCATTGGTATCAGTATTAATATCATTATCATCATCATCATGCCACCATAAGTATTTTACTTGTCTTTCCCATATTTTTGTATTTTGGTCAGTTTCACTATTTTTTAGCCCTTCCTCTAGAAGTGATCAAAGTAAACAGAGTCTACTTTTGTAGCAGCCCAACCAGCATTCAAAGAACTGCAAAGGTAACAGAAATTCACTGATTGTCCCCAACTCTCACCTTTACTTCAAAGACACCAATGGCACAAAAAATGAGTTACTGGAAACTCACTCTTTCCCAAGGGTATATATTAATGGCCAAATATGAGCAAGCAAAAGGGAGGAAGAGAAGCAAAGGGCCAGAATAAAGCCGAAAATTAGGCTGTCTGTGTAGTTGGGGGAATATCTCAAAATTTACTTTATTCACGTGTAGTTTTATCCTGCAACGTAGACACATGTATTTTTAATCTATAGTTTCTTGAAAATATTTACTATTGAAATATAGTTGACATACAAAGGCAGCAGTTTTTCTTTAAGCCATGAAATACAGAAGAGTGATGATATTTGTCTGCACTTGCTGATCTAAAGAAAGAACTCCTATCCTTAAAGAATTACACGATGCTGCCAACACCACAGACTGAAGACAAGGAGCAAAAGACAAACCTGAAACTTACAAGCCCTACCTGTTCTCAGCATCAGCGCTGCACTTTGGGGACATCAATTCAAAGGATTTGGTAAACTTCACCACCTGCCACACAGAAAGACATAAATTCAAGTCAATTAGAGCTTTCTTGTAGGTTAAAATAATGCAATTAACACTTTTCATCTTTACAATAATTATTATAATAATTGGAAATTAAAGTGCAATTTTAAGTGGAGAAATCTCAAGGGACAGAGGAAGAAAATTCTACCCCACGTTTTTTTTATGTTGATAGATATCTACTAGACATCCATGGTGTACAAGGTGCCATGTTAGGCATGGTGAAATAAAAGAAATATAAGAAATCAGGGAGCCAAAAAAATCATTAAACAGCACTTAGTCCAACAATGCATTTGGTGGGCTCAGAAATGGAGACAGAGAAATCAACTCACTATACCCTTCGGTTGCAAGAAACAGAAGCCATTTGAGCCAGCCTATATAAAGTGAGACTGATTTTAAGGAACAAAAGTTTCTTGCAGAACTCATGGGAAGGAAATGAGCCAAGAGGGGTCTATGACTTACATCTCTTCTCTCATTCTTGCCTCCCACCTCTCTGTCTCCCTCTCTCCCTCCTTCTCTTCCTCCCTGCTTCTTGTATTGCTTTCTCACCATATCTGTTTCAACTTCTGCCCAGATGGCGGCCTCAATCCCAAAGTCTACACACACTTAGAGATCCTGTGCCCACCATCAACTCTCATTTTGGATTTTACTTCCAACATAGCATACATTGCCAACGTTTTAATACATTTTACTAAATATGCATATATTTTTCAAGTTTTTCTTTAAATTCCAGTTAATTAACATATAGCGTAGTATTAGTTTCAGGTATAGAATTTAATGATTCGACACTTCCATACAATAGCCAGTGTTCATCACAAGTGCCCTCCTTAATCCCCATCACCTATTTACCCATCCTCCACCCCCTCCCTCTGGTAACCATCAGTATGTTCTCTATAGCTATGAGTCTGTTTCTTGGTTTGCCTCTCCTTTTTCCCACTCATATGTGGAATTTAAGAAACAAAAACAAACAAACATTGGGGGGAAAATTTATTGTGTTATGTATTTACAATGAGGAGTATACTATTTTGTGGCAATCTTGCCAAGGGACATCTCATTTGAAAACATTTAAAAATTTTTATTGTCCTTTGGAGAAGAAGGTAGAGACAAAACCTTGAAAAGGATGCCCTCCATTGACCCCAGTCGTCTTCCCTGGTTTATCATTGTTCTCAGGTGAACATTTTGTTGACACCTGCCCTCCCACTTCCTGCTCCAAGGGTAAAGAAGAGAAAACCATCTTCTTCAAGGATCATCCCTGGTGTGGATACTTCCTCCCTCACTCATCTTGTGAAACCAGAATATTCAGTGCAAGAACACGATCAAGCTTACTACTCTGAAAGAAAAGTTTGGACACAGAAAGTGTAAAGATAGTTTTTCTTATTATTAGCTATTGAGTTCTTATTATACTCCAGGCTCTACATCAGAAGCTTCTTGGACTATTTAAGTTCCTTAGTACAGCTCTATAAAGCAGGGATTTTTATTCTCAGTGTATAGATGAGGAAACTAACCCATAATTTTTAAGAAACTTGCTCAATTTCACACAACTAAATGGGGCACCTGGGATCAAAGCATGTCTGCTTGATTCTAGAGTGCCAGTTCTTTCAACAACATTAAAAATGTTGAGTAGGAAAAGCACCATTTCTGGTCCTCTTTTGACAAACTATACCACATGATAGAAAAATGAGGCCCTTACACTGAAAGGAGTCATCTGAATGTCACTGGATGCTTCCAAGGTTGACATTTATATTTGCCTTAGCTGGATGCAGTCATGCTTCAAAGGCCTTTTAAATTAACCACTTATGAGGAATTGATGGGCACCTGAGAAAATGATTTGGAAACTGGGAATAGATTAAATATTAAAACAGCTTTATCAGTGAGGTAATGAACCCAAACTAAGAAAATGCAACATTAGGAAAAGGATAAAAGAAAAGAGAAGCCCATCACAAAGAAAATTGTGTGTGACTAGCCAAATGCAGGGGAGTCACAGTAGACCAACTGCAAGAAAATGCCCTTGACAACTAGAGCACACATTTCATTTCATATTCCAGTGTGAACTAAGCCTCTACAAAATCATTCATTGTGGCCAAATTTGTTTTCTAAAGATGGTCACAACAATATCTCCTATCCCACACTCTTCACTACAATACGACCCTGCCACCCTCCTACCAAGTGGTAGGGTCTATATTCCCACCCCCTTGAATCTAAATGGGTTTCTGACCACTTTGACCAATAGAGTATATAGAATGGACATGATGTACCTTCTGAGATTGTCATAAAAGGCAATACACCCTCTGCGTCATCTGATGAAATACTTGTGTCTGTGGCCCCAAGACACCATGTAAGAGGTTCAACTGCCCTAAGGCCACTCTGCTGAAAGGGAGGCAAACCACATAGAAAGGCCATGTGTAGATGCTCTGGTCAGCAGCCAGTCTTTAAGTCCTTCCAGTCTAGGAGTCAGACATATGAGTGAACAAATCTGCAGATGATTCCAGTTCCCAGCCCTTAAGTCATCCCTGACTATGTTTTTCCAACAGTGTGAGGCCTCAGATATCCTGAAAAGAGTCAGGCCATCCTCCTTGTGGTACTCTCTCCAAATTTCTGATCCACAGATCTGTGGGCATAATATGATTGATTTAAGCCTCTAAACTTTGGGTTTGTTACACAGAAAAGATAACCAGAACACTAATCTTAATTGAGGATTTAAACAGAAACCAATCACTGAGGAATCCTCATCCACTTGCAATATTCTTGGGCCTCAAAAGGCTATCAAGCCACAAAGAAACTATAAGCTATCACCAAATAATAAATCCCTTGAACTATACTCCAAATAATTTTTAAAGTTAAAACAATAATAAGGTAAAAAGTAGTAGCATTTCATTTATGTTGCATAATACAAAATTGTCACAGATTTTAAAAGGGGGAGTTAGTCCTCTAGCTCTACTTTGATCTCTCATCATTTGTGATTTATTTCCATTATTTTGTTAGATGACAGAAAATTCTTTCCCTATTTTTATCATGTTTATGCTGTTGCTATGGACTATATGTTTGTAGTCCCCCCAAATTCATTAGCTGAAACCCTAATTTTCAATGTGATAGTATTTGGAGATGGGGTCTTTGAGAGGTGATTAGGTCATGAGGGTGAAGCCCCCCATAAGGAACTGATGCTTTTATAAGAAGAGGCAGAGAGAGCTTGCTTCTTCTCCTTTTCTTTGCTATTTGGGGATACAATGAGAAGATGGCCATCTACAAGTCAGGAAAAGTGCCCGCACTAGGCATCAGATTTGCTAGTGCCTTGATCTTGGACTTCCCAGTCTCCAGCATTGTGAGAAATATATGTTCTTTAAGCCATCCATTGTATATTAATTTCTTATAGTAGCCTGAACTAAGACAACCATATTCTCCCTTTTTGCTCCAAATATGTATGAGGCATTTCACATACATTATGACCAATCCTTTATATAGGTATCAATGACTAAAATATCCTGGCATGGTAAATATTATTATGCCCACTTTATTGAAGGGAAATTAAGGCTCAGAGGGGTTAAGTGGTTTTCTGGAAACCATACAACCAACACACCACAGAATTGCGATTTGAACCATGTCAGTCTGATTCTATAGCCCCAGTTTCCCCACTACCACTGCTTTTATAAACAGGAGCAAGATTGTGACACCAAATTATCTGGATGTGATTCCTTCAAAGTCAGAATAGTCAGATAAACTCTGCCTTTATTTATCAATTCTATAAATATTTTTTGAATACCCATTAATGCCTGAATTTAAATAAACACAGGCTAAAAGTAGCTTGAAGTAAAATACTTGGCTTAATATAAAACTAATCAAAATACCAATAAACTATTGTTTCTGCATTTGGAAATCAAAACTTTTTTTTTCTTTTTTTAGAGAGAGAGAGAGAAAGAGTGCAAGTGGGAGGGGGAGAGGGAGAGAGAAACTTACGCAGGGTATGTGCCCAGTGTGCAGAGCCCAACAGAGGGCTGGATCTCATGATTCTGAGATCATGACTGGAGCCCAAATCAAGAGTCAGATGCTTAACTGACTGAGCCACCCAGGCACCCCTCGAACAGGAGATGCTTTTATTTTTCTAACCTGACAGATGAGATTAAACTCCCCAACAATATTTCATTTGGTTTCTCTTTTACTTTTTATTGGAGTACTTTACAACTCTAAAAGGATAGATATTACTTTCTGAAAAACTGATAGTAATGCAAATTGGGTTGCATATGAGGGAGTAAGCCCCCCTTGTGGGGTCATTAAGGATCACTCGGACACATCCACCAAAATTATATTTGGAGAAATTAAAGAATTCATCACAAATCCTAGAGAGGAAAAAAAAAATTCCTAGAGAGGGGAGCATGGTATGCTCACAGGACCACATAAAGTCACCCAAAGCCCAAAGTTTGGTCACTGCAGGCAGGGAAAGAGCAGAGCAAGGACCCATGGTAAGTACCTGTATTGGGGTCAGGGCTAAGGTAGCTTGTGCCACTTGAGAAGCCTGCTCTTTGGTAATCTGAATGTAACTGGGTCAACATGGAGAGGAAGGGGTAAAATGGGAAAGTCATCATGAGGGGATGGGTACCCAGAATGGGCAAGAACTAGGTAAAAGTTCAAAACAAGCAAGGTGAGTACAGGCATTGAGGCCACAAAGAACAGCTTGACACCACACAAATGAATTTTATTCAAGGTGGAAATGCAAATGAATTTTATGTGAGTAGAAATACAAATGATTTCTGTGCAGTAGTAAAGGTAAGCCCATAGTTAACAATTTTATTGTCCTGGATGATAGCAACCATTTTAGAAATCTAACCTAGCAATCTTATCCTAGCATTCTTTCAGTACCTATTTTAGAATTTACTTTACCACCTCACTTGATTTCTCTCTTTGATGAGTTAAACAAGATTTTGGTACATGCTTGCTTTAGATTTCTGCAAGGGTTAGGTTTCTAACTTTTTGAAAATTGTTTTTTTTCACACAACAGAGAGATACTGAGTGCCTGTACACATCAAGTAGCACAGGGCCTGGGGCTACATGTGGAAAAGTAAAGGGAAAAAAAATCTCTGAATGCATGATGTTTACTGTGTGGTAGGGAGCTTCATCTGCCCTGGCTCCTCAAAACTACCACTTCCTAAAATAATAAGTGAACTTCTGCTTTCCACATCTTAGGAAGACAAACCTAGGAAATATAATATCCAGAGATTAAAAGAGAATAAAAATCTTCAAAGAATGTTTAAATTTTTTTAAAAAACCTGCTCAAGGATAGTGCTTATAAGAAATGGAATCAAAAAAAAAAAAGAAAGAAAGAAAGAAAGAAAAGAAATGGAATCGAAAATTCTGGAATTCTAAAGCTATAAAATTTATAGATCTAGAATGAGAAGTAGATAAATAATCTCTTGATGAAATGTGTTTGAACTCCTCATATGTAAAAGAGGACCTTTTAAAACCACTAAAAGGAAAAAACACTTTTTTTCTAAAATGTTAGAACTTTTTATTTCAATATAAACCATACGCTATAAAGAAAAACAGGGTCAAATATTTTGTTTTATTTTATTGTTTTTGTTTTCTAAATTCAATTTAATGAGTCAAGGGAAAGTCAAGGATTATCCTTTAGCTTTATCACTCTCTATCATGGAGAGTACTAGTTATATCCCCCAATAAACCAGTCTATGATATCCCGGCCAAAGTCTGATGCTGGGTTCTTGAACCACAGTGTTGACCTTGTGTGTAATAAAGAATTAACTTTAGCAAAGAAAGTTCTCTGGCCTTTACTCTTAGCTCCTGAGAGGTAAGCTCTAAGCCCCTGGAATGTCCAGTCTTGAAAAAATATCTTTGTTGACCTGAGGACCTTGGGCCAGCCAGATAGAACAATGTAATTTGAGCCACACAACAATGTGGTTCGGGGGTGGGGTGCACCTTTGGGTCATGTGGTATCACTTGACCTCTGGAGGGAATGGAGACTGAGGTTAGCTATTGTAAATTTTGGTGATTAAGCGTCAATAAAGATCTCTGGATGCCAAGTCTTGGGTGACTTTTCCTGGTTGGTAATACTTCATCATGTACATTGTCACATATCATTGCTGAGAGAAGTTAATGCTACCCATGACTCTATGGTGACAGAGGACAACTAGAAGTTCCACATTTGGAATCTTCCTGGACCTTGCCCATATAGTTCTCCTTTGGCTGATTTTAATCTATGTTTCCCCATAATAAATCATAACCATGAGTATAACAGCTTTCTGTAAGTTCTGTGAGCCCTTTTAGCAAATTATTGAGACTGAGGGTGATCTTGGAAACCTTTGAACTTATAATTAGTGTCAGAAGTAAGGGCAGTGTTATAGATTATGTTCCCTTATTTTGTATTTTGTGTGATAAGTCACAGGTTCTTGTGTCTTTAGCAGAAAAAATGAGAATAATGTTGACTGTCTTTGGCTAATATTGATTATCTAAGGCATAGTAGTGTACACTGGATAGCAAAGAGAGATATCAAAAAATAATAAATAAGGTCTCTAACTTTTAAATAATATTTTAAAGGGGAAAAAACTTTAAACTTAAGGGTCAGAAAAAGCCTTAGGTGTAGAAAGTTAGTCTGATTCCAGGTGACCTATGAAGGGCTGCAAGTCCATTTTAGAATGGATTTATCACAGAAATCCTAGTCTAGACCATATAGCTGGGAACCCAGGGCTTCTGGTGGCATCTCCTATAGATTTTCTGAATTTAGGGCAATTTGAGATTAGACTCACCACCAATGAACCCTCAAAGTCATCAGAATATTAGGCCCTTAAAGACAACATGCCCATGGGACTTGGTCCATGTTGAGGCCAGCAAGAAGGAACAGTGGAGAAGTAATACATTTCTGGAAATGCAGACTGATCTGCTTGCCTCTCATTCCTCTAGAGCAGAGATGGGCAAAGGAGACTATGGGCCAAATCTGCCCCACCACCTGTTTTCATAAAGTTTCATTTTAACAGAGCCTACTCATTAATTAAATGTCACCTGTGGCTGTCTTTTGCTCTAGCAGTAGAGTTGAGTAGCTCCAACAGAGACCATATGGGCCACAAAGCCTGAAGTATTTCCTAGCTGGCCCTTCATAGAAGAGTTTGCTGACTCCTGGTCTAGAGCCATCTCTGGACCAAGTTAACCAGTTATTTTTTGCTAAATTTTAATGACTGATAATAGATTAATGTATTCATATTCCTATGTAATTTATCTATAATTCAGAAGGCATATTCCTAGAGTCAGAATCTTTACATCTGAAACAAGACTGTAATGATGGAAATTTTAGGCACCACAGTAAGGGCTGGGGGATATACTTGAGGACATGCATATGTCCCAGTTGTCATGGATTGTCTCACTTTAATTAAGCCTATCATCCTGAGACAATTATTAAAAGTGCCTCTTTTCACCCTTAAAAGTATCTTTGTTTGAAAAGCCAAACTCTAGGCAGCCATGCCTCAAACAATTTATGTTTTTAAAATATTTATTAAAAATATAATGCATTCAAGTAGAAAATTATTTATAGTCAGACACCTGGGTTTAAAAATGAAACAGCTAAAATATTTCAGTGCAATTTAATGGGATATATAGTGTCACTGTGGAGACTATGACCAATAAAAAACAGACAAAAGCATAAAAGAAGAATAAAATTTATGCTTTATTCTTGACTTGGACCAATTGAATAGTTCTCAGCCTCATTAATTTTTAAAAATTTATTCTCTAAATCCAAGTCTGATTTTATAATAGATATACCAAATGAACCTATATTAAATAAATAAATGCCGACATTCACATACAAAGTAAAAAAGAATCTAACGAGAGAAATCTCAGAAGTGGTTTATAGGTCAATGAAACTGAACAAGTGGTTCCAAGCTCCTCTGGCTGTTGATCAGCCCTGATTATTGCACCCTAGGGAAGGCAGTACACATGCCACAGTGAAGTAAACAAAATATCCCCAAGCATCTCTGCCTGTTCTTTGGAAAAGCTCCATGGACAGAAGTCTTTTGATTTGGCTATTTATCAAGCACTAGTTGGTCTGGTTTCTCTCTGTGTTTTTTTTTTTTTTAATTTAAAAACAACTTAAAAAAACAAAAACTGTGCTCAGGACTATCTACTCCTGCCACCAAAAAGAAAATAAGAATGATCTAATAATCACCATTTTTTCCATTAGTTTTCTTTTTTTTTTTTCCATTAGTTTTCTTAATCTGTATTTTTCTACAAGAGGATTATTCTACTGGGAAAAAGACTGAACTAAATGATCATCTACTGCTATCCTTCTTGATAAATTTCTCACTTACACTGATGAGTAATTTACTCTAATCGTTGATTCACTCAATCAACATTTATCAAATGATTAGTGTTCAGGCATTGTAATGGGCTCTGGAAATACCAAGGGGCATAAATCACGTCCTGTCTTTGAGGGACTCAAAATAGTGAGGGGGTAAACAGTTCACAAAAGTATAATTTCATCACAATATATATTCAAAATTCTACAGGCACACAGAAGAGGGTGTTGAAGAAGCCTTTTTGTGAATTATGTCTTCAAGGGTGGGCAGGCATGTTCTAGGCTGGATAGTGGGGGAAGTTTTCCAGGTTGAGGGACAAGTAGGTCAGAGTTTTGGCCAAAAACAGAGAAAACACTCGAAAGGGTTTAACTGAACCTAATTCAAAAAAGGGACTAGTTACAGAAGTGTGGGCAGAAACCACACTTAAAAGAAATCAATAAGAAATGGTGAGGTACCCAGGAACTAGCAACTTTGGAAAGGCTGCAGTCTAAAGGAGCATGTCTAAAGGTCACAAAGAGCAAGAGACAGAAGGAAGGATGGCAAGAAGGGGAAAATAAATTTATTGGTGTCCTAGAGGCATCAGAACTATCGTAGGTATTCTTGGAAAAATCCAGCCACCTCTACAACTGGCAGAAAAGAACAAGAGGAATACTATCCCCAATTTCTCTCTCCTTAAGTCTTTAAATCTTTTGCTGGGATGCCTGGGTGGTGCAGTCAGTTAAGCATCTGACTCTTGGTTTTGGCTCAGGGTCATGATCTTGGGGTCATGGTACTGAACCCCAAGTAGGGCCCTGCCCTCAGCGTGGAGTCTGCTTGATATTCTCTCCCTCTTTTTCTCTCTCTCTGCCCTTCCTGCTTGTGTTCTCTATATCTTTAAAATAAATAAATAAATCTAAAATAAAACTTTTAAAAATCTGCTAACCCCTCTTGTTTGTCAAACTCATCTGAAAGCCAGTAGGCAAGAAAGCCCAAGTGCCTTCAAGGGTTCTGAGTTAAAGAGAGAAAATTCACAGACAGTTGGGGGCAGGTGGGATTTGCAGAGAATAGCCAGTACAGAGTTGACACTGTTGAACTTTACTTGAGCCCGGTTCCCCCAAAAAACAGTAATAATGAAGAAGTCCCTCCTATCACTTTGTTCCAGAATTGAATCAAAAGACCACCCTGCCTAGCAAAATAAGACCTGCTTCCATCTTTCCTTTTCTTTGAGATGTTCCTTAGAAATGAATGGTCTCCCTATTGCAATAGCCTGGATGAAATTATTTCCTAACTATCTGGTGCATCTTTTTTCCACAAGAATAATACGTACAAAGATATAGAAGCAAATACATGCAGAAGCTGATCATAGGGAGGTAGGATAGAGGAGGAAGAAAGGGATAGAATGAGGCTGAAGACCAGAAAGGACAGCCGAAAGTTAAGTTGGGAGCATAAGTGGTGAACCGTGTATGTTGGGCAGTTTGAACTTTATTGTGTGGGCAACAGACAGTTATCACATATTCTGAATCAAGGAAGAAGCAGATGATGCTCTACAAGAGAACTAGAAGGAGTATTAAGAATTGATGGACAGGAAGATTGCCTTGTTTGCAACTGAAGAAATGAGTTGAGGAAAATGTGAAGCTACGAGATTAGAAAAGACAAGTAAAGACAGTGGTAGAAGAGGTGGGAGGAAGGGGCTAGAAATTGTTTCAACATAAAAGCAACAGAACTTACAAAGATTGCATGTAAATGGTAAGAAACACTTAGAAGCTACTGTAATATGTGGTTTTTAGCTTGAATTACTTACTACATGATGATGATTCTATTAACTGAAACAGGAGATTCTATTAACTGAAACAGGAAATTTCAGAAGTGGTAAAGATTTGGGGCAGGATGTGGTGGAGATAGGCAGTAGGGACTGAAGTTCAGAAGTTGGAGATATATATATATACACATGCACACATATTTAACAATATAAATGATTAATGATATGAGTTAATATATTGATATAAAATTATTAATAAAGTGAGTTATATAACAAATATATATTAATAACTAATGATATGTACATATACTCACATCATTAATATATATACATATATATAAAACAATGATTGTTTGGATAATCATTAGAGTTTTTTTAAGATAGTTGCCACTTTGTACTCTAGAAAACGCACTTGGATCAAAAATCAAAAAGAATTTACACTGATTTTCTTAAAGGAAGAAAGCAAGTTAAAGAAAAGTGAGGAAATGGAAAGAAAGTGAAATAGAAAAGAAAGCCTGGAGCAATTTTGCCATCCCTTAGGATGAAGTGGATTGAATTATAGGCTTTTCCAGAACGATCAGATAAAATTACCTCCATCTCTTCCTCTCAAGTGTTGGATTCAGGAAGATCATCATCTAATTTAATAGCTTAATTGTATGTGTATTTACATAAGAACCAAGAAGTTAAGGAACATATTAAAAAGTAAGTGTAGGGGATCCCTGGGTGGCTCAGCGGTTTAGCACCTGCCTTTGGCCCAGGGCGTGATCCTGGAGTCCCGGGATAGAGTCCCACATCGGGCTCCCGGCGTGGAGCCTGCCTCTCCCTCCTCCTGTGTCTCTGCCTCTCTCTCTCTCCCTCTCTATGTCTATCATAAATAAATAAATAAATATTAAAAAAAAAAGTAAGTGTAGCTCCTGCTTTATGGTTTAGGAAGTGAGCTCCAGAAACTAGCATCATGGTTATAAGCTGAGTTAGGAAGTCCTTGATGGAGTTCTGCATGAGGCAATAGCTGCCAGCCATTAGGATGAGCCGTGAAAGGAGAACATGAGAGACACCTAACTCTGGGAAATGAACAAGGGGTAGTGGAAGAGGAGGTGGGTGGGGGTTTGGGGTGACTCGGTGATGGGCACTGAGGGGGCACTTGGCGGGATGAGCACTGGGTGTTATGCTATATGTTGGCAGTTTGAACTCCAATAAAAAAAAAATTTTAAACCACAATTTAAAAAAATAAAATAAAATAAAACAAAAATCTTGGACTTCTAAAAAAAAAAGAAGAAAGGAGAACATATGTAAACACTAGTGCTAAGACAGTGCCTTAGGACTTTACCATGAAAATGTCTACATTCTTGCTTTCCTTGGTGAAGTACAGAAAGAAATAGAGATATTAGTAAATACGTGAGCTAGAAAGCAGCTCACAGAAGGGATAGGAATTGCTTAGGTCCATGGAATGTAGTAACATTATGCAGGGAATATTCAGTCCAAGGGACTAAATATTTCCTAAGATCAAGAGTAGCTAGCTATGGAACAATCTTTCTATTTTTTCAGTCTAGTAGAAGATACAATTGATAGTCACTTAAAATTGATTGAAATACTTAAAGGAAGCACAAGAGGGTAAGATATTAATTTTGGCAGGAGAGAGGCTGGAAAGGCATTCCTTGTTTCTATTTTTGGCATCCACTGAGTGAACAGATCAGTTAACACCTGCCTGTTCAGTTTAAAGACCATGAAGGCAGTCTCTAATAACTGAATTAAGAGTTTGATGAATCAAAGCTTCAGTAACTAGATTTCAAGTTTCTTTTCTTTCTCTTCCCCTCAGATGAAGAAAGGCCAGGAAATACCATACATCTGCAGTAACCAGCTTTTTAAATATTCAAATCACAAGGCAATAATCAGATGTTTTGTCTCAAGGAATGATTCTAATAAAATAGAAAAAAGCAAAAGTTATTTTTAAAGGAAGGAAACTTCCAGCAGATTTTTTTTCCTGAAATGATGCCTCCCCACCCCCCCATCCCCTGCCAATTGTAAAAAGTAGCATATGGAATGCTAGTTGAGATGATGCTATAAGTTAATGTTTTGACACATCCGTTCTCTTCCAAAAACAGAGCAAAGATTGATAAAATACAGAAAGACAAAATCTTAAAGACATCTAGAGGTTAAAAAACAGAGAGAGAGAAAGAGAGAGAGAGAGAAAGGCAGGATAGCAGAGAATATAAAAAGGAAAAGATCTCTAGAGAGTCAAGCTTGAAGACATAGGCTTACTGTGCTCCTCCAAGTCCAGAAACAGGCAGGTGGCAATGATCAGAATTTCACCTTCTACTGGGGTTTGGGGACTAAAAATGTTCCCTTGAAAGAGGTGATGTAGCTTCACCCTCAGAAACTGAACCATGCTGCTCTGGCTTAGTGTTATATTACTACATAGCAGGAGACCCAACTTAAGACCTGGTTCTTGACTAGGGGCCTAGGAATGGCACAAACTATTAAATAGGGAGGGAAGAGTACAAGAGAGAATAATAATAATAATAAAAAGACACAAACAAAACACTTCCATCAAAATGAGCTCCTACACCTGCACCCCCATGTTTCTAGCAGCAATGTCCAAATAGCCAAACTGTGGAAGGAGCCTCGGTGTCCATCGAAAGATGAATGGATAAAAAAGATGTGGTTTATGTATACAATGGAATATTCCTCAGCCATTAGAAATGACAAATACACACCATTTGCTTTGACGTGGATGGAACTGGAGGGTATTGTGCTGAGTGAAATAAGTCAATCGGAGAAGGACAAACATTATATGGTCTCATTCATTTGGGGAATATAAAAAATAGTGAAAGGGGATAAAGGGGAAAGGAGAAAAAAATGAGTGGGAAATATCAGAAAGGGAGACAGAACATGAGAGACTCCTAACTCTGGGAAACAAACTAGGGGTGGTGGAAGGGGAGGTGGGCGGGGGGTAGGGGTGACTGGGTGACGGGCACTGAGGGGGCCACTTGACGGGATGAGCACTGGGTGTTATTCTATATGTCGGCAAATTGAACACCAATAAAAAATAAATATAAAAAACAAAACAAAACAAAAACAAAATGAGCTCCTATCTCAAACTCAGAAACACATGACAAATATTAACAAAACTAAATCAATGACTTACAGAATTGGATAAGAATATACTGATAAATCTCAGTTACACTGAACACTTGAACCCACTTGTATCAAGAATGAGAGGTGAAGATGAGAAAAATATTAAGAATATGAATGATTTGAGCAATATCTCATTCTTGACCAATGGATCCTGAGGGAAAGTCAGCTAGAAAAGAACTCTTTTGGAAAAGACTTTCTTCCCTGAGAAAAAGAGAGACATATGAACAAAAGTTTTCCTTTCTTCCTCTCCTGGGGCACAGTTCCATGAGGACACACTACCTAGAGCTGTGCCAGCTTCCTGGACCACAAGGATGAAAGGCAGCCAAGCAGTGAGACACAAACAGAAAGTGGACAGAGCCAGGTTCTTGATTGCATCACTGGGCTACTCCACCATCCCAGAACCACCTCCTACAGACTTCATCTCACGTAACATATGTGTTCCTATTATTTAAGCCATTTTCCCTTATTTATTCTATTATTGCAGAGATTGCTCAAATTGATGTATAAATTAAAGCAATTTCAATTAAAGTCTATACAGAATTTCTCATGGAACTTGATAAATGGCTCTTAAAATTTCTATGAGAGAGCAATAGGCCAATAATAAGCAGGCCAATTTTAAAGGAGAACAGCATTGAGGGCTTGTTCTATCAGATATCAAAGTGTATTATCAAATTATAGAAACTGAGACAGTATGGTACTGGTATAGAAATAGATTAGTGAGCTCAGAAACAGAGCCAGGTATATAGGGAAACTCAATAATACAGAAGTGGCATTACATAGTTGGGGGAAATGGTTCTGACACCATTGATTACACATATCCAGTCTTATACCCTATGCAAAAAATAAATTCTGGATGGATACAAAGACCTTAAAGACCAGATGGGTTAAAGAAAATATAAGAGAATGTCATTATAAGATGGAGGCAGATAAAAAATTTTCAAACAGAATTCTTAAAGCACAAATCAAAAAGGAAATGTATAAATTTCGCATATTAAAGTTAAAATATTCCTCGCCACCAGGATACTTGTTGGGAGAGGCACACCTCAGGAGCCCTGAGTGTACAGTCCTTGCTTCTGTTTGTTGAACTGTGCAGCACCAGATTTCAGCTTCTCATATCCTGTTCATTTGGTTTCTCCTCCCATACTTGGCATGACTGTGTCTGGTCTCCTTCCTACAACTGCTACTACACAGTCAGGATAAGTCTGATGTTTTGAGAAATCTTTAGTGGGAAGTGTGCTAAAGGAGAGCATGGCACTGATGGTTTTCCTACATGGTGACCCACATGTATTTAACCTCACTCCCACCCTCAGCCTTCCCACAGCAAGGCACTGGTCTTGCCAAAAACTCTTTACAGCTTCTAAAATGGTACCAAGCAGATTGGGCTCCTTTTTTTGCACATGGCTGACTTTTTTTTTTTTTTAAGATTTTATTTATCTATTCATGAGAGACACAGACATAGGGGGAAGCAGGTTCCCCACTGGGGGTCCTACACTGGGACTCGATCCCCAGACCCTGGAATCATAACCTGAGCCTTAGGCAGATGCTCAACCACTTAGCCACCCAGATGTCCCTGCACATGGCTGACTTTTACCTCTAGACCTCAGCCCTCTAGGTGAGAGGAGCTCATCCTCACTCATAGGCAAAGAGAAGAGACAGGGAAGACTGGCCTGGAATTTTCTGCTCTAACACCACTATACCATCTTAGAATTTTCAGCTGTGCTAGCAAAAAGGTCTTTTTAGCTTTCAGTAATATGTCAACATCTTTAATGCTGGTATCACCCACTCTAGATAGTGGTTTCTATTTCCCCCACTCCAAGCACTCATGTACTTTATACCATTAGGTGATATTGTTCCTACTCTTCTCTACAGCTCTGCTCCCACCTTCCATATCCACTTCTGTCATCTGTACTTTTTCATTTGATGTGCCAAAGAGGAACGTCACAGGATAAAAACTAGTCCCTATTAAAAGATTATCAAGTATGGCTATCCTGAACTGGTTCAAATTATTTTTATATCTGTTTACAACTAAGCAAACAGCCCACTCGTCCCGGTTCTGATTCCACCTGGCCCTCCAGCCACTTGCCCTCACAGGAACCTGGGATCAGGGATCCTGGCAGCTGAAGCCCCAACAGCTGCCTCTTCGCACCCTTGCTTAGTGAGTGCCTACAGCCTGCCCGCACCAGTGAGCACCTCCACCCCTCCCCATTCCTCTCTGGGGCTTTAGAGTCAGGCCATGGGGGTGACTCTAGCAAGTCACTCAACTCTCTGAGCCTCATTTCCTCCATAAAGTGAGAATGATAACAATACCTATTTCATAAGGATGAGGGAGAATGAAATGAACTCTAGTACTTCATACAACATCCAGAAGCATTCCACAAATAGGGGCTATTGCAGGGCAGGGGGATTCCTCCCAGGGTTCCACTGAGTTTTACATAATCACAGGATAATGGCAAAGCTTTGCTTATTTAAACCACACCTGCTGAAGTAGAAATAATGCCAACCTCTGCTAAAATAGGGGCAAACACTCCTAAACATTTTAAACCTTTATAGATTTTTAAAAACTTCATGTTGTAAGTTTTATGATACCTATTATTAAATCTCCAAAATTTACCCTAAGGTTCTTACTCTTTGAGGAAAACAAACCTAAGGCAAAGACAATAATCTTATCTAAGTAAAGTACAGTGAAATACCCTCCTCTGCCATATTAAAATAGTCCTTAAGGAGCTAGACAATTCTTGGTGTTTGAAGACAGTTCACAGTAAATATATTAACTTGCTGCTAAGGGTTTAGACATTTAACTTTCAAGGAGTTAGACTGATGATGATCATTATTTTCAGTACTGTTGTGCATTTACCCAAGGACTTCCCCCAAAGAGGTGAAGGGCTTAACAGAAACCTGAAAGCCAAGGTGCTACAGATCGGAGGTCTTGAACTAGCTGGATGCCTGCCTTGGGAGTCAAAGGGACCCCTGTGGTGAAGAGGCAAGGAGCCTCCTCCACCTGTGGAAGCGTCCCCAGCTCTAAAGCAGCAGAAAAAGAACTTGGAAACTGCACTTCAAACCTTCGCTGCAAAGCAGAGCCCAGCAGAGGCTTGCCACTCCACTCAGCTCAAGTACTATCTGGCTGAGCTCCCAAAGCAAAGGGCACTGCTTCTCCAGCATTTGTCTGCTTCCTCCTCGTAAGAGAGCTGTGGAGCACTGTCTGGACTGCCATCTTCACCCACAGATGCCAAGGGCCTTCCTCATGCGGGTAAATATGATGGGAGCCTGGCACTTGAGCTAATGTCTATTCAGCTGGGTGACAGTGGACAAACTGTCTTATCCCTCAGTTCTCTCATCTGTGAATACTCAGGGCTGGGATAGCTCTCTAATGTCCCCATCAAAGCAAGAGTCTATGTTTCTAAGGTGACAGCAAAACAATACTGAAAATACATGTAAAAGAAATTTTAAAAACTTTAATTTTAGAAAAAGTGACCTCATGGTGAGAAGAGTCATGAAGAGTGGTTCAAGCAATGATTTCACAAAATAAATTACAAATAAAGTAAACTTTTAGTCCCTTAATACAGTCTTCAACTCTATGTAACAGGTAAAAAAATGACTTACTGGTGATTCAATGTCTTCGAGGAGTAAAACAGAACAGCGTTCACATTTCAACAGAGTTTGGGCCCGATGCATTATTTTCTTGACAATTTTCTCCAGGTCAGTCTGTTCTTCAAAGAGGTCATTAACAACCTCTAGCAAAGCCTAGGAAAGATGAAATGGATATATTTAGGTGGGTATAGGACTGAATAAAAACATTTTTTCCCTCTCAATAGTCCATTTAGTCTTTGCTATAATAAAATATAAGTATTTTAGTGTGGCTAATTTTTAAAACATTGATGATTATTTTGACATATTGTTTTACAACACAGTTTTGAACTGAAAAACACAACTTGAGAATAGTGCCAATCCATACAATCCCATATAAATCCCACATATAGCTATAGGGCTATCTCCTGAGTAGCTAATGACTGCACAATTCCATTTAGTCCACTATAGCTCTAGGCTTCTCCCTCACTCCCACTCCACAGTAGTTTTTCTGCAATGTGACTAGGTATAAACCCAACATTTTATAAATTATGGATTCTATCCAAAGCACATTTATTTCAGAAAATTACAAAGCAGCTCTTCCTCACCCTCAGGAAGAAATAGGTTCATGGTCGAACTTGAGACTTATTTTCCCTAATACATATTTCTCATAGAGCTCTGTAAGAATTATAGGGGTGAATGCTAATTAAGCTTCAGAGCCTTCCAAAAAAATATAAACTCCCCATTAATCCCTCTACACAAAAAGTATTGCTTCATCTCACCTATTCAGGAAAACACAAATACTAAAATATATCTGAGGAAAGAAAATACCATTAAAATTTCTGTTAAAACAACAGAATGAAAAGCACACAAATTAAAGAAAAAAAACCCTTAGAATTCTAACTTGAAAACTGCACACTCACTTAAAAATCAAATTGTAATAATCCTGTCATTTTATCCAGCTAAGTTGGCTTGCAATTTTTGCATTGAGACAATATTTACTTGGCATTTTTAATTACATGGCTCTTTCCAGAGATTTCAGAATAGTGGGCTATGTACAGGTAGTAGATATTATGCTTCTAGCAGGGAGCAATCAGAAAATTACATAGCCAGTGAATTGGCCAGAGGGTGCTTTGTTCAATAGGACTTAATAAGATGTACACTCTCAGGTCTGACCTCTCACAAAAGGATTTTGTGGGGTTTCATATTCACATCTATTCAGATAAATGGTGTTGATGATCATCCCAGGGTTATGACCAATTTTCAACTTCAGTAATGAATTTGATTTGTCCTGAAACTGTTAGAAACATGTGAAAATTTCTTCTCAGAGTCTATTCAGGTAGAAAAGCATTTGAATGAGTTAAGGGATCCATGAAATGAGTCTAGTTCACTGAGCATCTAAAAGAGGAGCAAATATCCTTGGTAGCATTTTCTCTAAAGAGAGCTTGTGAGTACAGCTAAGGGCCCTGGGTGGCTCTCTGATCATGGAGCAGAGAAACACCAGGAGGTGAAAAAAGTTTGAGCATATCCTGGCTGTCTGGCATCTGGACAGCAAATTGCTGTAGGAAGTCAATGTGCAATAATTTCATATTTAAATATAACATTAAAAATGAGGCAATTGTCTGAATAATTACCAACACAATTCCCTGTTATTAAGGGGGAAAACATTATTTCCTTAATCATCCAGACTATTTCTTCAGATGGATCATATTAACTGAACAATTATTTAACTTTTCAATTTGTTGTGACTCTGTGGATAGGGCCTCTGGGACCCATATACAAGAACATTTATCTCAAAGGAAAAACTAATTGTGCCTTGAGTCTTGCACTGACAAATCACATCATAGTAATTTTACTGTTTCTAATTAAAAATTGCTGCTTTCCTAACAAGTGATAAAAGTTTCACAAATAACAATACAGACTAGCTCCACAATGGGAGAAAAAAGAGAAGAAAATCTAGGATGATAGGCAATTCAACAGACATTGGAGGCTCTTCACAAAACTGAATATTCCATTTCTTGACTTCCCTTATATTTGGCCCCCTCCTTCTTCTACTACCTTCTTTTGCTCCTGGGTTCATCCTTGGACCTCTTCCCTTCTCACACCCACATATTCTCCCCCAGATTGATCAATCTGGTACTCTACTTTTAAATACCATCTATGTATTCACAGTTCCAAATATGAGTCTAAGTCCTGACATCTCACCAAAACTTTAGACTCCTGTACCCAACTACTTACTTGCCAGCTGTACAAGCCAAAAGTCATTTTCACTCATTTTCCACATCAATAAGCTTCATATATTTCACCACTAATGTTGGGGGCAATCTCTCACTTCTCACTGCTCTAGTCCCAGTCGTATTATTTCTTTTGTTCCTAGCTCTATTAAGATCTGATTGACATATACCGTTGTGTAAGTTTAAGGTATAAAATATGATAATTTGACACATGCACGTGCTGTGAAATGATTACTACAACAAGGTGAGTTAACACATCCATCTCCTCATATAATTACAACTTGCAAATATCTTCTCCCATTCCATAGGTGGCTTCTTCATTTTGTTGATGGTTTCCTTTGCTGTGCAAAAGATTTTTCATTTGATATGGTCCCACTAGTTTGTTCTTGGGAGTTTGTATCAGATCCAAAAAAAATCGTTGAAGCTTTTCCCCTATGCTTTCTTCTAGAAGTTTCAGTCTCATGTCTTACAGTTATAACTTTAATCCATTTCAAGTTAATTTTTGTGAGTGGTGTAAAACATGGGTCCAATTTCAGTCTTGCTCATTTGAATACCCAGTTTTCTCAACACCATTTATGAAAAAAATATCTTTTCTCCATTAGGTATGCTTGGCTCCCTGTCAGATATATATTGACTGTACAAGCATGGGTTTATTTCTGGGCTCTCAATTCTATTCCATTGGTATATGTTTTTAGTGCTAGTACCATACTGTTTGGATTATAATAGCTTTGTAATATAGTTTGAAATCAGGGAGTGTGATGCCTACAGCTTTGTCCTTCTTTCTTAGGATTGCTTTGGCTATTTGAGTTCTTCTTCTCTGCTCTCCAGGCACATGGACTCCTGTGTTTTTGTACTTGACATTTCCACTATTTGGAATGGTCTTCCCTGATCTTTGTGTAGCTTTGCTCCTTTATTTCATTCAGGTCTCTGTTCAAATAGCATCTTAAAGAGAACTTGATCATACTTTGAAATATCTTTCCAAACTATCCTTCCATGATCAATCTCTATCTCTTCTTCATCTCATTTCATTTTTTATAGCACTTATCACTACCTGATACTATATTTTTTGTTTGCATATTATCTACTGTACCTATCTATACCTACCTGTATCTATTGTATTATGAGCCTAATATTATTTAATATCTATTTGATAGTTTAGCATTTTTTTAGTCTTTCTTTAGTATTTACCTCTATAGCTGGTGAAAGTCCCTCTTTGTCTGTGTCTCTTAATAATCCTATAAAAGTGTTTGCATTATTGTCTAGTTATCTTGTGATGCTCTTCCAGAAAAACTTTTAATTCAAAAGCATAATTCATGAGGTGAGTGAAATTATTTGTAGCATACCTTGCTTCTTAAACTAAATTATAAAAATATTACTAAAGTGTGTTATTTTTTTTTTTTTACTAAAGTGTGTTATTGTTTTAAAGCTATAAGAGTACCTCTTCTATCTACCTTACAGTATAGATGTGAAATTAGTTTCATTTTTAAAAGAAGCCAGTACTATTTCCCTCAGACAACAGAGAATTTGTATCCACTTCCATTTGGAATTACTGCTTCAAAGGTATCTTCTATCATAAACTTGAAGGATTAAACAAATAAAAAGGACTCCTAGATTATTCAAAGATCATCTGCTGTTTTTAAAAGACATGATGACTCACAGACACTTGAAAGTCAGAAAGCTTTGAGAGTTGTCAATAACATTTCTTTCTACTTACCCTGCTTCGTTCATATTCTTTCCTTGAGGCAGCAAAGAGCTGAGCATTAGATATGGCAATTCCACAAAATGGAAGATACATCTGCATAACCTAAGGGTAAAGAGAGTGTTAAGAACATTAAAACATTACTGCACCAAATTCCATCTTCCCTGCATTGGTCTGACCATAATATTTTCTTTTCAACCACAGAAATTGAGTATGGAATTATGGATACTAGTATCTTAACTTTAGAAGGGATAGTTTTCAGAGTTAGCGATAAGATGGTCTTGATCAAGCTTTAACTAAGGACAGTCACATTTATGAGCATCTACAGTGAAGCAACAGACAATGATGACTATGATACGGGAACTGTAAATCATCTGTATATCCCTTCTTTGATCAGTGAAAAAGGAATAAATGAATGAACTCATATATCTAGAATTGAAGGCAGGTGTCCACACTCACATGTGGAGGCCAGTAGGCTATGAGTCAATTTCTTTGTACATGTGTATCTGTAGCAGGGATCTTACCTTCACCCCAACACTCTGTCAGCTACAAATTTCAGTATGCCCGGTAGATTGGCCTGGTAGGAATTTAGGGCCCAGAAGGCCTAGTAGCCTCGTATAAAAGAGCTCAAATTGCGCTTGTTCTGCTGACAGAATTGGATGTATGCAAATGTGTGGGATGATCCTACAGAAGCTTGTTTGAGGAAAGGCTGGGGATCCTTTAAGAGAGCACTTTTATGGAAAGAAATAGCTACGTGTGGCAGGCTTGATCCTAACAAAGACTTTCTCAACACTTCATCATCACTTATTTTCAGTACTGCCTGACACTCACCCAAATTCATCTCCAGAATCTCTGATTCCAAAGAGAAATAGAATGCCCCAAGTAAAAACCGAAGGAGCAATTTCCCTAAACTCTTCACAACATAGAACATTGTGACAAGTAATATTGCTTTGGGATTTCTCAAAGCAGAAGGAAAAGGGCATGTTTTGTACCATAGTCTTTCTCCCTCCCTCTGTCTCCTTTTCTGTCTCTGTCTGTCTGTCTCTCTCTTACACACACACATACCACACTACAATGTCCTGTGAAGAGGTACTGTGAACCGAGCAGGTGCAAAACACAGCAGCTCCCACATGCCCAGAAGAGGGAAGTGCAGTGTTCACCATAGGTGAGGGACGAGAACTGTGGACATCATGAGAGCCCTGGGACACCCAGAACACAATTACCTAGAGTGGGAGGTGATTTTACAGAGGGCTTGAGAAAGACAGAAGATGAAGGACAATCCACACTGCCTGTCATTTCTTTCCTATTCAAATCTTGTTTTGGCTACCTGGGCATCCTCAACTCTGACCTCGGGTCCCAGAAAGTATTGCACAGTGCTGTGTAAGCTAACACTGTGACACCACTCTTTCAGAAAAGAGAGAAACAATGGGATTGGTATTAAGCAGAGGTATAAAATCAGTGAGTTGATTTTTTATACATCTTTCCAGGATAAATTCCTTCACTGAATTTGATTCAAACTCCTATTTAATGAGGACCTACTAGGTGCCAGACACTCTTGCTTCATTTCTTCATTTGAAAAGCATATCAACTTCTCATGGAGAGACTTTACATTTCAGAGATCAGGAAATTCAGTAACTTGCTCAAACTCACGCAGGAACTCAGGTCATCTTATTCTACAACTGAAGATCATTCCTTACAACATGCTGCCTTCTAGAACGAGATGCTATTTCTGTCACTCCCTCATTCCCCTTCCTTACTCCTCCTCCTCATGCCTTAGGAAGTTTGTTGATAAGCCCGGATAAAGCTGTTGACATAAAGCTGCCAGATAATCTGCCAGAATTTCTCTGCCTTTAGCCAGAATGGGATCACTTTCAACATCACCTACACACATAGAAAGCACTTTTCTTGTAGTTTCCTGTTTTTTACCTGCTGTGGAGACAGTGACTATGATGGAGGTGGGGGGGAGAAGGAGATACGGGTTATTTTACTTTCCTTCTTTTCCTTCCTTCTTTCTTTCCTTCCTTTTTCCCTTCTTCCCTCCCCCCTCCTTTCTTCCTCCCTTCCTGTATTTATTTGCCTTCAGAGGCCACGTTTAATATAGTTTATAGGTTAAGCAGGTAGGTAGGAGAGATCAAATGAATATGTGAAATGTTTTCTAATATATCATAGGCTTGTTTCAATTCATTTGTAATACCAATATTTATTGAGCTCCAAGCATTGTGTATAATTAAAAAGAATGTGAATTTTAAATTAGATGACTATTGTCCTTTACATGGCTGTTCTGTGTGAAAGCCAACAAGTCGTTTAACCTTTCTGAACCTATTTCCTTATCTATAAAATGCCACATTTCACTGGCTAATCTCTCTCATCTTTTTTAGTTCTAATATTTGGTGATACTAATAAGTAGAAACACCCATGAGTGTAACATTCTACTTGCTGGAGAAAACAAAGAATTCAATAAATATGCTCACATTTTATTCAAGAAATAATCATTTTTAGTAGTAATTGATACTGACACAGTCCTTGGACATGATGTTAAGCATTTTATACGCACTCTGTCATCTGATTCTATACCATGCCATTTATTTTATTTTTGATGGGAAAACTGAGGCTTTAGAAACTCATCCAAAGTTTTTGGGAGATATCTCTCTATGGGTCTCTCACATTTCTGCATAGCTTACAAACAAAGGCACTGCTCTAGCTTTTAAAAATGTTTGTATAATAAACAGCCTTGGAATACAGTGTCTTCTTCAGAGCAAAGAAGAGACTTGTTTACTATAAAGTATAATTAAGATAGTATCTGTCTTTGGGGCAGAGGTCTGGCTGACTTACTGTCCATTATTAAGCATCTGTGTTTCCTATATTTGAGGTTCTTCTCCTATAACCCATGTCTTTTGTCATTGAGATGATGCTATTACTGAACATTTCCATTCCAAGCCAGAACCAGCTATTCACTTATCATTAAGACTATTTCATTTTTTGTTGGTCTTTTAGATGTATTGATATGAATTCCCCACCATAGTTACTGAGTATTTATTTGTAATTGTAAAGTAAGAGCCCCAGGAACAATTACTAAGATCCATGTTAAATGTCTTTATTCCCTTTTTACTGAGTTAGTTGCTATTTATTTTATTGTCTTGCTGCATTGATTGCTCCTCTACTACTTTTTATTGCCTTATTTTAGTGATTAAAACCAGAAAGTCCATGTACATATTTAATAAAATCTAAACTGAACATCTTTAGCTCCCCTCCAAATAAGAAAAGGATGTGGAAATACTTTAACTTTCCTGTTATATATGTTACTTTTTTGCTTATATTTCGTTTTGTTGCTGCAAACTAGACATTATTATTATTGTTGCTACTATTATTAGTGAATGTTTATTTAGATTCACTCACATGTTTTCCAATTTTTTCCTCTTCATTCCTTCTAGCATGTCCTTTCTTCCTTCTGGAATAATTCTCTCTTTTTGAATCCTTTAGAATACCCTTTAGCATTGGTGGTAAACGCGTTATTTCTGTTTTGTAAAAAAATATCCTTATTTTATCATCAATCTTAAAAGGTAATTAGGTTTGGTATACAATTCAAGATTGATAGCTATTTCTCCTTGCCCTTAGAAGATATCCCTCATCATGTGCAGCTGATGCTGCTAAAAAGTCAGCTGTCAATCTCATTTTTTGTAGATTTTCCACCTTTGTCTTCTAGCTTCTTCTAGGACCTCTTTCTGTCTTTGGTGGCCAGTCTGTACTTTTCTAGCCTTAATCAAAGGCTTAACTGAATCATATAGAATTCTAAATATATTGGTCAAAGATGACTGAAGATAGAGACCATATAACAGCTTTATAACAGATACATTGAAAACTGAGGGGGGCGGGAATCTTGATTTACAAAGGGAATGATCTACCCTGTGTCACTCACTGGTACAACAATTCAACACTCTGAGGCCAGAGAAAGTCTATTTCATTATGGACACCTACATGACAATATGATTCAATGAATTTCCAAGTAAATGTCCAGGAAAATCAGGCAAATGCATTTTGAAAGGGGGGAGTAAGAAGAAGCAGAAGCAGTATCGGTATGCAAATAGGAGATAATGAAAAATTTTAAAAATTATATCTTTTTTTTTAGTTCCAGTACAAAAGATGTCTTTTTTAAACAAAGAAAGAGAGATACTACTCTATCATGCCCTTCTTGATGTCCCCCTCCTCCTCCAAAAAAAAAAAAATACTAATTTGGCCTTCATCATCTAGTTTCTGAACGCCAAAAGGTCTAAAAAAAACCTTAATGACTAAGAAGCTAAGAAGCTAATGAGTCTGTACACCCGTGTGCAGTACTTTTCAGCTTGAAAGCACTTTATGAACATTGGCTAATTAATCTTTACAACATCCCACTCGGAAAGGGAGTTAAACTGAAAATCATTAAACAGCATAGGAACATCCCTTTAGCCCTAGAAACTCATGAAAAGTATCACTAATAAGCATAAAATGTGAGCCCTGGGACCTTCCATCAATGTCCTAAAGAAAGACAGTAGGTACTGAGACTTTTCAAACTTACAGACAGAGAAAGGTTATTAAAGCTTCGCAGGATAAGCTGGTCCAATGGTACATAATTAGAGGTTACTGGAGGTCTACACTGGAGATTCTGTGAGGGGCCTCAGGCCATCCCCTGTATGGATTCCACTCTTGAAGGCAAAGAGCTTGAAGAGCCACGTCACTCTCACTAAAGTAATGGGTGAGAGGAGGTCTTCCCACCATCATGCAATACAGCCTGTCTCAGAGCAGACCCTGCGATTTGCACTCACAGGTCCCTTCCGCCCTCTAGCAGGAGCTATAAGGCAAAACCTCACTGAGCTGGGTGGGCCCCACCGATTTGAAAGTGGGCATGTTGTCACTCAAACACTAAACAAACTCTTCAAGTAGAGTAATTCAGAAAATAAGGAATCAAAATATGGAATCAGTCACATTATTTTCACATAATGAAACACCTTCCATATATTTTATTTATTTATTCACGAGAGGCACAGAGAGAGAGAGAGGCAGAGACACAGGCAGAGGAGAAGCAGGCTCCATGCAGGGAGCCCAACTTGAGACTCGATCCCAGGTCTCCAGGATCACACCCTGGGCCGAAGGCGGTGCTAAAACGCTGAGCCACCCAGGCTGCCCCCTTCCATATATTTTAAAAATAGAATATTTTAAATAGTAAAAAAATGAGTCTGAAGTTTTGTAGTTTCCAGAGAAAATTCCTGCTTCCAGAGTTTGGTTCACTGCAATTTTTAAAAAAATTTATTCATGAGAGAGAGAGAGAAAGAGAGAGAGGCAGAGACACAGGTAGAGGGAGAAAGAAGCAGGCTCCATGCAGGGAGCCTGACATGGAACTCGATCCCAGGTCTCCAGGATCAGGCCCTGGGCTGAAGGTGGCGCTAAACCGCTGAGCCACCCGGGCTGCCCTGTGATTTTGTTTCTATGCAAATTCAATAAAGACAATAGGTCAGATTTTTATATCAAGAATCAGAATCATAAATGAATCCTGTCACCTCACATCAAAGTATATACTCTTGGCTAGAGCATGCCTTTCTCTTATCAGTGCTGTGCCCTCTTTGAAGAAAAGTTTTCCCAAAATACACAAAGTATCCAACTTTGTTTGAAAGAACATTGGCATGGAATAGATTGATCCTAAACATATTTTTGGAAATTGTTTGCTTCAAGAATTAACACTCTAAAGAGATGGGGGGGGGGGTGCATTTCATTCACAAAAGATGAGGAAGAGCAAGCAAGGCAGCAAAGAAAGGAGACAGAGAAACTTACTCTTCTGCTTTTCCTTCTTAAGAGATGGGCAAGTAGATGCTTCTGTTTCAGCCCTTGGACCTCAAAGCTGGGACCCCAAGGGAATTGGAATGAACACCTTTCCATTATTCTCACCTTTCTTCCTGAGGACAGTATTGGCTAAAAGATCCCTAAGAGGCCAAGCTTATCCAAGGGAGGCAGGCTGGGGCCGATTCCTGGCAGGTAGCCTTGCAGCATGAGGGCCTACTCTCCTGGACTTTTTGCAGGCTTTGGACTGCTGAGCACTTGAATCATCCATATTACCTGATAACTTGATTTCTGCATGCTCCCAATCCTGACCTGGGAGACTTTAGAAAAACGATCATCTCATATCCCAAGGCACTTCCAAATTCCCACCCTCTTATTCACAGACACTCTATTGAAGGGAAAACTGAAAAGAACGCATTTCAGAAGCCATGTCCCTTTCCAAGATAATTTGTATCGTCTTTTTTGGATCATAAGATTTCAGAAAAAAAAAAAAAAAACTACTCATGTTTCTACCACTCAAGGGTAACCACTATTAACATTTTGGAGATTGCCATTCAAATTTTCCTTTCTTTCCCTTCATATAAACTCGAATAGGCTAATCCTATATGTATTATTTTATCTACTTTTTCCACTTTTTATAACCAGCTATCATTTACTATGACCAATGCAAAATAATCCATTGTATAGTCCAGAAAAAGAAAATTTATAGAGAAAGAAAATAGATTATTGGTTGCTTGGGCTAGTACAGTTAATGAGATTAACTGTAAATGGGATAAAGGATCTTATTGGGGGTGTACTCTAAGACAGATTTTTTTTAAAGATTTATTTTTATTTATTTATGAGAGAGAGAGAGAGAGGCAGAGACACAGGCAGAGGGAGAAACAGGCTCCATGCCAGGAGCCCGACACGGGACTCGATCCCGGGACTCCAGGATCGCGCCCTGGGCCAAAGGCAGGCGCGAAACCGCTGAGCCACCCAGGGATCCCCTCTAAGACAGATTTATGCTGATGGCCGCACCACTCATAAAGTTACTAAAAATCACTGAATTGCTCATAGAAACGGGTGCATTTTATGACATGTAAAATATATCTCAATATAGCTATTAAAAATTTATCATTCAAAAATCCCATTCAGTGTATGGATTAATATTTTTTTTACTTAGTCAATGTACTGCTGGACATTTAGGGCATTTCTTTTTTTTTAAATAAATTAATTTTTTATTGGTGTTCAATTTACCAACATACAGAATAACACCCAGTGCTCATCCCGTCAAGTGCCCCCCTCAGTGCCCATCACTCATTCACCCCCACCCCCTGCCCTCCTCCCCTTCCACCACCCCTAGAGTTAGGAGTCTTTATGTTCTGTCTCCATTTAGGGCATTTCTAACGTAAACAATCTTAGGGTTAAATATCCTCTTATTTTTATTATTTTATTAAATCTTTTATTATTTTATTAAACCTTTGCACATCTCATCATTACTTTCTTGGGATAAAGCCCTAATATTTGAACTTATTTAACTTAACACACATTTACATAGCCCTTTCTCTGTACCAGGATATATTCCAAATGCTTTACTAATATTAATTCATTACTATGTATGTACATTTTTAAATAACTCTTAACATTACCCAATTTTTTTTACATTACACAAATTTTTACTTTTTGTTAAAAAAAATCCGAAAGTATAGAAGTGTATACAATAAAATAACTACAGATGTCTCTTCATTTCCTATCCTGCTAACCACTTCCCTCCCAAAGAACAACCTTAAGAGGCATTTGCAGTATATTTTTCTGGACCTTTTTTTATTAACTGCCTACATAAAATATCTAGTTTTGAGAGTATTTGTAAACATAAATGGAATCACACTATAGGTTATGTTTTACATCTTCCTTTTCACTTGGCATTATATCTTAGAAAATTTTACATATTCATTCAAAGATATCTACTTAATTCTTTTTAATCTTTGCTGAATATTCTAGGAGGTGAAAGTACCCATTAACTGACATTCATGTTGTTTCCAATTTTTCTCTATTACAAATAATGCTTCCATGAACTTTCTTATAAATACATCTTTGGTGCTCGCTTCGGCAGCACATATAATAAATACATCTTTGTGCACTTGGACAACACTTCTGTTGGACAGATTCCTAGAAGAGAAATTTTGGTTGAATAAAATGTGCATTAAAAAAATCTTAATAGCTACTGCCAACTCCTCCTTCAAAAATTCTCTACCAATTTATACTCCTACTAACAGTCATTAGAGAATTAATTTACCTCTACTTGTACAACATTGGGTATTATTATTCTTTTTAAATCTTCTCTGACAGATTAAATCAGCACTCATTTTTGCATTAACTTACATTTATTTGATTACTAGTGATATTGATGATAATTTCATTTCATATTTGTTGATTATATCTTTTTTTTATATGGCCTATTTGTGTCTTTTGCTTATCTTTTATTGGACATTCTATTTCTTACTGCTTAGTAAGCACTCTTTTTAGTCTAAGAATAATAACCATCTTCCATTTTTGCATCATGAATCTTACTTGATAATTAGCAATTGTCATTTATTTGATACAGTCCAACAGCCCTACAAGCTATGATTGCTTTGTCTAAGATAAATAGATATTATGACTCAGTAAACCTGGGCCTACTCCCTCTCATGCTATAAAAATTTTTTACAACAATATCTACTTATATAACTCCGTCAAAGTTATTTTTATAAGCAGGTTGACCTACATCTTATCCTGCCTATTTGCTCCATTCATTTTTGTAACTTAGAGTTCATGTAAGAAGTCAGTTTGAGCTATAGTTTGATCCAGCCATTCTTGAATTTTAGCTATTAAGGTCATTATGATTTCTCCAATTACTGAGCATGGGTATAAATGCAGGAAGCTACACTACATAGTATTTTAGTCTTGGTATCAACACCTTGATGCTAGAAAAGTCTTATTAAATCATAATCATTGTATGAACAGAAAAATTCCTCTTAGGCTATTTTCTAATAAGAAACACATTAGTTTTTCTTTAAACATGGAACATATTCATACTATTTCCTCCTTATAGTAGCAAGATCCTTCCTTCCACCATCTCTTTTATCTAGTTCCTTCTTTTTTTATAGCTCCTTGTTCTTAAAGTAGTGGATATGTCATAAAGATGGACTCATATAATATGCAACCTTTTGTGTCTGTCTGCTTTCATTTAGCATACTGTTTTCAAGGTTCATTCATGTTGTTGCATGTATCAGTACTCCATTTGTTTTTTTCAGTCTTTTTTTTTAATTAAAAAAATTTTTAAGAGTAGCTTAAGGGTCACAAAAAAGTTGAGTGGGAAATGTGGAGGTTTCCCATAAGCCTCCTTCCCTCCCCCAACACACACAGTTTCCCCCAGCATTAACATCTTACACTAGTGTGGTACATTTGTTACAATTAATGAGCCAATACTGATATATTAAAGTCTATAGTCTAAATTAGGGTTCACTCTTTATGTTGCATATTCAATTGGTTTTGATGAATGTATAATGACATGTATCTACCATCACAGTGTCACACAGAATAATTTCACTGACCTAAAAATTCTGTGTTGTCTATTCATCCCTCCCTCTTCCCAAACCTTTGGTAGCCAATGATCTTTTCATTGATCCATAATTTTGTCTTTTCAGGAATGTCATATAGCTGGAATCATACAGTATATAGTCTTTTCAGGTTGGCTTCCTTCGCTTAGCAATGTCCATTATATGGGTGTACCACAGTTTGTTTACCCATTTACCTATTGAGGGACATCTTGGTTGCTTCCAAGTTTTGGCAATGATGAATAAAGCTGCTATAAACACTCATGTGCAGGTTTTTGTGTGGACATGTTTTCAACTCATCTGGCTTAATATCCAGGAGTATGATTGCTGGATTGTATGGAAAGAGTATTTTAGTTTTGTGAGAAATTGACAAACTATCTTCCAAAGTGCCTATACCATTTTGAATTTCCACCAGCAATGAATGGCAGTTCCTGGTGCTCTATATCCTTGTTAGCAAATGCTGTTGTCAGTGTCTTGAATTTTAAACATTCTTTTTGTTTTGTTTTGTTTTGTTTTGAGAGAGAGAGAGAGAGAGAAGTGGAGAGGGGCAGAGGGAGAGGGAGAGAGAATCCTTAGTAGGCTCCATGCCCAGCTCTGAGCGCAACACAGGACTTTATCTCATGACATTGAGATCATTACCTGAGCCAAAATCCAAAGGCATATGCTTAATCAACTGAACCACCCAGGTGCCCTGAATTTTAAACATTCTAATAGGTGTTTCATGATATCTCATTATTGTTTAAATTTGAAGTTCCCTGATGATATAGAATGTTGAGCATCTTTTCATGTGTATTTGCCATGAGTATCTTCTGGTGAGATGTCTGTTCAGATCTTTTGTCATTTTTAAATCAAATTGCTTGTTGCTTATCGTGTTTTGGGAGTTCTTTATAAATTTTGTATACCTGCCCTTTATCAGATATATGTTTTGCAGAAATTTTCTCCCAGTCTGTAGTTTGTTCATTACATGTTATTTTTGCATAAAGCTTAACTAGACTTTTTACTTGTTTCTATTCTGATTTCAGAGAACTTTAGGATTAATCAAAGATTTTAATACATTTCCTCATCTACTTTGAACCTTGTTCTCAATATCAGTGTACCCAGGACAGTATCCTTTTGTCCAGGCCCTAGGAAAAAGGCATGTTTTGTCTGTGGAGATAAGCCTTTTCCTAGGGTTTTTCATTTCTGTCATTTCTGTGGGATTTGGAGGCCCTTCCTCTCTACCATCATTGTTTCTATCTCCTATATCCGGATCTTCCCTTCTCCCTCAATGGGAAACACCTTCCCTTTCATTTGGTATTGCTATTTCTATCTGCTTACCTTCAGGTCCTTACTCCTGTCATCTGGCTTACAATCTTTAGTCTATAGGAATGGCTCACTGGAAGCTTGTCTATGACCTCCCAATCACCAGATCACAATACTCACCAACTAATTTATGTCTTTTTCCTCTTTAAAGCTTCTACCACTTAATCACCAACTGGATAGTAAAACTTTGGCTTCCATACACTCTATACTCCTATTTCTTTCTGTGTTTTTGACACTTCTATTCAAGTTATATTCCCAGATTCAGTCTTTGGTCTTCTAATCTTCTCTTTCCACATTCTTCTTCTACGGGTTTATTTATTCTCATAATATAGGAATCCTACAGGGGCACCTGGGTGGCTCATTTGGTTGAGCATCTGACTCTTGGTTTGGGCTCAGGTAGTGATCTCGGGGTGGTGAGTTGGAGTCCCACACTGGGCTTCACACTCAGTGGGGAGTCTGCTTGAGATTCTCTCCCCCTTTCCTTCTGCCCCTCCCCCTGCCTCTTTTTCTCTCTCTCAAATAAATAAGTCTTTAAAAAAAGAAATCCTACAAAATAAAGTATTCTTGGCCGTACAAGAATTAACCTTTGAGCAAGAGTCAGCTAGAAAATGTAGCAAATTTTGTAGGGCCAGATATTTAAGCAGCTGAGAAACTTCCTTCTTTTGCTTACTTATTTCTCCTGCCTCATTCTTGAATGTTGCTCCATCTCTAATCCCCTTTGGCTCTGAAATCACTCTCCCATGTCCCTAGTCACATTACTTCTCAGCCACCTACTACTATTTTTCAGATTTAGGTTTCAGAGCTTCTCATTCTTATCTACCAAGTTGAGCTCTGGGAACATTTGCTTCCTTTACCTCACAGTCTAATTTAGCATTTCCGATCCTAAATTGAACTTCACTCTGAATTCAACAATATTAACTAGACAGGTGTCAAAGTCTCTTCCTTTTACCTGTGTCCTCAATAGTAACCTCTGGGATGATTTTCTGGTGCTGACCTTTTCTCTGTGCTCTAGTCTATAGGACATTTCAACTCAGAGGTCCATATAAACCTCAAACTCAGCATTCCAAAACCAAACTTATCATTTCAATCTCCTTTCCTGAAGAAAGAGAGATTCCAAAATGCTCTGTGTCAAATGTACCATTAATGTTCTATTTACCCAGTTTCAAACTCTTGAAGCAACTTTGATTGCGGTCTATACATTTGCATAAACATTATAATAGCAATTTAGTAGCTTTTGAGGTCTCCATTCCATACCCTTGAGCTTCTGTGGGGCAGCTTTGCCATCCCTCAATATCTCTAGATAATTGTAAAGGCAGCCAAGACATTCTCATCCTCACAAATTGCCAAGAACTCATTAATCTTTGCTTTCCCATACAGAAAAGTCATAAATTTAAAAGTCACACTGACTGTCCCAATGTGCCCTGTTGTGACAATTAAAGAATGGAAGAAATAAATATTATAAATGCCTTATACATATTGAAAACTATTTTTTTCAAACTACTATTGTGTGAGCATTTTTACACTACATACAGTATTTTTTAAAAAATCTCATTAGAAGCTCATCAGAAAGTATCTTGAATATTTAAGACTATGGCTCGGTATTTTATAGATGCTTGTGGAAGATATGTAATAATCTCAGGAAAAATAGTGAGGAAATATAAAATTGCTATTCAGAGGAATACATGAGACCCAGAGGGGATTCTTCTACTTATGTATCTTTTTTTCATTTCCAAAAATAATTTATCATCAAAATGCAATACCAATGACATGGATAATAAACCATACTATTTTTTAATTTCCAGTAATATTCTCCAGTGGAGAAGAAACAGAGAAGGCTATGAAAAATATGCTTAAAGCATTAATATTTAATTAATGTAATGGGACCCTAAAATTATTATTATAAAAGCCTTGATCAAATCTGTAAGTCGTGCCTATGCAAGTAAAACACTGAATTGGTACCTACTACATTTAAAACATTTTTAATAGACAACATTGAGGGTAGAGCTTAAAGTATAGCCTAAAAACAAACAAAACTTTGTGAAGGGCTAATCAATTATAGGCATATCTCATTTTATTGTGCTTCACTTTATTGCACTTTGCAAATATTGTATGTTTTACAAATTGAAGATTTGTGGCAACCCAACATCCAGCAAGTCTATCAGTACCATATTTCCAAAAGCATTTGCTCATGTCTCTGTGTCACATTTTTGGTAATTCTCTCAACCTTTTTCATCATTATATTTGTTATGTGATCGGTGATCTTTGGTGTTATTATAATTGTTTCAGGGTGCCACAAATCATGTCTGTATGAGACAACAAACTCAATCAGTAAATGTATGTTCTGATTACTCCACCAACCAGCCAGTCCCCAGTCTTTCTCCCTTTCCTTGGGCATCCCTATTTTCTGAGACACAACAATATTGATATTGGGCCAATTAATAACCCTATAGTGGCCTCTAAGTGTTCAAGTGAAAGGAAGAGTTGCATATCTCTCACTTTAAATCAAAACCTAGAAATGATTAAACTCAGTAAGGGAAGGCATGTTGAAATCTGAGAGGCCAAAAGGTAGGCCTTCTGCACCAAGCATTTTTCCAAGTTGTAAATGCAAAGAAAAAGTTCCTGAAGGAAATTAAAAGTGCTACTCCAGTGAACATATGAATGATAAGAAAGCAAAACAGCCTTATTGCTGATATGGAGAAAGTTTTAGTGGTCTGGATAGAAGTTCCAACTGGCCACAAGATTCCTTTAAGCAAAAGCCTAATTCAGAGAAAGGCCCTAACTCTCTTTGATGCCATGAAGGCTGAGAGAGGTGAGGAAGCTGCAGAAGAAAAATTGGAAGCTAACAGAGTTGGTTCATGGGGTTTAAGGAAAGAAGCCATCTCCACAGCACGAAAGTGCGAAGTGAAGCAGCAAGTGCTGGTGTAGAAGCTGCAGGTTCTCCAGAAGATCTAACTAATATCATTAATGAAAGTGCTACCCTAAATAACAGATGTTCAATGTAGATGAAAATAGCCTTCTATTAGAAGAAGATGCCATCTAGGACTTACATAGCCAAAGAAGAAAAGTCAATGCCTGGCTTCAAAGCTTCAAAGGACAGGCTGATACTCTTGCTAGAGGCTAATGCAGCTAGTCATTTTAAGTTGAAGCTAATGCTCACTGACCATTCCAAAAATCCTAGGGCCCTTAAGAATTATGTTCAATGTACCCTGCCTGTACTCTGTCAGTGGAACAACAAAGCCTGGATGACAGCACATCTGTTTACAACATGGTTTACTGAATATTTTAAGTCCCCTATTGAGACCCACTGCTCAGAGGAAAAGATTCTTTTTTCTTTAAAGATTAATTTATTTAGTCATTCATGATAGACATGGGGGGGGGGGGTAGAAGACACAGGCAGAGGGAGAAGCAGGCTCCATGCCAGGAGCCCGACATGGGACTCGATCCCAGGACTCCAGGATCGTGCCCTGGGTCAAAGGCAGGCGCTAAACTGCTGAGCCACCCAGGATCCCCAAAAAGATTCTTTTCAAAAGGATTATTGCTCATTGACAGTGTACCTGGTCATACAAATATTCTCACAGAAAGGTACAATGGAATTAATGTTGTTTTCATGCCTGCTAACACAACATCCATTCTGTAGCCCATAAATCAAGGAGTTATTTCAACTTTCAAGTCTTGTTATTTAAGAAATGTATGTCATAAGGCCAGAAGCTGTCATACATAGGGATTCCTTTGATGGATCTGGGCCAAGTAAATGAAAAGCTTTCTGGAAAGGATTCACCATTCTAGATGCTATTGAGAACATTTGTGATTCATGGGAAGAGGTCAAAATATCAACATTAACAGGAGTTTGAAAGAAGTTGGTTCCAACCCTCATGGATGACTCTGAGGGGCTCAAGACTTCAGTAGAGGAAGTAGCTGTAGATGTGATAGAAACAAGAAGAGAACTAAAATTAGAAGTGGAGCCTGAAGATGTGATTGAACTATTACAAACTCATGATAAAACTTGTATGGTTGAGGACTTGCTTTTTTTTTTTTTTTTAAGATTTATTTATTTATTTATTCAGAGAGAGCGAAAGAGAGGCAGAAACACAGGCAGAGAGAGAAGCAGGCTCCATGCAGGGAGCCCGACGTGGGACTCGATCCCAGGTCTCCAGGATCACACCCCAGGCTGCAGGCTGTGCTAAACCCCTGCACCACCGGGGCTGCCTGAGGACTTGCTTTTTAAAAAAACATTCATTTATTTGAAAGAGAGAGGATAAGTTGGAGGAGGGGCAGCAAGAGAATCCTCAAGCTGACTCCCTGCTAAGCATGGAGCCCAACTCAAGACTCAATCCCAGGACCCCGAGATCATTATCTGAGCAGAAATCAAGAGTCAGTCGTCTAACCAACTGAGCCATGCAGGCACTTGGAGGAGTTGCTTCTTATGGATGAGCAAAGGAAGTAATTTCTTGAGATGGAATCTACTCCTGGTGAAGATAATGTGAAGATTGTTAGATTGACAACAAAGGATTTAGATAAAATGTTACATAAATTTAGTTGATAAAGCAACATCAGGGTTTGAAAGGATTGATTCCAATTTTGAAAGAAGCTCTACTGTGGGTAAAGTGCTATCAAATAGCATTGGATGCTACAGAAAAATCATTTGAAAAAAGAAGAGTCAACAAATATAGCAAGCTTCACTGTTGTCTTACTTCAAAAATTGCCACAGCCACCCCAACCTTCAGCGACCAGCACCCTGATTAGTCAGCAGCCATCAACATGGAGGCAAGACCCTCCACTAGCAAAATGATTAGGACTTGCCGTAAGCTCAGATGATGGTTACCAATTTTTTAGCATTAAAGTAGTTGTTCATTAAAGTATGAACATTGTTTTTTTACACATAATGCTATTGAATACTTAATAGTCTATGGTATAATGTAAACATAAGGCTTGTATGCACTGGGAAACCAAAACGTTTGTTTGGTTCACTTTATTGTGGTAGTCAGGAACCAAACCCACAATGTCTCCAAGATTTGGTTTTATTACCAGTGCTAGGTAGCAATTCAAAGAGGTGAGATGATAGCTTTCTATGGGGTTTATCAGTAATTCAGTAAGGTTTCTCATTATATATCTTAGAACAGTCTAGCTAACAAGCTACGAAGCTATCTTCAAAGCCAAAATGCTTTATTGCTCCTATCCACACTTTTCATTCTTCATCTAGATTCAGTCTGTCAGCAGTATGGTCTCATCAATTGCTTTAGGTGTTGTTTCTTTTCATGGTTCAAATATTTATTTTAAGAGTTAAATTACATATACAGTAAGCAGAAAGAATAAAAATACAAGTTCAAAGAAGGCAGAAAGCAAGAATTACTAAAAATAAAAGATGAAAATAATAAATGAGAAACAACCAGTAAAACTGACAAATTACTCCAGAAATGGTGCTTGTAGGGAAAAGCCAATAAGACAAATAAATTACTAGCTACTTTAATCAGAGGAAAAAACCCACAAATGTACTAAAACAGAAGCGATAAAGAAAATATAATCATAGCTACAGAAAATTTTTTTAAAGAATTATAACAGACTTCTTTGCATAACCCTAAACTTAAACATTTGAAAATCTGATGGTAATTTGTGCTTTTTAAGGAAACTATAAATTAACAAAATTGAATCAATAAGAATGAGAAAATTTGAGTAAAAAACTTACCACGGAAATAAGTGATAAGCAGAGTTGTAATAGAATCATTCCCAGAAAAGGTGCCATGTCTAAATGGTTTCATAGGCAGTCTTTCAAACCAAAAACAAGGTAATTACTATGTTATTCAAACTATACTAGAATCCAGAGAAAGGTGGAAAACCCTCAAATATTTTTTGAAGGTACAATAATTCTGATAGTACATTCTATTTTTTAAAAATTTTTTTCTGATAGTACATTCTAATAAAAATAGCACAAAAATAAACCTATTAAGTCCCCTATGAAAATGGATGAGCAAGATCCTCAATAAAACATTAGAAAATCATACATACATACATACATAATATATAACAATATATATATTGAAACTGAATTTACCCAAATATAAAAAAATGGACATGGTCAAGAATCTCTGTCCATTGAACTAATGGTTTAATATTGCAAAATCAGTTATTACAAACTTTCATATTAACTTGTAAAGGAAAAGATATGATCACCCTAGTATTCTAAAAAATCATTTAATGAAATCTACTACCTATTGCCTAAGAAATTTTTAATAAGCTCGAAGGCTGTTAAAATATTTTAAAAATGGAAGAACGTGTCATATTTCTAAATGAAGGGACCCAATATTAAAAAGAGAGCAATTTTCCCTCTAAATTACTCTATAAATTTTATTCTAGTGGAAAGTGAAATGATATATTTGGAATTCAAAAACAAAAGTAATCCAAATTTCAAATGAAATGAGAAATGTACAACACTAACCAGCATTAAAAGGAATAAGAGAAATAAGAAGTAAGTAAAGCTATGATGAACAAAATAGAGTAGCACTGGGGACATAATAATCATACAGAATAATGGAACAGAGGTCCAGAACCAGTATGTATAACAAATGAGTATTGACAAAGGTGGCATTTTAAATCAATGGAAAAAAGATGGTTTAATCAACGAATCGCATTGTGACAAACTATTTTGGGGGAAAAAACCTAAAAATTAGAAGATCTTTTTAAAAAAAATCCCAGAGAGATTAATTATAGGCTAAAAAATAGGATTATAGAAGTCATAGGGGAAATATAAATACTTATATATGCAATCCTTAATTGCGAAAATCTTTTCCAATCATAACATCAAATGTGGAGATTACATGAGAAACTTTGAATACTTTTGTAGATGAAAACATTTGTATCTCAAGGTATAAATTAATACTTAAGGGCAAAATGAACTGGGAAAAGTGATTTGCAATGTTTATGGTAAGTGTAAATACCCTAAATAGGAAAAGAATTCTCTCAAAACAATCAGAAAAAAAAACCTCATAAAAATGATCCAAAAACTCCCACAAGTAACTTAAAATATGTGAAAAATGTTTAATATATGAATTATCAAATAAGTTTAAGCTAAGATAACAATTAATTGCCACATTTTCCCTACTATATTGACAAATATTACAATTAAAACTAATAGCCAGGGCTAATAAGAATGTGAGAAATAGGCATCTCTTGAAGGAGATGAACTGGGGTAGCATTCCTGAAGAACAGTTTTGCAAAATATATCAAATGCTTGTAAGAACAGGCTGGGGATGCCTGGGTGGCTCAGTGATTGAGTCTTTGGCTCAGGGCATGATCCCAGGTCCTGGGATCGAGTCCCGCATTGGGCACTCTGCGAGAAGCCTGCTTCTCCCTCTGTCTCTGCCTCTCTCTCTCGCTCCCTCTCTCTCTGTATCTCTCATGAATGAATAAATTTCCAAAAAAAAAAAAAAAAATCTAAAAAGAAAAAAAAGAAAAAGAATTGGCCACTTGTTTTTACAATTCCATTCCTAGAAATTTATCTTAAGAAAGTAATCTGACAAAAAAAAAAGAAAATAATCTGACAGGTTTACTCAAATGTGCTTATGTCTCACCAAGGGCAAATTCACATTTTGTAAGGCCTGAAACATGTACATTTTGGAAGGGAGCTCTTTAAGAAAAAAAATACAAGGGATGTCTGGGTGGTTCAGTCAGTCAGGCATCGGACTCTTGATCTCAGCTCAGGCCTTGATCTCAGGATCCTGAGTTCAGGGCCAGCACTGGGCTCCATGCTGGGTATGGTACCTACTTAAAAATAAATAAGTAAATAAATACATAAATAGGAAAAAATTTATGAAAATAAAATTAGGGGTCCCTGAGTGGGTTGGTTGGTTAAACATATGTCTTCGGCTCAGGTCATGATCTCAGAGTCCTGGGGTCAAGCCCAGGTCAGGCTTCCTGCTCTGCCCTTCCCTTTCCCTCTGCCCCTCTCCGCTACTCCTGTGTACTTTCTCTCTCAAAATAAATGATAAAATCTTTTTAAAAAGAGTAAACAAAATTAGTTATAAAATGAATATTTATTTAGACTGAGGAAAGAAATCAAAATATATTACAAATTTTAAAAACTTGACAAATACCACAAACTTTATGGCATGCCCCCAACAGCATATTTACATTAATTTTCCTAAATTTTTGACAGTATGCTTTTTGATTGCCTCTGCATGTGATAACAATTCTTAAGTATTATATTTCTATAGACCCATAGAAAAATAGTTGTCTTCTCTAGCATGATCAATCAATAATTTTTTAATGTATTATTGATGGTTAAAATGCAAACTTCACCCAGAGACTTATTTCCTATTTGCAATGCTAATACAGGTTTGTATCTTACCAATGCAGCAATTCTGATCAATTCTATTTTGCATAATTCTCACCTAACACTAAGAAAGCAAGCAAGCAAGCAAGCAAATTAAGTGAAAAAGAAAAAGCAAGCCAGCCAAACAGCTGGTCAGCCTGATGTGTTTATCATTGTAGATGCTGCATTATTGAATATGCTACTGATAGGAGAGAACTTCTGCTTTGACTAGGCATCTATGAAAACCAAATTTTACACATCTGATGATTAAAATTTTCCAAAGACTAGCTTCTGTCTCCATACATTTCAAGACTTGTTTCTCCTCCACTGTGCATACTTCCAGGGCCACATGCTATAGAAAACATTCATATTACAGTGTGTCCGGTAGCCTTGAACCTTTGTGCCAAGATGCTGAGTGAGCTGGGATAGTGGGTGAAAGAGTATTCAGGGAAGTGATTCTTAGAACATAAGCCTTGCAACAACTTAACTACACAAAAAGCATTGAAAACCATGTAAATGTATCTTACTAAACTCAAACTAAATTCATCCTTGACTTCTTCCCTAAGTAGGTCCCGAAAATGTGGCCCCCAAAATAGGAAAGAATGACAGATAGGAAGTTGGAATGGAAAAATAAGTTGTCTCAAGTGAGTACTATTAAAATATTTTAGGGATGCCTGGGTGGCTCCGGGGTTGGGTGTCTGCCTTCAGCTCAGGGCATGATCCTGGAGTCCTGGGATTGAGTCCCACATCAGGCTCTCTGCATGAAACCTGCTTCTCCCTCTGCCTGTGTCTCTGCCTCTCTCTCTCTCTCTGTGTGTGTGTGTGTGTGTGTGTGTGTGTGTGTGATGAATAAATAAATAAAATCTTTTAAGAATAATAAAATATTTTATATTTGCTAACCTTACAAGACTTTGCTCCTTCTCATTTTCTTTTGCATTTTTTTCCCCATTTGAACATCGCTTATTAGTGTTCCTCTAGGGTTGATCCCAGGATTTCCTATCCCACTCACTCCTTTCTAGGAAATCTTATCTACAATATTAGGTTAAATTACTATCTACATGCCTATGAGCTCCAAACCTGTATTTCTAATCCAGAGTTTCTTTGGAGTCCTAGATCCAACTGCTTACTCAACATTTTCACTTAGATATCTCAAAAGTATGTCAAATGCCTTATTCAAGATAGAACTAACAATTGACCATTCTCAACAATTTACTTCTCTTCTGAGAGGATGGTGTCCTAGCAAAGCACTTCCTTTCAAATAAGGATTGAATACAAAAGCCTAAGCCCCATACCTAACACATCATAAAGCCTTGCTGATTTTACCTGTTAGTTGTCTCTTAAGTATTGTCTGTTTCTCTTCATCATCACATCATTTTTCACACCCTCACCTTCACCCCAATTCAAGCTACCCTCAAGGCTCTCCCATGTCTTCTTACTGCCTAGAGGACCTGGTATTCAAAGCCCTTCATAATCTGGCCCCAACATATTTTTCTAGACTCATCTTCCAACACTCTTCTCCCTCCACATTCCTTGTATGCTAGCTACAGTAGGTTACTCATTATTATGCATAATAACGTTTCATACTTTGTCTTTTTCCATCATTATTCCCTCATTCTAGAATGCTCTTGTCCACTTTGTTCATTTTTTGAACTGTACTTGTTATACAAGGCCCAGATCAAATATCATCTTGATGAAATCTTCCTGGACCTTTCCTTTTGAACTACCATTTTCTTCCACTCTTTCCACTTCACCAAACAGATAACCAGTACTCCATCATGCTTTTATAGTTCTTTGTACATACTGCTAGTACAGCGCTTTTATATTATAGTTTACTTGTACCAATATCTATAACCTTGGATAGAATATGAATTGTTTGAGGGCAGAGACAATGGCTTACTCATCTTTTTTCCTTCTGCCACTTGGCACAGGGCCTAGATACAAGGTAAGATCCCAATATATGTTTTCACAGCGTACTTTCAACAATTTCTGTTACAAGTGAGCAAGCTCCCATAAGCAGATCTGGCATAAGCAGAAATAAACATATCTGTTCATCCAAAAAAAAGTACTGGGGTAAAACTAGCTCCAGAAGATGCTGAATTAAACCTCAAATGAGGTCATAAAATGCTGTCCTTATTCACCTGTTATCATCATTCTCCTTTATGTGGGCTTTATTCTCAAGCACCACAGTAACTCTAGATCATCATTTAAGATGAAACTTGAGCAGTACAGGGAGAGCTTCTTTTCCCTGATAGTTCGTACAAAAATGCTGGACCTAGTCCTCATTTACCAAATTGGATTACACAATCATCACTGAACCAACACTTGAGGCCAAAGAAAACCAATCACCTGATAGGCACGATCTGAGCCATATGTCCATGACTGAGCTTGGGGTAGAAACAAAGACCAAAAATAGGATAGCTTTCTAGGGGAAAAATCAGGGCTCCTATTACCAAGATGCTGTGGACTCAAAATAACAAGTGTACACAGGTAGTTTATAAAATTCTTGGGAAAATTATCACTAACTTCCCTTTCAGACAAAATTCTCAGTGTTACCTCACTTATTTGAAATTTCATAAAATTTGAAATCTATCCCTAGAAATATTCCAGGATTCTTAAGAGCATCATGTTGAGTTTCTGAACATCTTGGATAACACCTACCACATAGCACAACTATGTGCTAAGACATATACGTTAAATAATAAAAGAATGACTTGATAAATAACATAGTCTGTAAAATAATATCTAAAAGAATATTTAGAAAATGTCACACACAAATACATACATTAACTAGGACAAGAGATAAGAGATCTGCTCTACTCTAAAGCGTGAGTCATTATTTAACAAGTGACCAAGTGAAACAGTACTTGTGTTTGCTTAAAGAAAAAAGCTATATGCCCCCCTTCTTCTTTTTCTTTTCCTTTAACAGAAAAATTCAGAATATGGGCCGTTGGTTTAAATTCTTATCTTCACTTACTAAAATCAATTGTTATCCGATCATATATGAATACCCAAATTGTATTTTGGATTTACATCAATAAGTTAAAGCATGCATAACCATAATCAAATCAGACCCTGGTTCAAGCTGACGCTACAAAAAATGCTGACTACCAAGTAGAGTTCTGTCTGAACTAAAAGCAATGATACTACTCCTTTTAGTCTTAAAGGGCAGAAATTTCCCTTATAAATATATCTAGCAGACTTGCTCTACCAAGTGAGATTGATTTCGTGACTGCTCTAATGCTTACCCATTGACCATGAAACTTAGATGTGGCTGTCAGCTCAAGGAATTTATAAGATCCAATGTCAAATCCACAGACAGAGAGTGAACTCCTTGATGCCAGAGTCAATATTTTATCCGTTTCCCCATTCCTCTGAAACAGAGCACAAGGTCTGACACAAAATTTTCTCAAAAAATAATTCATTGGGATGCCTGGGTGGCTCAGTAGTTTACCACCTGTCTTTAGCCCAGGGCGTGACCCTGGAGTCCTGGGATCGAGTCCCACATTGGGCTCCCTGCGTGGAGCCTGCTTCTCTCTCGCCTGTGTGTGTGTATGTGTGTGTCTCATGAATAAATAAATAAAATATTAAAAAAATAATTCATGAATTGATGAAAGCATATATATATATATGCTTTATGGTTTAATGAGTTTCTTCATGTTCCATCTGCTGTCAAGCTTTCTTTTAGGTATGTTTCATTACTGAGAAAGGATGGAATGCCAGTCTTCTCATGACACCCAACAAGCAGGAAGTTTAGGAGGACAGGGTGGGTTGTAGGGGATAAAGAACCAAATTTTAGATCATACCAACTTTTCCTGCTTTGAGAAAGAATAAGGGAGCAGCAAAAATTCTCTATGAATCTATGTCAATTTACAAAGTTAATGAAGATAACAGAAACCAAAACAAACAAATAATTTTTATCACTAGAAGCATTATTTGTGTAAATTATGTTATACAGCACTAATTTAATTTTGCCTACATATCATACACAGCTTCTATATATATAATAAACAGCTTCAAGCTAACTTCAGAAATGTCTTTTTCATTTTCTAGGGGGAAAAAAAGGATGCTTGATTTATCATCTGTATTTCTTTTTTAAAACTTAAAAGCAACTCATTCTTTTTTTTAATAATAAATTTATTTTCATTGGTGTTCAATTTGCCAACATACAGAACAACACCCAGTGCTCATCCCGTCAAGTGCCCCCCTCAGTGCCCGCCACCCAGTCACCCCCACCTCCCGCCTTCCTCCCCTACCACCTCTAGTTTGTTTCCCAGAGTTAGGAGTCTATCATGAAATCAAGAAGAAAAGCAACTCATTCTTTTCTTCTTGGTTTCATGATAGTTTAGGGAAAAGTTTGTAGCAGAATATTAGTTTCATATTTTCTTGTTAGAAACTCTCTTATGGTCTAAGAAGTAGACTGTGTCTAAGAGAATCAATTTAAGGCTTCAGTAAGAGCAACAGTTTGATTCACTGATATATAATTCAATATCTCCCTCAGTGTTTGCATTGTAGTTCAGTGGATACAACCCCAAGAAGCAGGTGGATAACTAAGGTACTGAGAGTGAACAACTTTAGGTCAAGCCCCATGTTGGATGTAGAGATCACTTATGAATAAAATCTTTAAAAAAGGCACAGAAACTTACATATTCAGAAAGAGGAGTTCCAGAAAAACCACATTTTCATATTCTAATAAGTCTTTGCTGATAACATATCAGGTTATTGGTAAACTGGGACAATAAAATAGCAATTTAAGTATCTCTATCTTTGCATTAGTCTCTCTACCTTTGAAAAAGAAAAACTAATAGTAACTAATTTTGGAAAGTAAAGGAATAGCTTAAAGGTCTGGAGTTATAATTTAAAATGCTACAGTAAAAGTTTCATCATATATTATTATGGTGGATTTTTTAAAAATGTAAGAACTATTACCATATGATCCAGCAATCCCGCTCCTTGGTATATGCTCAAATTAAATGAAAACATGTCTCCAGAAAAACCTGCACATGGATGTTTATGACAGCTTTATTGATAACTGCCCAACTTGCAACCAAGATGTCCTTCAAAAAGTAAATGGATATGAAAACTGTGGTATATGTGATAAAAATAAATGAGCTATCAGGTCCTAAGAAGACTGGAGGAACTTTATATGAACATTATTATGTGAAAGAAGCCATTCTGAAATCCCTGAAATAGCTGAAAAGCTATTTAATATGATTTCAACTACATGGGATTCTAGAAAAGGCAAAACTATGGAAATAGTAAAAAGATCAATGGTTGCCAGGAGTGCAGGCAAGGGAGGGATGAACAGGTGGAGGACAGGGGATTTTTAGGGCAATGAAACTTCTGTATGATATCACGAGGGTAGAAACATGCCATTGGACATTTGTTAGAATGGACGACACAAAGAGTGAACCCTAATATAAACTACAGGCTCTAGGTGAAATAGTGTGCCAATTTATGTTTATCAGTTATAACAAATGTACCTTTCTGGTGACAAGGGTACATGGAAACTCCTTATATTTTCCACTCAGCTTTGCTATGAATTGAAAACTGCTCTAAAAACTAAAGTTGATTAATTTTTTAGAAGAACATATGATGAGGAAATACCACTTAGTAAATATCATCTAACGAATACTTACAAAGCTACATGACAATCATTTGACAGAATGTCAAGATTTTATTTTCTGTGATTCTAAGAATAAATTGTAGAAAATTATAATATAGATTCAATATCTCCAGTTCCAGTATAAGTTCTGATCCTGACTGAAACTGAAGAATTAACTTTGTTCCAAATAACAGAATAATCTAAAAAAGAAAAAACAAGGGGGTTGGCATGCAGCTGGGTGGCTCAGTCAGTTAAGTGTCCCAACTCTTCATTTAGGCTCTGGTCATGATCTTGGAGTTGTGAGAGTAAGCCCTGTGTTGTCAGGCTCCATGCTGGGAGTAGAGCCAGCTTAAGATTCTCTCTCTCCCTCTCCTTTTGGCCCTTCCCCTGCTTGCTCTCTCTCAAAAGCAAATAACAAAATAATCTAGAAATAATCTTGAAGTTATGTTTTAAATTTTTATGTCTCTCAAAATAAAGGCATTTGAGAACTCTGAAAATCTAAGCTGTGTTCCTTTAGGTCAATGTGGAGGGATGAATTGAAAAAATATAGCCTACAGCAAAAGGAATTTTTTTTTCTTCGAGGGACTTCCTGGTGTTTTCAAAGAAATCTGAATGTTGGAGATGGGGAAGAGTAGGTGACCCAACTGCCAGTGTAACCAGCCTGGGTTCTCTCATGGCCACCCATCTTCTCTGTCCTCTTCCCAGGAACAATGAGTTCCAGACTACAAGTGTCAACTCCATACACTGCTTTCCTGCTAATGCTCCACTCTCTGTGGTTTGGAGACTGTATTCAGAGAGATCATTCTTTAGTTCACTGAGACTCTTGATTTGCTGAGCAAAATGTTCAGGAACACTGATTAGAGGTCAGTAAGATCAAAACAAAATGGATACTTGGTAACTGTATTAACTTTGAGAAATGAAGACTGCTAGACTTTAAATAACCTTATCTTAAAACTGTATTCCAAAGAATGGCATCAGTATTTTAAAACCTGCTAGGATGAACTTGAAGTTTCATCTACACAAGGACAAGATTCTTGCTTCAGTTCATAATTCCTATGAGCAGCTTAAGTGATTTGCTTTCTCTTTATTTAACATATGTATGCCTGATGCTCCTGGGTTTCTTTTACATTTAATCTCAATTAATTACTTCAGAAGGTTGTATGTGGGTGGATGTGGGGGTGTGAGGAGAGAGTTAGTTTTGCAGTTGAATAAATTCTGTTGAGAATTTTAGAAAGCTTCCCCCATCTCACATTAAACTCTCAGTGCAGATATCAAAGTGTACAGTGGTACACTTTTCCTCCAGCCTGCTTTTATGTGGGAATCTAAAGACAGCAATAAGATTTGTAAATAGGTAATTGCTATTGGAACAATAACCCACTTTTGTACAAGTTATTTACTTAATAAACCAAAGTTCTAGGATAAATATGATTATAAACAACAAAATACACTCGTGACAAGAAATAGGAATGAATCACCATTTACAAGTTTGATAGAATACGAGTGGGCTGTTCACTTTGTCAGTCTATGTATGTGGTTTGGCAGTTAATACTTTAAATTTCTCTTTGCTCAATTTGAGACTTATTCTTTGAGGTTTAAATTGATCAATTAATTATGTGCAATTCAACAGCTATCTCACAAAATTATTATATATTTGTGCTACTAGTCATAAAATGACTAGTGTTTCTGAAGCTAATTTTTCTGATAAATTTGAGATGTATTAGAGGCAAATTTACTGTTTGAATAAGTTCCTCAGTACATGCAGTAGACAACTCATATATGCTTAGAGTGAAAGGCTTGCATCCAAGCATCAGGCAAGCTTATATTAGCAGCTGCACAATGTCTACCTTGCAGGTAATCTACAGCCATATCTAATACCTGGATGAGTAGTCAACGAATGAACTAAAGCCAAATCAGGGAAGACAACAAATACAGTTTTGGCATAAGTCCCAGTATCTATCCTAGGGAAGCTCAGGTCAAAGCAGAAGCAACAATCAGTTAAAAGTATAATACTAAAGATTTACTGAATTCTGGGGCCCAATCCTCCCTCTACCTGGAAATGAGTTGCAGAGAAGAGTAGAAAGGGTAGGAAAGTTCATTCCACAAGTATTCATTAAGAAGCTTCTTCATGCGCATTGACTAATACAAGGTCCAGGATCATTTTGGGAAGCCTAAGTAAAACATAAATGGTTGGTCCCTCGGATTACTTGCCCCAAATCCAAAAGAGAATCCATGAACCAACTGGGACCTTGTAATGATCCACAGAGCATTGGATTCTTACTGGTCTGTGAAACTTAACTGAAAGTTCTAGAACTTGCACATCAAAGAGAGTCCTGCACTGTGACTTTTTAGCCAGGCTTATCTCCCCTTGGGACTCATAGTCAGCCATGGGCTAATCCACTGATTCCCATGCTCTTCACCATCAAGAACACCTTTTATGGGGATCCCTGAGTGGCTCAGCGGTTTAGCGCCTGCCTTCGGCCCAGGGCATGATCCTGGAGACCCAGGATCGAGTCCCACATCAGGCTCCTGCATGGAGCCTGCTTTTCCCTCTGCCTGTGTCTCTGCCTCTCTCTCTCTGTGTCTCTCATGAATAAATAAACAAAATCTTAAAAAAGAACACCTTTTGTTATTATTTCCTATTATGAGTATCATTGGCATTATTAATAATTTGTTTCTTACTGTTTTATTCATCAGATACATATTGAAGTGTGAATCCGATCTCCTGACAAGAATATTGATAAAATTTCCACCAAAAGACATTTAAAAACCTTGTTTTATTTAATCTATAGAGACTTGTCCTTGATAATTAAACATGCTGTTAATCTTTTTGTATTATTTAAATTATTCATGGATCCCACCTCTTACCAACCACTTTCCACTGCCCCAACTTACCACCAACTACTTACTTCTTAGACAGCTAGGGGTCAGGAGTCCCTATGTTGGGAATCACTGGGCTAGAATAGTTACAAATTTGCTTAGGTCCAGAAAAGAGTAGCTCAGCTATAGTGAACACTACTGTGAGGCACTGTTTTACTGTGTTGATTTAGGTATAACATTTTCAAGGCAGTGCTTTTGCTATTTATGTAAGGACTGATTACCTTGACCTGCCACCTTAGCCTATGGCATGTACAAGGTTGCATGTGTTCACAGGCATGACACAACAAATCAGTAGTCTGCACTTAAGAGACCTCAGGAACCAGTTGCTCCTCTACTCCTTCCACACTCAAAGCTGGGCCCCTGCCTCATCCCTACCACCCCAAAGCCTGGTCCTTGCCTCAGGGAAAGGGGTAACCAGAAGCAGATGTGGGGAGTGGGTGGCAAGGAGAGAGGGCTGCTACTCAGGGGCATGCTAATGGAATGAGCTTGAGATGAAAAGCCAGAAGATCTGGGTTTGAGTTCTGGCCCTGACCATAACCCCTATCAGAAATGTGGACATTTAGTAAGACAATTAACATCAGTTTGGAAAGTAATAAGGATCTCAGTCCCAATTCCCTAATCTCAAGCAGATAGCAGAAAGACTGAAATAGCTAATTAGCTATCAATCTTCTCCATTTCGTGTCTTGGAATGTAAAATCACTTGTCAACATACATTGTCTTACCTTTATATAATTTTCCTTTATTTTCCCCTAGCAGTCTTTGGGCAATTCAGTTTTTTTGTGATATCTATGTACATATCTTAACCTACTATTATAAGAAACCACAGAAAAAGATAGGTGGAATGTTATCTGAGGGGTGTGAGGTGTTGACAGAAAAAAAGGCAAGTGCACATTTTCCTAGGCAGATGGAAGTTTGAAAATTATTAGTGAGTTTCAAGCCATAATAAAGATTATTCTTTTACCTGTTTACTTTTTCTTCTTGCTCTCCCTGAACATACTGCTAATGTTTTCTATGCCTGGTCTATTTTGAGCTTGGTTGTATTTTGGCATTTGTGTGACAATGTCAGAGCCATAGCCTATCATTTCACATTCTGCTAGTGACACTTGGATCTATTTTTCATTCCATTTCTAGAAAAAAGTGTCATTCTACTTCCATAGTTCGAAGCCACAGACAGAAAGCCATCTCCATGACCTTGGTGCAATTTAAACAAAGCCTTCTGTAACTCACTCCTTAATCACTGCTCTACTGCCCATGGATCTCCCCTACTGTGAAAACATGCTGAGAAGGACATGTTCCTGAAGTTGATCCATTTCAGATGCTCTCCCATGGATAGGTGAATATCTGAAAAGTGCCTTGGACTGGCACTTTATTTATTCCCAGAGTTTTAAAAATTAAGGAATACCTTTACTAAATTGTTTTGTATCTTTAACACCTCTCTGACATTCCTAGGAGTTGCAATTTTCTGAGAGTTTGGACTGCTAAGGGGGCCGTTAGAGCTAATTACCATGTCCCTAAAATATTTGTGAGGCATCTCTTTACACATTTCTATAGAGGAAAGCCATGAAAGTCTCAACAGTACCCTCACTGGAGTAAATGTACATCACAGTTGGATTGGGAGATCTGGCTTATGCCTCTCTGACCTATTTCCTTTGATTTGCAGAAGTGTCCTAATTTATATGCTAAGCTGGCCACTCTACCTTTATGCACTTGGTGATATAAGTCAACCTGGAGGGAGACATAAAAGACAAATAATTGATTAAACGACCAATCTAATAATAAAGTAAAAGCTTCATTGACAAGAAGGTAGAGTGCTTTTCTTACAAAATTTGTTTACAAAAATGATCTAAAATTGCCTTCCATCTTTTTCTTTCAAAGCTGCAATGGAGCAAGCAAAAAGAACACTTTAGCTTTGCTTTGAGTTCTAAGATGAAGAGAAGATCCTGTCGAGCCCAGCCAGGAAGCAGATTTACCTCTCACACAGTACAAGGACTGCGTCCAGGAAATAAAACAAGGAGTGTAGATTTTTTTTTTTTTTCTGAAAAGCATCCTGACCACCCAAAGGACTTTAGGACTTTAGCATGGGACTTTAGCACAATCACTAGGGCTTTAGCATAAAGCTAAATCACTTTAGCACAATCACTAGGGCTTTAGCATAAAGTTGGAAAACTTAGAGAGGAAAGGGAAAAAAAAATCACTATTATGATGAAAAGGAAGGGGAGAGGAAGTTTGGAGGGGAGAAGTGAAGAGTAATAGGAGCTGGGCTTGGAAGTTGTTGAATGTGTGAGAGACAGAATTTAGGGGATATGCCACTAAGAATGCCTGTGAAAGCAGGAACAGAAATCCAAGCTAAAAGCTCCCTTTAAACAAAAGGAAGACTTATCATCACACATAGAAATTCCAAAGCAAGGAAGCAGAATTGATTAATTCAGAGTCCAGTCTCTTCTAGAACTTCCATCCTTGTGCTCTGTCACCCCTGTCAATTTAAATGTTTTGTCAACCAGCCAGCTCAGCCTACGTCACTCACATTGGTAGAAGAAGCTCTGTTCCTTCTCATGTGTCACCTTTTTAATCAGTGAGGTAAACCCCTTTGCAGAAGATTCCCAGCTGACTCTCTCACATCTCATTGCCAGAATAGCATGTTATATCCGCGCTTAAACCATTTCCTGGCAAGGAAAATAGGACCATCGTACAGCGTAGATCAACCATAATTCACCCTCCAGCGCTCAGGATGAAGCGTTTCCCTGAAACTCCCTTTCCCTGAAACTCATGGTAGTCAAGCATAGGGGTGATTCCTGTTAGAAAGGAGGAAGAGAAATAAGTAGGGTTTGGTATGCATTATGGGCTGAATTGTGTCCCTCCCTCAAAATTTATAAGTTGAAGTCTCAATGCCCAGGATCTCAGAAGGTAACTATGGTTAATCTTTAAAGAGGTAATTAACATAAAATGAGGTCATACGGTTGGGCTTTAATCCAATGACTGGTGTCAGAGGAAGAAGAGATGAGGACACAGACAGAAGGAAGAAGGAAGACTGTAGGGAGATGCAGGAAGAAAATGGCCACTTATATACTAAGGAAGGCAACCTCAAAGGAAACAACCCTGTCACCATCTTGACCTTAGACTTCTAGCCTGTGGAACTGTGAGAAAATAAATTTCTATCTTTTAAGGCATTCAGTCCATGGTGTTTTTTTATGGCAGCCTGAGCCTAAAGGGGTACGCAACCAGGAACATCTGCAACAGGGAGAGAAACAAGAGATGGGAAAGAATTCTTAAGATGTTTTGTTAATCTAGACATTGTTTATCAACTGCTAACATCACAAAAGAGAAACAGAAATTATATACCTCTCCATGTAAGTGTACAACACTGTAACGCACAAGCCAATTCTGCCAAGAGAGAAAGAGAGAAAGAGAGAAAAGAGGGGGGTGAGGAGAGGAAGGAAGTTTTAACCTGAATTTAACCAAGACACTAGACTACCAATTCGCAAAAACAGAGAGGACAGGTGAACATGTTTGCCATGGAGATGCAATCAGTAAAATCCATATAGTGGGGAACTTTGTAGGACAAACATCCTCAGTTTGAGAGACTTGCCACAATGTAGTATTTTCAGTGTTAACACAGGGAAAATTATGGGCAAACCAGGACAAGTTGGTCACCTTAGTCACCACTTTAGCAAACAAACTGCAAGGGGAAAAGAGATATAGAGAGGGAATCTATACTTTAAAAATACTTAAAGACATATCAGCCAATCCTAACATGTGGACCTTAGTTTGAACAGATTAACGAACTGATAAAAAAATTGTCTGAGGACAAATGAATATGGCAATTTTTTAGTAATAATAGTATTATATTTTTTTATTTTTTAATTTATTTTTAAATTCAAGTATAAATTACATACAGTATTATATTAATTTCAGGTGTACAATATAATGATTCTATGCATCACTCAGGGCTCATCATGATAAGTGTACTCTTAATCCCCTTCACCTGTTTTACTCATCCTCCCTCATCTCTCCTCTAGCAACTATCAGTTTGTTCTCTATAGTTAAGAGTCTGTTGTTTTTGTTTGTCTCTTTTCTTTGTTTTGTTTCTTAAACCCCACATATGAGTAAAATAATACATTTGTCTTCCTCTGACTGACTTATTTCCCTTAGCATTATACTCCCTAGCTCTACCCATGTTGTTGCAAAAGGAAAGATTTCATTCTGTTTTATGACTAATATTTCATTGTATGTATATATCACATCTTCTTTATCCATTCACCTATCGATGGACACTTGGGCTGCTTCCATATCTTGGCTATTGTAAATAATGCTGTAATAAACATAGGAATATATATATCTTTTCAAATTAGTGTTTTAATTTTCTTTGGCTAAATACCCAGTAAGGGAATTACTGGTTCATATGGTAATTCTATTTTTAATTTTTTGAGGAACCATCATATTGTTTTCCACAGTGGCTGCACCAGTTTGCATTCCCACCAACAGTGTATGAGGGTTCCTTTTTCTTCACATCCTTGCCAACACTTGTTTCCTGTGTTTTTGATTTTAGACATTTTGATGGGTGAGAAGTGTTATCTCACTGTGGTTTTGATTTGCATGTCTCTAATGATGATTAATGGAGTTTTTTGTATATTTTTTAATTGTAGTTCGATTTGCCAACATATAGCATAACACCCAGTGCTCATCCCGTCAAGTGCCCCCCTCAGTGCCTGTCACCCAATCACCCCGTCCTCCTGGCCACCTCCCCTTCCCATACCCCTTGTTTGTTTCCCAGAATTAGGAGTCTCTCATATTCTGTCTCCCTCTCTGATATTTCCCACTCATTTTCTCTCCTTTCCCCTTTATTCCCTTTCACCATTTCTTATACTCCCCGTATGAATGAAACCATATGTTTGTCCTTCTCCGACTGACTTACTTCACTCAGCATAATACCCTCCAGTTCTATCCACATTGAAGCAAATGGTGGGTATTCGTCATTTCTAATGGCTGAGTAATATTCCATTGTATATATAGATCACATCTTCTTTATCCATTCATAATGATGAGTAATGTTGAGGACCTCTTCATGTGTCTGTTGGCCATCTATATGTCTTCTTTGGAAAAATCTTCTGCTCATTTTTAATTGGATTATTTGTTTTGTTTTGTTTTGGTGTTTTTGGTGTTGAGTTGTGCAAATTCTTTCTAAATTTTGGATATTAACCCCTTATTGGATATAGCATTTGCAAATATCTTCCCCACAAAAGACCTTGAATAGCCAAAGCAACCTTGAAAAAGAAGAACAAAACTAGAGGTATCACAATTCCAGATTTCAAGAGATACAAGAGCTATAGTAATCAAAACAGTATGATACTACCATAAAAATAGCCACATAGATCTATGGATCAAGAAAGAGAGTCCAGAAATAAACCCATACTTATGTGTTCAAGTAATTTACAACACAGGTGGTAAGAATATACAATAGGAAGAAAACAGTCTCTTCAACAAATGGTGTTGGGAAAACTGGACAGTTACATGACAAAGAATGAAACTGGACCACTCTCTTAAAACATATACAAAATAAACTCAAAATGGATTAAGGACCTAAATGTGAGGCCTGAAACCATAAAATTCCTAGAAGGAAACACAGGCCATAATCTCTTTGAGATCACCTATAGATATGTTTTTCTAAATACACCTCATTTGGCAAGGGAAACAACAGCAAAATTAAACTACTGGGACTCTACCCAAATAAAAAGCTTTTGCACGGTGAAAGAAACCATCAACAAAACAAAAAGACAACGTAATGAGTGGAAGAAGATATTTGCAAATGATATTTTTATGTTTTCTAAAAGAATGAATCCCTCTCTTTTAGAGAGCTATGATTGAAACATTTATAGATAAAATTGAATGGTCTTTGAAGTGTGCTTCAGAATAAGATGGGAAGAGGGAATGGGTGGTGGGTGGGGAATGGTGTAAAGATACAATGAAGCAGGACTGGCCAAGAGTAGCTATGACACTTGAGATAGGGTTATTATACTATTTAGTCTAATCTATAGAAGTTTTAAGTTTTCCATAATAAAAACAGGTTTTTTTTTTCCAAAGAAAGAGTTTTTTCTATGTCAGTCTGAGTCTAAGAGAGTATGCAATTAAGAATATACTCTTCAACTTAGTGTTTTCTTGCAAGATGAAATAATACCCAAATTAACTGAAATTACCTATTTGTTGTTGGGCTATGTTTCCTCAAAAACACTGGGTCAAAAGACAACCTTGATTATACTGGAACTGTACTTGAATACAAGTATATGAAATGATATGATAATCAAGACAGAATGGGGTCCTGGGAATTTATGCTATTTTATTTATTCTAGAAAAGCTTACTAACGGAGGTGAGATTTCAGCAGCTGCTTGAATGAAGGATGCAAGTCCTATTTATAATCATTTGCCTTATTAGCCCGCTGTGCTCCTAGCTAATACCATTATCAATTTCATTTAGAAAATAAACATTCTGATGCATTAAAATTATTTCTTAAATATGAGCAATTCTCTTTGCAAATAATAATCATCAAGAAATTACCTCAACATGTCTTCCATGTGATATTAATAAGGGTTCTGCCAAATAAGTTAGGAATCACTGAATTAAACAGAATGTTGGGCAGAACTTCTCCTACCTTGTGCTGCAAATCTCTAACAAGAGCACAGTTTAGCTTCTATTTTGCGGATTCTAAAGCCCGTGATGTTTCACAGCACACCCCTAAACTTCCCACCTGGGAAAGGGCAAAGCCAAGCTTCTACCAAATCTGACCCTATGCTTTTTTCTAACCCTCCCACCAAAGGATTCTCCCACCAACAAATACCTAAATCCCTCAAACACTTTCCTTGATGCATGTGTTTTATAACAGCAGGGCAATTTTTCCTGGAATATTTCAGGTATAGGAATCCAGATTTTTTTTTCCTAAGAAAGGGAGCGCTCTGAGTCATATTATGACTGCCCCAAATGACCATGATAATTTAAAAAGCATCCTGGAACACACAAAATTTACCATCTTCACCATTTTTAAACTGTATAGGTCAGTACTATTAAATACATTCACTTTATTGTAGAAGAGATCTCCAGAATCTTTCCATCTTGCAAAAATGAAAGTGTTATTCTGTATGTTGGTAAATTGAACACCAATAAAAAATAAATTTACTATAAAAAATAAAAATAAAAAAAATAAAAATAACTCCATTAGAACAACTCCTCTTTTTCCCCTCCCCCATCAGCTATTTGCAACCACCATTCATTCTACTTTATTTCTATAAAATGTGACTGCTCTGGGTGCCTCATATAAGTGGCATCACACAGAGTTTGTATTTTTGTGACTGGATATATTTCACTCACTATAATGTCTTCAAGGTTCATCCACGTGGTAGTATGTGTTAGGATTCCTTCTTTTTGAAGGCTGTATAATATTCCATTGTATGTATATACTGCATTTTGTTTTTCTATTCATATGTTGGTGAACATTTGGGTTGCTCCCAACTTCTTGGCTACTGTGGTAATGCTGCTCTGAACGTGGGTATACAAATATCTCTTCAAAATTCTGCCTCTGATTCTTTTGGATACATACCCAGAAGTGGAAATGCTGGATCACATAGTAGTCCTATTTCAAAATTTTTGAGGAACCACCATAATGTTTTCCATAGTGGTTGTACCATTTTACAATCTGAACAAGAAGGCACAGGATCCAGTTTCTGCATATCTTCACTAATATCTGTTATTTTCTGGGGTTTTGTTTTGTTTTGTTTTTGATAGTCATTCAGGTAGGTTTCAGGCTATATCTCACAGTGGTTTTGATTTGCATTTCTCTAATGATTAGTGATGTTGAGCATCTTTTCATATACTTATTGGCCATTTGTATATTATCTTCAGAGAAATGTCCATTCAAGTTCGTTGCCCTTTTTTAAAATCAGATTATTTTGTTGTTGAGTTGTAGGAGTTTTTTATATATTCTGGAAATCAATCCATTATCAGATTTACACTTTATAAATATTTTCTACCATTTGGTAGGTTGCCTTTTCACTCTGTTAGTTGTGTCCTTTGATGCAAATAAGTTTTTAAAGTATGATATAGCACCATTTGTCTATTTCTGCTTTTGTTGCCTGTGCTTTTGTCATATCCAAGAAATCATTGTCAAATCTAATGCCATGACTTTTTCCCCCTCATGTTTTCTTCTACAGAATTTTATAGTTTGGGGTCTTATATTTATATCTCTAATCCATTTTGAATTAATTTTGTGTACAGTATAAGGCAAGGGCCCAAATTCATTTTTTTTTTGCATGTAAATATCCAGTTTCCCAGCACCATTGGTTGAGAGAGCCATTTTTAATAGCATCCTTTAAACATTTAGAAGTTAATGTCATTTGTTTATTACCTACATGTATTTAGGATATGTTGTCAGATGTTCTCAATGAAATGCTCAGAATATAATTTCTGAGGTTATTTGCATGAATTAACCTAGACTTTAAAGGAAAGAAGATGATATGGAAAAGAAAAGTAGGCTTCTAGTATACAAAGAATTAAAATAAGCATCTGAGCCCCACCTCTTTCTCACATCCTCTAGACAGAGACAAGGAGAAACTGTTTTACCTGAGGGCATAAGAAACCCTGGGTGAGAGCATATGGAAAATATACCCCTCAAAAATTTTTCTGTCAAGTGTGTAACTGCAACAACCTTCATCATTGATCTGTATGAAAGGTAGATCCAACAATCCTATACATTATTCAGTGCTCATCAAAGAAGTGTATTCTGAATTCTCATCACCTATTTCACCCATTCCCCCACCTACCTCCTGTCTGGTAACCATCAGTTTGTTCTCTAAGAGTTCAGAGTTAGTTTTTTGGTTTGTCTCTCTTTATTCCTTTGCTCATCTTTTTAAATTCCAGATATGAGTGAAATCATATGGTATTTGTCTTTCCCTGACTGATTTATTTCCCTTGGCATTATACTCTGTAGCTCTATCCATATCCTTGCAAGATTTCATTCTTTTTCATAGCCAAGAAATATCCCATCTTCTTTCTCCATTCATCATTGATGGACACTCGTGCTGTTTCCAAGTTTGGCTGTTGCAGATAATGCTACATCTCTTGTAAATCTTGAGAGGAGTGACACAAGGACAGAAAACATCTAGAGTTGATTCATTCCTCAGCAAATCCCTTTAGCAACCATCCTTTAGATTCTTTTACTTAGAAGCCCAGAATGCCCCAATTTAGGTCCTTTCCAAGGCTTGGTTTGTCAGCACTCCTCTTTTCTCCCTCTTTTTTAAATCTGTCAGAAACCTATATCCTTCTAGTAACTTGATCTCTGTCTTTTCTTCAATTTTGCCTTGTTATCCTGAATCAGTTTCTGTTACTTGTACCTGAACAGATGATACTAATATCTGATATTTCTCCTCAATGGTGCCCTCTCTGACTCTCTCAGAGATTTTTGTCACCTCTCTGTAGTTTCATTCCACCCTACGTATTGTGCTTACCGCACTATATTATAGTTATTCATTTTCTATTTTTCTATTTTTCCTTTTACATGTGATTCACTGGCACATGTGTTCACTGTTTTCTCTGGAATGCCTGGCACTGTTTTCCCTGGAACATTTTAGGCACTCATACACTTGGGCTGATTTAGAATGACTAGGTAACCTTCACAACGCAGAATCACCTGTCTTCTCCAAAAGAGAAAAAAATATTTCAAAATTTGTTGCCAAATGTCCTTGATTATATTAGTTTGGCTTAAATTAAGAGGAAAGTCTATCAAAATGACTTAAATTAAATGGGCAGATAATTCATGAACTTAGATGTAGGACTTTTTTTTTTTTTTTTTCAAGCTAGAAAAAGAAGGAAATATCAGACAAAGGTGTGAGCTGTCACAAAACTGTAGCCTCTACCAGGGGAAAAAAATCTGATGTCAAAGCACATTAGGAAGAAGAGCCATTTTTTCACACAGCCCCTTCTTGAGGGTCCTCCAATTAAGCAATCTTCTATAAAGATTAAAGCATTACTATAACATACATGAATTTTCCATTTCTTTTTTTCAAAGATTTATTTATTTATTTGAGAGAGAGGGCGAGGTGGGAGTGGAGAGGAGGAAAGAGAGAGAAGTTTAAGTAGACTCTGCACTGAGCACAGAACCCCACTTGGGTTCAACCTCAGGACCCTGAGATTGTGACCTGAGCCAAAACCAAGAGTCAGATGCTTAAATGACTGTGCCACCCAAGTGCCCCACACTTTCCATTTCAAACAGAAAATCACTTGTTTATACATATTTACTAGGAGACAACTGAGAAGTCTCTTAGCTAGAAAGAGGTTAGAAAAGTTAGTATCATACAAGTTACAATACACCCTTCTGAATATTTATAGAGAACACTGAAGCATCAATACTAGGAAAATAATCAGTTCCAATTTTTTTCATTAATGTTGAGTACAACCTGCTACTTCAAAAATATCTTCATCATATTTCAATTATTCTGCAGTTCCATTCCCCATTTCCCATCCCCCAAATGATGTTAAAGCTAATTTATAATTCTCAGGCATGCAGTCTCATGATCGTGAAGGAAACAGCGATTAAATGAACCTTTGATGAATCCATTCCAAAGAGGTAAATGTGAGCTGAACACAAATCCCACTAATTCTCATGAAATTCCCAAAAGTGAGGTTTAGTGTTCAGATTGTCAGCAATCTCCTTTAGAAAAGGAATATACAAGTAAACTCTTACGTTATTTTTCAAAGTCCTTGCTGCAAAAATCTAATAATGCTAGAAATGCTTGAAGTACAACATGGAAAAATGTGAATATGTAAAATTCTGCATCAATTTGTGAATGTGTCTTAGGAGAATCATTTATAAACAGGATCATAGGATTTCACTTCCTTTTTTTTGTTTGTTTGATGAAAGCATTACTAGTGACTATAAATCACACTCAGTCTATAGACTCTTTCCTATTCTCTTTGGAATCCTGAATCCTATAGATTCTTATTTGTTCTTAGGCTTTAAAAATGTCAGAAACTGTTGACTTATAACTATAGTGTCAGCCAAGTACTCCAAAATGGAAAAAATAAGTTACCTATAATTAAATTAGTTATAGTACAATTATTCATTTCCATCATTTTTTAATCAAGTATCCTTCATAAAGGAGCTCAAGTGGAAGGTCCTTTTCAGATCTTTCATGTTTGAAAAGTCATTCATAAAATAAAAACTCAGGAAACTTTTCTGAGATGGACTGACAATTAGAGCAACAGATAAAAACTAGAAGATTCAATAGTTCTTGAAATCAGTTCCAGATCTGAACAACTTATTTTTTTTGTGATCCCAAAAGTATGATTTATTTCTTAATTCTTCGTGTATTTTTGAATAAGCAACATGTGCTAATAGTACATGTTTCTCTGTTACCCCTTCCCTTCCCTGGAGGCAGCCACTATTACTAGTTTCTTGTGACTTCTTCCAGAGAGCTCTCAAGTTTTTGTAAATAAAAGCCCCTCTCTCTTCCATAACATATGGCAGCATGCCATCATACCGTTGGTATCTTTCTTTTTATCAGTTACACTATATTGATCCTGAATAACTTCTGTACATATCAGCCTAGGTCTGACATGATGAAGAAAGAGAGCATAGCAGAGCACATATATAATGATATTCCAAAAGAAAAGAGGACTTCATTGTCCAGAGGAAATGGAATCAGTGTCTCCAGATATGAAATACACGATTCTCCAAGAAAGCCACTCTGGAATTTATCAAAACACATAGCTCTATGCAAATGGTTCTTAACCTGGCTACACTTTAAGACCATCCAAAAAGAATTAAAACAAAACATAATGAAGAAATAAACAAAAACAAAACCCAGCAAGCCTGGTTTTCTCCGCAGAGGTTCTGAGATTCTGATATGATTGGTTTAGTGTGGGGTGAATCTAATATGCAGCCAAAGCTAAGGGGCACTGACCTGGAGATTCAAAATAATAAAAAAGATAGACTTAAGATACAAAATTCATATTAGGAAAAAGTTTATCTTCTTTACTGTAAAGTATGCAGGACCTGGAGCGCCTGGGTGGCTCAGTAAGTTAAGCATCTGCCTTCAGCTCAGGTCATGATCCCAGGGGTCCTGGAATTGAGCCCCATATTGGGCTCCCTGCTGAGTGGAGAGTTTGCTTCCCTCTGCCTCTCACCCTACTCATGCTCCCTGTCTCTGTCTCTCTCTCAATAAATGAAATCTTAAAAAAAAAAAAAAAAAGTATGCAGGACCTACAGGCAATTTTCTCCTAATCTAAACACATCCGAACCAGTAGAGTGGAATTCAATTTGGGAAACAAGGAAGCTACTTCCAAATATTCCTCATCTCAAAAAAAAAAAAAAAAATTTCCTCATCTCTGTGATTAACTCTCTGGTCAGTTTGATTCTTTTTATTAAAACAATAGGAAAGACTTACCATTTTTTTTCTGCTAGACTTTTCCCAGGATAAAAGTTCTGTAATTATAAGAATTATCCTACTCCGTCTTTCAGAGTAGAATATGGTATCTATGATTTTGCAGCCTGGAATGGCTAGCTTTTTATTTTTTTCCCACTTCATGAGAATTTAATGAAAGTTGAACATGCATAGGCACATATAATTTTTATGTGGAATTTCAGGGGGTTCACAAATAACCACCTACAACTCTTCATAGGAGTTCACGGACCCTAGCTTAAGAGCTCCTGCTTTATGGACTCCTCTATGAGTTACTAATGTGGGGTTGGAGAGAAGAAAAGGAGGAAGGGCAATAAATGAAGCAGTCTGGACCTGGAAATCCCCAAAGTATACTAGGACAATGCTTGTCAATTTGTGTGTGCAAGATGGCTTGGGGATCTGTTAAACAGCAGTCTGCGGTGCGTCTGAGAGTCGCATTTCGAACAAGCTGCTGTTTTATACATCAGATCTGAAGGAGCAAGGTACTTGGAAAAGTATGTCAGCAACTTTACTGGCTTTTCCTAGTACCTAAAACCATAACTGTAAAAATTCTTCCTCCTTTCTTGAAAACCCAATATTGTATGTAACACATGCTATTTCTTCCAACAAAAAAGGATAAAGGAGAGCAAACTTAAGTCTTTATTTTCAATAGTCTCAGGTCTCCAATTGTTAGAACTGTTAACTTCAATAGTGTTTCTTTTCATGGAACCTAATATTATCTATTAAATGGAAGTAATTTTTTTTAATCCTAAAAACAACAATAGCAAAACAAAACAAAAAAACTTCTCCTGGGTGATGTTGCTCAAGAAGAAATGAAATTCCATTATGTAATACAATGTGGTCTTTAAAACAGTTTTGTCTGGAAAAGAATTATACTTCAAACCAGGTATGAATCCAAAACCAGGTTTTCTGAAACAGAAAATAACACAGAGCCCAGTGAGCCACATGATCCTCCAGGTATTAGCAATAAGATTTGGAAGATCAGTGACAGTCACATGGAAAGGTGACCAGTGGCCTGGGTGCTTATGGCCCACCTTGGGGTTTTAGCTCCAATAATTCTCTCTTTTGAAGAATATTCTTTTTTTCTGATTATGAGAGTAATAGAAATAATAAAATTAACATGTTATTATCTTAAAACTTAGAAAATGTTAAAAGATATAAAGAAAACAAAAATATCCATAATTCCAAAACCACTTATTTAGGACCTGCGTATTGTTGTTTTCCCTTCCTGGTTTTTTTTTGCATGCATTTTAATAATAACTAGAACCCTACAATACATAAAGTATTGCGGCATGCTTTTTCCCAGCAATACATGCAAAGGCTTGGTTAACAGGGTTTGGTTAAATGGAAGGAGGAATGGGAGTGGGCAGCACAAGTGCCTCCCCAAATGAACATAAGCCCTCGTGAAACTACTGTCATTCTATCTCTACTTTAAATGTTTGTGCAACTTTACCTAATTGTTAGATAAACATATTTTATTTTGGAGGTAGAGAGAAAAGCCAGACCAACAAATCTGTATCTATAAAGGGAAGTAAGACAAGGTTTGAGAGGAGTAAATTATTCTCTTGTAGTTTTAAAGCGGCAATCACGAAATATTCTTGTACACATGGGAATAATTAATCTCCCTCTTCTGATTTCTGCCTCATGAAAGAAATGGAAAGAACAGCTATTAGAGGAGAAATGCTAAAACCTCTGGTGAATTGCAACAGAATCAAGCTATTAGGAAAGGACATAATTCCCTAAACTGAGCAACACTCAGAGCTGGGTTCAGGAGAACAAAGGGCTATATTTTTCCTGTTTCTATATAATTTCATTTTACAGTGGAATAGGGATTGATGCAATAGTAAGGGCAAACAGAATCTCAGAGGAAGAGCTAAAGTTTTCTCTCCTTAAGTTCATTAAATAAAAGGAAGAAAAAATATTGAATTCATAAACTGGATAACAACAAAATTTATTGAGTCTCTATCATATGCCAGGCATTGTGTTAATTATTGGGAATGAATGGTTCCCTCAAAGATAAGGTTGCTGGTTTCATGTAGCTTAAGTTCCAGAGGAGTGGAGGTAGAGACAGACAATAAACAAACAAGCAAGGAAATGTAGGACTAATTTAAGAAAGATCTCCCCCATGGAAGGGGCATCTGAGGGACAAGAAACTGATCAGGGGACCAAGGGTTCTCAAGAAGAGGACTGAGGAGATACAACATCTCCAAGTCTGGAGTGAGTTTGGCATGTGCCAGGAACAGAAAAATCCCTGTTGCTGAAGAGTACAGGATGTGGAGGACAGCAGTAGAAGTGTCTCAAAGGAAGACTGGAGCCCAATTGTGCAGAACCTTGTAAGCCAGGGCTGAGAATCTGGACAGAGTGAGAAGGAGGGGGCAGGTTTTAGCTAGAAGGGTACAATGATATGATATACATTTTTAAAAGATCTCTCTGGCTACTGTATGGAGAATAGATTGTTACATAGCATTAGCAGAATCAGGAGGACCCGGTAAGAGGCTATCTCAATACTCTGGGCAAAAAATGATGGTGGCTTGGATCATCACTAGGACAGTAACTGTAAAGATGGAGAGATTGGATATATTTTGAGCCAACAGGACTTGCTAATGGATTGATTGGGTTTGAGCAGTAGAAAAAGGTTTAGGGTTTGAAGAACTAGGTAGATGGTAAGGTCATTTATTGAAATAGGAAGACTTGGGGGAAAACAAGTGAGGAGAATACAAAGTTTGGGTTTGGACCATATTAAATTTGATGTATCAATTAGATATCCAAAAGTTAAATCAAGTAGATGGTTGGACTTTGGTAGGTAAGAGTAGAGATACAAGTTTATCAAGTATTAGCAAGAAGGTTATATACGTATTTTATTGCTCTAAATTTTACTCCAATTGTAATGTCTTCAAATTATTAGGGATTAGGAATACTGGGTGATGTTTATGATTAGAGTAAATCATTACAATGTACTTTTAATAGAATAATTGAGTAAAAACTCTATTTTCTAAGTAGCCAATTCTTGACCCCTGCCCAAAACAGCAATAACCTTGCCAATCTATGTATCACAGAAAGTTTAGTAATTATCCCAACACCCCCTGACAGGTGTGATGAGCAATTACTGTCATTACTGCTTTGATCTCTGGACCACTGGAGAAATACCTCATAGCTTCCAGTCTTCGTGATCTTTTTCATCTTTATTTTAGAATTTCAAAGTAGAGAACAGATATAAAAAATAAAGCAGATTTGCTACAGCTGAAGGAGAGATTAGAACCCAGAGTGCTCCTTCTCACTCACCATCGAGGACTAAAAACAATTTTGAAAGCAGTTCTACTTTGATACCACTGTGCTACCAAGAAGTTAAAGGTACCCCTTTGGAACTCATTTGGAACAAAAAATTTTCAACTGAATAGCAAAATTAGTAATAGTTTTCATTATTTATGATTTTTTTCCCAAGTCGAATTTCATTACAAAACATTAGAGTCATTTCATGCTTATTTTTAAAGCCAAATTTTAATTTAAACATACTATGCAATAAACTTAGGAGAATTTGCAGATTGTGGAAGATGAACTCCAAGGCTGTGAGAACTAAAGGAAATTATGCCAAGAACTTGAGACTTGCCATAGTTATGTACGATTGTCTCAAACAGAAAAGCTGCCACGAGTAAAAGAAAAAAGGAAACACATAATGACAAATTCAGTAACGTGCTATTGCAACTCTTTTGCGAATACCAACATTGCTACATGGAGAAGACAAGTTAGTCCTAAGCAAAACTATTGAGATAAAGCTTTCTTGGGCTGCCCAGCATTCCATATTTCGATGCCATTCTAGTCCTGCCCTACATACCTACCCTGCCCCACTTTAAATGGATCCATATCCTAATGTCACCTTCTAACTAGAGGGCTTTTCAAGCTACTAAATGCTATAGAACCATAATCAGTGGCGAAGAAGTTATTAATCCTAGACAGCAAACCCTTCAATAATGACAATGCTGAGAATCTCCTGCTGAGACATAATTACATGATCCAGAAGGCTTTTCAGAGCCTTCCCAGTGATCCCTCCTGGATGCTGGCCCCATGTGGAATAAGATGCTTGCATCTATAGATAAATAGCAAACAGAACTCACATTTCTCAGCATAACATTCAATGCCCTGTACCATCTTCCTTCAAGCCTACGTTTCCTCCTCTACACAGAAACCCCACTTTACGCTCTTTCCCTGTCCCTCAATATAAAGTGAATTTTGGCTTCCACATTCTTTTAGCACTGTGAGACCCTCAGCTTTGTTTTCCCTCCTCTCTATCCAGTCCAGTCTTTCCCTCTCTGGGGAGCCTGCCCTCCCCCGCTCTAGCCTCCCAGACCTTGCCTCCGTCCAGCACAGGCTGCATTGCTGCTAATACTCCTTGTTACAAAATCACTGTAAACATTTCTCATCCATCTCCCAAATCTCAGTATTCTTTGTATCCTTGACTATTTTTCCATATCCACATACTACCTGCTTTGTTTTCATCTGCAACATTTTCTTAACACTAACTGCTGTATTTTTACTTAATACATTTAATTTTATAGGAAATTTTAGATAATGACAATAATGGAAAGCCAATAACACTTTATATAAATTGAAGGTAATTGTAAATATATACAGAATAAAAATATAACCATTAATGTAAAAAATGTTTCTTCATGTCTCTGACATAAAATTATCTCATATAACACAGTTTGGGAGATGCTACTTTATGTTGTTGTCTCATATTGAAATTCGTCTTATATCATGTAATTCTTTATATCTATTTCTCCTAATAAATTGTTAGTTCCTAAAGGAGATCATATATTATACTTCACATTCCCCAGTGTTTTTAACCCAGTGTCTGGCACATGGTAGGCATTAAATATTTGTTCAGTGAATAAATGACCACAAATATATCAATACCCTCTAGTCATGGCTTGTAGATATACAATCATTAAAATGAAGATACTCAATCCTTCAGTTAAACTTAACGAGGCCATTTAATTATATACAGAATTTATATATATAGTATACTATCTTGGATATAAAATACATTGTAAATAAAGAAAAACTCTACATTGCTGTTAGTAGTAACTTACACCAACCACAGGAGATTCTTGATTTAAAAATTTTAAAGTGATAGCTTTAGATTTTATGAGAGCAATAAATAGGAATAGATCCATGGTTAATTGATGTGCCCTGATTTAGACAAACCTAATAGATTAAAATCCAAGCATACATCAAAGATAAATTAGGGTCAAATAGCTTACAGTGCAAAATACATTTACAATAGAAGCAATTTAAACAGCAAATCCTTACTGCATTTTAAATATGGTTTGATTCCTATTTTAGGAACATATTTATTAAGTAAACTAAGGTACACTCTATCATAAAAATAAACACAAATAGATGCAAGGGAGAGAAAAAGCTGGAAAAAAATCCAGAAATTTTCAGATTTGAACTGGAATTTAGTTAATATAGTATCTAATTTTTTAAAGCTTTTAAACTGTTACTTCCCAAAGGGCAGGGTTTTCATTTTGAATAGAAAAAAGTTGCCTACAAGAATTTTAAAAACTAAATAGGGAAGCTGTTTGGGATGGTGGGAATGATTCCAGCTCCCTATGCCTTATGTGGGAAAAATAAATAAAATTTAACCATAAGCTTTCTATATCTATGCGCTTTAATTATCGCAAACACAGAAAAATAAAGTAAAATCTACTGCTTTCTTTGAGACTATCAAATAATCTTCCACTAAATTTATATGGGTTCCTGCTTGATTTCATCATTTTTTCCCCTGGCTATGCCACTATTTCTGCCATTTCAGGATGAGCTCTCTATGAAGGGGAATCACTAAACAGAAACGTGCATGAGTATGTGTGGGTGTAACCTTGCATTCCAGATGCCCACAAATATGTATTATGATTCTGTGACCTATCTCCTCCTACATGGATAATCATGAAATGTCAGAGTAGGAATAGATCTTGAAAATCCTCTAGTAACTACTTCAAATATAAAAATTGACCAAAAAGAAAGGAAGTTATTTTCCCAACTTTGAAAGATGAGCTCAAGTTGAGTGAAGTTAAGAGGTCCACTTGGGCCAGAGTCCAGCTACCCAAAGTGTCCATCTCCCCTTGTCTACCTAAAGGTAAAAGACCAAGTCCAGAGAAATATCCAATGCATTATTATTGCCCTGTTCTCTGCTCTTCTCTCAAAATCTGTTTTCAGAAACATAATAACTAAGATAGTTTTTACCTTAAAGCACAAGCATAGGGTAACTTTCAAGAGAGTACCTAGCCAGCCACAAATACAAGTTAGGGATAGGGAAAGGTGGCTGGTTGGGAGCTAGAGCCATTCTGTAACACAAGCTTCAGATGTTTCCAATAGCCTCCACCATCCAGCCCTATCCCTTGAGACTGGACTAGGTGCTGGGGAAGTACCTGCCTCACTGGATTGTTGTAAGTTAGAAGCACCTAGTACAGGGCCTGACGAATAGTAAATCTTCAATAAACCTCAGCCTCTACAATCTGACCCCAACCTACACTCTCCCCAGCCCACACACACCCTCCCAGCATGTCTTCTGTGTAGCTGTCAAACTAGACCAGTCACTTTGTCTAGTTTACTAGATATACTAGGTGCTGGACTTTGTGCTAAGCAGTATACTTGCATTGTATCAGCTAATTCCCTAATCATGGATGTAGGTACTATTATTATTGGCTTACTAGAAGTAAATTCCATGAAGATCAAGATTTTTGCCTGTGGTATTCACTATTATTTCCCAGATTCCTAGAATATGAGTTTGCACATAGGACTTGCCCAATAAATATTTGTTGAATGAATAAATACCTATTTTATGGATGAGGAAGTTGAGGCTGAGAGAGACAAACCCATTTGCCCAAGGTCACAAAGTTATTATATAGTGAAACCAGGTTTCAAACCATAGTCTGCATGGTCTTTAACCACTCTCCCATAATCTCTCAAAGGGGATAGTGGTGACTGAATCATACAAGGTGCTAATTTTTAGTCATTCTACATAGACTTGGTCCATTGAGTAAAAAGACAGAGAGACCATATTTATTCTAACCCTTAACTGTAAGAGATTATTTTGTCTCCTAAAAAAAATCAAGGCTTATACATTTACTTTTATGCCAACATTAATAAAATTTCTTTGTGGTTCCCAAAATAATAAAATAATTCACTCAGGCAAACCCACTTCAGAAGGCAAATATTTCAAAAAAGAAAAAAAAAGAAGACAAATATTTCTCTCATTTGGTAGATTTTCTTTGATCGACTCCAATTTATTCTGTATCACAGATTTATCCTAAGGAAGAAATTGTTTTTTCTATAACAAACTAAAAAAGATTTAGAATTGTGGTCCTCTCCTAATCAATGCTGACTGATTGAGGAGGTCAAAAGAATTATTATATATAAAACTAAATAAATAGGAAACTTTATGACGTAGCTATTTCAAAAAACAAATTATTCAGGTGAAGATACTTTATTCATCCACATCCACGTAAATTCATACAGGATGGAACAACTGTTCAAGTATTAAACACTCTGGTGTTTGCATCATAGCCAGAATTTCATTGTTAATTATAATCTAGATTTAAACACTCAGTATTTTGTGTACATTGTATCGGGAACCTTCGCTACTAGAAAGCAGAGAGCAGATATGCTACCTATAATATATGATACTAAAACCTGAGGGTCCTCTATGGGTAAAAGCTCATGTAGAGAAAAGTTATAAGCAAGCTCATTACTATAAACATTCAATCAGATCTTAGTGACTAAAAGAGGGATTTGCAACTATTTACGTCAGTACCAATCTTGTAAATAGCTATTCTCTCCCTAGTGAATAACAATTCAGGCTAATGGGTAGTAAAGAATGCTGATTTGATTTAACTGTTTATTTTATAACTTTGTGTCTCGGGAAAATATGGATATTAAAAATACATATAACCATGCAGACTAGTAATTCTTTAGCTTTTGTTTCAAAGTAAATACTTCTTGAGTACCTACTATATTTCTGGTACTCTGCTAATTGCTGGAAACATAAAGATGAAAAACATTCGATCTCTGCTTTCGTATTTATGTTCAGGGGAGCAGCTAATCATATTTCAATCCAACAAACATTTATTGAGCAGTTTTATAGTGAATTTTTGATAAATGTCAGTGACTTTGAATTCTGGATTGAAGAAAATTGAAAAAAGCAAAGATCAGGAGGTGGGAAGACGCATTTTGGATCCTGTAACTGGCAAGAATTCCAATGTGACTTGGTGCAAACAATGTTTGGTCAATGTGTCTAGGAATGAGACTCAAGAAGTAGTTGAAATGATTTCAACTGAAATGATTCAAGTGTCATTCTAAAGGGTTTGCATTGTATGTTGGAAGAAATAGAGAGTCTTCAAAGACTTGAAGTGAGTGGCATGGTCACATTAGGACTGCAAAAATCTAACTCCAGCAAGAATACTCCAGAGAGACAGCAGGAATCAAGAATGTGGAGATACAAACTATTACTTTTAAAGGTTATAGATCCCAGAGTCTTTTGTAAGCAAAACTGATAAAATTTGACAAACAACTGGATATTGGACATGAAGTTAAAGGAAGGAGTAGAATCAAGGATGATGGCAAGGTCTCTAGCCTGGTTGCTAAAAGAATGGTGATTTCATTAAATAACTAAGACAACCCAAGAGGAATATTAAAGTCAGGGTACCAGTGTAGATAGGTAGTGGGTATGGTTTGAGATATGTAGCATTTGAGAAGGCAGTGGAAGACCCAAGTAGAAATGACCTGTGCAACCTTGGAGCTTCAGAAATGAAAGAAGCATAGTGACCTACATTCCACATGATGATGAGAATGCACTAATGAGACTCTGAAGGGACAGAGTGAAGGACAGAAAGAGAGCAAAAGATAGCACCTTTGGGTGTACCACCACTTCAAGGACCAGGTAGAGGAGGTGAGCGAAAGCAGGTACAACAAGGAATGCTGAGCTGGGTGGTGAATCAGAGTGAGCCATACAGCATGGAGTGATGACAGCCAGGGGAAGAGTCTCCAGGAGGCAGGGATGGTAGGCACTGTCAGCTGCTTCAGGGACAGTAAAAGGGTGACTGGGAGACCTGATACTTAGGGAATTGGTATTTACTGAAGCAAATGTCTTTACTGTTGTTTGATCAAATGGTCATCTAGGGAATATCCAGCCATGCAAGAGTAACAGAGCTGTCAGAGGGAGAAGAGTCACTGGCTTCTAGAAGACTGGTCAGCTGAATAGCAGGAAAACCCCACTGCTTGGTGGGTGCTGCACGCTCCAACAAACACCACTGTGCAGACAAACCATCCATTAGCAAGGCCTCAGGCAACTCCCCCAACGGCCCCCATGCACGCTGAGGACTGAGCCGGCTGTCTTACCACTGTACAAGAATAGCAACCCTCTGCAGTAGATTTCCTTTCACTTTTTCTTTCAAGTTGGGTTTCTTTTTCTTTTCTCTAACACAATGTTTCTAGAATAGGGAAGCAGAGTCCGTAGTTTTACCTATTTGTAGATTAGAACTCAGACAGGTTTGGTGACTTGCCCAAGGCCCCATAGCTAGTAAATGGCTGTACTGGTGAGGCTGGGAATAGTCTAAAGTCACAGCAATGATTGTGCCCCCACTGATCCTTTCTGTTTTAGGAGGCTTTTCACAAAGCCCTGGATTTCCATCCTGCTATCTTGCCTGACTACACTAAATTAAACTAAATGTTTAAAACACAGATGGGTCCTGAGTTCAGGAATGTCAGGTAGGGACACCCTTTACAGATCAGTCATTAGCAACTCTGCACACATTCACATCTATAACTGAAACATCACAAAACAATACTTACACTGACTATGGTCCATGCATGCTGTTTTTTGCTTTATTTTATTTCATTTACAATAATGCTCTGTTCAAGGCTCAACTGATTTCACAGCCCAACTAGTGGGTTGGGACCCGAAGTTTGAAAAACACTGCCTTTTTAATTTTTAAAAAGATTTTACTTATTTATTCATGAGAGATACAGAGAGAGGCAGAGACATAGGCAGAGGGAGAAGCAGGTTCCATGCAGGGAGCCTGACGTGGGACTTGATCCCAGAACCCTGGGATCATGCCCTGGGCCGAAGGCAGATGCTCAAACCCTAAGCCACCCAGGTGTCCTGAGAAACACTGCCTCTGAGCTCTCCTTGAGTGTCCTGGATCACAGCACATGCATCTGACGGCTGGCGGAACCTGTGTGCCCTGCCTCACACCTCTCCTCCCAGACTGCCTTCTCCTCTCAGTTCTAGCCCATCACTGTCTTAGCTGAGGCATTTCCCCAGCCATCATCTCAGCTATTTCACTAGGCACACCACACCCCCTCTCTCTGACCACAGTAGCAATCCAAAGCTTTTCTTCTCTCTGTGAGGCCCTCACTAACCTCTACCTTACCCTCGTTCAGTGACAACTGGCTCCCCAGCCACAAAGAAATCTGGCAGGAGATCCAACCTCTAAAATTACCTGCTGTGATGCTGGTCCTCATTTCTTACCTTTATCCCAGGGACGTCTCTCCTTCTGTGCAGGGCCAACCACCCCTCATCTACACTGGACCCTTCGCCCACCCACCTTTTCCAAAGCTTCATTTTATCAGCTCTCCCTCCTCCTCAGGCTCTTTCCCCAACGTTCATTTCTCCTCACTATAAAATAGCCTTCTGTTAATTCAGCTTATCTTTCCACTTCTCTCTTTCTCTCTGTCTCTCTCTGCCTTCCCATCAGGAACAAACATCTTAAAAGATGGCTCTACCCTGACGTGGCCACTCCATTCATTTCCACTTATTGTTCACCCTAATTTAATTTGGCTTTCTCCCCACCAGTTTAGTATTCCCTTCCCACCAAATCCCAAGGCATATTTCAAATCATCAGTCCTTAATCTTAGAGAGTCTCTGATAGTTTTGAATCTTTCTGGTCTCCTTCTCTCCTTATTTTCTTCCCATGTTCCAGACCATCCCTCCTTTGGCTCTTCTTTTTCTATATACACTTCAATATGTGGATTCTTCACATAATCATCTTCTAGTCTTGGTCTACAGACATTTTCTTAAAGTAACTTTTCCATTTCAGTGACATTGCCTGTCACTATTACCTTGAGATTCCTAAATCTCTCTTGATAGCTCTGTTTAGCTATGATGGATACCTGGTTTTGATGGATTTAGCTTTTACATCCTACTGCTAATATTGCTTTCATCTAAATTAGGAAGATGTACAACAAAGTGACATATGTTATTTGCTTTCCTATGAGAATCCCACTGGCATCTAGATGGTTCTAGTTCCAGCAGGGCACAATGGAAAGTCATCACTCAATAGTCACATTGCCTGTTTTATAGCTGCTTTTTTCCCCAGAATTTCTTAGAGATTCCTATTTTCTAGGATTCTCTCTTTGAATTGTCCAAGTGTTACCTACCAGCTCTGAAATGAGTGACTGCTGTTACTGTCTTTTCTTGCCATTTTATGAATAGACAAAAAGAGAAATATCCTGGTGACCTTAAACAACGAAACTTATTATAAAATCTGTCTCTTTCCCCTTCTCTTCTCCCTTATTGTTTCTCTCATTATGGACAGTTGATAACCAATCAATAAAGGGTGTCCCTACCTGACATTCCTGAACTCAGGACCCATCTGTGTTTTAAACATTTAGTTTAATTTAGTGTAGTCAGGCAAGATAGCAGGATGGAAATCCAGGGCTTTGTGAAAAGCCTCCTAAAACAGAAAGGATCAGTGGGGGCACAATCATTGCTGTGACTTTAGACTATTCCCAGCCTCACCAGTACAGCCATTTACTAGCTATGGGGCCTTGGGCAAGTCACCAAACCTGTCTGAGTTCTAATCTACAAATAGGTAAAACTACGGACTCTGCTTCCCTATTCTAGAAACATTGTGTTAGAGAAAAGAAAAAGAAACCCAACTTGAAAGAAAAAGTGAAAGGAAATCTACTGCAGAGGGTTGCTATTCTTGTACAGTGGTAAGACAGCCGGCTCAGTCCTCAGCGTGCATGGGGGCCGTTGGGGGAGTTGCCTGAGGCCTTGCTAATGGATGGTTTGTCTGCACAGTGGTGTTTGTTGGAGCGTGCAGCACCCACCAAGCAGTGGGGTTTTCCTGCTATTCAGCTGACCAGTCTTCTAGAAGCCAGTGACTCTTCTCCCTCTGACAGCTCTGTTACTCTTGCATGGCTGGATATTCCCTAGATGACCATTTGATCAAACAACAGTAAAGACATTTGCTTCAGTAAATACCAATTCCCTAAGTATCAGGTCTCCCAGTCACCCTTTTACTGTCCCTGAAGCAGCTGACAGTGCCTACCATCCCTGCCTCCTGGAGACTCTTCCCCTGGCCATATGGGTTAGAGTCAAAAGCTTTAAAACCTACTGCTTTAATGTGAAAGACTGAGTGGAAGTTGACATCCTAAGTCAACAACAAGAATATCAGACAAGGAGAAGTTTTAGAGGTTAACAGTCAAAAACAATCTCAGAGCTCTAATTCTCTCTTTGTGTCTCTAATAACTCCACAGAAATCTAATTTGATGGCTTTAGCTTTGATATCATACGACTAATGTATAATCAGTTGTCTATTTTGCTTAACTATTAGTCTAACTAGAATTCCTTTTTAACTGCATCAACCCATGGCACTGATATAAATTAAATTTATTTCTTGGTTTTGGGGATCATTGTGTGGAATTAAACTGTAACAGAAATAATTATTAACCAAAAAGGTGCTCAGTCTGAGATTTCAAACACAATTCTGCTCTCAGAATAACAGGATTAGTTTCACTGATGACATTTTGGGTTTTAAGTGCTACCCTAGTTTTTGTTATCTCTGATATACCCAGTTCAATGCAGGTTTATTTAGTCTTTGACAAAGACATTGGTTGGATTTTTTTAAAAGAAATTCTTTTGAAGCAGAAAATTGACTCAATGTAGATTTTTCACTCCGTTACACATATTAAACTACATTGATTTGGGTGATGGAAAGAGGCAGAAAGAAATGGAGAGGTGTGGGAGAAGAGGCCAATAAGGTTATAAATTTCAAATTACAAAGAGACAAGAGAATATTACCAACCCTTTATTGTCAGAGAAATGGAATCTTACTCACACCCTTGAAAGCTGAGGATGGGGTTGTCAGTGAATGCCAAGAGTAACTCTTCTCCAAATGGAGGTGAATAGTTCTAGATGAGACATGAGAGTGGTATGAAAGTCGCTGAAGCCCTAAACAATCCAGTAAGGAGAGCCAGATTCCTAAACATGCACACACACACACACACACACACACACACACCAGACTCTAGAGTTAAACTGACTTGGCTTCAAATCCCATCTCACTCACTTACTGTGATCTTAGGCAAATGATTTCACTTCAGTAAGTTAGTATCCTCATCTGTTAGTATATTGGGAAGATAATAATAGACTTCTGAAGGTTATTATTGGGTGTAAATATGACAATTCTTATAAGTGCTCACAGGGCAATGTTGTAAGTACTAGTTCAATATTATGATTGCATTAGTTTCCTGAGACTGCTGTAACAAAGCACCACAAATTTGGTGACTTAGAACAACAGAAATATATTATCTCACAGTTAATGAAGGTGTTTAAAGGTCCATATCCCTGTGAAACAGAGGAAGGATCCTTCCTCTTCTGTTTATGGGGGCCTCAGAAATTCTTGGCTTATATCAGCATAGCCCCTGTTTTCACATAGCATTTTCCCTGTGTCTCTTCACTCTGTCTATTCTCTGGGCATGTCTGTTTCTGTGTCCAAATTTTCCCTTTTTCTAAGGATGCCAGTCCTATTGAATTAGGGCCTACCCTAATGACGTTTTTTTAAAATTGATTACCTCTGAAAAGACCCTATTTCCAAATAAGGTCACATCCTAAGGAACTAAAGGTTAGGACTTCAACTTATCTTTTTGAGGAGAATACAATCAATCCATGACAATTATTTACTAAGCTATTTTGCTAGAGATATTTTGCAAAAGTTAGGTTCGTAAATAAAATACTTTAAAATTGTAGAATATCCTTCTCTAGTGATTCATTTTCTTCTTAAAGTAAGGAATACTTGTTTCTTCAGGTAGTGACTTTGGTATAAAATAGTGAGTTTCTTGCTCTTAGCTGAATCTGAAATGGCTGGGTATTAACTTCTCTGTTAACCTTGAGGAAAGGAAAATTGCCATAGACCTATGCAGCCAAAAGTATATCCCGCAGAAAAAGAGTATGTACCTTTCTGAACCATTTGTTCATCATGTAACAACCTCAGTTATGCTCATCACAACTGGAAGAGAATTGCTCTTCAGTGGAATTTAAATAAGTACAAATTACACACTTATTAATCAAACTGAATTGTTTTCAATCAATTTCTTTTGTTTTCTCCTTGAATGTTCTTAATGAATAATACAGACTTTTTGTGCAGTTTTCTGTGCCATAACTCTCATTCCAAGCCCATTTTCATCATGAAAAATAATACCCAAACACTATACATTCTTCTCTACTTCTTCATATGCTTTACAAAATGACATATATTTTTGCCCAAAGCTGGAACATGCTATGAAGATTCAACTTCCTAACACTGCAGTCATGGGAACACCTATAAAAGCCTTCAGATTAGGAATGTAAGAAATAAAAATAAGAATATTTGAGGACAAAATGCAGGCCAGTAGAACATATAGTACCTTTTTTTAGGATTTATTTATTTATTTATTTATTTATTTATTTATTTATTTATTTATGACATACTGAGAGAGAGAGAGAGAGAGAGAGAGCATATAAGCAGGCTGAGCAGGAAGCCTAACAATGTGGGGCTTGATCTCAAGACCCTAAGATCATGACCTGAGCTGAAATCAAGAGTTGGATGCTTAACTAACTGAGCTACCCAGGTGCCCCAGCACCTTTATTTTTTATTCAGGGCTGTACTGATCCACATTCATTCAAATGTATCCATGACTTCCTCTAAAGGAACATTAGCAAAAGAAAAAAGGTTCATATGCTAACGTGAAGAGAAGAGAAGAATCAAACAGAGACAAGAAATTAGTTAAGTATTTTACAATTTAACAAGATGAAATTTCAGGTACCAAATTTTTTGCCCTCTAAAAAGTACTAGTCAAATGTAACTTCTTCATAGCACCCCCCTGCCCCGCCAGAAAAGAAGAAAGAATTGAAGTGTAGACCTACTCTATTTGTACCATGCAAGTGATCATGAAAATTAAATTATCAATCAAACCTTCATAGAACAAATCACATTTTCCCTTTGCTTCCATCAAATAATTCAGAGATGATTTGTTTTAATTTTTAATTTGTTTTCAGGGATAGTCAGTGCTCATTATAACTATGGTTTATGTTTACCTCAGTTTTCTCAACCAGTTAGCTGAAAACAATATAATCCCTGCACTCATCAGGCCCCAGCTGAGGGCCTGCAGTCCCTGCTCATATAATGGATCAGTAATGGATCAAGGCCACAAGATGGCACTCTAAGCAATGGGCTATTATTGGCGCTTATTTTCATCAGCATTTACTCTAAAAAACGAATCTAACCTAAGTGGCTCTAAAATAAACTAAAAAACTCTGAGACTGCAAGGCGGAATGAAGATGAAGAACATATTACAAAAACGGAAAGAACGTAGCTATAATGATTACAAAGAAAACACACCCCAGGTTTTCTACAGACATGCAAGAAGCCACTTTGAGGACTCCTGTTATTTACTGTGATGAATTAGTTACTTAAAAAATGCAACAAATTCATTAGGGTTTTGTTATTTGATGGGCTAAAAAAACATTTTCATATGTTCTAAGTTCCTTAGCCTTTCTTATTTTTAAATACATGGCACCAGTGAATGTCTAGTTTCAGCGCAAGACAGATCAAAAGCTAAGAATCGTTAGTTCATTGGTTATAACCATAACATAAACAAGTTTGGTCATCCAGTCTGTGCAATCTGATTGTCTCAGTCAACTAAGCAAGGCAACTGACATTGACAGCTTAGACAAGTGATAAAGAATTCTGAAGCTGAAGAGGGACTCTTAATCAGAAGTGCATGACAAAGCCAACTCCCAAAGTGGCATCAATTAGTGAAACAAATTAGCAACATATCTTCCCTTTAATACATTGGTACTCACATTTCCTTCTTGGAAATTCTTTTACTTAGTAGCTACGCAATTGTTGGAGAGCTTAGGCAAAGAAGTAGTTCATATATAAAATTGAAATCCACCAATCACTAGAAAAGATCTACTATAATCTGAGAGTGTCTTAATACTGTGCTGATTTTAGTTTGGTGCTGAATGGAAGAGTAAAAATGATGCATAACAAAAATGCATGAAATCGCTTGCTAATCTAAAAAGTAACAGCAGGGCAAAAAAAAAAGTTAATTCATATATAAAAATTTGGAATTAATAATTTTCATGTGAAATTAGTAGCATATTGCTGCAGGTATGTAGGAAGGGCATATGTACACTTTTAATATTTGAATATAATTAAGTTATAACATGTTTGTTACAGGTGTACAAGATAATGGCTCCATATTTGTATATATTACATGTACATTTTTAATTGAGCCAAAGCAAACCCAGAAAGAAAGCAAAGCAAGGTTATACCTCTGTCTCCTTTGAGCATTTTCAAATTACGCAGTTTTATTCTTTATTCTTTAATTGCTGATTCTACATTAATTTGCACCTACTTATATAGTTCAGTCCCCAATTAAATCGAAAGCTCCTTGGAGTTTAGATAGTAATCTATCTAATTCTTAAATCCCTCACAGGCATAATAATAATAATATAATAAAGCCTACCACTTATTAAGTTCTTATTAGACATAAATAAGCATTATGATAAGTAGATACCACTTCACATAAACCTTGCCAAAAAATCCCATGAGATTATACTAATGCTCTCCCTGTTAATCAAGAGGAAACAAAGGTATAAGTTAATTTGCAAAGTTTATACAACTACTGAGTCACAGAGCCAACGTCTGAATCCAAGAATACTTTATGCCAAAGCCCCTGGCTCGCCTTGTAGAGCAGAGGGAGAGGTATGATGGTTGGCAGTATATTGCCTGAGGTCTACTACCTGGTTCCTAAGCTGACTGGCTTTATGGTCTTGGCACATTACCTAGGCATTCTGTGTTCCAATTTAGTTATTATCATACCACATTGCAGTTCATAAAGTAGAAATTCAAATACTCTTACTCAGAGCCTTCCAACTTCTCTCAGGTACCTCCTAGCTGCACAAATAAAGCCCTTTTGTGATACACACTCTAGTTGTTCTAACAAACTAATAAATCTACTGGTATTTGATAAACTGAAATAAAGTACATATTTGATTTTCAGTAGTGGTCCTATATGGCTTCTGATACTTGACATTGTTCTATGCCTATTATTAGCATTTCAGGCTATAGTCGTTAAAGCAGCTCTTGCTTTCTTCAACAAGTCTATAGAAATGTCTACATGTGAAGTAGGAATGGAAGATGAAATGAATAGTGTACCTTTTTTTTGAGAAAATAATCATTTAAAGTACTGAATTTTGACATTACTAAACCTTATTAATGAATTGCCATAGTTTGTTCCCAAACTAGTTTATGTTACATGGCTAAGAAGAAGACAAAGGAATTGAGAGTGAGTTTTAGATTAATGGTAGGAGCTAGAATCTGCACTTCCCTGAATGTCTCAACATGGAAGGTGACATGGACATATCTACGGCATGCTGCAAGGTTGTGGCCAGAAAACCAATACTCCTGCCCATACCTGCTCCCACTAGCTGTGTTTGCTTACCAAGTGTCAATTGTGTCTGTCCCCAAACCCATTTGTGTCACTTGCACTTCTTATTGTCAGTTTAAATATGTTTTTCATAACATAAACAAAGAAAAGCATGAAAAAATAATTATTTTATCTTTTCTAGGAAAATTAAGTTAAAATCCAGAGTTTGATAAAATTGTGTCATCAATAAAAGCTCTCAAGTTAGATGTGGATAAGACAGCTGTAAAAAAAAACTGGAGAAAAATCATAAACGCTGATAAGGATTCTCAATTTCTTTAGATCTCTTCACAAGTTCCTCTTAACTCAAGCTCCATTTTAAATCAGATTAAATGGTCAATCATGGATAATGCATTATGGTTGTCGTTCAATAAGGAAAACAAAGTGTTCCTCTAGTTAGAAGGAAAGAAGACAACACAAAGAAAGAAAGAAAGAAAGAAAGAAAGAAAGAAAGAAAGAAAGAAAGAAAGAAAGAAAGAAAGAAAGAAAACACTCGCCCAAAAAGATAAGATTATCCATGCATGTGCATTCATATTTTAAATTAATATAAAATGTTTAAGAGGCATATAATTATTTCAATGAATTTGGGGTTTAACTAGCCAATTATTAGTCCTGAGCATAAGAAGCCTTCTTATATATGATTGTGATTCTCTTTTTGACCTCATCTATGCAGTCATATCTTTTTTTTTTAATTTTTTATTCTTATTTATTTATTTTTTTTATTTTATGATAGCCACAGAGAGAGAGAGAGAGGCAGAGACACAGGCAGAGGGAGAAGCAGGCTCCATGCACCGGGAGCCCGACGTGGGATTCGATCCCCGGTCTCCAGGATCGCGCCCTGGGCCAAAGGCAGGCGCCAAACCGCTGCGCCACCCAGGGATCCCTATGCAGTCATATCTTTCAGATTTACAGACTACACAATAATTTTAAAATAACACTGATTTTACTGAAAGAACTATAATTGATAATGGATTCAAAGCCTAGAAATTAGAATATTAACTTTGAAAGCTGAATATAATATGTAGTATCCAATTTTTTTCAACAAACATTCCTAAAACTACACCCTCTGAATATGTTTGCAAACAAACATTGGTATCAACAGGTAAATCTGCTTACCTAGTAAAATCTCAGAGATTCCATGAAGACCCTCTGGCCCCTAAGTACAGCCCCACCAGCTTACAGATGTCTACGATGCTATAGAGCATACTATTTTCTTCACTGTTTTCTGAGAGCAGCTTTTCCTACAGTCAGTACTGAGGGCCACAGAACCCTCGATAAACCTCATGGGGAAGAAGAGGGAAAAGGGTAGAGACCAAGGGCCTCAGAAGTGTCAATTACATACTCCAAGTTCCCTCATCTTCCCTAATGCTGGATAAAATCAATTATTTTCCCAAGTATTCCACTAACGCAGAATAACTTACAGAATCACTATTCCAAGGAACATCCGTTAGTGAAATGTTTATTCTTTGAACCAAACTTTCCTTATCTCTACGTGTAATGATACATAGCAACCTGGGTAGTCACATAAAATAGAGATGCTACATATAAAGGAGTCCAACACAGTGAACCACTCTGTAAATGTTACTTTTATATCCCTGCATGAGCTATTTTTTCTCATCAGAAATAAATGTTTTATTTAACTGCTAGTTGAATAGAAAATGGAAGGGAAAAAAAAAGAAGATAGACTTGTCTAGAATTATTTTATTTAGAAATTAATATTCTATGTGTAACTATTGCATTAAAAAGGTAAGGTCTAACTGGGTGTTATATTTTGGCAAATTGACTTTAATTTAAAAAAATATAAGGTTTACTTTCTTATTATAGAACTTGAGAAGAAATTTCTCTGTTGTGGGGGTGCCTGGGTGGCTCAGTCAGTTAAGTGCCTTTGGCTCAGGTCATGATCTCAGGATCCTGAAATGGAGCCACATCATCAGGCTCCCTGCTTCATGCGAAGTCTGCTTTTCCCTCTCCCTTTGCCTCACTCCCAGCCCTGCTCCTGTTCTCTCTCTCACTCTCTCAAATAAAATACAATCTTAAAAAAAGAGAAATTTCTCTGTTGTGTTTTAATTTTTATCATTTATTACATGTTTTTATTTTTTGCTTAATACTGTGTGTTATTGCAAAAAGAACCAGGCAATATTCTTTTACTAGCTTTTCAATGGCTCTAGAACATTCCCTCAGAGAAGTTAATGTTTTTTCCTCCATTGTCACAGACCATCCATGAAAAGCTGATCACCTGTGTAAATTTAATCTCTAGTGAGAAGAGTAACTACAAACATAATTTCTAGTGAGTTAAGAGAAGATCACTGGGTGCCACCACTGCCACATACCAAATCTTTTGAGGTGACGTTTTCTCATCTCTTCTAAGTTTTGTGAGAATCTTCCCTCTAAAGCTCTAATTAAAGCAAAACAGGTCTGGAGCCATAAACAAAACACTGACTTTTAGCCTTCGATGATTATCCCAGGCATTTGACAATGTCACCTGTACCCAAACTGAACCATCAGGAGTCACCTCTCAATGCCTCCATGACCTTGAGGCTGGCACAAATAACTCTTCAAACTACCCAGTGAAACTTGTGAGAAAAAGGAGTTTGCTCCTACTATATAAAGGAACGTAAGCTATCATCACCACCTTGGAACTTCAATGGTTTCCTTAAGGTTAATTTTCTGGGATGTTATAAACAAAACTTATATCCATTCTATTACTGCTTTCTAAACTCTGTAGATTGAAAGAAGATCCCTCTTTCTCTGTATTTCCAGACCAATGAGCTAGGTCAGCTTCTTACGCATGCAATCTGTGCAGTCACACAGCACCCTATACTTAGAGGAATCCTGAGCTTGGTTTAACGTTTTCTATTGTCACAGGCTTAAAATTCTTAATGCCTTTTTAACAGGGGCCAAAGCATTTTCATTTTGCACTGGCGCCTACAAATTCTATAGTGGCACTAGCCACAGAGTCTGAATTGTCTAAGTCTATTCCCGTGTGGGAGCCCATGTCTGTGGCTCTGGGATTAAGACAAGAATTAGTGCTGGACATCAAGGGGCAAGTCAAGCTAGGGTTCACAGAGAGCAGCTGTGGAAAAAGCCCATTCTTACAACAAGTGTGTGGGCAAGAGATATACTGAAGTTAGAGACTCTGAAATCTTCTTGAGGTCTTCAGTTGCCCCATTATTTTTTCCTTGCTCAAACCAACCAAAGTCTTTCAGCTACACCACGGATAGTGTATTTTCTGTACATAAAAATACATCACTTCTGCTTGCAAAATTTCAGTATGATAGAAAGGATGGGAAAATAGGCTTGCCTGCTGAACTTTGGTGAGCTCAGAGTCTGATTCACTTGTTTTGGGCAACATGCTAGTTATATGATCCTCAGCATCCATCAGAGTCTAAAGCAATCAATAGCCTTAGTGCCTCTATTACAACATAAAATACATAAGAATGACAATACGAGCAATTCACTCTGCTTCAACAAAGATACGCAGTTCACTGGAGATGCAAAAAGCTGTTTCCTAAAGCAGTATCAATCCTTGATGTGGTCATGAGAAAAAGCTATTTTCCATAGCACAGAATGAATGAAGTTCAGAGTAATTCTCTCCCCAGAGCTAAATCTTCCTATCACACCCCAAAGCAAGCTATAAATAAAAAAGGAAATGAAAGCTCATTTCCTCTGTAAAACAGAGGATGGGTTTTTTTTCCTATGAATTCCTTCATGCACAAATCAGGGATTTATGCCATTTACATGGTGGATAAATGGATCAACTAACTGATCCACTAGAGCCAAAATCCTAACAGTAATATTAACAAGGTTCTTCAGGGCACCTGGGTGGCTCAGGGGTTGAGCGTCTGCCTTTGAGTCAGGGTGTGATCCCAGAGTCCCAGGATTGAGTCCCACATCGGGCTCCCTGCATGGGGCCTGCTTCTCCCTCTGTCTGTGTCTCTGCCTCTCTCTCTCTCTCTCTCTCTTTCTCAATCTCTCTCTCATGAATAAATAAATAAAATCTTTAAAGAAAAAAAAAAACACGGTTCTTCATTATGTCGATGAATTTCCCCACTTTGAGAGAGCAGCTTTCCTGGTTGGCAGATCACAAAAATGTTTTATCTCCTTGAATAGTGTTATCTGTTCTGTGCATTCTCAATAAGTCACTGCTCCTGGTCTGAGATTCCTTCAATCTGACCTAGGAGGATCTCTCTCAATACTAGGAGACACTAGAATATTCCAGCTCCACTCCATGCCAGAAAGATGGTGGATCAATGACACATTCTGGTCAAGACTGAATGTAGTCAGAAATTACCACTGCATCCAAGCACAGCTTATAGTCCTATGTTTCCCAAAATCTGCATAGAAAAAAGAACCCTAGAGAACTTCCAGCTCATTGCTTCATCGGGCAATGAGTCTTTTCTTCATATTCCAATATTTCCCATCAGTTGTCTCAAATCCTTTAAGGAATAAGATGGAGAAGGAGGGAGGGGAAAGAAAGAGAGAGAAAATCAACTGTGTGACATTTTGTTCCAAGCTAAAATATATACTACTATAATTTCAGCTTTAAAAATTATGTAAAATTATATTATATTTATAAGCAAAACAGACATTCTTTCTCTGGTGTACTATATCCCAGCACCAATGGAGGTAGGTGCAGATGAAGGTAACTTGACCTAGTACAAACTACATATGGTTAGTAACCATGCATTCATCTCAAGAAGGAAACATGAATTATTCCAATCAAATAACAGTTAATGAGAACTCACTTGTGTCTTGAGTTTTCTGCATCTCAGACATTGTAATTTCACCTTTAAAGTTACAATGGCGACATTTTTTCCTTTTAAGTCATGTGGTTGATCAAAAATACAACTTAAGATTTTTACTGTAGAAATTTACAGCAGTGATTTTCAGAGTTGAAAGTTTGAGAGGATAGTTTGAAAAAATATTTAAAATATGGGATGCCCAGGTGGCTCAACGGTTGAGGGCCTGCCTTCGGCCCAGGGCATGATCTTGGAGTCCCAGAATCGAGTCCCATATCGGGCTCCCTGAATGGAGCCTGCTTCTCTCTCTGCCTGTGTCTCTGCCTTCTCTCTCTGTGTGTGTTTCTCATGAATAAATAAATAAAATCTTAAAAAAAACAGAAAAATATTTAAAATAGATAGTCTTACATTTGGAAATGAAAATATATGCATTGTTTCCATAAAACAAACTGTAGAAAGGGTCATCCAACTTATCTTCTTGGCCAGTCAAGATAGGACTCTCCTAGATTTTTATGATGCCATGAATATTTAAATGCTGCAAAACATCTACCGAAAGGAAAAGCATTATCTTCTTCCTATAAGTTTCCCGAGTTTCCTTTTCAGTTGGGTACATACTAGAGAGGTGAGGGAAGGACATTTGGGTCATAATAAAATCTCTCATTGTCAGCTTCAGACTGCACAGGAGACCCTAATCAAATTTCTAACTCTTCTGTAAGTAATCACATTACATTTAGTGTAAAACTTACTTATAATAATGCTTTTGGGGGAGTATCTGATAATTCTCTGGCACTTCCCAATTATGATAGACTAAATAATATTTTACCTTTTACTAAATTTAAAATAATATGCCTAAATAGTCAATAAAAAAAGTAGAATTAGAAATAATATAAAAGGGCACCTGGCTGGCTCAGTCAGTAGAGTGCTTGACTCTTGATCTCAGGGTTGTGAGTTTGAGCCTCACATTGGGTGTAGAGATTACGTAAAAATAAAATCTTTAAAAAAATAGTATGAAAAACCTATAGACCAATCCCATTTATCAAGTGGTAACCAAACCCAGCAATATATCAAAACAATAAGATACAGCCAAAAAAAATTCATTCCAAAAAAAAGCAATACAAACCCAAAGTTTAAAAGTTCACTAACAGTATATAGATTAATAAAGTGGAAAGTAAAAATTGCCCAGAATTGGGATGGGGGCTAAAAGTAGAAAGATTCCAGGGTGTCTTCTGACTTAAATTCTGTCAAAATACCTGCATCAAAAATGCTGGAAACAAAATGTTTTATCTAGTGAGATGATAAAGAGAAGTTACTAAAATATTCCCATCATTCATACTATTTGCCTTTCCAATAAACCTGTGCCTCTTACTTACTCAAAACCCATTTTAACCAATATTTTCTATTTCTTACCATTTTAAGAGTACGTTCCCTATAGTTTTATTCCAGAGATTCCTTTTATTCTTAAATACATTGTAACTATCAAAAAATCAATAATCTCAGTATATAGTTCAATAATTGTAGCCCCTTTTAAAGTTCTTAAGCCAAGCCAATTACTGACTTCATACCAAAGTTCTGAAGATTCCTCAGTTTGACATAATATAACATTGCTCTATCCAAATATCAGCTTAAGACTGTCAAAACTGTGCCAGTCTAGAATCTCATGTAAGAATTTTGCTGTGATTCTAGTATGACTGAGATTGTTATAGAACATGACAATATGTACTTTACTTCAATATTGGCTGGAAAATAGAGATTCTTTTTTTTTTTTTTTTCATTCTCAGTACTTGCAGCTCAAATGTAGAAATGATTCTCCACAAATCCTTTTCATTGTGAAAGCAGAAACACTATAGGCTCCTACATCTGTGAGAAGACAGGCAAGGAGCACTTGGGAGACATTACACTACTGACATACTAATTGCTTCTGGAAATGCTCTTCAATCAGGATTTTCCTACCCATAAAATGAGGGTACTCACGTGATGTCCCCACCAGGGTAACAGAGTTTAATGGGACCATCACTGTTGTCTGATCCTCTGCCCATAGGCAGCAAAACATCAGCATGGCACAGAGTAAAGCTCAGGAACACTGAAGTCTGAAGATATAGATTTAAGGGGCACCTAGTTGGCTCAGTTGGTTAAGTGTCTGCCTTCTGCTCAGGTCATGATCACAGGGTCCTGGGATCCAGTTCTGCATCTGGCTCTCTGCCCAGCAGGGAGTCTGCTTCTCCCTCTCCCTCTGTAATGTCTCTTGTTCTCTCTCAAATAGACAAATAAAAAATATTTTAAAAAGATACAGATTCAACTCTTAGCTCTGTCATTTTCAAAGTGTGTAATCTGGGGCAAATCATTTGAAATATCTGAACTTTCTCTCTCTAAGTTATAAAATGAAAGTTTGAAGAAAATAATTTCTCAGGTATCTTTGCTTTCTATGAGTTTTACACATTAAAAGCAGATGGTTCTTAATAATTTTCCATGAGGATTTATCAGATAAGATTCTTCTGTTGTTTTTACCTCTTTAACAACTCATTGTTCATCAGACATGAAGAACTGTGATTTCATTGTTATGACCTTCCATCTCCTACTGATTCATTTGCTGTACGCTGTGGCATATTAAATGGCATAATTTCTACAATTAACCCAATGTGTACTCTTTACTCTGAGTTCTCCTCTTTCTAAGTAGTGGGAATAGTCAATGCACTGTTTACAAAAAATGCAAGGAGAGGAAAGCACGTTGACGTCCCAATTCCTTTATTAATTTCTTGCTAGATGAATCAGACTGCAGTTACCTCATCTGTAATAAAAAATTCAACAACTGTCTTACCTATCTCATAAGAATATTGAGAGAATCAAATGGATTAAATATGTGTGAATATTAAAATATCTGCAAATGTAAATTTTGGCATTATTGTAATGATAGATGCTGCTGATAACTTCTAAGAGAGTAAATGGAATGAACTGGCAGGTATCGTGCCATCTTCCAGTTGACTGTCGTACTAAATATAGCACAGACCACAGGTCTATCTGTAGGATAAGCGATCTGCCTTTAGAGCCCATAACAAGTTCAGTACAAACACTTTACATCATTGAACCATGAAGAGCAGAGAGTATTTTTCCAAAGTATTTTTCTGGGAATAATTGTGAAGGATCATCTTCCAGGTGAATGGATCTGACCATGTACTTCCAACACAAATAGAACTATTTTTTCTATACTGGTCCTAGTGAAGATATAATTTCATGGAGAATGACTTATTACTCTGTGGATGGCAGGGTGAACAATAACCCTTGCTTAATCCAATGATCTGTGCATAATCTTCCCTCTGGCAACAGTTTGAAGACAAGAAAGGATGAAACAGTTGGGTTTCCAGTTTTCTTCTACTTAAGAAATCCATGCTGCAAACCAGAGGTTTGCCATAATTTCTACAGTTTTGTTTTCAACTGGATGAGTCTTCAGAGCTAAAGCAATGGAAACTCTCTTGGCAACAAACCACAAGTATCAGAACCAAATCTTAAAACGAGGTCATTCTGGATCTAGAGTAAAAGGTTAAAGAGAATAGTAACAGCAAACTCCCATTATGTCTGACTATCCAAATCATGGAAGTACTGTGCCAAATTGCTAAGTTGAGATCTTAAAATAAATCTACAGCCAAACACGAAAAGGAGCAATGGACACTTAAAGGTTCATCCGAGGACTGTGATTCTCTGTCTTCATGACAGGGGAGAATGATTCACAGCTTACACTGAATGCTTATTCTGGGTTTAGAAATAGAAAATTGGACAAAATGCCTAGAACAAATTTCAGTTACATTAAACCAGAGGCATCATTGAGAAATCCTGACAAACAAAATTGAGGTCAGTTTTAAAGGATTTGCAAAATTAACTAGAAATGCTGTTTTTTTTTAAGAGACAGAAAGAAAGAACACAGATATGGATAGGTTTGGGAAGTGAAGTATATCAAATAATCAAGCACTGAAGATGGAGTTAAGGCTTCACAGATGCCATGGTGGACTTCATTAGCCAGTGCTATCAACTAGATGGCACCTTTACAGAAAAGGTATTGATCTCCCAGTCACTTATTATATGCCATAGAAGGTGATTCTTCCAAAACACCAAACACACTTCCCAGGCAGACAAGCATGTTCCAGCCTTCTGATAGTGTCAATTAATTCTGAGGAATCATTTTAAATCCTCTCCAGTGAGAGAGTTTTGTTATTGCATTTAGTTTCATTTAAACCCCCTTTCAAGAACTGTGTCTAATAGACCTTCAGAGCATCTCTAGGCAGCTCTAACTTACATAACCTCATTTTTCAAAAGTGTTCATTACTTCCTCCCCCCTCTTAACATGCTCTCACTCCAGCTCAGGGCCTTCCCAGAGGGACTTTGCTGCCTGCTTTGGTAATATAGTAATGCCAACCTTTGAGACTTTTTCTCATTTCTAAATGGAGTGTGCAGAATATGAAGGGGGGTAGGGACAATGTTCCTATTGTTGCTGATTGGCAATGGAATCAGAATCTGCTAGTGAAAATAGCCTACAATCATATCTAGCCAGGATATTATCCAGGGCACATGTGGGAGAAATAAAGGGAAATAATGGAAAATGACAAAAATAAATGGCTTCATTTCTACCTCCAATATAAAAAAAAGGAAAAAATAAGTATCCAAGTATATTTTTAAAATCAATATATTATTTAAAATTAAAATTATGAAGTATGCTACCAAGTCACCTTATTTATACTCTATTTAAAATTCTCCAAGGAATATAATATAGCTTCATTTAAGCAGCATACTCCATAATTTTGCTAAATATTAAAAAAAATCCTCTAAGGTGGAGATAATTCAGTGGAACACCTCATTTCTCTGCTCAGTGATACTGAACACTATTTGTAAATTCTGACTTGCAGAAAGCACAAGAAAACTACAGTTAGACTTATCCTCACCTCCTTTTCATCCCCAGGAGGGAAAAATACATTAAAAACCATAAATGTAAAATGTTTTATTTGTCAGTGAAACACAAAAATGGAATAAAAGGAAAATATTAAATCATCTACTTAATAGTTGTATGTATACAAAGCCATCATTATTTTTTAATAATTCCTAACTCTTCAGTCTGTAGTGTTTTTATTTTTCTTATGGACATAAAACTCAAACTTGGTTACAGATATTTATAAAAGGCCAGAATGCCTCCAGAAATATAATTTAGAAATTATGTTTTACTCAGTCATATACTCTCCCTGAAATTTATTAAATATGCAGAATCTCACATTTTATTTAACCAATTATGCATGTACATCAGGTGTATTCATGAGTCTCCAAAGTGAAGATGACGTAATAGGAAAATAAACATCTGCCAAGCATTCCAACATGCTATAAGAACAGGGACAAATAGAGATGATGCCCAGCTCTGTTACTTACAAACCAAGAGATACTGGACACATTATTAAAATCTCCCACATTTAGTTTTCCCATCCATAAAATGAGGATCTCCACAGGGTTGTTGGGGATTAAATGAGATAATGTATGCAGAGTACTTATCACAGAATAGGCAATAAATGGTTTTCTTTATTTTCTTGTTTTCTTTCTAAGAAAAAAACAAAGACTGAGAGATGTTCCATGATCTTGAAGTCTAAAATTTGCTTTTTCTCTAGCAAAGATAATGTGAAATTATATGTGCACATGAAGCAGGGCAGGCTTAATATGTCATTGAGGAACCCACAGCTGTCCTATCAAGAATTCACCCTCCAGGGATAATCAGAAAGCCATACTCCAAATGTGGCTATTACAAGGGCTCCAGAGGGTTTTATCTGCCATCAACAGCATGGTGCTTTGCTAATGTTAAAATGGACTTTCACTGGTGAAATTAATAGCTTATTAATCAGTACAATGGATATCAGACATGGACAGTAATTACTGAAATTAGTGGTATCCAGGATATGTATATTGGTAACAGTATTCTAGAGACGTCCCCCCCGCCAACCTTTGTATTAATAAGGTATAAAAATCTAGCAAGTTCTAAACTTGTATCCATAGGAATGGATCCTGAGGCTGTCCAATCCTGCCATTCAGTCAAAGGATTCTGGTTGCCTGATGTCCATAAGAGCAACCAGATTCTGTTTCTAAGATATTGTGAGTGGTGTTTTGATCAACTAAAATTAAGAGAACCTGGACTTCGTACACCTTACTGAACAGTGTCTGTACTATATGACCTGACTTGTCAGTAAGTTTATGTTTAAATAAATGTCTTTATATGAAGCAGAATTTGGTCTGAGATCTCCTTTCATTAAAACCAAGGAATAAATTAATAGGTTAGTAGTCAACTCCTACTTACTGAAAACTTTTTGGCAACTATTATGATGTACCTAGGTACTATTATGAGCAACCTAATAGTTGTGCGTGGCCCAACTGGCTTAGGTCAGTTTGCTTCATGCTAGTCTTTCTTTCTTTTTTTTTTTTTAAGATTTATTTATTTATTTGAGAGAGACAGTATGAACATGTGAGTAAGGGGAGGAGCAGAGGGAGAGAATCTTCAAGCAGACTCCTCACTGAGCACAGAGCCCCACGCAGGGCTTGATCTCACAACCCATGAGATTGTGACCTGAGCTGAAGAGTTGGACACTTAACTGACTGAAACACCCAGGTGCCCTAATCTTTTTTCTAATTAAAAAAATGATTAACTTAGATCAATGGTTAATTAGTTCCTTGTGGAATGCATACACACACACACAATACATCAAAGGAGTGGAAATAAAGTGAAATTAGAAATTAAAAGAATGCAATTTTTAAAAATTATAACTTTGAAGCTGCTAAAGTTTCAATGAGTTGATATATGGCTACTGGCATCATAAAGTAACACCATTTTCTGGAGAGAAAAATGGTCAAATTTATCACGAGCCTTAAAAATAAATTTTCCACCAAGAACCACATGAAAAAGTGTTCACTATCATTAGCCATCAGGATAAGGCTAATCAAAACCTCAGTGAAATACCACTTCAAAACCACTAGGATGGTTGTAGTCAAAAAGACTGATAATAAGAAGTATTGGCAAGGATGTGGAAAAATTAGAACATTCATACATTGCTGGTAGAAATGTAAAATAGTGCAGCCATTTTGGAAAAGAGACTGGTAGTTCTTCAAAAGGTTGAACATTAGAGCCACCAGATGACCCAGCAATTCCACTCCTAGGTACATATCCAAGAAATATGAAAACCAGCATGCTCATAGCAGCATTATTCATACTAGTCAAATACCCTAAATGTCTATCAACTGAGGAATGGATAAATGAAATGTGGTGTATCCATATAACGGAGTATTATTCAGCCACAAAAAGAGATGAAGGAACTTGCTGATACAAGCTGCAACACAGATGAGTCTTGAAAATGTTATGCTAAGTGAAAGAAGCCTGTCACTGATTTTGTATTATTCCCTTTATATGAATTTCCCAAAATAGGCAAAGCCATAAGGACAGGAAGTACATTGGTGGTTGCCTAAGACTGAGAGGGCTGGGGCAAATGAGAATGACTGTTAATGGGTATGGGGTTTCTTTTGGGATGATGAAAATTTTCTCAAATTGGGTGTGGTGACAGTTACACATCTCTACAAATATACTAAAAGCCACTTAAGTGTATGCTTTAAGTAAATGAATTGCATGACATGAAATTGTACCACAATAAGGTTGTTGTAAAAAATTACTAATGTTCAAGCTCCTTGACCCAGTAACCCTGTCAGTTTGAACCATAGAAAATTACCAATATTTTTGACTTATAAAACAGCAACCTAATATCGCTATCCTAAGAAAGAATCTAAGTTTTATTTATAAAGAAATGTATTTGTTGTAATTTTATTAGAACATGATTTTTTTAAAAAGATTTATTTATTTGAGAGAGAGAAAGATAGAGATCACACATGAGCAGGGGCAAGAGTAAAGGGAGAGGGAGCGAAAGAATCCCCAAGCAAGCTCCCCACTGAGTGTGAAGCCCATGCAGAGCTCCATCCCAGGACACTGAGATCATGACCTGAGCCAAAATCAAGAGGGGGCCACTCAACTAACTAAGCCACCCAGGCGCCCAGCACAAGATTTTGAAAACAACCTAAATGCTGAGGGGGGAAAAAAAGATTAAATAAACTATTATATAATTACACGGTAGAACATAATGCAAGCATATGAATTACCCCTTTGAGGAATTGTTTAAAGCATGATAAAATACCAGGTACACTATGTGATACAAATTTGGACAGATATCTTCATTTATAGGCAAAAATAAATGAATATAAGGAAATACACCAAGAATATTAACACAATTATCTCTGAAAGTTAGGATTATGGGTGATTTTAGGTTTCCCTTTATTTTTGTACTTTGCAAATTTTCTCTATTAGGCTTGCATTACTCTTCTTTTAAAAAAGATTTTATTTATTTATTGACATAGAGAAAGAGAGAGAGAGAGCAAGTAGGGAGAACGGGAAAGGGAGAAGCAGACTCCCCAACCCCCACCCCAGCAGGGAGCCTGACTAGGGGGCTCGATCCCAGCACCCGGGGATCATAACCTGAGCTGAAGGCAGACACTTAACCAGCTGAGCCACCCAGGTGCCCCATATTACTTATAATGATAATAATCCTAAATTTTACTTTAAATCAAAAAAGAATTTGACTTAAGCTTTCAAAATTTCCAGTCCAATGGCCAACATGCATATGAGAAAATGCTCTGCATCACTTGCCATCAGGGAAATACAAATCAAAACCACAATGAGATACCACCTCACACCAGTGAGAATGGGGCAAATTAACAAGGCAGGAAACAACAAATGTTGGAGAGGATGCGGAGAAAAGGGAACCCTCTTACACTGTTGGTGGGAATGTGAACTGGTGCAGCCACTCTGGAAAACTGTGTGGAGGTTCCTCAAACAGTTAAAAATATACCTGCCCTACGACCCAGCAATTGCACTGTTGGGGATTTACCCCAAAGATTCAGATGCAATGAAACGCCGGGACACCTGCACCCCGATGTTTATAGCAGCAATGGCCACAATAGCCAAATTGTGGAAGGAGCCTCGGTGTCCATCGAAAGATGAATGGATAAAGAAGATGTGGTATATGTATACAATGGAATATTACTCAGCTATTAGAAATGACAAATACCCACCATTTGCTTCAACGTGGATGGAACTGGAGGGTATTATGCTGAGTGAAGTAAGTCAGTCGGAGAAGGACAAACATTATATGTTCTCATTCATTTGGGGAATATAAATAATAGTGAAAGGGAATATAAGGGAAGGGAGAAGAAATGTGTGGGAAATATCAGAAAGGGAGACAGAACGTAAAGACTGCTAACTCTGGGAAACGAACTAGGGGTGGTAGAAGGGGAGGAGGGCGGGGGGTGGGAGTGATTGGGTGACGGGCACTGGGGGTTATTCTGTATGTTGGTAAATTGAACACCAATAAAAAAAAAAAGAAAAACAAAACAAAACAAAACAAAAAACAAAAACAAAAACAAAGCAGCATTAGGAAAAATAAAAAAAAAAAATTTCCAGTCAAGTATTTCAGCCTCTAAGGTGAAAAAAAGAAACCTTGCTGGGAGATCCCTGGGTGGCTTAGCGGTTTGGTGCCTGCCTTTGGCCCGGGGTGTGATCCTGGGGTCCTGGGATCAAGTCCCACATCAGGCTCCCTGCCTAGAGCCTGCTTCTCCCTCTGCCTGTGTCTCTGCCTCTCTCTCTCTCTCTCTCTCTCTGTGTGTGTCTGTCATGAATAAATAAATAAAATCTTAAAAAAAAAGAAAGAAACCTTGCTGTTTTATTCAGACAATACCACTAAACTAGTTATTCAAAAGACATAGTATTAATCTGCCTTAATTTGAAGTCTTAACTAACCAAGAATCTACAACATCCTGTTCTAGTTCTTTAGAAATAACTCTTCCTGCCAACAAGTGCTTATTTATTTCTTGTCTGTGACTGCATATCGTTCTCCCGTGTCCAAGCCACAGATAAATCAGAGATAGAGTTTGTGTGACAGTTTTTCGTCATTTTGCACTTTTAGAAGTGGCTTGACTAATAAGAGTATTTCATGTCCTGCCAAGCTGGTAAAAGCCACAGATGTATTATTGGTCCCTGAAAATCAGAATGTACTGAACTCTTCTCAGGCCCTGACCTTTCCCTCCCAGATGCCCCAGAGTCCTGTCTGTCCAGTCCTATATATCTACAGCCTGCCAGTGTCAGGTTTAAGGTCTCTTAACGTCTCCAGTGTAGTTGATGGTAGTTTGATACCATGATTCTAGCGTGATACTCATGAGCAGATGCAGCACAAAGATACTTGAGATAAGCACAGTAAAAAGACAACACTTTCTTGTATTTCAAGTTCAGCACCTAAGGCAGTGTAGCAGGAGACACATTTTATACGAACACGTGGAGTTCGACTGAAGAGTCCATCACAGTGTATCATAGTTATTTGAGAAGGAGCTTTGGATCAAATCTCACTCCCTACGTAAAAACACTATTTTATTGTGAGCCCTTCTGATATCACTTAGACTTAATAAAGCACACTCATATAAGTAAAAGCTACAGAAAAAATTGTAGAATTATCTAACTTATAAAAACTATATACAGAATCACTACCTAAGGTTATGCTATACACTTACATATTTACTTTGTTTATTGTCTGTCTCTACCACAAAAATTAAAGTTGGAGAGAGGAAGAATTTTTGTCTGCCTTGTTCATCAGTTTAACTCCAGTACTGGGAACAGTACCTCAAACACAGTCGTGTCTACGAAGAAGAAACTCAGGGGCACCTCAGTGGCTCATTGGGTTAGGCATCCGACTCTTGATTTCTGCTCAGGTCATGATCTCGCGATTATGGGATTGAGCCCCACATTAGGCTCTGATTAGCAGTGCTAATCTGCTTCAAATTTTCTCTCCCTCTCCCTTACTCTCTCTCTTAAATAAAACAATAAAATAATAAAATCTTTTTTAAAAAACCCCCAAAACTCAGTCAGTAGTGAATGAGTGAATGGTTCCTCCACACAATGGAACACTATTCAGCTGCTAAAAATGTTCAGATCAATGATCATTCAAAATTCTCTCCATTATGCACGGAACAGTTATTGCCATGTAAATTATTTAGTTCATTTATTTCATGTTCCTGCTATTTCATATGCTGGCTAAATGCAAACTACCCTCTAAGGTTTTGCAAAGTATATGGAAAGAGACAGAAAGGAGGATGCTGCGTCTAAGCACTTATCATTTCCTTGGTAACTCTTAGAAATATAAAAAAGAGAAACTAAGAAAGCAGGAAATTACAAATGCTAGCATTATCAGACATCTGATGACATCAGAATTTTTGCAAGAGAACTGTAAATTTACATGCATACCAAGCATTATTTGCATCTGAAATATAAAATCCACCATGTAGGCACTGGTCTTCATTTTGTCAATTGTTGTATTACTGATTTTTTTTAACTTCCTAATTTTTGGTCACTATATATTTTCTTTTAAAAAATTCTATTTATTTATTCATAAGAGACACAGAGACATAGGTAGAGGGAGAAGCAGGCTCCCCACAGGGAGCCTGATGCAGGACTCGATCCCTGGACTGGGGATCATGCCCTGAGCCAAAGGGAGACACTCAACTGCTGAGCTACCCAGGCGTCCCTGGTCACTATATATTTTCTAAATTAACCATTAGTAAAAATCTAACAACAGTCATTGGGGACATCTGAGAAAAATGTTACACTATAAAATATCAGGAACCACTATTCAAAACAAACAATAATCTCTTTTAGAATAGTTCCTACTTAAATCTGATATGTCAGACTCGGATTTAAACCTTAGAAAGGGATAAGAAAGAAGAGCCTTTTGTGTAATTAGACTTTTGTGAATATAAGTTAAGCACAATACCAAACCTGGGACAGAGTGACCATTTTTTGTCAAATGTTAACCCCTTGGATGGTCCCAATAGGTAGACTTGCCTTCTTCTGCCACAGTTAGACTGCCTAAGGAAGAGGCAGAGAATAGAGCTAGAAGTCCACAACAATATTTCTCCAATACGAAAAATCTCCTGAAGTTTAACCTGAGTTCTGACAGGGACTGTGTTGGGTAGATCTCGTTTATTTCTGAATTTCTCAGGCAGATAGAGTCCAGGGTCCAGGGGATACATAGAACATGAACAAATAAGTCTCTAAAGCTCTTGTCGTTTCACAGTGATCATATGAAACCTGGGTAATGGCTGTTAAAAGGCAAATAGTGCAGTGACTAGACAGTTTAAATGTAGATAAAGTATTGCAATCAACGAGTTATGAGATTTAATCCAAATTTTTCTAGGACTGAAATTTTATTGATCAAGTATAATTTGAAATCAAGAGCCATCTGCCAGGACTTCTAAAACCTTTTTGCTAAACACTGATTTTTAGTATTATTATTATTTTCTTTTTTTTTTTTTTTTTAGAGTGAGAGAGAGAGACCCTGGGGGGAGGGGAAGGGAGAGGGAGAGAGAATCTCAAGCAAACTCCACACTGAGCCCAAGCCTGACAAAGGGCTTAATTTCATGACCCTGAGATCATGACCTAAGCTAAAATCAAGAGTCAGATGCTTAACCAACTAAGCCACCCAGGTGCCCCAAACACTGATTTTTAATTATAATTTTATTGCCAGAGGTTTGAGAATCTAACTTAATTGGAATATAGGTAGAAAAGGGGAAAAATGAGATAAGAACACAAAGGCCACTTCTTAAAATATGTTAATCCACTGCTCATTTAGCAGTTGAGTATCCAAAAAACAACTGAGCATTAATAGAAAACATATAAACTTGCCTGGTGGAACTGCAATACCACTAGTCATGTATACGACGAGACTGAAAAAAAATAATAACTATTTGAAAAATACTTTTGAAAAGTACCTTTGTGTACAAACTAACTCTACAGAAGATGACAGAAAAAAAAAAAAAACCTGTCACTCTTGCTTCCATTTAGCTGATTTTATTAAACTGACTAGTTATTTGGGGGAACTGACTAGTTGTTTGGGGATTGGATATTATGGTAGAACTAAAGCTTGCAGCCAAGTCTAAAGACTTTTAAAAAAAAATCAATCCTATGCCAGTCAAATTCCATGCAAGTCACACACCTCTATGCCACATTCAGTCTTCTGGGCCCCAATTTGTCACCCCTATCAGCATGATAGGATATTCAATATCCCTCCCCTTCATCAAAATGAATTATGATACCTTTTGCACCCTTAACATCTCACCAGGATCTGAAACATTCGCCTTTGCACAATCAGGAACAGCTTAAAAATGTAAAGCCAAGAGCTTATCACATCCTTCCCTTTACTTGGCTGTAAGTCTCAGGCCTGTTGCAAATAACAAAACTCCAGCTTCTGCAAGTCTCATTAAGCATCATCCGTGTGACCATCCTCAACATCAATTGGCAGGGCAGCGTCACCCATAACAAATTCTGGAATGTGGCCAGTCCCAGCAGCCAAGCTCATCTGGCTGCATCCCAGCTCTACAGGGTGTCTGAACATGCTGGCACAAAGGAGAATGGCAGGATGGCTGAACATTCTGAATTATGAGCTGGAGAGAGGTGACCACACACTAAAGAAACCCTGTAGAGATGAGCTGAAGAACTTCAAGCCACAACTGCTTATATGTTGGCTGTTGGAAAGTGAATGCAACAGACATAGTCTTTATGCAACACTGCAATAAGAAATGGCCCCTTTGAGGACCAGGTATAGGCAAACTGAAAGGGCAGATAAGGGCCCATGTTCATTTCCATATTCCAGGTTTCATCTGGCCTGCCCCTGCATTTTGACAGATTACCAGTGTTTGCTCTCATCCAGGTCTCATTTTATTCTGCAAAATAATGCCTCTCTCTCTACTTACCCAAGAATAACAAAATGACAAATTAATTGGATACAAGGAGCATAGGCATACCACCTAAATCAGCTAGCTTATGCATATCACTGAAGAACAGGGACATTTGCTAGAAACCCATGAAGTGAACCAGGAAATTCCAGTCAGCTCCTTTGTGTGATCTGCCTTTCTGTGTGCTTCCAAAGTGAATTACAGAACTAGTAATTTGTCAGTATGTAATCTAAATTATTAATATGTGCCTATGGTAGACTGTTATTTCACACAAAACTCTAACCACCGCTGATAAAATTACTGCTATTATGTAAGAACATTAAAGAGTATGATGATTTTAAAGTCATTAAAAGTGAAATTTTTAGGCAGGATCTGGATGACCATCTGGCAGGTAAAAGATCCTTGCATTGGATGAGGAAAGGGTTGGTGAGAAAGTATTTTGATGACTTTTCCAGGCTTTTCCATCAACTTTATGAGATACAGCCCAGCCACTGAAATATAGGCACAGAATTTTCAAGAAATCTAATATGATCCCATGCACAATTATGTTAGATATATAAATAGCCCAGAAATGAATACACCACATTTGATTGTCATTTTATCCCAGGCAAATCACTTACTGATTCTCATATTGCAAAATGTTTGGAATTACACCAAATAAAATACAGCTGATGGTCTCCAGAAGTTGACATTATAAGATATCAGGACATACAAATCATATTATGCTAAAAATGCAATAAATTTATCACTACCCATATGAATGATGACATAGCAGTTATGTATATGAAGTAAAATAACAAATAAGGTTCAAATTATTTTAGTTTTACTTTGAAAGAGATGACAAGATTTCATGAATTTCATTTACTGGTAAGTGCTATATCTATTTTATCCCTCACAACAATACTATTACAGAGATTCTGAGGCTAAGAAAAATTGAACAGCTTGCCCAAGGTCACTCAGCTAATAATTAGCAGGTCAAAGACTTGAACCTGCCTCAAAGGCCATCTGATCTGGATCCCCCTACCTAGCACTGATTACTGGGCTTCCATTTCCCTTTCTTATTTCCTCACTTGCAGGCAACACTGAAACTTCTGTCGCTTAAGTTTATACTGGTGAGTGTGGGAGGAGGTTGTCTGAAGCCTGCCCGGCAGACTGAGGAAAACTAATTTGAGTTTTCAAATGGGAACTGAACAAAGTTGGCAGGGCTCTGCAAAAAAGAGGTATAGGCGTGCTACTACTATTGTAAATAGGCTCAGTATTCCCGAAAGCTATCTGTCTCTTGGAATGAGAGCTATAAAACTTTTCTTGCCCTCTGTCTCAGTAATTTCAGTCTTTGGAATATACCCCAAGGAAATAACACAAAAGAAAAAGGTAATTTGTTCAAGATGTTCATTCAGGGGCTATTTGAATTAGTGAAAAACTGGAAATAACCTAAATTTCCAGTAATAGGACAATGACTAAGCAAACTAGGCTAGGTAGAGAAAGAAAAAGAAAAAAAAACTTTATAATCCCTAATAATGGCAAATGTAGACTACATTCACATGTGGACATATATGTAAGAAATAACTCTTAAAAGTAGAATGCAAATTAGCATAAGCATAGTCTTGTGCCAAGACCTTTTTTCTCACTTGTGCCAAGTATAATATTGTGTGCATTAACAATCACACAAGAGAAATGTGAATTTATAAAGAAGTATATCTCCCATTTCCTTGTAACTCCAATAGTGGAACTGATACATAGGCTGTCCTTAATTAAAACTTAGGACAGCTTACATAGAGGTAGTTTTAAAACTGAGACTAGACTATATCTCACATGTACTAATGTGCTGTCAACAAGAGCTAATTTTTTATAAGGACTTACTATAGACACTCTTCCAAGTTCTTTCCCTGTATTCTCTCATATAATCCTCTTATAGCCTTATAAGTATTATTATTATCATCTCTTTTCCAAGAGGAGGAAATTGGAGCACAGAAAAGCTAAGCAACTTTCCCAAGATTACATAGGCTATGGCAGAGATGGGGTTTCAACCAGGGTAGACTGCTGCTATGGCCTATATGCAGCCATTATGCCACAATGTCTTAGCTTATTTAAAAGAAGTATCTAGATCATGTTATTTCCCATTAAGCATTTCTAAGATTTTGTTTTCTGCTTTTCTTCCTCAGCACTTCTGTTTTGTTTATAATATATAGGATCCTTGCAGGAAAGAACAATAACCAGATACAGAGGTTGAGATAAAATACTCACCATCTAGTGCCACCTGCATGAACATAATCAACTTGCCTAAACTGGTAAAACTTCATCCAAGAAGTAAGACTAGAGTAGGGTTTTTAAATCAGTTGAGGGAATTATAGAGGCTAAAAAATAAAATTCTACTGTGGGCACATGAGATAATTACGAAGGAGAAAAATGTAACACATGGAGCAAATGTGATACCCAAATGATGCTGAATCTAAGAAATAAGTTGCCTGAGGCTAAGTGACAAATATAGAAGAACATTTAAAATTCTTGGGAGAATGATAACTTAAAAATAAAATTTATGTTTTATATTTACTTAGTTTCTTATATTTTTACAAAACTATTTGTAACTTACGATTTTTAATTCTCATGCTGTAAATGGTGAATAGTATAGTTGACGGGGGAAAAAACTGAGAGTCACAGATTAAGCATCTCACCCAAAGCTGGCCCATTTGTCCTTAGTGGGGTTGGACCTCTGTCCCAGCCCACATTCTCAGTAGAGCTAAACACTGATGCTGTTCAAGACAAAGCCCTGTGCAGACCTCTCCTATAAATCATTCAGATCCATAAAGCCCTAGGCCACAAGTATAAATCCACTGAGATAAGTCCAGAAAACCAATCTAACATAAGCATAATCAGAGATGATAATCAAATATATAACAGGATCCTTTCAAATGAAGGAGGCAGAGTGATGGCAGGACTACTATCCATAAACTAAACTTTGGGAGATATCATGGGCAGGTAGTTTTATGTTTGGAAAAACACAAAACCCTAGTCCTTTTATCTGAATCCTTGTAAGAGGCACATTATTATAAGACCCTATCACCTTTGGGACAAAATGCGCAAAACAACATTTTTGCTTTATTGGTACATTTTATGGAAATATTTGCAGAGTAAGTGAGGCAGCCTATATTCATACATCCCTAAGTGCCCTCACCTTCTGACCTGACTCTGTCTTATAGAAGCCTATGCTTTCTTGAGAGATCAGATCAAATGCTATAGCCTCTTTACATTCTTCCAAGAAGCCTCTTTGCATTCTTCAAGTGAGATTAACCCTCCCTTTCCTAGGCATTGATAGCACGTTCTAGGTCATCTTATTGATGATCTTGCCTTCTGCTTTGTTTGGCTCCAGGATGGCATAACACACTTGGGATTTATCTTTGGGCTTCTACAGCCCCAACACAAGTGCCTTCACACTGTAGTTTTCCCTGAATTGGTAAGAAATTGTCTGAGGTCCTGTCACACTCTAAGGGTTTATAAACATTTTCTGGGGTTTGAGTTATTCAAATTCAACTACAGATATGACCTCAGTAAAGGACTCTCTTCACTTAAAAATCTTGTTTCCTTATAATCATATTTTATGCTGACCTTTAGTACCAGAACATTTGCATTTATTTAATGCATTAGTAATTAGCACTAGCAAATAGCAATCTCACATCCAGAAGGTTAAATTATAAAGTGCCTTTTTTAATCAAATAGGTGTATGGCAGTCATCAAACTAATTTGAGATTTGCTTTTACCACAAATTTCATAAATATTCCACCATATGTTATTCAATATGAAGAGCTTCAAAGACAGAAAAAACTTCAGCTTTATAAAGAATCTCTCTTTTAATATGAGCCGGTGAATAAACTACTGATGAAAGAACTTAGGATTTCAGAACAAAAGTACATTACTTCTACCAAAGTCAACAGTTCTTCAGGGACAAAAATAATGTTCTAGTAATTTGTACTAGTGTACTAGTAATTTGGAATTATAACTAAATAACATTCATTTTATTGAGATTCTTATATAAGAACTAAGTAAACAATTCTTCATAGTAGTTATAAAAACACAAAAGCAGGCACCTGCATGGCTCAGTTGGTTAAGTGTCTGCCTTCAGTTCACGTCATGATCCCAGAGTCCCAGGATGGAGCCCGTTTCAGGCTCCCTGCTCAGCAAGGAGTTTACTTCTTCTCTCACCTTCCCCCTGCTCCTTCTCTCTCTCTCTTTCTCTCTCTCTCTCACTCAGTCTAACTCTCAAATAAATAAGTAAAATCTTAAAAAAAAAAAAAAAAAAAAAAGGAAACACAAGAAGCAAGTACTAGGTTTCTGAAACCCAGTCAGTCACCTTCCTCATGCCCCTAACTTCCCTTGGGCCGTGTGTGGTGGTGGTGTGATCCTCAATTAAAAAGCTTGCTTATAAAGAAGATAAAGACCAGGGAAAGAATACTACCGAGGGTTGCAATGAAAAGTAAACTAAGAAAAAGATGAAGTGATTATTTTCAATTGTAACACATTCTACAAAATATCCAAAACTTCCACTACATTTTGTGTAACAATAGAAAAAGCTCTTTGATCCATGAATGGGTTAATGCAACAACTATTCACACAACTCTTGTCCTTTTCTGGGAGAATAGCAATCAATGACCAAGGAGAGTACAAGTCACAAAAGGCATGAAATCTTACTTTTTCATCATCTTCAGTAAATGGAGCACCTTCAGGAATCTTATTTATCGCTTGGGCCACACCAATAATCTCACCATCACTGCTTCGGATAGGCATGCACAATAGTGATTTTGTCTTGTATCCAGTTAGCTTGTCAATTTCATCATTGAATCTTCGATCCTAAAAATAAGACAGAGAGGGCACTCAATGCATATGCATTGTCATCAGGGAGAAAGGAAGAAAAGTGTAATTTTGTATATGATATTTTATGACTAGGAATTTTACCCAATGAATTTTTAATAACAATACCAGATTTGATTTCATGTTGAAGTCACCAAAGAAGGATAAATGAAAAAAACTGCTACCACAGTTGTTAACCATAGTAAATGATGAAAGAACTTAAACTTGACTACAACAATCTCTTAAAGTTGGGGAAAGGGCAAGTGTCTTTTTGTTGTTTTGTTTTGATTTTGTTTGTTTGTTTGTTTGTTTTTGAGAGAGAGAGAGGGAGCGCACACTCAAAGCAAGGGGAAAGGCAAAAGGAGAAGGAAAAAGAGAATTTTAAGCATGTTCCATGCCTATCGCAGGGACCACTGTGGAGCACAATGTGGGGCTCTATCTCACAACCTTGAGATTGTGACCTGAGCCCAAATCAAGAGTTGGATGGTTAACCAAATGAGCCTCCCAGGCACCCCTCAGGGGCAAGTGTTTTTAATGGAACTCCACACTGTGCTACTTATTAAAATATGTTATTTCACATAGACAATTGATTATGAAGTATCATATAAGAAAAAGGCCTAAAAAATTCATGTTAAGCACAATGAAAAAATATGCAGAAAAGCACTACTTTACTTCTAGTCAAAATGTCCCATGAAAAAAGAACCTATGAGCCTCTTATGATACTTTTAAAATACGGAAATGAAAACAAAATAGTGTGGTGGGGAAGGAGGAGACAAAAGACTTCTTTATAGGATGTCCTCTTAAAATATATAGAAGGAATGGTAAATTACATAAGTATCTATTCTGCAACTACCAGTATAATAATATATACAAGCAAGGATCACCAATGGATGCTAAGCCACTATTGTTGTTAAACAGAATATCCACATAGTATCAGAGTATCACCCCAAAGATTCCCTATTAAATTCAAAGAGAAAAAGATGTCTTTATCATGAGGAGATCTGGTGGACATCACCTGAAACAAGTGATCAAACTTAGCATTACCACTAATGAGACAAAATATCACAGGCTTCTGATGTGATGTAATGTGATGAGAATACATCAACAAAAATATATAGCATTCTTGTCAAAAGTGTAAAATGAATCTGACCATTCAGGAAAAGAAACTTAAGAAAAATGCAGATTATCGGTAATTCTATCAGAAGCCTGACCTGCACTCTTTAAATATGTCAATATTGTGAGAGGCAAAAAAATTTGAAATAAAAATAAAATAGGGCCATGGGAGCAGTGCTGGTTGCTCTTAAGAAGAATTAGGAGACCTGGGATCTAAATAAAATGTGTGATTCCCTTTTTAAAATTGTTATGCAATTTCTAGGTGTTGGGTTACAATTAAAGAAAGTTGAACATGGACATTATATTAGGAAATATAATTTTATCAACATAAGCTTTCAAATCAACATCAACTTTCCTCTATGAACAAGGATTTCACGTTCTTTTTTAAGGATATACATGCTACGGCATTTTAGTGCGAAATGTCACAACACCTTCAACTTCTTTCCAAATGGTAAGAAAGAAAGAGAGGGATGGAAGGGAGGGAGGGAGGGAGGGAGAGAGGGAAAGATGGATGGATGAAGGAAAAAGAGAGAGAAAGAAGAGACTGGCTCCTGAAAAGGTAACAAGGGCTAAAAATGTTCCAAGGAAGATAATAAGGAGATCCAGGCTCACTGCTTCAATAAGGGACTGAGTGAAGTGAAGCTTCTCCCAATGACTTTGATATTTTCTTAAAAGAGGCTTAAAAAATGACAAAGCCCTCCTGTCTACCACCATCTAGAGATATGAATTTCATCTAAGAGTCCAGAGATACTGGTTGTGGACAGAGCCTCAAAACCAAATATTATTGGCCTTCTGATAAAATCTGTGTTATCTTCAGTATCACAAGAACAGGAGCTTAAACTCCATAGTAAGTTCTGGTCTTGGGACTCATGGAAGCTACTCTAAATCCTTAGTTAGGGAGGGAAGAGCCCTGAAGGAGAGAGGGAAATAAAAAAATCCAAACAAAACTAGGTCTCGGGAGGAGGCAAGATGGCGGAAGAGTAGGGGTCCTCAATTCATCTGGTCCCACACAAACTTACCTAGATAACTTTCAAAGCAGTCTGAAAACCTACAAATTCGACATGAGATGTAAAGAGAGAACAGCTGGAATGCCACAGAGAGAAAAGTGGTCGCTCTGACAAGGTAAGAAGGTGAAGAAAAAAAGGTTGGGGAAGAGAGCCAGGGCAAGCCGGGCAAACAGGCTGGAAAGGGGAGCTGTGACAAGCTGTGCGAAAGCTGAGCAGCAGAAAGTTGGGGCACAAAAGCTGAGTCCTGGACAAGAGAGAACTTTAAAAATCCGCACCCAAGTTTTCCCTGACTGAAAAGTGCTCAGCAGGGAAATAGGGCAGAATGGCAGGAGGGGCAGTGAAGCCTCAATATTCCTGGAGACACAATAAGAATAGGGGTCCCTGGGAGAAAGCTCACCACAAACTGCAGTCAGATTTCGGTAAGGAGCTGGAATGCCACAAACTTCTGGGGCATTTGGGAGAAGCTGGCTTGTTATGCAGGCCAGTGCTGGGGCTCTCTTTACCCTAGAGTCCAGCAACAGATGGAGGCAACTTTCCTCCATTCCCTTTGGGAGAGGTAGACCCCAGGAAGGCATAGGACAGTGAGAACTCTCCTGATGCTGGGTGCCCTTCAATTTGTACAGATCAGTGCACCTGCACCTGTCCTCAGGAGCATCTAGGCCAGTGTGGACTGGGAGACTGCAGTTTGGTACTTGGGGAGCTCTTGGCTCTGGAGCTAGAGATCTGGCTTGTGTCATTTTTTTTCCTTCTCTTTGTCTTTCACCTGGGAGAAGCAGGGCCTGTAGGGAACAAAGGCCTCAACGGATAAACAACTCACACTGAGTCGGGTCACCTGACAAGAGGCAGGGCATCTCCACCCAGGCACAGACACCAAGAATCAGCACAGCAGATCTCTCCCCCAGAAGAACTGCTGGAAGAACCGGGAAGGGCAAGTTTATAGACCAAGCGGCACTGGAAAGCTCCAGGAATGAGGGATCACCACCCTCCACTTTTTTTCTTTGTTTTTTGTTTTTTTTATTCTATTTGTTGTAAAAGTTGTTTTTCACTTTAGTGGTCCTTTCATTTTGCTCTGTTCTTTTTATTTTCTTGTCTCTGATCTCTTCCGAATCATCTAGGATGTATTTTACTTAGGTCGTGGTTGATATTTTTGACTCTGCAGGTTCATATAGCCACTTTGCACTGGACAAAATGACTAGAAGAAAGAATTCACTACAAAAGAAAGAACCAGAAGTAACACCTCTGCCACAGAATTGCTGAATGTGTATTTAAATACAATGTCAGAAATTCAATTCAGAAGTACAATTATAAAATTACTGGTGGCTCTGGAAAAAAGCATAAAGGACTCTAGAGATTCTCTTACTGCAGAATTGAGATCTAATCAGGCCAAAATTAAAAATACTTTAACTGAAATGCAGTCTAAACTGGATGCTCTAACTGCTAGAGTTAATAAGGTGGAAGACAGAGTGACATAGAAGACAAGTTGATGGAATGGAAGGAAGCTGAGGAAAAAAAGAGAAAAACAATTAAGAACCCACGAGGAAAGCCTTAGGGAAATAAATGATAGCTTGAGAAGGAATAATATTCATCTTATTGGGATTCCAGAAGAGGTTGTGTGAGAGGGAATGAGAGGGGACCACAAAATATATTTGAACAAATCACAGCTGAGAGCTCCCTTAATCTGGAGAAGGAAACAGACATTCAGATCCAAGAGATAGAGAGGACCCCCCCAAATCAATAAAAAACGTTCAACACCTCGACATTTAATAGTGAAACCTGCAAATTTCAAAGATAAAGAGAAAATCCTTAAAGTAGCTCGAGATAAGAGATTCTTAACCTTATATGGGGAGAGATATCAGATTAACAGCAGACCTATTCACAGAAACCTGGCAGGCCAGAATAGGCTGGCATATACACAGGGTACTAACACTAAATGAGAAAAACACACAGCCAAGAATACTTCATCCAGCAAGGCTGTCATTCAGAATAGAAGGAGAGATAAAGAGCTTTAAGGAGAAGCTTCTTCAAGAAGGAGAGATACAAGCTTCTATCTTATAAAGATAGACAGAAACTGAAAGAATATGTGACCACCAAACTGGCTCTGCAAGAAATATTAAGAGGGGCCCTGTAAAAGAAAGAGGGAGCCCAAAGAAACAATCCACAAAAACAGGGACTATGTAGGTAATACTATGAATAAATTCATATCTTTCAAAAGTTACTCTGAACGTGAATGGGCTAAATGATACCATCAAAAGATGGAGGGTATCGGACTGGATAAAAAATCAAGATCCATCTATACACTGTCTACAAGAGACTCATTTTAGGGACACCTGGGTGGCTCAGCGGTTAAGCATCTGCCTTTGGCTCAGGGTGTGATCTTGGAGTCCCAGGATCAAGTCCCACATTGGGCTCCCTGGAGCCCGCTTCTCCCTCTGCTTGTGTATCTGCCTCTCTCTGTGTGTCTCTCATAAATAAACAAATAAATAAAATCTTAGAGAGAGAGAGAGAGAGAGAGAGAGACTCATTTTAGACCTAAGGGACACCTCCAGACTGAAAATGAAGGAGTGGAGAACCATTTACCATTCAAATGGTCCTCAAAAGAAAGCTGGGGTAGCAATCCTCATATCAGATAAATTAGAGCTTATATCAAAGACTATAACAAGAGATGAAGAGGGACACTATATAATACTTAAAGTGTCTATCCAACAAGAAGACCTAACAATTATGAATATTTAAGCTCCTAATGTGGGAGTAGCCAAGTATATCAATCAATTAATAACCAAAGTTAAGACATACTTAGATAACAATACGTTAATAGTAGGAGACTTCAACACAGCACTCTTACCAAAAGACAGATATTCTAAGCAGAACATCTCCAAAGGAACAAGGGCCTTGAATGATACACTGGACCAAACAGATTTCACAGATATATACAGAACATTCCATCCTAATGCAACTGAATACACATTCTTCTCAAGTGCCCATGGAACTTTCTCCAGAGTAGACCACATATATTGGGTCACAAATCAGGTCTCAACCAATATCAAGAGATTGGGATTGCCCCCTGCATATTTTTAGACCACAATACTTTGAAGCTAAGAACTCAATCACAAGAAGAAATTTGAAAGAAACTCAAACACATGGAGGTTAAAGAGCATCCTACTAAAAGATGAATGACTCAACCAGGACATTTGAAAAGAATTAAAAAGATTCATGGAAATTAATGAAAATGAAAATAAAACCATGCAAAATCATTGGGATACAGCAAAAAACAGCCCTAAGAGGGAAATAAATCGCAATACAAGCCTCCCTCAAAAAATTGGAAAAAACTCAAATACACAAGCTAACCTCACACCTAAAGGAATTAGAAAAAGAAAAGTAAAGCCTAAATCAAGCAGAAGAGAGATAATATAGATTAGAGCAGAACCCAATGAAATAGAGACCAGAAGAACTGTAGAAAAGATCAACAAAACCAGGAGCTGGTTCTTTGAAAGAATTATTAAGATAGATAAACCCCTAGTCAGCCTTAGTAAAAAGAAAAAAGACTCAAAATAAAATCATGAACAAAAGAGGAAAGATCATAACCAATACCAAGGAAATACGAACAATTTTAAGAACATATTATGCCAACTAATTAGGCAATCTAGAATAAATGGATGCATTTCTGGAAACCCCAAATTACCAAAACTGGAACACGAAGAAATAGAAAACCTAAGCAGGCCAATAACCAGGGAGGAAATTGAAGCAGTCATCAAAAACCTCCCAAGACACCAAAGTCCAGGGACAGATGGCTTCCCAGGGGAATTCTACCAAACATTTAAAGAAGAAATAATACCTATTCTACTAAAGCTATTTCAAAGGATAGAAAGGGAGGGAATACTTCCAAACTCATTATATGAGGCCAGCATTACCTTGATCCCAAAACCAGACAAAGACCCCACCAAAAAGGAGGATTATAGACCAATATTCCTGATGAACATGGATGCAAAATTTTTCACCAAGATACTAGCCAACAGAGGATTATTCACCACAACCAAGTGGGATTTACCCTCAGGATGTAAGGTGGTTCAACATTCATAAAACAATCAACGTGATAGATCACGTCAATAAGAGAAAAACTAAAACCATATGATCCTCTCAATAAATGCAGACAGCATTTGACAAAATACAACATCCATTCCTGATTAAAACTCAGATAGAGGGATAGAGGGAACATTCCTTAATATTGTAAAAGCCATTTATGAAAAGCCTACAGTGAATATCATTATCAACCAGGAAAAACTGAGAGCCTTTCTCCTAAGATCAGGAACACGACAGGGATGTCCACTCTCACCACTGCTATTCAACCTAGTACTAGAAGCCTAGCCTCAGCAATCAGGCAACAAAAGAAATAAAAGGCATTCAAAGGCAAAGAAGAAATCAAACTCTCCCTCTTTGCAGATGACATTATACTGTACATAGAAAACCCAAAGGACTCCACCCCAAGATTACTAGAACTCATACAGTAATTCAGCAATATGGCAGGACACAAAATTAATGCCCAGAAATCAGTGGCATTTCTATATACTAACAATGAGACTGAAGAAACAGAAATTAAGGAATCAATCCCATTTATAATTACACCCAAAAGCATAAGATACCTAGGAATAAACCTAACCAAAGAGGTAAAGGATCTCTACCCTAAAAACTACAGAACACTTCTGAAAGAAATTAAGGAAGATGTAAAGAGATGAAAAAACATTCCATGCTCATGGATTGGAAGAATAAATATAGGGAAAATGTCTATGTTACCCAGGGCAATTTACACATTCAATGCAATCCCTATCAAAATACCATGGATTTTCTTCAGAGTTGGAGCAAATCATCTTAAGATTTGTATGGAATCAGAAAAGACCCCAAATAGCCAGGAGAATGTTGAAAAAGAAAAATCAATGCCAGGGGCATAAACAATGCCTGATTTCAAGCTGTATTACAAAACTGTGATCATCAAGACAGTATGGTACTGGCACAAAAACAGACATATAGATCAATGGAACAGAATAGAGAACCAAGAAATGGGCCCTCAACTCTATGCTCAACTCATCTTCAACAAAGCAGGAAAGAATATCTACTGGAAAAAAGACAGTCTCTTCAATAAGTAGTGTTGGGAAAATTGGACAGCTACATACAGAAGAATGAAACTGGACCAATCTCTTACACTATACACAAAGATAAACTCAAAATGGTTGAAAAATCTAACTGTGAGACAAGAATCCATCAAAATACTAGAGGAGAACACAGGCAACAATCTTTTTTAACTTGGCCACAGCAACTTCTTGCTAGACACAACTATAAAGGCAAGAGAAACAAAAGCAAAAATGAACCATCAGGACTTCATCAAGATAAAAGGCTTCTGCACAGTGAAGAAAACAATCAACAAAACTAAAAGACAACCTACAGAATGGGAGAAGATATTTCCAAATGACGTATCAGATAAATGATGTATCAGATCTTGGCTAGTATCCAAGATCTATAAAGAACTTATCAAACTCAACACCCAAGAAACAAACAATCTAGTCATGAAATGGGCAGAAGACATGAACTGATATATCTCCAAAGAAGACATACACATGGCCAATGAGCACATGAGAAAATGCTCCACATCACTTGCCATCAGGGAAATACAGGTCAAAACCACAATGAGATACCACTTCACATCCATGAGAATGGCTAAAATTAACAGGACAGGAAACAACAAATGTCGGCAAGGATGTGGAGAAAGGGGAACCCTCTTGCACTGTTGGTGGGAATGTGAACTGGTAGAGCCACTCTAGAAAACAGTGTGGAGATTCCTCAAGAAGTTAAAAATAGAGCTACCCTAAGACCCAGCACTTGTGTTACTGAGTATTTACCTCAAAGATACAGAGGTAGTGAAATGCCAGGACACTTGCACGCCAATGTTCATAGCAACAATGTCCCCAATACCCAAACTGTGGAAGGAGCCATGATGTTTATCAACAGATGAATGGATAAAGAAGATATGGTGTATGTGTGTGTGTGTGTGTGTGTGTGTATAAAATGGAATATTACTCAGCCATCAGAAAGGATGACTAGCTACCATTTGCTTCGACGTGGATGGAACTGGAGGACATTATGCTGAGTGAAATAAGTCAGTCAGAGAAGGGCAATCATCATATGGTCTCATTCATACGTGGAATATAAGAAATAGTGAAAGGAATTATAAAGGAAAGGAAGGGAACTGAGTGGGGAAAAATTAGAGAGGGAGACAAACCATGAGAGACTCCTAACTCTGGGAAACAAACAAAGGGTTGTGGAAGGGGAGGTGGGTGGAGATAAGGGGTAACTGGGTGATGGGCAATAAGGAAGGCACTTGATGGGATGAGCACTGGGTGTTATACTATATGTGGGAAAACTGAATTTAAATTTAAAAAAGAAAACAGATCTCCTGCTCAAAATGAGCTTGCAACCAAACTTTCAGAGAAACACTAATTTGTATTAGTATTTTTAAAAATTCACCAAGAAACCATTATGTCAAGCTGTGAGGTGGGGGACACAGCAGGAAACAAAACAGGCATCATCCCTGCCTTCACAGAACTTACAATCTAGTAGGTGAGGCAGATGACATATAAATGTATAATCATGTATTATAGTAAGTGATACTAGGAAAAGAGCAGGGTGCCATGTGAGAGACTTAATAGGAGCAATCTATTTCTATGGTCTATCTGAAAATAGAACAAGTAAGCTATGACTTGCATCATGAGTAAGAATTAGCCAATCAAAGAAAGTTGGGAAGAACTTTCCAAGATGCTAAAACAATACCCGTGAAGGTCCTGAAGAAGGAAAAGGCTTAGTAAGTTCCCCAAACTCCAAGGTCAGTGTGGCAAAAGCACAGGGAGTCAAAGGGAAAAAAGGAGAGGAAGGTAGGGGCCAAATGGTACCAAGTCTTACAGGCTTGGAAAGGAGTTATAACATTAACCCTAAACACAGGGGAATGTCACTGAAGATCTTGAAGCAGAGGATGATATAACTCATAATCCAGCACTTAGCATTCACTGAAATCATCTTATTACTTCACTTGTTCTCCCTCCATTAGTATATAAGATCTAAATTAGCAGAGATTTTGTCCCTCTTGCTTCTTGCTTCATACTGCCATATATTGTAGGTGCTCCATAATAGTTGTTTTGAGTAATAGGAGGATTTTTTTTAAGATTGTACTGCAATTATGCAAAATATAGAAAAGCTGGAAAGGCCTTAAGGCCCCACATTTCACTCCTTGGTGTGTATTTAGAGATACTTTTGCACATGTACATAAGAAGACACACAAATGTTGACTGTAACATCAATTATGGAAAGAAAAAATTAAAAACCATTTCAATGTTGGTTAATAGAGAAGTAAACAAATTATCATCTCTTATCCTGATAACGTACTATACAACAATTTTAATGAATAAACTAAAGCTACTTATATTAACATGAACACACTCATATGGTCTGGGTTAAGAGAAAAGCAATGAAGGTAAGACAGGTAGGTTGCAAATTTCATCTACAGTACTTCCTAATGGATTAGTTGAGGATGGGGGACTAGAAAAAGAAGAGTTTATCTCTGGTTTTAATTTGAGAAACTATGTCACTAATATGTGGTATTTAAGAAATGAAACAGATGAACATGGAGGGGAGAAAGAGAGGCAAATCATGAAACAGACTCTTAACCACAGAGAACAAACTGAGGGTTGATGGGGGGATGTGGGCCGGGAATGGGTTAAATGGGTGATGGGGATTAAGGAGGGCACTTGTTGTGATGAGCATGGGGTGTTACATGTAAGTGATGAATCACTAAATTCTACTCCTGAAACTATATGTTAACTAACTAGAATTTAAATAAAAAGTTGAAACAAAAAAAATTTGAGAAACTATGGACAGAGTGCCATTTACTGGAATGGAAGAGATTCAAATGAAGGTGAAAGTCTACATATAAAGAAAGTCAAGGAGGTTGATAAATCAGTTTAAGCAAGGTAAGGTCCATCTTGTGACCTAATCAGTTTTCCACCCTCAGAAGGTTTTCAAAATACCAAAGCATAGGCTCCACTCCAAACTGAATCAATGACTATTAGGCATTGGCATTTTGTTAATGCTTATACGTGATTTTCATATGAAAATAACTGTTCTGAATGATAAAGGAGATTAGTCACTAGTGAGATCATAAAATTCATTGATAGGGAGAGCCTTAACATGGGGGGGAAAAAAACAAAGAAAGAATCACATATTCTAGTGGTTGCATGTCAGTTGGGGTGGATTGTGTTAGACTGGACTTGAAAATCCACTCTGGAGTAGGTATGGCCCATCTGTTCTTACTTTTGTGATAGTTTGCTTCTGTGGAGAAGAGAATCCACCAAAGTCCAGCTTTGTGTAGACCTACCACCAAGACTGTGGGGTATTGTCAAACTATCCAAAGCCACATGAGAACAATAGACACGGAGATACTTCCACATGACTGGAGGCACCAAAATGTAATTAATCTCCACCACCCTCCCAACTCTGCGCTAATCTGATAAACTTTGAGCTCAAGAAGAAAAAATAATGTTGATATATGTGGTGTTAATCTTCCAATTTAAAAGCTGTAAAGTAAGATTTATTTCATTGTTTTAGTGGTTTTTTAAAAAAACTAATTCATCTGAAGATAACCTTTTTCCAAGTCTTCATTACACTACTAATGGGATAATTCTCACAAATTAACTCAAAAACGATATAACCCATCTAATGGGAGGTCAGAAGAGCTGATAAAATTGTATACTTTCCTAATGTATATTAATCTCTAGATTAATTTTCTAATCTTAAAAAATTAAAGTTGAGCGCAAAATTGAGGTATATATTAATTGTAGGATATGAGGAAAACTAGGGAAATAATTAGATAAAGAAATATATTACTCTGATGTCATACATGGAAGGAAAGTTTAATAACAGAAGGCAGCAAAAAATAGATTTCACTTGCCAAGCAATGACCACAAATGAATGTAGAAGTAGGGGAACAATTTGGAAAACACAGCTGGAGGCTACATCTAGTGTAAGGTAAAAAAAAAAAAAAAAAATCCCCCAAAGAAAGTGAAATGTTTAAGCTGACATCCAAAGGATCACTATCTCAGGAAGAGAAAATAGTATCCAAAATGCAAAATCAATAGAAAACTGGTAAGTTTGAGGAACTAAAAGAAGCTGAGTATAGCTCTCAAGGGTAGAGTCCAAAATGGGACAAGAAAGACCAGCTGGAGACTCATGAAGGGATACCTAGTGACCATACCAGGTTTAGAATTAAATGGAGGGCACCAGAGGGTTTTAAGAAAGTGGATGGGAATAATATAACTGATTCTTCATTTTAGAAATACCACTCTGGCTTAATGTAAAGAATGGATTGAAGCAAGAGATCTAGGTGAGAAATAAACCATCTCTAGACTAAGATGGTAGTTGATGATAGTGGAAGGTGATGAGAATGGACTGAGTTGAAAGATATTTAGGAGGTAAAATCAATAGGATCTTGCTGATTAATTTGATGAAAGGTTGTTAAAGTTAGAGGAGTGAAAAATGACTCCAGGTATTGGGTACAGGTACCTGGGTGAGTAGCAGAGTGATTCATGAGTGAGAAACACAGGGAAGGACAGATTCTGAGGTGGGAATATGAGTTCCCCTGTATACATTTTGAAGTTTAGTTGACTATGAGCCATCCACATGGTAGTATTGTCCCCAAAGTAGTTTGAGAGATAAATTATATATGTGTGTATATGTATATATATATATATATTTTTTTTTTTAATTTCAGGAAAAGTACTTGGAATAGAAAGTAGAGGTGGTTTAGGTAAGGATGAGAAACTCTGATCAATAACTTTTATTCTGAGGTCTTCAGAAGTTCACCCCACTCAATAACAAAGCTTCAAAGGAGACCAACTAAGGAGGAAACAGGACCAATAAGATAAACACTGGGCCTATTTATTGCAGAAAATAGCAACTTGAATAGGAAACTAACAAATGCCTCTAGATCTATAATGAAATGTCACATGGAGAATGGTGTCCAATTTTTACTCATCTCCCTTAGGACAAAAGAACAAGAAATGATCTACAACAGGAGAGATTTCCAATAAATTAAAGTAAAGGCTTCTTTAATAAGGTTGTTAAAATCTGGAATGAGTTTCTTATGAATGTGGTAGACTCTTCTTGCTTCAAGTATTTTTATGTCATAATATTTTTCCTATCTCAAATATTTTAAGCATAACTGCTCTTACAAAAAGAAGTGCAGGGATCTTAGTGCCTTTTGTACAGATCTATTTTTTGCATGTGACACTCAGCTATGATTTTTAATATTTAAAAAGACAAAATCATAAGCCCAAAGCAATTTTTCCTATTTAGCAATGGAATTGAGCTGTGCCCCCTACAAAGAGAACAGTAATTTGGTATATTTCTGATTCAGGATCTTGGCATTTGCAGCCTATTCTGCAAGCTCCTCAGTTGAATGTGATGCCCAGAAACACAGCACACCCAGAAAATGGATCCTACCAACAAGACCTACTGAAGCTGCAGAAAGAATGAACATCTGTAGTCTGAGTTTTCAAGGTCCTTAAGAAAAGAGCTATCTATGTTCACTGCACTCAGGAATCCTAGCCAGCCCCAAACAGACACAATTTAGAGCCACAGAAGGAGCATCAAAGCAGAAGAGTCCAATTCTTCTTTTCACTTTCTCAGAGAAGCCACTCAAGTGCCCTGAGGCAGGAGCCAGAGCTAAGAATCTTATCCAGGTCTCTGACTCATGGCAAGGATGGGTCACATAAGATCTCTTTCATCCTCTCTGTATTTAAGGCTTCTCTCCCCAGCACTTTATAGTAAAATTTTCCAGTGTTCACGATTAAGCGAAGAACTGGTCTTGACCACCATTTAAACTCTAAGAGTGATTGTTTTAACCACAATTTTAACCCTACCTCGGTTCTTTATAGTCAAAATGATCAAACTTTTCAAGCCTGAGAATGTCCACATGATGATAATCCTGCTTTTGGAACATACATATGAGGAAACATGTAAATGCAAAAAGCCCCTTAATTCCATGAAATGTTTAATGAATTTGTATCTGAGTTAATGTGTAAATTATAGGAAAATGTGATATAAGATATATGTGTATATATGGTATTTCTTCCTTCTTCAGACACTATTACATATTCATAGGAATAGGACACTGATTGGCAATCCTTGCTAACATTGGAATCACTTGGGGAGCTTTAGGTAACTACTGATGTCCTAGCCCCACCCTGACCAATTAAATTATATAGGTGGGAGGAGAGACTGAACAGGAGATCTGACTTTTGGCTGTAGGTCAGGGTTAAGAACCACTGAATTAGAGGTCCCTCAATAAATCCAAGGCCTCCAGGGGTCTGAGGGGAATAGATTGTAAACACTGCTTTAGAGCTTTCAGGATAAGTATATTTGTTAGCTTCTATTTTGTTTTGTTATGTTTTCCATCCACTTTCCCAGAAGGCTTAACATACCAGGTCTGCATACCTTCTCCAGCACCCTACTATCTCACACTCCTGCAAAGAAAGGTTTGGAGACCAAGTTCAGTCCTACATTTCAGCTACATATTTTTAAAATGCCTTATGGAGCTGCAATGTAGAGCAGCTAATGGAAATATGAACCTATAAAAGGAATAATCCATTGAAACTCAAACTGATAGACTGCCAAACTGTCCAAGGCTTTTAAAAAATTGCTTTTATTGGTATATAAATTAGTTACACTCATTTAATTCTCATTAATAAAACTCCTTTACATTTATGACTTAGCATAAATATCACTTATGTTCCAGAAAATGCTTGGTAATATTTTGTGCTATTCAAAACTCTAAAAGATTTTTGTAAAGGGATTCAGAGAGACAAGATTTTTGTTTGCTATAGGGCAATGACATTCTACAAATACACATTAAGAACAATGAAAATTTTTCACTTTTTCTCAGCAAGCATTGAATTAGGAGTCCAAAGAATTAGCCATCTATTACTATGTCATTGCCTTATAGCAAACAAAAATCTTGTCTCTCTGAATCCCTTTACAAAAATCTTTTAGAGTTTTGAATAGCACAAAATATTACCAAAAATACACATATGTTTTTGAGGCTTCACTTTTTTTTTTATGAACCTCCAGTGGTATGGTGAGTGGTGAAGCAGTTTGTAAATACATACAGGTCAGCTCTCTTTGGTAAATGACACCTTCCTTCCTATCACAAAGTGGACATCTAAAATTTGGAGTGAATCAGGGAGGCAAGGCTATTAGGGAGAACCGGGAAGGTCAAGAGGTCTGCAAATATGCAGAAGGGATGGTCAGCATGGAGTTGTGGTTCAGACACCAAACAAGTAGCGCATGAAAAGCCAGGTCAAGGTTGGGAGTATGAATGTCACAGTGATACACTAGAGACTTGGTCTCATCATTTGTTAAAACTAACAAAGGAGGCGCCTGGCTGGGCCCCATCAGTTAAGCATCTGCCTTTGGCTCAGGTCATGATCCTAGGGTCCTGAATCCTGGGATGGAGCCCCATGTCAGGCTCCCTGCTTTGTAGGGAGACTGCTTCTTCCTCTCTTTCTGCCACGCCCCCTGCTTGTGCTCACTTGCACTCTTTCTCTGTCAAATAAATAAAATCTTTAAAAAAGAAAAAACTAAGACCACGCCCAAAAGAAACCCCCCTGTACTCTTCAAACTGTAGCCCATTAAGACAGCCTGAAAAGTGGCCCAAAATGTAACTCATTTGCAAGCAACCTTATCAGTCATGTCCTGACCTTTCCCACGTTTATACCAAATACTGTAATTTCTGGTCTTATAGTATTTATTTTTTAATTACATATATTACTTAGATTTTATTGTTAATATGTGGAAATTACTATTTATGTTTGATAAAAGTTTAATATTAAAAAGTAATTTTAAAGTTCACTTTAAAAAGTCCTGAAAGTTTTCAAACATTTAAATGTTTTTAAAAATATTTAAATCATTCATTCTTATGAGAATGTGACAAAAATACAGTGACTACCTGATATTAAAATATATGTCAAAGCTACAATAATGAAAACAGTGAGATACTGTTCTAAAAACAGAAAACTTGAGGAAAGAGAATAGAAAGCTAAATATATGTGCATATGTGTATACGTGTATGTGAATAAACGTTTTTTCATTAAACATTCAATAAATGTTTTTGAATAAGAGTAGTATTTTAAATCAATTAGAAAAGTATAGATTATTCAATTAGTTATATATTTGGGAAAAATAAATAAGATTCTTATTTCACATCCCACATCAAAATTAATTTCTACCTGAGCAAGAAGTTAAATAGACTCATCTGGTGAATTGCAAAAGTATGACAGACCTACTCAAACCCTGCCAAGATACATTTATTTTCATGTTAAATACAAGAAGGAAAAAAAGTTTGAATATTAATTATAATAACCAATATTATGAGATGCATATATACCACATATTATCAAGTGAATCCTAAATCTGTACTCAGAAAAGTCAATGGCTTTATAATCAGATGTTGGCCTTCTTTTCCACCAAACCATTAATGAAAACAGGCAATAAAAGTAAGCTTAATTCCACTGCTTTTATTTATTCTATTTCAGTTATAATTCTTATCAGAAGTACAAATGGTCAAAAGTTTTCAGTAGAAGAATGAATAATGACATGGCAAACAACAAACTAAATCATCATACACATTACTTGAAAATTATATTAAAACATTTATGTTATTTAAAAATTTAAATGTCAGGGCAGCCCCGGTGGCGCAGCGGTTTAGCGCCGCCTGCAGCCCAGGGCATGATCCTGGAGACCCTGGATCGAGTCCCACGTCAGGCTCTCTGCATGGAGTCTGCTTCTCCCTCTGCCTGTGTCTCTGCCTCTCTCTCTCTCTCTCTCTCTATGAATAAATAAATAAAATCTTAAAAAAATTTAAATGTCAAAGATAATATAATAAAACAATAGCAGAAATATAATTGAATATTTGTCTGATCTCATGAGAAGAATGTCTTTCAACCCATACATCCAAAAGAAGGAAGCACAAAAAAGAAAAAAAAAGACTGATAGATTTGGTAATATTAATTTTAAATTTCAGTACTTGAAAAATAATACAAACAAAAGTTAAATAAAATTGAAAAATATTTTCAAATGTAGATGGCTGACAAGGTGTTAAATCCTTCACATATAGATTTCTGACAAATCAATGAGAAAAAAAGAGTAACAGATAGGAAAAAAAATTAACAAAAGAAAAATTATTTTTTTAAAGATTTTATTTATTTATTCTTGATAGACATAGAGAGAGAGAGAGAGAGGCAGAGACACAGACAGAGGGAGAAGCAGGCTCCATGCCGGGAGCCCGACGCGGGACTCGATCCCGGGGACTCCAGGATCGCGCCCTGGGCTAAAGGCAGGTGCTAAATCTCTGAGCCACCCAGGGATCCCGAAAAGACAAGTTCTTGATGGGCAATAAGGATGTGAAATTGTCAAATCACAGCAGTTGCAGTTTTTCTATAAAATTGGCAAAGATTAAAAATTTAAGATGTTGAAATACAAGATATTTTGTTGAAAGTTTTTATGAAAATCTACTTTTATCATTGCTGGTGAGAATACAAAGTAGTACAATATATATGGAAGACAATTTGGCAATAAGTAACAAAAATCTTTAAAATTTTTATACTTTTTTTAAAAAGATGTATTTATTTATTCATGAGAGACACAGAGAGAGAGGCAGAGACATAGGCAGGGGGAGAAGCAGGTTCCCTGCAGGTAGCCCAATGAAGGACTTGATCCTAGAATCCCAGGATCATGATCTGAGCCAAAGGCAGATGCTTGACCACTGAGCCACCCAGGCATCCCAAAATTTTTATACTTTACAATACAGTAATTTCATTTCTACGAATTTATGATAAGGACAAATTGAGAAATATCTAAATATTCAGTAAGAAATTGATTATATTAAAGAGTATCTACACTACCACTAAAAAAATGTTACAGGTTGTTATTATACATGTTTGAAGTGTTTATTATGTTTTATGTTTTATTATGACATGAGAAAAATGACATGGAGAAAAGAAGTTTATAAAGGCAGTATTAATTAGCATTGTTACCTTGGGGTATTGGAGTTACCATCAGGGACAGCACTATAACTTCAAAAATGCCTTCCAAAAAGAGAGAAGTCGTTATACTATCTGATTGCTAGTAAAATAGTTAGGCAAGATATACCAAATAACAGCTATCAAGATGGAGGGGGGCCAAGTCTCGTTAATAATATAAATATGTAAAAAATAGTATAGCACTCTATATTTTTTTTAAGAGAGGAAGGGGGAGGAGCAACAAAAGAGAGAGGGGGAGAGTGAGAATCTTAAGTGGGCTCAATCTCACAACCCTGAGATCAGGACCTGAACTGAAATCAAGAGTTGTAGGCTTAACCAAGTTGAGCCACCCAAAGGCCCCAGCACCCTACACCTTTAGCAGGATATAGCATTGGTCTGAATGGCTCTATTATTTTTTAAGCCATTATTGTCCTGGCTATGAAATTCTTTACCATAAAAATTCAGTTCAATTGAATTGCTACACAGGATGTCAAAATAATCTGATATTTTCTGAAAATCATGGAGAACTAAGAACAAAAGGATTGCCAAAACACTATAGTTGGGCAATGTTCTGATATAGATGATCTTTCAACACTTTTAGAATCTAACCCTCTTCACATTTAATTGCTAAATGTCACATCTTATGTGGCACAGTGTATATAATGCTAGAAAACATCTTGATTTTCCAAAAGGAGAAATACCAGAAACCAAAAATTAGCAGCCTAATATTGGTTCACAAAACAAAATTCTCAACAAACCAGTAGATGTTAAGTTTGAAAAAAAATGCTTAAGAACAAATCTTCCAGCCACAAAAGTGTGTTCAACCACTGGAAGCCCAGATTAGAAAAGACCAGGCATCATCCACTGGGAAGAAGACTTGGAAACAGCACATCACTACTTCCCCACTGACCTTCCAGGTGGATCCCTAGGGCTGGTTGTTTCCATATACATTCCATTTCTTCTATAAGCCACTGTGCTCTTGAAATCCTCTGTTCCTGTCCAGACCAGGCTCTCCATTTCACTGGTGCTCATCCTAGCTTGGTTGCAAATAAACAGCAGGGCTGAGAGTACTTGGACACCCTCCAGACGTTATATGGCCATGTGCTCCACGAAACAGTGGGGTATGAATCACCAGCCCTCCAAGTATAAGGTGAAGAGCCATGTATCAAACTGAAGGTGTTGCTATGTGGCCAGGTCTCTCTGAGGTTTGTTTCCATCAGCACAAATCATTCATAAATAATCTGGGTAGACACAGGAGTGGACTCAGCACTCAGGGTGTCTTTTCCTGGATAAAACACCAAGATGCTTTCTAAGAAATGCTTATAAATAGGAGCTTTCTAGAAAAATACACTGGAGAATTGAGTCAGACTGATTCTTGGCAGGCTTGTCTAAGTTATTCCATCTTGGATAGGGTGAGTTAACCCCTCCTGAAACTGCTGTCCTGCCTGCTGCCTTGTTCCAGACCTTTCGTTGGCCAAATGGCAGAACACTGTAATAGCCAAACTAGATCAAGCCCTTGGCAGAGCCAACCATGTATACCATTCATCATATTTTTCAGGCCTGGGTTCAGCCCAGTTAGAAAGATTGGACATATCACCTATCACTCACTCTCATAGAGGCAACAGGGTCAAGGACCATTCACTTCTGAGATGTTTTAATAAAATGAGTAAACAGCTTAACCAATTACAATTCTTCCCTGGTTTAAGATATGCATAGGATGGAACAACAAAAGCAGAACCCATGAAAATCCTAGCCGGCCCAAATCTACAAGACTCCCACAGGCCCTGGGGACAAAGCAATAATAGACTTCTAATATCAATGGAAAGTTCAACTTTAAAACTTCATAGTGTCCCAGTCCTTCTGTTTACTTCAAAAGAAAGAACATCTTATGCGCATGTTTCTCCCACCATAACTAACCCATCAACATGATTATATACGAGTAATCTGACACATCCGGTTACACACTGCACCCAACCACAGGACACTTCATATTATTGGTCACACTGACATCAAACATTTAGGAAACCTTACTACAAGCTAGGTCATCAAGCTAGCCAATTTGAAATCATCAAGTCAAACAACTGGTATCATGCAGAACATATCAGTTAACGACAATGCACTTTAGTTAGAAAAAATAAAATAGAGAAATAGATATTTGAAAATTTATTTATTTTTTTTTGAAAATTTAACATACATTGCTGAACAACTTATCAATCAGAAAAACCAAATGGGATTATAAACTTTTTAGAAAATATTTAGAAAAATACCAGGGTGATGTCATAAATACTATGTACTAAAACTGTAGGGACAGAGTTATAAAGATTGTTAAAGTTTTAGTCTCAAATGCTTACATTAGAAAAGAAAGAAAAGTTTAACTTAATAAAGTGAATAACCAACCACAAGGAATTAGAAAAAAAAGAACAGTAAACTAAACTCAGAAAGATGGGAGAAAATAATAAAAATAAGAGCAGAAGTTAATGAAAAAGAAAATAATATAATGAAGAGGGTCAATAAAGATAAAAAAAAGTAATAAAATATACAAATCTAGAGAAAATAATCAAAGGGAAAAAGATAAAGGCATTAAAAATAATAAATAAAAAGGAGGTAAACCTATAGTTACTACAGAGATTAAACAGATAAAATATTTTGAACAACTTTGTGCCTATGAATTTGAGAACTTAGATAAAAATATACATATAATTAACAAAAACCAATTCTTAAAAAAAAGAGAACATAAAGAGCCATATAAGCTTTTAAGAAATTGAATCAGTTTAAAATAATCCCTTTAAGTGTGCACATGGGCATAGGCATACACACACACACATACACACACACACAAATACACACAAATAGGATTCAGATGGATTTCTAGGAAATTCTACCATTCAAGCATTGGGAAATTCTAATCTCACACAAATTATTCCATACAATGGAAAAAGAGTCCTTTGTAATATAACAGTTTTCAAAACCAGACAAGGATATTATAAGAAAAGAAAAATGTAGGCCAATCTCCCTTATGAGTGAATAGATGCAATCTGAAAATAAACATTTTTATAAATACAAATCAGACAATGTATAAATAGGATAAGTTACTAAGACCAAGTTGGTGCTTATGAGGGATTCTAGATTGGTTTATCATGAGAAGATGAATTAAAATATTTCAGCACATCAACAATTTAAGGTGAAAAAAATCATATCTTAATAGATGTCAAAAAATTGGATAACACACATCCATTTGTGATTTAAAAGAAGAGACAAAACCTCCCTAACAAACTGGGAATGGAAGGCACTTTCTTAACCCAGAAAAGGGCATTTCAAAAGTCCCTAACAAAGAGACTTTCAAATCCTCTATAAGCTCAGGTCCAAGATAAGGATGTCTGTTTTCATCAACCTTATTCTATATTGTACTGGAGATCCTTGCACAGGAAAGCAACAAAAAGAAATAAAAGGTAAAGGATTGAAAAGAAACAAAAACTTCCATTATTTGTATATGATATGATTGCTTACACAGAAAATCTCAAAGAAAAACAGAGCTTAACACATTGAGATTACTAAATAAATGTTTGCTGAGGAAATAAGTAATAAAATAGTTGTGTGCATTAAGTGAAACGTGTCAACTATTTGGCACATAGTAGAAGTTTAATAAAAACTAATTTCTTTTCCCTTAAAATTTACATTTTTTATCTATGTCATGTGGGCAAAAAAAATTTAAGTAAAAATTTAAATTAATACGAGATGTTAGATTCAAAATCAATACACAAAAGTAAATTACATTTCTAGATACCCACAGCAATTAGCTAAAAAGTAAATTTTTAAAATATACAATTTAAAATAGCAATAAACATTTTTAAATATCTATGATAAAGTAAAGAATGTTAAGCTTTCTATAGAGAAAACGAAAAAACTTCATTAAAAGACAATTAAGAAGAGTGAATAGGAAGATCTATCATATTATCAGGTAGGATGATTAAACATCATAAAGTATATCATAGTTCTCTCCAAACTGATCTTTAACTTCAGCACAATTCTAACAGAAATTCAACAAGCTGATTACAGAATTACAGGAAAGAAAGGAAGACCAACAAAAGCCAAGATGCTTCTTAGAACAAGATGTGAGGTGGGGTTGGGAGATTCTCCCTACAAGATATCAAAACTTACTATAACCTGTGGAGATCAAGGCAGTGTGATATTGGTGCAGTTATAGACTAATAGACCAAAAGAAGAATAGAGCACCTAATAATAATAATACGGAAAATGAATTTATGACAAAGCAGACATTAAGGATCATGAGAAAAGTTGGTCTAATCAATAAATGACACAAGGTCGATTGTTTATCCAAACAACCAAAAAAAAAAAAAAATGAAGCTGTATCCCTATCCTACACTCTAACATAAAAATACTTGATATAAAACACCAAGTTATAAAAATTGCCAGAGACGATATCAAATCATTTTCTCTATAGCCTTTTGTTTCTTAAATAAGAAACAAATAATGGAAAATTTAATGAGAAGATGGATAAATTACATTAAAATTCAGACTATAAACTCACCATTAAGCATGGTGAGCAAGCAGGGCTCCTGGGTGGCTCAGTCAGTTAGGCGTCAGACTCCAGGTTTTGGCTCGGGTCATGATCTCAGGGTCATGAGGTGGAGCCTCATGCATCTGGGCTCCAGGCTCAGCATGGAGTCTGCTTGAGATTCTTTCCCTTTTCTTCCCCCTTTGCCCCTCCCCCATTCATGTTCTTTCTCTAAAATAAATAAATAAATAAATATTTAAAAAAATAATGAAAAGCAAGCAATAGAGAAGGGAAAGATACTTGCAATACATACAACCATTAAGGAGGTTGTGATTCAGAGGGTTCACTGTGAACCATGTGCGTGCCCTACTGCCCACTGTAATTGGCTTCTTCTTTTCCTGGCTAGGAGGCAAATGAGGGCCCTGGCTGGCTGTGTGGGACAGTGGGCTCCATTGGCAGTGCCCAAGTTTGTGGCAATGGTGGTATCGGCTCAATATATATTCGCCTTGAAAGGAGGATACAGAAGATCAAGATCATTAAGATGAATATTGGATAGCAAAGAAATGACTAATTAAGAGTCTGCTGTCTTTGTGAAAATGAAACCAAAACTCCAGAAACAGTCAGTTCCATCAAGAACCCTACAAGGGTAGAAAAAATTATCTGTGACCTTGTCTTGTCAAAGGAGGAGCTGTCATACTTCTCATAGTAACATACTTGAATATGACACTAAGTGAATACAAAGGAGAAAAAATGCCCAACATTTTATAATATCATTGACAACTGCAAAGTGTTTGTAGATAAATGTCAAAAAAAGATATTCAACTAAAGGAAAAATATTGTGTTATTAAAGTTGATCTTGTTCTTACCAGAGAATAGAAGTACCCTTATACGGTAGAAGAGTATACTAACTCACATAATCTGCCAGTAAAACAAGCTTTTTTTTTTAAAGGTTTTATTTATTTATTTGAGAGAGGGAGAGAGAGAGAGTGAGAGAGAACACAAGCAGGGGGGAGGAGAAGAGGGAAACAGAAAAGCAGGCTCCCCATTGAGCGGGGAACCCCACATGGGACTCCATCCCAGGACCCTGGGATCATCACCTGAGCTAAAGGCAGACACTTAACTGACTGAGCCACCCATGAACAAGCTTTATCAAAAGCTAAACCTAAAGAAATTATGGAAGAATCAGATGTCATGTTCAAGAATGGAAATACGAATTTCTTTGATAAGTTCCAACAACACAATAACCCAGTGTTCATATTTTTGCCTGAAATAGGTAATGTACTATAAGAGGTTATCTATTGGGACGCCTGCATGGCTCAGTGGTTAAGCATCTGCCTTTGGCTCAGGGTGTGATCCCGGGGTCCCAGAATCGAGTCCCACTTCGGGCTTCCCACAGGGAACCTGCTTCTCCTTCTGCCTGTGTCTCTGCCTCTCTGTGTCTCTCATGAATAAACAAATAAAATCTAAAAAAAGAGAGAGAGAGAGAGAGAGAGATCATTTATCAAGCTAGTATTACCATCCAAATATCAAAGAAGTGTCCAACTTCATGATTTTGATGAAAATAGGGCTTTCAAAGAACAAAAAGGGGAATTAATACACATATTTCACAAAAACAGAATATTTCAATCCGCTAAAAGACAATAGCAACTTAATGCTTTTGAGAGACTCCCAAGTAGACTTAAGAGTGGCAGATGGGGTAGCTAATGTTGAATATATTCAGACAACTGGGTATCTAAATGACAGAATGGATGAACTTTTAGAAAAGTACCCAAGCTCTTTCAATATTGCTTTTATACAATTTAGTACTTACTGGAGATAGCCAATATTAGTTTCCTATTGCTACTGTAACAAATTACCACAAATTCAGCAACTTAAAACAACACAAATTTATTCTCTTATAGCTCAGGAGGCCAGAAGTCCTAAAATCAAGGTCAGCCCGGCTGCATTCCTTCTAGTGGCTCTAGGGGAGAATTAATTACCTTGACTTTTCTAGCACTGGAGGCTCTCTGCACCCCTTGGTTTATGGCCTAATCCCCCATCTTCAAATGCACTTCCAAGCAGCACAGCACCTTCTAATGTCTAACTCTGACCCCCCCCCACCGCCTCCTTCTCTTAGGACTGTGTATTGGGCCTAGCCTGATAATCCAGAATAATCTCCCCATATCAAGATCCTTAGGTTAACCACATCTTGAAAGTCCCTCTTGTCCCATAAGGTAACACAGTCACAGGTTCAGAGGATTAGGATGTGGACATCTCTGGGAAGCCACTATTCAGCATATCACACAAGTAAACCAGGAGACGTGTACAAATGTTTATAGCAGGAAAAACAACAACCTAGAAGGAACTCAAAAGTCTATTAATGGTAGAACAGGTATAAAGTGTGGTGTTTTTATTCAAAGGCATATCATACAGCACTGGATATTATTACTATGCATTTCAATATTAATCAGTCTTGAAAACATAACGCTGGGTAGAAAAAGCAAGAAACAGAAGAATATACATAGATAAACATTATGTTTTCAAGACTAATACAAAGTTCAAAAGTAGATAAAACAAAATTACATGTTTAAAGGAACACATACATAAGTGGCAAAGCACAAAAACAAAAGTAAGGGGATAATCGTACAGTACTCAGAACAGTGATAATAGGGGTGAGGTTCAGGAAGGAGGACAGCATAATTGTGAAGGGGCAGCAGAAGACTTCTGTGCTAATGCCTATGTTTTTTGTTTTAACATGGTAGAAACAGAAGAACATCCAGTTTATAATTATTCTTTATAAATATGTCTTTATGACATATTTATTTTCCTTTCCCCTCTGGATATATGATACATGTCACAGTTTCGAAGAAAGGCAATGGAAATACAATGAAAAGCTCTTATCATTGCCAGTATGTTCAAGCACACATTCTGTGACTTTAACTTGCAGAGTTCCAGGGGGTGCGCTCTGGAAACCTACAGGGGCAGTTAACAACCCAGTTCTCAATAAGGTCATGCGGACACTGTGGCTAAACCACTAAATTAAAACTTTGCTCCGATTATTCATACTAAAACTGAATGTTCATTCAGAGAACCACAGACACACTGTAGTTTGTTCACTGTTCTCATTCTTGTGCTGTGTGTTGACATCACCATGTATTATAGATGATCTGCTAAAAATGATAACCTTCCCTCTCTACAGTCACTTCCACAGTGCTTTGTCCCTGTTAACTTTTATGACGTTGATGCTGCTGACAAGTAATGTTAATAATCTAATCAACAAATATAGATATTTATGAGCAGTCAGACATATTTTTTTAACTGCGTCCTTTCTCCAAATGACCTAGAGCTGGATAAAAGCTACAGTGAGCTGTTTTCACAGGCAAAAATAATTTTTTTTTTCAAAAGTGGCAGAACCCAATATTTACGTTAAGTCCACATGGCAACAGCTCTCCAATTTTCCCATTATACTTGTATGACAAATGTCATTGTCAAAGTACCAAAGAACTTAATTCCCTTTTTGAAGGACTGCCTGCCTGTCCAGTTTTACACTTTCTCCATATCCTTTCTATAAAAAAAGACAAGATTTCAAGCATTATCCCCCCCTTTTTCTTTTTAAAGATTTTATTTATTTATTCATGAGAGACAAAGAAAGAGAGAGAGAGAGAGGCAGAGACACAGGCAGAGGGAAAAGCAGGTTCCCTGCAGGGAGCCCAACATGGGACTCGATCCCGGGTCTCCAGGATTATGCCCTGGGCAGAAGGCAGGCATAATCGCTAAACCACCCACGCGTCCCTCATGCATTATCCCCTTAAATGTTACAATATATTTAGCTGAATTGCCTGTGAATTAAAGGGCTTCCTTGAGCCTAAATTTGTCATAAGATCCATATTTCATCTGCTAGAAACTTTACATGATCACAGAACTTTCCCACATTTAGAAGTTTTTCCTGGGGTGCCTGGCTGGCTTAGTCAGCAGTGTATGGGACTCCTAATCTCAGGGTCTGAGTTCAAGCCTCATGTTGGGTGTAGAGATTATTTTAAAAATTAGTTAATTTTTTTAAAGTATATGTAATTCTATTTTTAAAAAGTTTTTCCTTGCTTTTCAAAAATTTTTAAAGAAACTGCATATGGGCTACCTGGGTAGCCCACTTGGTTAAGCCTTTGGCTCAAGTGGTGATCCCAGGATCCTGGGATGGAGTCCCTCCCACATCAGGCTCCCCATGGGGAGCCCACTTCTCCTTCTGCCTGTGTCTCCTCCCCCTTGTTCATGCTCTGTCTCCCTCTCTCGCAAATAAATAAATAAAATCTATAAAAAAAAAAAGAAACTCTATAAATGTTACTATTCCTTTTTCCTGTTTCTGTAGAGGTCTAAGTGATGAGCATGCTGTCTTGTGTAGCAAAGGGGACAACTAGTATATGGGGGTCGTTTTCTCATATGAAAATAAGAAAAGGGTATTGTACAGCTCAGTTGACTTCACACACCAAATAAATTGTGTCTATGCAATAATTCTAAAAATACATATAATTAAATCCATACTAGTTATATGTTTTATATATTTTGTACTATAAAACATCTAACAAACTTTCACTATATACAATTTTAAAGGGTAGGTGGCCAATCAAAATTAATAAACTTGAATGAGTATTGGAAGATACTAAAATGTAGGAAGTCAGTTTTATATTATCTGCCTTCCATTCTTTCTGAAATGGACCTCGGTATGTGATTATTTTAAGTAACATTCAGAATGGTAAAATTGATTTTAAGATCCTGAAAGTATATAAGATTCCCTGCCATGAACTCTCTAAAATTATTGTATCACAGAGAAGTTTTTAAAAAACAACAGTTGGGGAAAGAGGGCTGTAACCAAAACATGACTTCTTGTTACAAAACTGCTTTGTATCTACCTTGCACTAAATCATTGTAGTAGGCAACAAGAGACAGAAAATCAAATAATTAACCAACATCGAACCGCAGAGGTAGCAAGCATAATACTCATCTCCAAAACATCAGTGACAGAAGTCTCTAATGCCTCTGATGGCTCTGCTTTTGTCAACTGGAAAGAACACCTTGGGAATTGCACAGTAGGTATTTTACATGTATGAAAACAAGGGAATGAGCAATTAATCAATTCACCCAAGGCCATGGGCAATAAGCGACTCAGCCTGGGTATTAACACAGGACTGCTTGATTTTTCAAAACCGTACAACACACCGAATACTCAGATTTTATATATCACGTTGTCTGAACCTTAATTACAGAAATTTGAACCAACTTTGGTCCAGATCCACAAAGACTTATGGTTGGAATAAAAATTTTCCCTGTTGTATTTCACCTTGCGCTTCTAAATTTGATCTTGATAGAGGTTTTAAGGCCTTTAGTAATTCAACAGGATTGACTCCAATTGTGAGACTTAGAGTGACATGCAGTGCAACAAAAACCTGCGTAATTTCCTTGACCTGCCATCTCAGATCATCCACCCACAGGGCATTTTTTTTCTTAAGATTTTATTTATTTATTCATGAGAGACACACACACACGCAGAGAGAGAGAGAGAGAGAGAGAGAGAGAGGCAGAGACACAGGCAGAGGGAGAAGCAGGCTCCATACAGGGAAACCCGACGTGAGACTTGGTCCCGGATCTCCAGGATCATGCCCTGGGCCGAAGGTGGCACTAAACTGCTGAGCTGGCTGCCCACCACAGGGCATTCTTAACATCTGACACCATCTTCTCAGACTGGCCTCTTCCATGAAACAGAATCATGATGGTTTGTAAATTTCCTAGCCATAAACTCCTTAAACTCAACTGAGATAAAAACAGATGAGAAATAATCCTGATAATCATATTTTTGCAAATAACTGACTTAGAGGTGTACTTGCTGCAGCAGTGATCTGAGATATAATAATCTCCTTAAAGTCATCACAAGAAGGAATTACCAGAACTAAAATACTCTTCTGTGGTCCTGCAAAATTCAATACATCTTGGTCAAGGTTTCTTAATAAATGTCCAAGGAAAAGTAAGTACTTTTAACAGGTCATGACGGTGAGCCTAAATTCTATTCCTGCCTCCTCTAACAGGCAATTGAGGGCTGAGGACACTGGATCTGGATCAATGTGTGGTACATTGGATGTCTTGGCTAGATGTAAGGATGTGCTATTCATGAGGTCAAAAGGTGGAAGACAATGGCAAATGTAGGTAGCATTTGAACAGAAGGCCAAATCAGAAAACAGAGAAGAGCATATATATAAAAAAAAAAAAAGTCAATCAGAGGAGCAAGCAAGAGAGAAACAATCAAGATATATGGCTTCTAAGAAAAAGACTGGGAAGATCAGAGCATCTGGGGGGAGGCAAGGCCTGAAACAATTTCCCAAGATGAGGGGATACTGGCCCCCTTGGGTGTGGATAGTCAGGGATTCATTTAAGATGCTGAAGGGGAAGATATTATGTTTTTCTTTCCTTTCCTCTTATAGTATAAAAATGAATTATAAGCCTTCAAGCATAGATTCTAACCAATATTGTCCATAAAGACCATTTCTGGTTATGGTTTGGGCAATGTGGCCTTATACTATGACAATCATCCCTGGCTGATATTAGGTATTCAGTACACGTTTGCGAAGTGGAATTTAATAAATGACTTTTTGATGAGAACCAATGCTATTTTCCTCACGGACAGTATCTGTCATGGGCAGATGATTCACACTGATGCCTTATAAATAGCATGAATTCCTTAGGAAATTTCTCCACTGGGCCCTCCTTTTATACTAAATTCAAGATACTAGCCAAACCTGCAGTGCTAAGTATTGTGTGTGTGTGTGTGTGTGTGTGTGTGTGCATATAAAGACAGGTCAGGAGTCTACTGACATTAAAATTTGCCTTGAAGAGAAAGCAACTACACAATCCAGCTTTGCAGCAACAGAGTCCATGACTTTGGCTTTCACTTGGTTTTCTAAGCCAGTAGGTAGACAAGCATCAAGTAGACAATGTATACCAATTACTCCAGCATTGGATGTGTAAGTTAGCCTTTAAATGAAGTTTGCAATCTGTTTAAATTATAAAGGAATTGACATAATTATGAAACTGATTCTCCAGATAATAAAAATGATAGCTATCATTTACCAAGAGCCTACCATGGGCCTGGTATCTGTGCCAGGCGTTTTATATAATCACAACAGCCATGCAAAGTGAGTATTATTGACCCTGTTATGCACACAAGGAACCTGAGGCTAAAAGAAGGTAAGTAAACTTACCTAATGTAATTTACCAATAACTGAGCAAGAGTGCTGACTCAGAGATGCCTGAGTTTAAAACATGGGCTCCTGGGATCCCTGGGTGGCGCAGCGGTTTGGCGCCCGCCTTTGGCCCAGGGCGCAATCCTGGAGACCCGGGATCGAATCCCACGTCGGGCTCCCGGTGCATGGAGCCTGCTTCTCCTTCTGCCTGTGTCTCTGCCTCTCTCACTCTCTCTCTCTCTCTCTCTGTGACTATCATAAATAAATAAAAATTTAAAAAATAAAAAAATAAAAAAAATAAATAAAACATGGGCTCCTTTCATCAAGCTACGCTACTTTTAACAGTTAGCTGTTCGCAGTCAGGGCCACGGCCCATATTGTTGTGAAATGCAGCTCCACGACCAGAAAGAGATCTGTCAGTGGTAATAAACAGTAGTTTATGTTCAACTTAACATACCAGAACAAAGTTAACACTGCCATTCACCAAATTCAACAGGGTAGCCACTTTTTCCCCAGTCTGTTGATTAAATATATTAGCAAAGGTTGACCTCTGCAGAAGGAAAGCACAGAAGAAATCAAGTATGCTTTCCGAAAGCTTAAAACCTCATGCTTCATGAGGACGAGGCACATGGCGAATTGTAAATACCTTTTCTCAGGTACAACCCATGTCATAAAAATGATGAAATGACCCAAGAAAGTGAAGCTTGAATCCTGATTTTACTTTAATTTCCAAAAGCTGAAAGTTGGTATATAAGTATAATGTATGATTTCCCAATATATCCCCTTGAGTTAAACCTCTCATGATCATGGTCATAAAGGAAGTTCATGGAAGTGCAAAAAATGCTGAATGTGATGCCAAGTCCTGAATTCCCTGTCCCAGTCCTGCTACTATTTACTTCCAAAATTCTAGGCCATTTAACTTCTCTAAGCCTCAATTTCTTCACCTTCTAAATGGGAATGATTCCTACCTTTCATAGAAGTGAGGATGAACTGATACAGTATAAAGTATTATATAAATCATAAAATGCTACATAAACATGTCACCACATCCAGAATACAGAACAGGATTCAGACTAGGAGCATTAGGAGCTCTCCATTTGCCAAATCCTGTCCTCACAAGACTTGTTTATTTCCTGTATTGTGTTCTGGGATATTTCCCCAGATGTTATTTCTGGGATATTATCCCTCACCCCACTTATTATATTTGATTGCTTCAGTGGGTGTCTGTCCCGAGAAATCAAACCAGTCCATGAGTAAAGCAACAAAGGACTTCCCTCTAGCCAAACAGCAAAGAGCTGTTGGGCCAATAAGTCACTGTCATGGCTATAACTTCGATGCCCTACATACAGTTCACCTATAGCATCCAAAAAGTTTCACAGTACAGAGAAATGTACAATTTATTCCAGGTTAATTTCCTTGCTTATATATTCTGGAACTCCAGGTCTTTACTCAGAGACATGTACATCTCCTACTTTAAAATGGATATACACAACTATAAGATCTACAAAGAACAACTCTATCTCTGCCTTGCAGATTATCAATATGTCCAAAGAGTGTGGGAAATTTGTTGACAATTTCCTCTAGTTAATTTCTAATGATGCAAATAGATTTCCTTAACGGATTTTGGTATTGACAACTTGTGATGAAAAATGAAAGGCTTTTCTTTTTCTTTTTTTTTTAAAGATTTTATCCATTTATTCATGAAAGACACGGGGCGGGGGGGAGAGACACAGGCAGAGGGAGAAGCAGGCTCCATGCCAGAAGCCCAACGCGGGACTCAATCCCGGGTCCTCAGGATCACAACCTAGGCTGAAGGCAGGTGCTAAACCGCTGAGCCACCCAGGGATCCCGGCTTTTCTTTTTAAAGGAACTATCTGTGTTGCATGCTCACAACTCAGCTTCCAGAAACATCAACTGTGTAGTCCATGTCAAAGTTGTCTCTCAACTTCAGTAAAGAGTGTTGTGAAAAGATGCTGAATAGCTCGTTATTTATTGTACATACAGCACAACAGAGGCAGCAGGTCATGTGCTTAAGAATACAAATTGTGAGGGATGCCTGGGTGGCTCAGTGGTTGAGCATCTGCTTTTGGCTCAGGTTGTGATCCCAGGAGTCCTGGGATTGAGTCCCGCATCAGGCTCCCCACAGGGACCTCTGCCTAGGTCTCTGCTTCTCTCTGTGTGTCTTTCATAAATAAATAAATAAAATCTTTTAAAAAAGAAAACAAATTGTGGCTCCAAATAATCAGGGCTCAAACCCTATGTTTTTTTTTTTTCCTATGACCTAATAGTTGGCTATATCCTTTAATGCAGTTGATGGGAAGACCCAAAAGCAAACCTGAACCCAAATTCTTTCTTTCTTAAAGATATCATCCACTGGCGATACCAAGGAATAACTTATTCCCAACTTTCCCAAAGATAAATAAAGACAATGTGGGGGTAGTAGAAGGGAAGGTGCGTGGGGGGGATGGGGTGACTGGGTGATGGGCACTGAGGGGGGCACTTGATGGGATGAGCACTGGGTGTTATATATGTTGACAAATCAAACTCCAATAAAAAAAAATATACACACACACAAAAAAAGACAATGTGTTGCTACTCAAATAGAGCTTTAGTACAATTCCCCTAGTTTACACCACCAGCCGAATGGCAGCCACTCCTACAACATTCTGGAGCAGCCACTAATAACTATTGAGTGACTCAGACACATAGCCATTCAACACTACACATACCATGCTACGAAGATACTAATCATACAACTCTTGGGCAGAGGTGTTTTATAGGGCTTTTCCTCTTCCTTTCCATAATTAACATGAAAATTTAGAACTGGAAATCTTAGAAATCATTTTCCTAGCCTTCTCATGTTATATATGAAGATTCTAAAGTCACAGAGAGTAGGCTTTCTGCCCAAATTCCCACAGGTGATAAGTGCAGAGCAGCCCAGATCTGTGTCCCTCTCCTGCTCACAGGCCTTCTATGGTTCATTGTCTTCAAAGTGGCCCTATTTTCCTATTGGTCCCATCCTCCTAGCCACTGCTAATGAGGACGGACTCCTTGTAACCTCATAAACATTCTATGTGGAAAATGAATATGAGCAGAATTAGATACATTAAAGGAAGATTCAACAATCTAGGTGAAATACAATGGTGACTTGGACTGGGGTTGTGGCAGCAAAGATGGAGAAAAGTGGACAGACCTGAGATTTCCTTTAAAGAGTAAATCAGAAGAACTTTCTGATGGATTTAATTTGGTGGGTGAATAAAAGGAAGGAATCAGAAACAATGTCCAGGTTTCTGGATTGGGTAAGATAAGGCAGGGAAAGGAGCATGTTTGGGGGATGGGACAGTAAAAGAAAGTGTTCTCTCAAGGTTTCAGATAAAATAATCTATTTGAGAGGTGGCATGGCTTATGTAAGAGGAGGAATGGGGGATCTCTGGGTGGCTCAGCAGTTTGGCACCTGCCTTTGGCTCAGGGCGCGATCCTGGGGTCCCGGGATCGAGTCCCGCGTCAGGCTCCTGGCATGGAGCCTGCTTCTCCCTCTGCCTGTGTCTCTGCCTCTCTCTCTCTCTCTGTGTCTATCATGAATAAATAAATAAATAAATCTTAAAAAAAAAAAAAAGAGGAGGAATGCATCTTCCCCTTTTCTGGATTCCATAAGAATAGATTTCCCTTAACTTTCCAGCCTTTAGGCCCACCCCTTACTCTTTCCTATGAAGGCAGGATAAGTTACCTGATTAGTATGCTAGGGAGACTAACTGGGTATGCACAGCCCAGCCCAGCCCAGCACCCCTTAATTTTCTAGAGTCAGGTTACCCACAGAAATCATTCCCCTATTCTTGTTCCTCAATGCCGTAAGTTTCAAAGGGATAGGCCCTTATGTGGAGAAGAGTGTAGGCATCTAGAATTGTCTGTATCTGAGAGAATAGGTCTATTTAATTCTGAAGGTATTTTAAGCCTTTAAATATAAGCCCATACACCAGTATCTGCTCAACAAGTTATAAATGTGATATTTTGATGTTCCATTTCCTCTTCTGTCTTATCTTTCATCTCAGCCAGTTCAGGGCAGTAAAGAGAGATGTTATTGATAAGCAGGGTCTTCTCAGAGCCCAAGAATGAGAGAAACAGTGACAGAAGAACACAATCATCCTAACTCTAACACTTACATCCCTGTGGCCTCAGGAAAATGCCTCCAGGCTTGCTTTGGCAAGTCTCTGGCCTATTCTTTAGCTTTGTACATTTACAGAGAATTTGAGACTTACAAATGCATTCAAAATAAATGTACTCCTTTATCAAGGAAGGGAAAAATACCTTTTATAAAGCTGGAGTGATTAAAAAAATACTTTCACATACAAGTCAGGCATTCCCTTCTGCTAGAAATAATAAAGCAAGATGCAGGTGTTAAGGTTTTCAGTCAAGAGAAAACATTAGCTCTAGACACAGGGCCATGTGGCTTATAAAATTTGGTTAACTTCCTCTTTGATGGACTGTCATGGAAGGGCAGCAGCAAGTCTGGTGGCTGAATTTTACAAATGACTAGGCAAGTTTTAGAGCATTAATACAATAGGGGAGAAGCAATATAATAACAGAGGTGATTAGATCCTACATACTTCTTGGTGGATTCAGGAGGATGGAAAATATTTATTTTCTGTGTACTAAAGGGAAAGAAGAATGCTGCAGGAGACATTAACTAACAGGAATGTTAGGTTAACAGAAACAGGACCTCAACCAAGCAATCAGCCTGGGAATTGCCGGCATAGTAACTTCTGTGTCCATTGCTAAAAATTCCTGGTAGATACTAAATGAAGAGATATACCAAAAAAGTAATATTTCTCATTGTTCTAATAAACACCTGGAAAAAAAAAAAACCCTGGATGTTATATACCAAATGTTTAAATACCAATTTCCCTGTCAGTTGTTCTACTTAGAATGTACTTGAAGGGCAAGATCTTTTTCATATTGCAAGGTATTGACCCTCAGAAAATAAATTACAACCAAGGAGCACATGGTGTAAGAGTTTGGAATGTATTAAAATTGTGTGTCTTAAAAGAAAAACAAATATTTTATGTATCTGATCTTAAAATGAAAAAGAAAAATACAATTGCAGGCCACAGGGAAGTGAAAAGGAAACTCAGTTGTTTTCTGAGGGAATCCTGTGAGATTTAAAAAGTTGCTTGGGAGATTAAAAACTGAGAACAAATACTTATTTTCACATCCTATCCATTTTATGTTAAGGTCAGTAGTGTCAGGGAGGGCCAGAAGCAGACAGAGAAATGAGAAGCAAGAATAAGGCAAAGGGGCAGGGGCAAGATGAAGGACAGGAAGTGGGGGGAAGGGGACAGGAAAAGCAAGAGGAAAAGAGAGGGAAGTTGGGAGGACAGAGGGGAAGCAATTACTCAAAAGGAAGGCAGGTGTGGAACGCCAGAAAAGAGGAAATGGAAAGTTCGGGACAAAGAAATGGAGAGAGGAAAGGGGAGAGGTTGAGGCAAGCCAACAGTTAAGGGGAGTCTGAAATAGGTTAGGTAAATGTGTCTGTTGATGCTATTGTTCCAATGAGTTCCGGAACATGAACGATGGTGATTGTGATCACTGTCTAGATGTCATTTAACCATTCAGCACAACTGGTCATGGGTGACTTTAGAAGAGTTGCATCCTTCTCAAAGGACTATTTCCTAGGGTAACGATTTAGACAATCCAGATAAAAATATCTGGAGTCTAAAAAAGAATCTGATCGTCTCAGAGGATGCTCCTAGGAAACAAGTACAGATAGAGAAAGGAGAGTACTGGTGGTTCTTTGGGGGAAGACAGAAGTAGTGGTGGTGGTGGTGCATTTACTTTCATCAAAGGCTTGGTACTAGGCTCTCTGTATACACTAATTTGGTTTATATTTCCAGCCCTAAAGCAGAGAGCTCCCAGTCTGACCTTTTACACTTTCCCTAGTGAATCAATCTGCCTTGTCTAAAAGACGACATTACTGCCATCCAAATAACCATATGAAAATAAGAATACATGTCCTTTGCTAATCACTGTTTTCCCAAGGCCCTAGGCCTGTTATGTTGTCATGGCTGATACTTTTTTTTTTTTTCTCTTGCTTCATCCTCTCAGCTTTGCCAATTCCTCTTCTCTACTGGTAATAGTTGAATTGCTCAGTTCCCTGCACCTTCACATCTCTAACATTCACAGCCTGGACCACCGGAGCCTTCTACATGACCACCTGACCTAGGAATCTAACCTCATGTATGAGAAAATGAAAGGACCCTTGGCCTATAAAGTGGTCTACCTCAACATTCTCAGCTAAACCCCTGGTCTTAATATGACCTTATAACGTAGTACTAGTACCTAGGCCACTTGCCTTAGTGACCAATTCTTGACTACCTTCCTTTTCCTCACTTATTCACATAACAAATATTTTTGAGTTCCTAACTACTTACATGCTAGGCACTGTGCCGCACACAGGGAGTGCTATAAAGCTGAGAAAGTCATAGCATCTGCCCTCAAAGAGCTCACAGTTTAATGGACAGAAAGACAGGTGAGCCAAAATTAAAATTACCAAAAATAGAATAAACAGCAAGAGTAATATGGGTGAAGTGTTATGGAAATAGGTAGAAAAATAATAAACTTCTATGGAGAGTTTGCCACCCTCATTATTCTTACAGATAAAACCATCGTATAGGCACCACCCTGGAACGGCTTTATGGGTATGCATCCAATGTAGTCACACTGAGCCCCATCCTAAGAAGGGTCTATACACACACTTGAAATTTAAGTTGAATTTATGTTTTGCCCCAGCCCCATGACCTCTACCTGTTTCTACCCAGGGTTATAACAGGGTCAGGTTGATGAGGGTTGAGACAGGAGGGTGCCCACATTCTGCGGTTGCCCACCATTCCTGGTGAAGTTGTGGGTATGGGTATGAGGAAAATCAGGAGCCTGCAGTGTCTCAGGGTGGCACAAGGCTCTGGCTGTTTCCACTGCAGGTTACAGTTCCATAGCATGCTCAGTAAAGCAACTCTGGAGTGGCCTCTCACCCACCCCTGATCCAGGTATGATGCATGTTCTGGCACAGAGGCTGCAGCCTTTTGGGATTGTCTATCTGGTGTAGGTGGGGGTGGCTGGCCTGGAAGGATGACTAGAACCTCATTTTGATTTTTCACTGGGTCCCACAAATTATGTAGCCAGGTCTAGCTCCATCCTTTGTAACCTACAAAACTTTGAGATTAGAGACAACAATCTCCTCAGCAAATGTCCTGCCTACAGAGTCCTCTTCTCTAATCCATTCTCAACAATGGAAACTAAAACAGCAAGAATCTTCTCCCCATTTCTTCCAGGTCCCTTTTCCAAAGCCCAGCTGGTTTTCTCTCTCAAATCTTATTCTGAGAAATTAATCCTGCTCATGAGCCCCAGCCTATGAAAACTAGGAAGACCTGCTGGAAAGGATGGCTCACTACTTGAAGGTCTTACACTTTAAGCTGCATGCCATGACTGGATGGCTCTTGGGCTGGGATCCACTTTGGGGTGGGCCTACGCTATATTTGCCAGCCTCCCTGCAGTTGGGTATGGCTACATGCCTGAGTTCTGGAGTCTGGAAAGACAATGAAATGGGAAATAATGTGTGCCACTTCCAGACCTTACCCACAAATCCTCCCATGTCATTCATCCATTTCTGTCTCCCCTCATCTGCTGATCACATGTTGAATCCCCATGTTGCAGGTGTGGAGGCCCAAGCAGGAAAGAATGCCCTCTTGGAGGACAGCTACCCATTCATCAGAAAGAGCCACTGAGAGACGCCTGGGTGGCTCAGTGGTTGAGTGTCTGCCTTTGGCTCAGGGCGTGGTCCCGGAGTCCTGGGATCGAGTCCTGCATTCCCTCTGCGTATGTCTCTGCCTCTCTGTGTGTCTCTCATGAATAAATAAATAAAATCTAAAAAAAAAAAAAAAAAAAAGGAAGAGCCACTGAGCTTGCCAGGTGTATCCTTTAAAGCAGCTACAGGCACTCTATTAGTAAATATATTTGTGGAAATTTTTGAAAAATACATGAAAGAAAAGACAAAGACAAAAAGAAACTCATCTCTATTAATGTTCTGGTGAATCATCTTCCAGCCTTTCCCCATGCATTATTCCCAGAACGTTTTACTGAGTCCTCATAACGTAACAAACAGCATGTTGAACATTTTTGATATATAATATCACTTAATCCTGACAACAGCCTTTTAAGATAGCTATCATTATCCCCATTTTAGGGCTGCAGAAACTAACAATTGTAGAAATAAAATATGATACAACTCTTGAGGGGTTGGGACTGGGAATCAAATTTGATCTGTCTGATTCTGAATCCAGCCCCCTCTCTCATGCTTTTGTTATTGTTATTATTGTTAAGAAAACCGGGATGCTACTGTTTTATAAATATGCTTCATTCACTTAATATTTTGTGGGCAACTTTCTCTGATTAAATGTTCCATTTTATGATATAATATAATCTATTTATCCAAACATTTAGCTGGATGCTTGGATTGATAAGCTTACACTTTTATAAATAACACTATCACAAATATACACAAATCTTTGCACATACCCATAAAAATTTTCTTAGAATGATCTGGAATTGCTAAATCAGAAGTTAGGACTATTTTTAAGGCAATACATACTTATTGCCAAACTGTCTTTTATCAGTGATTTCCAAAAGGTGGGGAGGAGACTTATGAACCCAGGGAACATTTGACAGTGTCTAGAGACATTATTAATTGTCACAACCGAGCAAACATCTGGTGGGTAGAGGCCAGGCATTCCAAAATGTCCAAAATGTCAATAGTGCCAATGTTGAGACACTCTTAGCTACATAATGGTCTCATCAGGGCATGTCACTCTTGAGACAAAATGAAGACTACAATAGGGCTCTTCCATTCATTCAAACATGATTCACCAAAAAGGACCTACTTACTATATGTCCGATACCGTAGTTAAATGCTAAGTTAGCATTCAAGGAGAAGGGTCAGATCAACAATCAAGAGTAAAGAGAGGAGGTGGTTTGGAAGCAAACTGTACCTTCACTTGCTAAAGAGAAAGCATGTCTATTTCATTTTATACCTTCATATCTTTCCATACATTTTCATCAAATGATTTCCATATAATTTTGCATTAAGTTATACAGCCTTACAAAGTTGCCACAAGAAATGATTAATTTTGTTATATCGCTACATACATAAATGCTTTATTCTTCAAAGCTATCTCTAAGAATAAAGTTGGTTGTTTCTTCAACAGAAACTCAAGGTCTTAGGTATGAAACATCCCTGTGGTGACAGTGGCTTCTCTTTCCCCAGCTGACCTTTTTGTTCTTTAATTTAACATAGCAGATCATCTCAATTTGGTTAATTCAGAGGTGGAAAAATGTTTGCCTGCCCTTTCTATTTTAAATTAGTAGGCACTCCCCTGAGTGCCAATTCCTTTCTGACTATTCAATGGGACTCACAGCAGGCATGGAAAACATAAAGGGACCAAATCCAGAAGCTGCCTCTCTGTTTCCTCATTTAAGAAATGGATGAAAAGAGAGAGGGGAAAGATTCCTTGGACCCGAGCTGTGCTTATCACCCTCTTCTCCAGAGATTCTGTGCTTCTTGGCCTGCTTGGCCAATGCTTGGCACATTCACTGTCACTCTCTTCCTTGCTTCTCTGTATGCTAATCTCTGGGCTATAATAAAAAGGGGATGCAATGGCTACCCTGGACTTTCAAAGCCAGTGCTCAGAGAAGAGGAAGTGAGGGAAGAATCTGACCCCAGTCTCACAGAAGACAGAAAAAGGAACCAGCCTTAACAGATGCAAGAAGCATATATCCTATCATTTAGTGGTTCTCTAGAAGCAAAAAGAAGCATCTACGTAAGAAACGTATATACTCTATAAAGGTGGCCATTAGAGATGGGATTACAGCTTCATCTTTCCAGAGGAATTTATGCAGAACAACTTAGAATGGTTTCCTTAGCAACCCTGAGATAATCTTTCCTACAATGTCCCAAGCCTACAGTTCTTAAGTCCATTACAGCTGTTATTAAAACTTTAAATATGTAATCATGCACATTAAGTTGCCAAATACTCATAAAAACTATTAGGTTATTAAACTGTATACAGCCATTTAAATGAAAAAGGAATAACATCTAATTTCCTTAAATTGAAAAAAGTAAAGGTTAAGACATTCTGACAATTTGATAAATATCAGTAGCTTAAGTATAAGGATAATGCACAGCAAAACATTAACAACATATCCAAACAGAAAAACATAAAATAAAGAAAGCCTATCTTCTATTTGGTGAATAGTCAATACATTTAAAATAAATTTGTGTCATAGATTCCACCTAGCCTAATAAATTATTAGAGCTTGATTACAAGCACCATGATTTAGTATTCATTTAGCCTTTAACGTTGGCTACCACAATTTATTTAGTTTACAAGTACTAGATCCAAATACTGTCATTTTAAAAAATCTTTTAAGGGGGTACCTGGGTGTCTCAGGTGGTTAAGTGTCTGCCTTCAACTCAGGTCATGATCTCCAGGTCCTGGGATCAAGCCCCATGTTGGGCTCCCCACTACTTGGGGAATCTACTTCTCCCTCTGCCCTGCTCATGCTCGCTCTCTCCCAAATAAATCTTTTTTAAAATTTTTAAAAAATTTTTAATCTTTAGGATTTCAAGAATAAAAGTGCAAATGGTCAATCTGGAGACTTTATAGCACAAAAACCCAATACATACTTTTGGGATTACATGTTATACTAGAAAAATAGGCATATTCATCAGTTGTAAAAAATTAACATAACTACACTTGTCAAATGCACAATATGTATTATGGCCAGTAAATACTGACAGTATAAAATTCATTTAAAGCATTTGGTTACTTTACAGTTTAAAGTAATCATTACCTATGTATAAGGCATCATATATGTATGGTACTATCCTAAAGTGTGCCTGAGACTAGTTTTAATCCAGTATGGTAAGAAACACAGACATGGAAATGATTGTCTTGAAGGAGAAAGGTTATACTCACAGATCCTTAAAACACAGGAGGCATGGCACATCATGCAGGGCCACATGGGTAAAGACCAGAGTCAGCCCTTACTAGGGTTCTCTTAGGAAGAAATGGCAGAGGCAGGTAGAGTCCCTGAATCAGTCTATTATCATATAGTTTGAATAATTTCAGCAGGCTCTGGACTATAAGAGTGGTCTGAGACTTGGCCCTGGGGTGACATAAACAGGGGGATTCTGGCTTGGTGTGTGAGTTTGATCAAGCAGATTGTTGGGGATGTGCGCTCTTTGGGTTGGTTGGTTTGTATATCACAGGTGCAATTGCAGGGGAGTCATTCATTATCTCTAGGAATTAGCTACCCTTGAGAGGGTCAGTCTTTGCAGGATCAGGGCCCCAAGAACCATAACATCAAGAATATGGAAAATAAGAAAATTTGTTCAATACAGGTACTACTACATTTAAAATCAAAGTTCTCGTTTCATGCACAAGGACCTTTCCAGGGCCAGGCCCTATGAATAAAGCTTGCTTGACTATGCATTTAAAAACATGATAAGGTCTTACATTGCTTACTTTATCCTTTTGAATATTCTTTCTCATTATCTCATTAGAATCTAATATTGGATTTAATAAATACGTCCTTACAAAATACTGTGGGATAGACATGTCTGGAAATACTATCCCTTTATTATAGCTGAAAACTCTAAGGCAGAACTGGGAATTGACCTCAAGATTCCTATCTCTAAGTCTAGAGCATGCTCTATACCATGCTGATGGCTTTTACCATTTAATGAGATTAGTAATTGATGAATTCAATTCTCAAACAAATAAGCTTATTAATCAGGTTGTTTAGGGAAAAAGTTCCATTAACTAGACCAAAGTCACTTCTTCCCTGTTAGGTGTGATTGGCCCAGGCTGCCTCCTATGGAGTTTCTTCAGGGAAATAGCATATTGGGAATAAACAAAATTACTTGGACAGAACAAGATAGCCAAACACCAATGAGGCATTTCTGAACTCATTTTCAACAGATTTCAATCACTATTTTCTATACACTGATGAAATTCAGTGTTCAAATCAAAGAGATATTTCCACCTGACCTGGTCTCTGCACACACTTACATTCATGGTGAGTAAACTATTAAATATCCTCATGACTCTGGATAGCCCCCCTTTGGTTCTCCAGATGCTCTTGTCACCATTCACTATTCTGTTCTGAGCCAGAAGGCTGACTCCTATGAATCACTGTGCCAGGGAAGACTCTCTTTGCCATCCTGGTTTCAACTCACCCTGGGTTCAAACACGGAGTGACACTGGGTGGTTGCACCCACCTCTTCAGATGTAGGGATGGAGGTTCACTTCTATATAACAAGGGCAGTTGTATTGTTTACTATTGGACACTTTGTCATTTCAGCTGGAAGGAGGGATGGAGAAGTGGTATAGCAACCAGCCCAGTTTATTGATGATTATAACTATAGGGAATACAAGGGAAAGAGATAGCTCTTGCTTGGACATGCTCTCTGGACATCTAATAACTACATCTTGGAATGAGTAGTTTGCAAATTCAACCATCTCAGAAGTTGAATTTTTGAGACCTTCTGAGAGTATGTGAAACATAAGAAATGTCATCGATAAATTTGAAAGTGCAATGTTCCTGAAAAATAAATAATTACAAGGTTGATAAATATAATCTCTCATGTCTGAAAAGACTTTCAGAGAAAAGTTCTAACATCCGTAAGACCTTATCCTTGAAGGAATGTTTTATCTTTAAAAAGTTGTACTGCATGAATGGGGTAATCACAGAAAACTAGAAAATTCAGTTAGCCAGAATAGACATACTCCATCCTATGCTTTGGCCAAGAAGATGGTAGTGGGCTGCTGCTAGTTTAGTATTTGGCTAGCAGCAGTCTACTTTCTCCATGGTTTCCACATGGAATAAAGTAAAAATAAAAATTAAGGGGGTGAGGAGATAGGAACCCAGCAATTATATGAAGATTTGATTAATGCAGATTCAAGCAATTCAGATAATTGACCAGTTATCTGGGCTTCGTAAGCCCTATTTAAAAAAAAAATCTACAAAATCAAGTTTAAAGAGTAAGAGATGTGCTCAGGGGATGAATTCCTGGCTTAGCTATCTATATGGCCTGCACAGGCTGAACTTTGTACTTGGAGGTGGTTGAAATGACCACATAAAGGGTATATCCATGTAACTACTTAGTTGAATAGATTTACATTAATCCATATATGAAGTATTGCAGAATGTGAAATGAAGAAGTCATGATCCTAATCTTGGGGAATTCATGGTCAAAAGGTCATGTAGTATCCAAATAGTTATGATACTATAAAAATAGAAAGCATTACAGAAGATCAAAGAGGGAGAAATCCTATCTAGTTTGGGTGGGATGGGGCAGAGATTAGCAAAAACTTCATGAAGTGGGGCTTTGAGAGGTGAGAGGATTTAAACTGGCAGAGAAAAGAAGGCAAAGGGACAGATGTGAGTGTGCATACCATAGTTAGTGGTCAGTAGAGGCCACACTGAGGATGGTGGACATGGAGGCTCTGCAGTCCAAAGGTCTTACTCAACCCTTCCAAGCCTCAGTTTCTCCTTCTGTAAAATGATGGTGGTTAATAGCTGCCTATGGGAATTGTAGAGAGGATTAAAAGAGACAATGCTTGCTAATGAGCTAATGCCTGGCTCATAATTAGTGCTCCATAAATATAGTTATTGTTAATCCACAGTGGAGCTTCAGTTTCCCTTCTATCATCATATTTTAATTCTTAAAAAATGGACACCCTTAAAAAGCTCTCAAAGCTTCCTCATTTTATCATTTAGATAAAAAAGATTTCTTGGGCAGCCCAGGTGGCTCAGTGATTTAGTGCCGCCTTCAGCCCAGAGTGTGATCTTGGAGACCTGGGATCAAGTCCCGTCAGGCTCCCTGCATGGAGCCTGCTTCTCCCTCTGCCTGTCTCTGCCTCTCTCTCTCTCTCTCTCTGTCTCTTTCTCTCTGTGTCCCTCATGAATGAATAAATAAAATCTTAAAAAAAAATTTCTTGTACTAAATTTGCAACAGCCTAAAACTATATGTTATGATAGGAAACAGAATTTATTATTAATATATAAAAACCACTATTCAATCATTGAAACCAACCAATTAATAAGAAACCATTGGAATTATAAAAAATACACTTTTTTTAATACTAGGAAACTTTCTTTACTATTTTAATCCCCAAAATAAATAAAAATAAATTTAGCCTGAATGGCTATAAATGGCCAGGAACCAAGTTTCTCCTAAAATATTAGAAACCCAACTCACCCTTTCATGACTAAACGGCTTCTTTTATGATTCAAATTCCACTTTCCAAAAGAATGTCGTTATATTGCAAAGCACCACCCTTAAAATAAGTAACTGAAGTAGTAAGTAGTGGATGTCAAGATCTTGTTGACTTTTCTGTAAAACAACTCAAAGCTATTTCAGAGGAAAGCTTCATATGACTTTTCAACACTATATTAAACATGAAACACTAACTTCCAAATTAAGCCCAGTGTTGTAAATAAACAGGTGACCCAAACCTTAGGAACCAAAATAAATTGGTCAGAGTAGTAAACATTTAGCTTATGGGTTGGGAAAAAATTAAGTTAACCTTAAATTACCTCCCCATGATTCTGTAGGAACTGTACTTCTCTGTAATCTATCCTCATGTACAAAGCAGCAAATGCAATTTGTCACTGTGTTTATCATGATCATGTGTCTGTCAGGAAGAGGGGCTGAAACAGCGAATGTTTCCTGCTTCAAGCACAAAACCAATTCTGGTTCTGGGCTAGTGAACATGTTTGTGGGCTTACGGAATTTTTAAAACATTATGTGCAAGGCTGAAACAAGAACGCATGTAACTCCTTTTAATACTAGTGTTGAGGTGGGATCAACATCTGCCTTTTAAGCAAATCTCAGCAACTCAATTACAGGACCAGAGACCCATGTTTGTCAGCACCGGCTCATTAGGGAAGGAAGCATAGTCCTCACTGAATTTTCTAGGTATATGAAATTAATCCTTTCTGAAGTCAAACATCTTTAAATCTAGTTATTTCAATGGAGATTATTCTAAAATGAAATTGAATGAAAGCAAATTATAAAATATCATTATTTATATTTGTATTTAATAATTATAAATGTTAGTATAATAGAATGCATTCTTAAACACAACTTTGTGTATAATTTTTGTTTGCTTGTTTTCCGTCTCTTCAAAGATAAGCAATCATCTCTCTCTTCTTATATTAGGAAAGGCAAAGCAAGATTTGACAGAGAAAATATGGAGAAAGAGTAGTCCTGGCAGAAAAGATGAAAAGCACAGAAACAGAAAAGCACAATCCAGGCATTGAAAATGGCACATAATTTAATTAGGATGGAGCTGAGGCCATGTGAAAGGAAGCAGTAGACACTAGCTGAAATAAAATTGAACTTCTCCACCTAACACCCAGAATGACTCAGACTCAGGTCCAGCTTCACAGACACGTGACTGGTGCCGTTGCATAGGGGCCTCCTGCTTGAGGTTTAATGCTGTGCTGTATGAAACTCTTAATAATTTTATCTTTGAATTTGTGCCAAGTGAAGTCCAATGGAACAATGGCATATGACCCCAAAGTTTGAAGCCTTGGCTCACACTCAGTCTTCGCTCCCAGTGCCTGCCCAGAACAAGTTCTTGATTATTTACCCATGCTCACAGTATCCTGGGCCTCCCTTGGCCTCCAATCTCATCACTCTTCCCTCAAGACTGGGAGCTACAACCACGTCACCTCGGTTGAGTGAGAAGCCCACACCCCCAAGAGGCCCACACCCCTACCTATACCATTGGCCTCTGCTCCTGCTTGGGATCTGGGTAGGAGTGTGGGGAGGGTCAGGTGCATGACCATGCCATCACAGAGAGGAGCAAGGCTGTGATCATCCTTACCCAGAACTGGCAGCATTATGACCAGTTAGGCAGGGAACTCAATGGGGGTTTCCTGCCTACCTGAAATCCAGGTACAGAGCTGCTTAGGATGGAGGTTGAAATCACTAGGGGATTACATGGCTGCTGGGGGTTGAGGCTGGCACAGTTTTAGGAAGAGATTAACTTCACCGCCAACCAGGCTCCTGTTTTACCATTGTGCACCACACTCCACGAATTATGTAGCTGGCTCTATGTAGAATCTTTATTCACCAAGCTTATTTTCCTGTTATCGATAACAACATCACTCTTCTCCATATTACCCAGAGTATTATTAACTTCCCTTCCTCCTAGCCCAAATCCAAACCTGCAGAACATCTTCCATTAGTCCCCTGCTGCCCATTCCCACTGTTCTTTAGTTCAGTTCTTCATCATGGCTCCACTAGACCATCGTAATGGACTACTAGTTAGTTCCACGGCTTTGAGCCTCCCCCTGTACAATCCATTCAGCTACTGCACCAGGGTACCCAAAACACCACTATGATCCTACTAAAATGTTCTTAAGGGCTCCCTGTAACTGTTAGTCATTGGCTAACTGACTGTTAGTAAAATCCAAATTCTTTAGTCAAGGATTCAAGGTTCTTTCTTCTTTTACCTTCATCTTACTTTTGCATATTCATTCTATAGCATGGGCAATACCTTGGCAGATTAAACCACTCACTGTGCCCTATACACATTTTGTGCTTGCTCATTACTGTGCCTCTGCTGAAGCCATTTTGCTACACCTGGATCATGACACTGAAACCCGCAATCGTCTCCAACAGTGAAATCTAATCCTTTTTTCAGCTTGAATGGCACCTCCTCCATGAAGTCTTCCATCATGAGGCCAGTTATAATAGGACTCCGTTCCTCTCTGAGACTAATCATTTAGTTTGCAATATTTATTAAGTATAGCACTTGGTATGTACTTGTTTGTGTATAGTATATGCCCCTCCAATATAAGTGTTTGGAGGGCAAAAAGCACATCCTCTCACCTTTGTATAAACCCACAATCCCCCTACCCAGGCCTTAGGTACAATGGGCGCTCAGTGTATGCTTGTTGGAACTAATGAATAAATGAATCTGTAGTGTAAACAGATCAGGTTTTCTGAAAGCCTGGCACACCTGTAACCCTTCTGCGTCATCTCCTTTCCTCCTCCCAGTTTACCTAACAAAACATCCTGACTGCTTTTCAGACCCAAAGCCCATCTAACACCTGTATCATCATTATCAACACTAACAAAAATGTCATCTCACACTTTTTATTAATGTTTAAAGTGCTATATTCTGAATGCTTAGAATAATCTCAAAGAGAACACCTGTTACTTGAGTGCTCTTACTTTCAACCTCTTGAGGGCAATTTTTTCATTACTATATTAAAGTGGGCTGTTTAATAACTTATAACTGTCAAGGAAAAAAGGTAAATTGCAGTCACTGTGATCCATACTGGATACCTAAAATGAATTTTTTTCCACTTGCAATTTTTTTTTCTTCTGATTCCAAGTCTGTTTTTTTGGACAAATTGAGGAAAGTATGAAAAATGATGAAATAAACTAAGGGTTTTTTTTTTTTTGCTATCAACTTTAGTATTTCATTAAATAGTCTACCCCTGACTCCAGAATGTCATGGTTATTATCATAGTTTCATAAGTATCTTTAAGGCCTTTCTTAAGGCCTTTCTCTCACCCATATCCTGAACCCAAGAGGGCAATTTTTTCATTACTATATTAAAGTGGGCTGTTTAATAACTTATAACTGTCAAGGAAAAAAGGTAAATTGCAGTCACTGTGATCCATACTGGATACCTAAAATGAATTTTTTTCCACTTGCACTTTTTTTTCTTCTGATTCCAAGTCTGTTTTTTTGGACAAATTGAGGAAAGTATGTAAAATGATGAAATAAACTAAGGGTTTTTTTTTTTTTTGCTATCAACTTTAGTATTTCATTAAATAGTCTACCCCTGACTCCAGAATGTCATGGTTATTATCATAGTTTCATAAGTATCTTTAAGGCCTTTCTCTCACCCACATCCTGAACCCAAGAGGATCATCAGCCTAATTTTCAAATGATTAAATTTTGAAACTCTGTATGATCAAAATTTCATTTCCTGAAGAAGAAAAAAAAATGACAGTTGAATCTGAGCAAGAAACACCTTAAAAACATAGTAGGCAATGAAGAATCAGAGAGGATGGTTATATTTTTACAAAGAAACTTCAGAATGTTTATATATGATCAGAATTACGACGACACTGATAAAAGAACATATATTTGAAAGGTTGTCAGTTTTCATTAAGAGAAACCTATAAGAGTCAGAAAACGGAAAGGATGGGGGAAATGCTAGAATTTAGGAAGAATGCAACATTAGTATAACTCTGTAAAAAGTTTCTATTGAATAAGTTCCTAAAAGCATAAGACTTTTGATCGGATAAGATAGGGTCAAGTGTTACCAATCACATTTAGAGGAATCTGAAGTAAAGGGTAGAAGGGTAGAGGGGATCCCTGGGTGGCACAGTGGTTTGGCGCCTGCCTTTGGCCCAGGGCGCAATCCTGGAGACCCAGGATCGAATCCCACATCGGGCTCCCGGTGCATGGAGCCTGCTTCTCCCTCTGCCTATGTCTCTGCCTCTCTCTCTCTCTCTGTGACTATCATAAATAAATAAAAAAATTTTTAAAAAATAAAAAAAAAAGGGTAGAAGGGATAGATATTTCTGTCTTCCTTGAATGTAAAGACAATTCGAACATAATTTAAGGGTGGAACATGGCTCAGGTAAAGAGCAGGTTGGTCAAAATGTGCTGAGTCCACCCCTCAGTCCCAGATAAGGAGAAAAGCAATTGAAAATGAGGTAAGGATAAAACAATTCTAGCAGACTAATCATCATCATATCATCACAAATTGTTACCATTTCCTGAGCAGCTGCAATGTGGCAGGTACTGTTTTAGGGGCTGTAATGCAATCTTCATTTTATTTTCCAAACAATTATCTTATCTTTGCCATGTAGATGTTATTATTCCCATATTGCAGATGAGGAAATTGAGACTCACAGATTAAGAAATTCTCCCAAGGTCACACTAATGGTGACTGCGTATTATGGTGTATCATAATAAAGAAAAAAAACAGTTCTTTTTTTAAGAAGAGTAGCATCAAAAAAATGCAGAAACATAGAAATATAGTTAAAAACATAGAAATATATAGTAGAAGCCAGTGATGAAACAAAAGAGAAACTTTCTGACCAGGTCGAAATGAAGACAAGACATGACCCAAACAGATCTCAAACTCTCAGCCTATACTACACCGTCCCCCACCTGCCTCATGCCAGTCCTCCCAAAAACCTCGTCTTCTTAAAGCACTTAACGCCACCCTGGGGACTCTCCTTTCAAATTGTCAGCTTTCAAATATCAAAGGCAACTTTGCTTTACACTCTGTCTTCAGAGTACTAGTACGGCCCAGAAGAAATACCAGCTGCTGCAAACCCGAAAATCTGTAACTCTGATAACACCTCTAGCCACAGTTCCAGGCAGCAGGAAGACAAGTCAACTGCTGAGAAAGCTGGGAATTCTACTCTGGGAGAAAAGATGGTTATGTGGACAATGTTAAATACAAGCTGGGAGTCAAAAGAGGAGAGCAAGAAATAAAGGCTGTAGAAATGAGAGAATATCAACTGGGGAAGAACAAGAAAAGTGAAGGCAATGAAGAGAATAGATTGCAATTCTGGGCTTTAACAAGTGCCATCCAACTAGGAAGGGATTTTATTTATTTATTTATTTATTTATTTATTTATTTATTTATTTATTTATTTATTTTTAGCCCAAGTACACAATAAGAATATGGAAGTAATGGAAAAGACTTTGTGATTGTTCAACTTTTGAAAGAATCTTCAACATACCAATTTTTATTTTTTTTAATTTATTATTTTTTTTATAAAGAACTCCTACATTTTTTTTTTTTTATGATAGTCACAGAGATAGAGAGAGGCAGAGACACAGGCAGAGGGAGAAGCGGGCTCCATGCACTGGGAGCCCGATGTGGGATTCGATACCGGGTCTCCAGGATCGTGCCCTGGGCCAAAGGCAGGCACTAAACCGCTGCGCCACCCAGGGATCCCCAACATACCAATTTTTAAATGTTTCCATTTCTTCCTATGGCTTTCCAAGATCGTAGAGAAACAGACACTTATGAAAATTCATTCATTGGTTGCTTGACCTAAAACTATCAGTCCTCAAGGAGAATATAATGAATAATGCACCTCAATAATAATCAATAACAAAAATTTAATGAAATGGTATTTTGACAGGCATCCCTATGAAATTGTTATACTGACAGGCACCTTACAAAAATCTGAAACTCAATTTTCTACATAAATTGTCAACTTACAGCTGAAATACAGAAAATTTTACCCTCAGTGTCTTTCCCACCTACTTTTGCTATTCTGATCAACAGCAACCAAACTCAGAGAAACAGGTAATTCTATTAGATACTGGAAGAAGTGCTCATCAAATGACCATGAAACTTTCATTATCAAGGATAAGAACTTTCAATTCTTATGAACCCTAAAGAAGTCTCATAGAAAACACATCCAGTTTCATCATGTTCAGTGAATAGATACTGAAGAAATTAGAACTGACTGGCTTTCGGATCTGGCATCTAATAGCAAGTTCAAATCGCCGTGAAAATGAAAGGCTTAGAAAAATACCAGAAAACAGCAAGTTGGGTTTCCTTGTCCACTTGAAACTAGCATGTTTACCCTGCTGATTGCCTTTGGATTTGCTAAAAAATTATCAATTTTTGTTTGTTTCACAAAAAAACCTACTTGCTCAGTCCTGTCAAAAGCTGACTGCAGATAATGCTACACTCAAACCTTAAGATAAATAATCCCTCTACTTGTCCAACCTTTCTAAATTCAATAACAGAAACAATTAGAAAGGCACAAATGGGTCAGAGGCCCTTTGTTCCTCTGATTTTCCTCCTCTGTTCTTCTTCTTCCCTACCTTGAAATGTATGCAATTTTAAACTAAAGAGATGTGAAAGTAGTTTGGTACTTTGTTTCCTGTCCAACTTTGAATGAGAATGAAATTTATTACAGTCCCAAAATACATCAGAGACACCAACATCCCATTTTCTTCAGACTGACACTAGTATTCTGGAGTTTTTTTTTTTTTTTTTTGAGCACCTCACAAATGCATTCTGAAACCATACACTGATATTCTTAAAGACAAGGAATCTTGACAGAGAAATGTGATATTATTGAGTGCAAAATGTAGTCCTTGTGATATATGAACTGTTCACAAGCCACTGTGTGTTAGGAAAAGACCATTATATCAAAGATGGTGTATAACACTCTGGTCTAAACTTGGAAAGAATTTAAGTAGCAAGATTAGTATTGTAAAGAATCCAAATTAATGTGTTCCTGGATGCCAAAGGGGAACAGAAGGCTTAGGTTACAGGCCAGCAGGGCTCTGGAAGGGGGGCAATGCAAAGTCCTACCTGGTAGGCATCGGGAATGTTGACCGTTTCTCCATGCTCCCCGACATAGCCAATGATGCCTTTGCCCCAGGGGACCTGCACCTCGTTTGAGTTCTCTGTGCTGCTGCAGGGCAGCAGTGGGGTTCCTGCGTGCACATCAAAGAATTTGGAGACCAAGCTCTTCTTGCCAGCAGCTGCCCCTTCCACCAGGAAGAGAGAGCAGCGGTCAGCATCCACCATGAGGCAGACAAAGATGAGGATCTTGTAGCTCAGGCTGGTAAGGTCAAGGTCATTGGAGATATCTTTGACCAGTTCCAGGAAGAACTGACGCTCATTGTGCTTTTTGAGGTGGCACTTGTAGTCCATGGCCGTAGGGGGGTACTGAGGCAGATTCACCCTCGATTCCAGCAGGGCACTGAGAATGTGGGCCGTGGTGGGGGGCAGGGAGCTGGCCTTCCGGAGAAGCGCCCTCCGCCGCACACTGCTCAGGGGCTCCTGGGCCCGGGAGGTCACCTGCTCATCGTAGGTCCTGTTCACGTGGATAGCCTTGGAGCGAGCAAAACTCTTCCTCAGCTCCTTCTGAGAAGCTCTCCGCTGCAGGCTTCCATCGGCCCGGCTGCCACTGGCCCAGCTGGGACTCAGGGGGACCCCGCCACCGTCCCCGCCACCCGGAGCGGGCTGGCTGTTGGCAGAGCCGTTTGGTCCAGTGCCACCGCCGTGCGCCCCGCCGCCGGTACCGGTACCGGCCACCGCGGGCCTTGGGCCTACAGCCCCCTGACCCCCACTGTGCCTCTGCAGCCACTTCTCCACCGTCTCCTGCTTCCCCTTCCGCATCAAGTAGTCTTCGAACAACTCTGGGTGTCTGTCCAGGAAAGTTTCCACCTCCCCAAAGTCCAGGTGGGGGGCTGTCATGGTCCCAGACAGCTTTCAGGGCCACCCTACTCTCGGACCAGCTGCGCCCCTGCCCCAGCCCTCTAGCTGGCCCTGCACATGCCCTCCCCGCAGCTCTCCCAGCTCGGCGCGGCTCTGCGGGCGGGGGGACCTGCTGCGAGGCCGGGAGGGGTTGGCCGGAGCCGCGCCCGCGTCCTGCGGCTCCCGCTCCGCGCAGGTGCGCCCACTGAGCTGCCGCGGCGCCCGCGGCTCCAGTCCCGCGCCCCGAGCCCGCGCTCTTCCCGCCGCCGCCGCCCGGCGAGTGGACCGCCGAGACTCGGGAGGTGGGGCGGGACACGCCCCGACAGGCTCGGAGCCCGCGGGAGGAGGGCGCGGCGGCGGGAGGCGCGGGCGCCCGGCCAGCCCGAGTCCGCCGCCCGGGGGGCCAGGCGGTCCCTGGAAGAGTCTCCGGGCCGCGCGATCGGCGCCTGGGAACGCGGCCGACTCCCGATCGAACACGATTAAAGGGGTGAAACGCACCGAGTTCCTTCCCCCTCCTCCCTCCCTTACCTCCCCAGCCCTCCCAATTCCCCGCCCCTTAATCCTCCAGCGTTTCCAGGAGGCCCCAGGGGAGCCCAAGTCCGAGGAAGTGTTGGTGCCTTGCGGGGGATCAGACCCCGAAGCCGACTCCGAGGAAATGAGGATGCTCAGAGACAGGGAGGATTATGTTCTGGGATGTGACTGTGGATTGTCGGTTCCTAGGATTCCTGGGACTGCCCGCGAAGACTGCCCAGCTCCTGTGGGCGTTCAGTAAATATTAATGGAACTGGATTTCCCCGAAATTAGCAAATGAATTTTCCCATCTAGCTTATGACTTTAACCAAATGCATGCGCCTGGGGGAGTGGGGAAAGGTGGTATCTGGAGGGGGTGGAGGGATTAAAACACGGTTCCTTGGATTAGGGTGACCTTGCCTAGCAGGAGCAAATAGCAGGGTGGATTTAAGGGCCTCGGGGGGCTTCCTTCCAAGCCAGTCCTGTAAATTGGGTGGTTTCTCTTCTTTTCATGAATGACTTTCCATCTCTTCCTTCTTTATCCACTATGTCTGGCAAGGCCACCAATGCTTCCCCTCCTACCAACATCCTAGGTCTTGTGGGTAAGGATTTCTCCTCTGTGGGAAGCTTTTCTTTCTCCAGACTTAGGGATGCTCCAGATCTGGCTTGTCTCAGCTAGTTAGACTGAGAAGAACATCAAGTTTCCCTTGAGCCTTTTCCAAACCTAGTGGTTAAATGTAGGTGATTTTCCAGGAAAGAACAGCAGACTGATAACCCTTTCTTGATGCTCAAGGGTCTCCTTTTGTGAGAAACAAAAGCAGACTGGGAACTATCCAGTACCTTGGGACAGCAGGACAATCTAGACATGCTCTTACAGAATGCCAGCAGTGGCAGTAATAGCAAAGCGCTAGAGAGGAAGCAAGCAGTGAATTTTATAGTGCTTCCACATGGCAGGCCACACAGCTGACTTGCACAGTAAATGAAGATTACTGCCAGATGGCCTCAGAGCTGAGCACACAGGTGTATCAAGTACTTGCTATGTACTGATCTTTTTTTTTTTTTTAAGTAGACTCCACACCCAACATGGGATTGAATTCAAAACCCTGAGATCAGCATGCTCTACCTACTGAGCCAGCCAGGCACCCCAGCACTGATCATTTTATGTTTTTTTTTTTTAAAAGATTTTATTTATTTATTTGCAACAGGGGGAGAGGCAAGAAGAGCTGGAGAGAATCTCAAACAGATTCTGTGCTGGAGACAGACTCGGGGCTGGATCTCAAGATCCTGAGATCATGACTTGAGCTGAATTCAAGAGTTGGACACCTTAACCAAGCACGCCAGCACTGATCACTTTAAATTAAGATATTAGTTTATCTTCACAACAGACTTATGAGTTAGGGAGTCTTTTCCCATTTGAAAGATAGAGAAACACTGAGAAGTTGAGTATCATAACCATGGTGCACAGTCAGTGGGTGCTAGAGCTGGGGTGCAGATCCATTTGGCTCCAGAGCGAGGCACACTCTTAGCTACGTCACTGGATTGTCTTCCACCTGTGTCAGCAGAGTCCTATAGATGCCAGGATTTAGGCTAGTAACAGAGATGCAGGGAGGGAGCAGAATGTTCTCTAAACACTCCTCTAACAGCACCAGAGTTGCAGATAGGAGGAAGAAAGCCTCCAATTCAAAAATTCCAAATTTCCCAGCTTAGTTAGCCTAATTAAGAACATGGCTGTCGCACTGAAAATGCAACTGTGAACAAAACAGAGACTCTGCTTTCATGGAGCTTACATTATGGTGGGGAGACAACCAATACACAAATAAGAAAATAAATATATAGAATAAGAGTGATAAGTGCTGTGAAGAAAAACAAAACTTGGCAAAGGATTAAATAAAGGGATGAGGTAGTGAAAGGCCTTTCAGAGGAGACATCTGAGCAGAAAATTGATGGAAATGAGGGAATGAGTTACATTGATATCTGCGAAAAATAATGCACAAGGTAGAGGAAGCAAATGCCAGAGATGTGGGACGTAATATATTTGGAGTTTTTAAGAAACATGAGAAAGACCACCTAGGAGACAGTGAATCAAGCACAGAATATTGATAGTTTGGAGATGTAAGCTGCTAAGGAAATAGTGGTGATCAAGAATTAAATTTTTAGGGGATCCCTGGGTGGCTCAGTGGTTTAGTGCCTGCCTTCAGCCCAGCGCATGATCCTGGAGACCTGGGATAGAGTCCCACGTCGGGCTCCCTGCATGGAGCCTGTTTCTCCCTCTGCCTGTGTCTCTGCCTCTTTCTCTCTGTGTCTCTCATGAATAAATAAATAAATAAATAAATAAACAAACAAATAAATAATAAATCTTTTAAAAAAAGAATTAAAATTTTAAAAATGATTAGCACAGTGCCTGATACAAAGAAAGTGCTCAATAAATGTCAGCTGCTGTATTACTTCTATATTATTATTGTTATCATTGCAAAGTAATAGTGTATGGAAACCTCATTGCATGTGATCACATCTCCGGTAACTTGAATGGAACATCAGTAAAGATGGTCAAAGTGGTATGCTGGACCTGGCTTGCAGGGGCTTACAAGAGCCTATTTAGCATCTCTTTCCAACTCCGTGTTCAGTGATTATTACGTAGCTTGCAGTCAGTCAGGATGGAAGTATTTACATGATGGAAATCAACAAATGCTACAAATTGGGATTTTTTTTTCCAGATTGCTAGTTGTTAAACATTCACCAACATTCAGTGAAAATAATTCAATTGTCCATCAACTGATGAATGGATAAATAAAATGTGGTATATACATAAAGTGGAATATTATTTGGCCATAATTAAAAGGAATTATACATATAATGACATATGCTACAACTTGAATGAACCTTAAAAACATTAAGTCAAAGAAGCCACTCACGAAGGACCATGTTTTGTATGACTTCATTTATATGAAATGTCCACAACAGACAAATCCAAAGACACAGAGAATATATTAGTGGTTGCCAGGAGATGAGGGGAGGGGACATAGAGAAGTGGCAGATGACTACTAAGAGGTATAGAGTCTCTTTTTGAGATAAATAATATTCTAAAATTAATTGTGCTGGTAACACAATTCTGTGGATATACTAAAATCCATTGAATTGTACACTTTAAACAGGTGAAATGTATGGTATGTGGATTATATCTCAATAAAGCTGTTATAAAAAAAATTTACCAGCCCATGACTTGTCATAAATCAGCAGCAATGTTGTGCATGAGGTAAGAAAAGCACTGAGTATCCTCAAAGAAGGGAGAGAAGTAGACCAGCCCTAGTCTGCTTGGAAACAGGTTTAATAAATAGTTATTTCCTTAATCCCATCTGCCATATAGTCATTATAAAAGCAGTTGTTTAGCATTTATCATGTTCCAGGCTCTGGGAGCAAAAGGAGACTAAGATAAAACCTCTGCCTTTGAAATTGAGGATCTCACAGTCTATAGCACCAAGAGCAGATGGAGTAGAAAATACTAGGAAGGGTGGGAAAATGAATTAAGCATTTCTGGCTTGGTTTTGAATTTGCTGTAGCCTTATTCCCTACTTGGTTTTTGAGGTCACTGAAGGAGTCAATGGTTGAAGAAGAAAGTGAGAAGGTGACAGGGAATACTCATAAGATAGTCCAAAGGGCTGCGATGGAAGGCTGCATAGTAAGATGTGTGTTGATGTGGTCCCAATTGTCATTTCCTCTTAATTTTCAATTTTTAGAATGGTATGCATTAGTCATGGTCCCAAGAGAAAACAGAGCACACTCAAAGTAATTCAAGAGTGTTAATTTACAAGGAGACTGATTATAAGGTGGAATATAAGCAAACTACTGGGATAGTGAAGACACTTGGGACTAGCAGCAACAGAGAAGTCACCACTGCTAGACATGATGGGAAGGTCACCAGGACCCAAAAGAAAAGAGGCTTATATAGTAATAACTGCTTTCAGAGGAGCAGTGACAGCCTGTCAAAGGATATCAACAGCTCAAATTGACCTCAAAGGAGAGGCATCAGGAATAAATAGCTTGAACTCATTCTCTCTCCCTCCTATCCCAACTAGAAGCTAGACCCAACTAGAAGCTAGAAGGTGTGCTGGAGCTTGTTGAAAGAATCCATATAGGTTACCCTTCCTAGGTAGAGAGTATCAGGTACAAAGAGGGATCTATATAAGCTATGGAGGGACAAATGGAAAATATCTGGCCCAATATGGAAACTTGAAGACATCCCCTTACAAAATAATGGATGCTATAAGCTCAAACAATTTTCTGCAATTATGCCCTCCTCTCTGTGTAATTCTGTAAATTCCACCAAAACTGTCTGTAACAGATTCTACATTTGCAGCCAACAGAACCCTATTGTAGGGCACTAACCCTGAAAAAGTATGATACTGTGATGACAAATCAATCAGCTCAAGGAAGAAGCTCTACAGACTCCCTCTGTATCTACCCCTTCTTCCCTTCCACCAAGCCAGAAATATTGCCCAAGTAGCCTCTCACTGAAGAATAGAGAAGGTATAGGGGCCTTCTCGCTTGTAGTTTTTAAGATCAAGGGTTTCCTTTTTGATTCCTTACTGATTGATCATTCTTTCTGTCAAAGCACTGGCTTACATGCAAGATAACTTTTGTCATTCCAAAGGGGATCTATTACATTTTAGAATGAGATGGAACTTTAGAGATCATTTAATAATCCACTCTCATTTTGCACACATGGAAACTGAGATCTAAAGCAGACACATAAAAAAAATAAATAAATAAATAAAGCAGACACATAACTCCTCCAAAGTCATCTGCTTAGCACAACCGCTGATCTGCTTCTGGTTTCATCCCATCCTTCTGAACATCCCACAACTTAAAACCATTATCTTGAAGCCCAATGAATTTCTGTCTCCTAATCATTCCATCTCCAAAAACAGATTTTTACTATATCAACAATAGGCATTATCAGATATGTTGATGCAATTTTCAAAATGAAACATTCACTTCAAAAAAATTAAAATTGGCATATTATTATTTTAGGAAATAGAGGTCCATGGGATCAAACAAAAAAAAAAAGGTTATTCCAATTCCAAAAAGATTAAAAGTCTCTAAACTGTAAGTTCTATGGAGATATTTATATTTTATCTTTATAGGAATTTAGTATCAGAAGTTGGTCATGGTCTATGCCAAATCCAAAACCTGAGGAGCTGTATATCTGAGGTTTTCCAGAGAAACAGAACCAATAAAACCAAAAAGTATTATGTCCATATTCATACATACATACATACATACATATAGAGATTTCTTATGAGGGACTTACATGATTATAGAGGCTAAGTCCCATGCTATGCTGTCTATAAATTGGAAATCCGGAAAAGCTAGTGGTATAATTCAGTGCAAGTCCAAAGACCTGAGAACAAGGGGAGTGATAATATAAATCCCAGTCCAAGGGCAGAAGAAGATGAGATGGGGTGTTCCAGCTCAACTGGTAAGGGCTGACTTCCCTTTTTTCCACGTTTTGTCCTATTTAGGATGTCAGTGGAATGAATGGTTGGTGTCCAATCCCACAGGAGAGGGCATTCTACTGAGTCTTTCATTCAAATGCTAATCTCATCTAGAAATACCCTCACAGACACCACAAAACAATGTTTAATCTGGGTACCCTGTTGCCTACTCAAGAGGACACAAAATTAAGCATCACAGGTGTCTTACTTGGTTTTAAATTTTGTAAGCACTTTCTTCCCCCATTTTATTTGTGTAGAATCTTAACATGTGTCTATGTTTTAAATTGTTATTCTCTATCCTAGTAGTGATTTCATCTTAATCTAGTACAAATTTGTAACCCACAGTAACTGACAAGACAATAATAAATTTACAAAGTAACTGGGTAGATGAATATATGCCACAAAGGGTAAATTAGATTAGCATAAGGTGAAAGTTACTTTCTCCATCATATAAAAGGTACTGCTGCCATGCTGCCCTTCTGTACAAAGGCTTACCAAGCTTGCATCATATTTGTTAATGTCCCATTGGCCAAAGCCAATCATAGACAAATGCAGTCAGAGGAGTGACAAGAATGGAATATTTACAGATGTGGTTTATTGGGAGCCACTGATTTAACAGTTAATCACACAAGCTCCCTCCTAAATCCCCAACCCACATTTCCAACTGCTACAAAGCATTTGCTCCTATATGTCTCACAGACACCTCAAATTTATCATTTTCAAGATCACTCTCATTCTTCTCCATCTTAAACACTCAATGTGAGGATTATCTTACCTCAGAAATCTCTTTTTGAATCTAGCTTTTCTCCAAACTCACTCAACTTAATTCAAGTCTTCATTTATCCATTCTCTACCAAACAGTGTTGTCTTCCACAAGTGTAATAAATGGCACAGACTAGCCTATAAATTTTTATTTATAGGATTAAGTCCTTGTCAAAGATGTGCAGTGGGTTGAATGGTAAACCTTCAAAAGATACGTCCTCCCAGAAACTGTGAATGTGATCTTATTTGGAAAGAGAGTCTTTGCAGATTTAATTAAGGATCTCAAGATAAGATCATCCTAAACTCAGAGTAGGTCCTAAATCCCATGACACTTTTCCTTCTAAGACACAGAGGAGAAGACTGAGACACATAGAGGAGAAAGTCATGTGAAGACAGAAGTATATAGAGGTTGGAGTGATGAACCTACAAGCCAAAGAATACCAAGGATTGCTGGCCGTCCACCACAAGCTAGGAAAGAGACATGGAATGAATTCAGAGCATCCAGAAAAAAATTAACTTCCCCAACACCTGGAATTTGGAGTTCCTGGTCTCTGGAACTATCAGAGAATAAGTTTCTGTTTTCTTAAGCCACCAGGTTTGTGGTAATTTGTTACAACAGCCCTGAGAAACTAATGGAAGAGGAAGACCCTTCATCACTGCTATTTTCCATCTCTTCTTTTCCTTTTCCTTATCGTCTGCTACTCCCTGCCGAAAATTCTCAAAGCATACAGATCCCTTCTCTCTTCTGGGCTTTCTCCTCAATGCCTTTCTCCCCTTTCCTGGCTCTCAAACTTCTATTTTCCATTAAGAACTATTTGAAAGTTGGGATCCTTGGGTGGCGCAGCAGTTTAGCGCCTGCCTTTGGCCCAGGGCGCGATCCTGGAGACCAGGGATCAAATCCCACGTCGGGCTCCCTGGGGCATGGAGTCCGCTTCTCCCTCTGCCTATGTCTCTGTCTCTCTCTGTGTGTGACTATCATAAATAAATAAAAATTTAAAAAAAGAACTATTTGAAAGTCACATCTTCTATGAAGTTTTACCTGCTTTCATATTATGAAGCTGTGTTCTGTCTTCCAGTGTAATCTGTCATGGTTCCACACATTTTGGTCAGATACCTGCTATAAATATTTGGTATTTGTTCAACCTAATATAATACATTCAATTCTCCATTTAAAATTTGTTTACATTAAATCACATTTCCTTATTCTTTTATCTTTTTTTTAATTTAGAAACTGAAACCACTCTGAGCAATAAGCCACTTGCATTCATAATTATATTAAAGAATACTAAGTACCTAGAAGGCAAATTTTTAAAATTTCAAAGATACCCAGCTGAACAATGATGACCAATGAAGGTAGAAAAATAAGCTTCATATGATAAACCAGACAAGTACTGTATTATATCACTTATATGTGGAATATAAAAAAGTCAAACATATACCAAAAATTAAAAAAAAAAAAAGGGAGAGAGAGTATGTGTAAAATAGTAGTTACCAGGGAAGCAGGAAGAGGATAAGATTGATGGTATTTAAGGGTACAAACTTGTAACACATACTAAAATAGCCACAGAGATATAATGCACAGTTTGTTGAACATAGACAATAATGTTGTACTATAAGTATGTAATATGATAAGTATTACAACCACAACCATCATATATAAATATATCAAAGTAATATGATGTACCCCTTTAATTTACACAATGTTGATGTCAAATTTACCCAATAAAAAGTTTAAAAAAGAGAGAGGAAAATACACTACAATATCACGCCATAAATGCCTTATTGTTTTCTTCTTAAAATCAATACATATTTTATCTCAGAAGAAAAATTAGCAATAATCAAAGTATCTTGTTGAAGAATGATTTGCTGATAAAATAAATTGATTGGCTTTTAACTATTTCAAACTATTTTCTCTACATTTAGAAACTCAAACTTAGTAGAATATGGGCAGATTCAATATTTTAAAAATACCCTGATCTTTATAAGGTAATTTGCTAAAATTTCTTAAATTATCAGTGCTGAGTCAGACATTGAAGATATAATGTAAGGATATCCCTTTCTTCAAAGAACATTTACAGTCTAGCTAGGGAGATAAAATATTTACATTAAAGTACAAGTGATAACAACATAAGATACCATTGATTGAGTATAACAACCAATGAAATCTATATAAAAAAATACAAATATTCTTAAATGCCAAATGATACTGTTTGTATTCAATAATAATCCACAATTAATATTAATATTCAAAGTGTAGAATTACTAATATCAGAACAAAAAGAAGAAAAAAATGGGGGAAATTTCACAAGTGAATGCTTTGGTTTTTACTTAAAGAACTAATATAAAAGAAGGGTGCAAACTAAATGCAGCAATACGTTAAAAGGATCATATACCATAATCAAGTGGATTTATTCCCGGGATGCAAGAATGGTTCAATATCCATAAACTAGTCAATGTGATACACCACATTAACAAAATGAAGGATAAAAACCACATAATCATCTCAGTAGATGCAGAAAAAGCACTTAACAAAAATCAACATCCATTTATGACAAAAACTCTCAACAAAGTGGGGATAGAGGGAATGTATCTCAACATAACAAAGGCCATATATGACAATTACACAGCTAACATCATACTCAAAGGTGAAAAGCTGAAAGCTTTTTCTCTAAGATTTGAATAAGACAAGGATGCCCACTCTTGCCACTTCTATTGAACACAGTATTTTTGAATTCGTAACCAGAGCAAACAGACAAGAAAAAGGAATAAAATGCAGCAAAATTGGAAAGGAAGAAATAAAACTGTCATTAATTGCAGATACAATAATATTATACATAAAACCGTAAATACTCCATCAAAAAACTATTAGAACTAATAAATTTAATATAGTTGCAGGATATAAAATCAGTACACAAAAATCTGCTGTACCTATATACACTAATAATGAATTATTAGAAAGAAAAATTAAGAAAACGACTACATTTACAATAGCATCAAAAAGAAGAAAATACCTAGGAAAAAATTTAACCAAGAAAGTAAAAGACCTATATATTGAAAACTACAAGACATTAATGAAAAAAAATTAAAGAAAATACAAATAAGTGGAAGAACATTCCATGCTCAAGGACTGAAAGAATCAGTATTGTTAAAATATCCACACTACCCAAAGTAATCTACAAATCCAATGCAATCCCTATCAAAATTCCAATGGCATTTTCACAGAAATAGGACAAATAAATAATCCTAAAATTTGTACAGAATTACAAAAGACCCTGAATAGCCAAAGCAATCTTGAAAAAGGAAAAACAAAGCTGGAGGCATCATGTTCCCTGATTTCAAACTATATTGCAAAGCTACCATAATTTTAAAAGTATGATATTGGCATAAAAACAGAAGTATAGATCAACAGAACAAAACAGAGAGCTGAGAAATAAACCCATGCATATATGGTGAATTAATTTGTGACAAATGAGCCAAGAATACCTGTAGGGAAGGACAGTTTCTTTGATAAATGGTGTTGGGAAAACTGGACAGCCACATGTAAAAGAATGAAGCTTGACAACTATCTTATACCAAACACAAAAATTAACTAAAAAATGGATTAAAGACTTGAATGCAAAATCTGAAACCATGAAACTCCTAGAAGAAAACATAGATGGAAAGCTCCTTGACATAGGTCTTAACGATGATTTTTTTTTATCCTAACACGAAAAGCAAAAGCAAGAAAAGCAAAAATGAACAAGTCTGACTATATCAAATTAAAGATCTTCTGTACAGCAAAGGAAACGATAAAAAAAAATGAAACAGCAACTTACTGAGTGGAAGACAATATTTGCAAATCATATAACTAATAAGGGGCTAACCATCAAAATTTATAAAGAGTTCATATAGCAAAAAAAAAACAAAACAAAACATAAAACCCCATAAAAAATCCAGTTTTTAAAAATGGGCAGAAGATATTTTCCCAAAGACACAGAGATGGTCAACAGGCATATGAGAAGGTGCTCAACATCATTAATTATCAGGGAAATGCAAATCAAATCTATAATTAGATATCACCTCACACTTATTAGGATGGCTATTAATGTACAAGAAATAACAAACGGCAAGGATGTGAAGGAAAAGGAACTCTTCCGCACTGTTGATGGGATGTAAATTAGTGCAGTCACTATGGAAAACAGTATGGAGGTACCTTAAAAAATTAAAGATAGAACTATCAAGAGGCACCTGGGTGGCTCAGTCACTTTAGTGTCTGACTTTGGCTCAGGTTGTGATCTCAGGATCCTAGGATCAAGCCCCATCATCGGGCTCCACGTTCAGTGGAGAGTCATCTTCTCACCCTCTCCCATTGCCCCCCTCCCTATGGCTTTTGCACACACTCTCTCTCTCTCTCAAATAAATAAAATCTTTAAAAAAAAAAAAAAAGAACTACTATATGACCCAGCAACTCCAATTCTGGTATTTACTCAAAGAAGGTAAAAACACAAACTTGAAAAGATGCATCCCCATCTTCATTGCAGAACTAGTCACAATAGCCAAGATACAGAAGAACCAAAGGGCCCATTGATGAATGAATGGATAAAAAATTGTGGTATATACATACAATGGAGTATCATCCAGCCATAGAAAAAAATGAAATCTTTTTTTTTAAGATTTTATTTATTTATTTACAGAGACACAGAGAGAGAGAGAGGCAGAGACACGGGCAGAGGGAGAAGCAGGCCCCGTGCAGGGAGCCTGATGCGGGACCCATCCAGGGTCCCCAGGATCACACCCTGGCTGCAGGCGGCGCTAAACCGCTGCGCCACCTGGGCTGCCCGAAAAAAAATGAAATCTTGCCATTTACAACAACATGGATAGAATTGGATGGCATTATGCTAAGTGAAATAAGTCAGACAAATACCGTTATGATCTCACTTACAATGTGGAATTTTAAAAAACAAACAACAAACAAAAACTCATAGCAAACAGGTTGGTGGTTGCCAGAGATGGGGGAATGGGTGAACAGGGTCAAAAGGTACAAACTTCCAGTTTTAAAATAAGTCATGGGGATGAAATGTATAGCATGATGACTATAGTTTAATAATGCTGCATTGAATATTTGAAAGATGTTGAGAGAATAAACAAATATTCTCATCATAAGAAAGAAGTTTTTGTAACTACACATGGTGATGGATGCTAACTAGTCTCACTAATAGTGTTCATTTTGCAACATATATTGAATCATTGTGTTTTACTCTTGAAACTGATAGGTGTCAATTATACCGCAATAAAAAACAAATTTAAAAAATAGAGCAAAGCTAGCACCTAGGGTGTGATTGGCCCAGGCAATAAGTAAATTAAAGAGCAAAGAGGCTGGGTCCAACAGAGCGACGGTCTGAAGTGAAAATATGAGCAAAGGAAATGCTTGCACATGTTTACGGTAGATGGTATCTTCGTTGCCATTATTCACTACCCTCTTCCTTCTAATAGGATGACATATTACTGTTATTTGACTTGACATTCCTCCTGCAGGGAGAGCATACCTCCCCACCTCATTGGCATTGGGCTTGGCCACTTAATATGTTTTGGTCACTGGAATGTGAGCACTCATAACATATACCATAGCTGAGCAGAAGCTTTATGAAGAATCATCAGGAGCTTCTTCTAGGGCTTTTGATCTCTCCCTCTGCCACGAGAATAGGAATGTCCCATATAGGTGCTTCCTCTTTAACATGGGTCCCAGAATGAGAAGATACTTAGAACAGAGCCACAGCTGACCACAGGCTACATGCTCTGTGAATAAGCAATAAATGTTTTTGTTGTCCCAAGTCCATGAGATTTTCTTACTATAGCACAGTTGACTAATACAGAAATTGCTACCTAGAAGTAGGATGCTGCTCTGTAACCCTGTCCTTAGCACCAGATAGAGTGTAACATGGAAACTGCTTATTTGGAGCTACAAAAAGGTGATCCATATTAAGTAGGGATCAAATATTTGGTGAGTGAAATCGTCACCTACAATGGCTTGAACAACAGGAGATAAGCCTAATGAATTTATGGCTTCGGTGAAGAGAAACAAATGGTTCTGTACATGAAGTATATTTGAAAATGAGAGATCTGGCCCAATCCTCCAAATGTAATAAATAGTGCCCCTTTCTGCAGCCTTTCCTCTGCTTTCTTAGTGCCTGTCACCAGCCCTTATGCCCTCATGCAACACCCCACCCCTATGGTGGTGCCCCAGTCCTACCTGTCTCTACAACCATAATATTCTGTGCTTAAATGAGTCCCTGCTTTGTGGAGAATGAAGAATTCGGACTGAAGAAAATGTGATTTTGAACTCACGAGTTGATGATAATGATCACTGAGTGAAAAATCTAGAGAAGAAAATTTGATTGTTAATTCTTCCCTATGTTAATATTTTAGAAAAATGTGATGTTGAGGGAGAATAAGCAAATACTCTTAAAAATCATGCTATATTATACACAACATCTTGTGGGACACGAGAGTTCAATTAAAAAATTATTCTTCTTGAACTAAATAACATGTTGTTTTCCACAAGAACCACTGACTAGAGGTCTTCATCTGGAAAGTACTTCACTTGCTAGTATAAAGAATTTTAAGAACACAGCAAGTAACAATGTTCCCTGCTTTCTGAAGAGTTCCCTGTTCCTTCTGAAACACACAAATAATTGCCAAGATAACTGATCTCACATTCTTACTCTAATGAAATGAAATGACACTCATTCTTTCAGATCCTTACCAAGACATATTTTAGAATTGCCTATGCTAAAAGTGATAAATCATATATAATCATCCAACTGTAATACTTTCCAAATATATTTTTGTTGATATGCAATCAGCATTAACATTTCCTTTCTACTGAAGTTTCTCAGTTCCTGTTAATGGTCCTATAAAACAAGGATACTGGGCAGCCCAGGTGGCTCAGCGGTTTAACACTGCCTTCAGCCCAGGGCCTGATTCTGGAGACCCTGGATCGAGTCCCACGTCAGGCTCCCTGCGTGGAGCCTGCTTCTTCCTCTGCCTGTGTCTCTGCGTCTCTCTCTCTCTCTCTCTCTGTGTGTGTGTCTCACGAATAAATAAATAAAAATCTTAAAAAAATAGGGATCCCTGGGTGGCGCAGTGGTTTAGCGCCTGCCTTTGGCCCAGGGCGCGATCCTGGAGACCCGGGATCGAATCCCACGTCAGGCTCCCGGTGCATGGAGCCTGCTTCTCCCTCTGCCTGTGTCTCTGCCTCTCTCTCTCTCTGTGACTATCATAAATAAATAAAAAAAATTAAAAAAAAAAATTATATTAAAAATCTTAAAAAAATAAAACAAGGATACTTCTTAAAGATTTCATAGCAATCTGTTCTCTGATTAATGTGAATCTTTCTTCTATTTAATCTTTAATTCAAGTTTAGTAGACAATGGTAAACTCCAGTAACTTGACCACCTTACAGGTTGTCAAGTTCATTATATTTTCTTTTGCTCATCAAAGTACCTCAAATTTAGGTTGGAGAGTACCTAGAGAGTAATCCCCTTTGAAGTTCTTGTTATCATAAGGGGGTGTGTTGCACAGACACACTACCCGTATCAGTTAGGGTTTGACCAGGAATGCTGGACCACTGTGAGCGATGGGAATGAGGGGATTACTAAAGGAGACCTTACACAATTTGAGGAGAAGAGGAACACAGGTCCCGAAGGGAGCACCTCAAGGATCAGAGCAAAGTTGCTAAGTGCACAAAGGAGAACTGGGGAAGGCTGTGGAAGGTTTGACTCTGCATTTGGTGATGGGCCTAAAGTTACTATAGGTCAGTAGGGCAAATAGGAAGGAGCAGAAGCAAAGTAGACACAGGAAGGACAAACTTGTGATGACAAATTGGTATCGTTTCGTCTGTTTCTCATCATTCCAGACCTTTATTACATGGATGGCCCAAGACTCAAACTAAAAGAGATCTGGTAGGCGATGGAGAAACTGAGGGCCCAGCTGCTGCCCAACAACATGAAGGCTACTGTCAACAGATGAGCGACAAGTGTGGGTTGCACCTGGCGCCCTGCACTGACCTTACAAATGTGAAGGCTTTTCCCTAACTCTGCTGCTTTCTAGAATCAGGCAGATGTCTCACGTGACTAGTCCTAACCAAGAACCATACAGAAATCTGGCAAACACAGTTGATGACACAAGATAAAATTACACAGTGCCCAGAATCCCTTCATATAAATTGACCCAAAGATGGATTTAAGCCTCTCAGAGACCCCATACATTAATTCAATAATAAAGCCTATCATACTACAGAATCTTAATTACTGCATTTATTTGCAAATTTTCTCCAAAACTTTTTCTTTCTTTCTTTTTTTAAAGATTTTAAAATTTATTTACTCATGAGAGACACAGAGAGAGAGGCAGAGACACAGGCAGAGGGAGAAGCAGGCTCCACATGGGACTCGATCCCAGGACTCCAGGATCACGTCCTGGGCCAAAGGCAGACACTCAACCACTGAGCCATCCAGGGGTCCCCAAACTTTTTTCTAATGCCAGAAACATCACTACAAGCAAAGAGGTATTTATTTTGCTCTTACAAAGATAAACACAAATGTAAAGCAACACTCAACATCTTATCATTGTTTGATTTTTTAAATGCAAAAAATCTACTTAATACTTCTTTATTTCCACCCAACTGACCTTTACCATCTCAGTTCTCCTCACATTATCTTCTTCCTGCTTCTCCTAGGGCAAAAAGTATTTAAACTCCAAACACAAGAGCTTCCTTCTTGCTCTTCCCTGCAATGTGGCTTTTTGTCAAAGCCACCAAACCTATCTGTCAGAGTTGTATAAAAATGACCTATAATTACAAATATGAATTAAGTTCAAGTTCTTTCTTACAGAGTTCTCTGTCCCATGTAAATTAAAATATGAGGTATGTTACCAAATTCTATATCCTTGCAAACCCAACTCAGCTCTGAGACTGGTAACATCCCTAACACACTCTTGGAGTCCCTACAGATGTCTCGGTCCTCATCAAAGAATTTCTCCAAGGAGAGAATAATAAGCTCAACTTGGTCAAGTGTACCTTGGTCCCCAGGGACACACTCTTCTATTCAGTAGTGGCACTGAGCTCCCACTTGCCAGAAGCATTAAAATTAAGTCTAAGCCCTGAGTGGACTTAATAAAACCTTCTGAAAATCACAGCTTTTTCAATATTCCCTTCACTTTGAAAATTTGGGGTTAGGGTGACTTCTAAGTAGTAGCATAAGTTAACTAACATATTATCCCTAGTATATGGTAAAACGTCACCAGGAATTGAGGCAGAAGATCCAAATGCTGGTTCTGGCACAAGTCTCAATGAGAAGGTAAAAATGTACCTTATGGGGTGTTGTTGTGAAGTGGAAATTAGATAATGGATATCCTATTCTCACCCATAATGACTCCTGACCAGTCCATTACCCAACTCTTTGGTAAGGAAAGACCTTCTCTTTCTTGCACTAGGCCATACACTTGGGTAATGGAGTGCTTGTAGGACTGCATAGCTATTTCAGGGGCCACCTCACACCACACAGAACCACTATTCTCTTCCACACAGGCCCTGTGGTGGACTTGCTATGCCATGCCTCATAGCTACTTACTGTGAGGTAGGAGGTCTTTCCAATTAATGGTAAGGGTTATTTTTTTCTTCTTCCTCTTTCTCAGGGTACATGGTACCTCTCCGTGCAGTCCAGCCTTCCATTACTCTGGATTAGAAAGGTACCATAAAAGGATTAATGTAAAAATGCTATATGTTATGTGACATAAATGCTTATTAATGTAGAACATACTTTTCTCCTTCTCTCTAGGTTTTATTTTATATCACTCATGGTCAAAAAATTACCTTTTGTTCCAATAATATTCCTAAGATAAGATCAATTATTGACTTTATTTTTTTCTTAAAGTTACTTATAATAAAGCTATAACAATAAATACAATAAAGTTATAATAAAGGCAAATGTATAACCAAACATAGCTTACTGAAAACTAAAGCTAAGTTCTGCCATATTTACATTTCAGTTACAGAGAAATAAGTATGTGGAATTTATTTTCATCATCAATAGCAGCTTCTAGGCTTATAAAATATTTTGTGCCTGTAGGGACTACTGAAGCACAATCGATTTTAGTTCTCTTTCCTCTCCTCCTCCATGCTGACCTTATTGAGCAGACAAAAGTCAGTCCAAACTCAGAAAGGCATCTGATTAGTAGATTACACACAATCAAAAATTTAAACCTTTTTTTTAAATGTTAAACTTACTACAGGCTGATCAAAAAAGATCAAATATGACTTACTTAAACATGCAATATTTGATATTGGAAAATTTTGGCTTATAACTAATATTTTCTAAGTTGCAAGATGTTGCCTGTTTCAAATATTGAATAAGCTTTTTTCTCCCACTCTTCTTTCTAAGACCAGCAAAGACCATTTTAGTTCCAGGGATATATTTCTTTGGGTTCTCCAAATATTCCATCAGAGTTTCCTCTCCCCAGATAATACCTATAAAGGTGAAAGTAAGTTTTAAGTTTGTGTAGTTATATTTGTAAGGCTTACTTTCTGATGTGACCCACATATGTGAACAAAAGATTACTCTTAGATTCAATAGGAAGGCCACCATAACTGGGAATACTTACAGTTTCTGACCTACAAGAAAATTCTAAAATTAGTCTTTGGTGCTCTACTCTCCAGGTTCCCTATAGAAATCTAATACTCACATGCTGTTCAGCATGATCCAAGGTACACCAATAAACTGCCAACCAAAGCCGTACCCCCACCCTCCTAGAATCACAGAGTTCCTTCTAGAAGAGATCTTAGAAATTAATCTAACCCCTCACATTGCAGATGAGTAAATGATCCAAACAGAGAATTTGTCCTAGGAGACAAGATGACTTAAAGTCAAGAATTTCTTATTTTTTCTTCCAATCATAGGATGTTGCCTCTGTCCAAATTTCTGTCAAAAGTCTATGATTTCAGGAATCCAGTTTTACAATGAGAGAACGGTTGTCTCTTTCTTTTTTTCTTTTCTAAAACCAGTCAAAAAGAATACGGACACAGAGAAACAGAAATGCTAACTCCATTTTTGATAAAATATTCAGGGAGCACCTATACTCCAAACTTGATATAATTAGAACACTGCCAAAATCATAAAGCCTGGACCAGAGTAAGAGGACACCTATCACTAATGATCTCAAAAGAAAACAAGTTCTCCAAAGTAGGTGACATATCCTAAGTAGCAAGTCATAGTCCTCTGGCCCAAAAAGAGGAGAGTGTATATAAGCTGGCTGTGAAAGTCTCCCTAAGTTCAAATTGACACTCTGGAGGGTCAAGGGAGCCATGATTGAAGAAGAAAACACAGACATTCCATTTTTTTTAGACATTCCGTTTTTAAAAGAAGCCTTCTACCTTTTGATTTCCATCTGCACAGAATATCTTTTCCATCCCTCCACTTTCAGTCTATGTGTGTCCTTACATCTGAAGTGAATCTCTTGTAGGTAACATATAAATGGGTCTTTATTCCTTTTACTCATTCAGTCACCCTATCCTTTTGATTGGAACATTTAGTCCATTTATATTTAAAGTAATTAAGGATAAGTTATATATACTTATTACCATTTTGTTAATTGTTTTCTGGGGTGTTTTTATAGGTCTTCTCTATTCTTTCCTTCTCTTGCTCTCTTCCCTTACAGTTTGATGGCTTTCTTTGGTGTTACACTTAGATTCCTTTCTCTTTATTATGTAGTATTATTTATTATTATTTTTACACTTAGAGTCCTTAGATTCCTTTCTCTTTATTATTTATTTTTAAATTATTTTTTATTATTTATTATTACAAGTTTTCAATTTGTGGTTACCATTAGAGTTATACATCACAGCTTATATGTATAGCAATCTATATTGAGTTGATGGTCCTAAACACATTCTAAAAACAGTACATTTTTACTCCCCCCTCCATGTTTTATATACATGATACCATATTTTATCTTTCTATTTTGTGCATCCCTTCACTAGTTTTTGTAGATTTAACTGAGTTTACTACTTTTGAGCTTTAACTGCTATACTGGCTTTATTTTTTTTAATATGTATTTATTCATGAGAGACACAGAGAAAGAAAGGCAGAGACATAGGTAGAGGGAGAAGCAGGCTCTTCATAGGGAGCCCAATGTGGAACTCAATCCCGGATCCTGGAATCACATCCTGAGCTGAAGGCAGATGCTCAACCGCTGAGCCACCCAGGTGTCCCAAGCCATATTGGCTTTAAAAGTGATTAATCTACTACATAAACTATATTTCCTTTTACCTGTGAAATTTTTTTTCCTTTCATAATTTTCTTACTTTGAATTATGGCCTTTCCTTCTCAGTTAAAGAATTTCCTTTAATATCTCTTATAAGACCCGTTTAGTGATGATGAACTGCTTTAATTTTTGCTTGGGAAATTCTATCTCTCCTTCTGTTCTGAATGATAACCTTTCTGGGCAGAATATTTCTGGTTATAAAGTTTTTTCCCTCAACTCTTTGAATACATTTCACTCCCTTCTGGCCTGCAAAGTTTCTGCTGAAAAATCAGCTGATAGTCTTATCGGGTTTCCCTTACATGTAACTGTTTTCATTTCTTTTTTTCTGTTTTAAAATTCTCTTTATCAGTACTTTTTGCCATTTTAATTATGTGTTTTGGTGTAGACTCCTTGGGTTCATCTTGTTAGGGAGGGGTCTCTGTGCTTCTTGGATCTGGATGTCTGTTTCCTTCCCCAAATTAGGGAAGTTTTCAGCTATTATCTCTTCAAATAAGTTTCCTGCCCCCTTTCTCTCTCCTCCTTCTGGGATCCCCATAATAAAAAATGCTTGGTAATGTTGTAGAGGTCCCTTAACCTGTTCTCATCTTTTATTTTTCTTTTATTTTTTTGTTGTTCAGCTTGATGGCTTTCCATTACCTTGTCTTCCATATCACTGGTAGTTCCTCTTCCTCCTCTAATCTTGATTTCCTCTAGCATATTTTTTATTTCAATTATTGAATTCTTCACCTCTGACTGGTTCTTTTATATTCTATACCTTTTTGTTGAAGTTGAAGTTCCTGATGTTAAGCCCCATTGATTTTCAAGCCAGATGTTATGGGGATTTCTATTCCAGTTCAAGCCCCCTGTGCCTGGTGTGGATTCTGATTTTCTTGGTTCTCTGTGCTTATGATGTCCCTCCTATTGTGTGTTGGGGGTTTGATTCCAAATTGTGTTCCCACCCCTTCTACTCTTTTTGATGTGAACTTCTTTTTGTGATTGGCTGTGGAAGGTCCCTTCTGCCAGTTTTCAGAGTTAGTTGCAGAGATCTCACTATATTATCTCAGTGTGTCCATAGGATGAGGTGAGCTCAGGATCCTCTCACTCTGCCAGCTTCCTAAAACTTCCTGAATTTGACTTTTTAAGATTCTACATGTAAGTGACATTATATTTTTTTCTCCAACTTACTTCACTCAGCATAAATGCATTCAAGGTTCATCCAAATTTTTGCAAATGGCTAAACTTCCTTCTTTCTCAGAGTTGAACATTCTATCATATATACATTTACCACATCTTTCTCCACTCATCTGTTGACAAACACATAGGTTGTTTCCATAGCTTGGCTATTGCAAATAATGCTGTAATGAACATAGGATGTAGATATCTCTCCCAGATCCTGTTTTTATTTCCTTTGGATACATACCCAGAGATGAGATTACTAGACTGCATGACAGTTACTTTTAATTTTTAATGAATCTCCACATTGTTCTCCATGGTAGCTGCACCAATTTGCATTTCTACCACCAGTTCATAAGTGTTTCTTTTTCTCTACAGCTTTGCCAACACTTGACACAAGACACAAGACAATTTCTTGTCTTTCTGTTGATAGCAATCTAATAGGCATCAGGTGATATCTCACTGTGGTTTCATTTGCATTTCCCTGACAATTAGTGATGTTGAACACTTTTTTTATGTACCTGTTGTCCAATTATAAGTCTTCTGTGGGAAAGTATTCAGTTCTTCTGCCTATTTTTTAATTGTTTTGTTGTTTTGGGTTTTTTTGCTATTGTGTTACATCCATTCTTTATATATGTTGAATATCAACCCTTTACCAGATACAAAATTTGCAAATATTTTCTCCCATTCCATAGGTTGCTTTTTCATTTTGTTGACTATTTATTTTGCTGTGCAGAAGCTTTTTAGTTTGATGTAATCCCACTTAATGCCTGTTGTTCTTGTTGCTTGTGCTTTTGGTGTCAATGTCCAGATTATTACAAAGACCAATGTCAAGGAACTTTTTCCCTATGTTTTCTTCTAGAAGTCTTAGAGTTTCAAGTCTTATATTTAATTTAATTAGGTCTCTAATTCATTTCAAGTTAATTTTTATGAGTGATGTATATAGGGATTCAATTTCATTCTGCTACTTATTATTATGTAATCAGTAAAACAAATAGTAATATTATATCCCCACACCAGTCACAAAGATTACTTAAATTATCTGACTTAAGGAAATTTTATTACTAATTCTTGAATAATGTTAAAGCCAAGCCTTCTATACAGCTTTTAATATTTGACAACAACCTACAATAAAAGATTTGTAATCAGTTTTAATATTATTTCCAATGATGTCAACAATAAAATCCTCTAAATATTAGCAGTTAGAGAAACAAATATCAGGTTATAAATAGTCTACAAGTTAGAACTCAAAAGCTAACTGCTCTTGTAATGTGTCAATAAATAATAAAATGACACTATAGAAAAATATTACTTTAAAAACTAAAGAACCATATAAATTCAAATAATAAATCCAAGTTTCAGGTTGATTTATTCAATAGTCTATCAACTAGAAATCCTATTGCAATACATGCAATTAGAATCTGACACTAACTTCCTGAATTTGAACAGATTCCACAGACCCCAGTAATTCTGCCTCATTTCAGACACCAGCTACAAGTTTGGGGTCCTAGACCACCTCAAATTCTAACCAACTGGCTATAAATTTGAGGGTTCCCAGGACCCCCTCAAGTCTGATAATTTGCTAAAACAATTTAAAGAACTCAGGAAAGCACTATCCTTACAGTTTTAATATGAAGGATACAAATCAGGACCAGCAAGATAAAGAGATCCATATGATAAAGTCTGGGAAAGTCCCAAACACAGAGCTTCTGGATCCTGTCCCTAGAGAATCTTCTAGTACACCTTGTGCTCACCAACCAGGAAGCTTAACCAGAGTTTCCAATTAACATGGCTAGAGTTTTTATTGGTGTTTTATTACATAAGACTGCCTATTGAATCATGAGCCATGTGATGGAACTCATTCTCCAGCTCCTATCCCCTAACCCTAAGGTTGGACTGATATGTCACATAGCCCAAAGCTCCAACTCTCTAATTACATAGTTGGCCTTTCAACGTTGGCCACCTCCATCCTGAAACTATCTGGGAGCCTACCATAAGTCATCTCACAAGCATAAACTCAGGTGGTGGTCCCAGGGCCCAAACTTAAAATAAAAGAAACATTCTTATCACTTGGGAAATTCTAAGGTTTTAGAGATTCCCTCCTAGAAACCTAGGACAAAGACCAGACAAATTCTTTACTATAGAATATCTATTAACAGGATTTTTGCACATACTAAACAGAATTATATTGTGTTCATAACAATGACATTGAGGTTTAAAAAGATTTTAAAGCATGCTTTACCAAGGATTAAATTTTATTCTATTTTATTTTAATATAAGCATTTTATTGATTATCTATGTATTATATATATATATATATATATATATATATATATATATATATATATAGTTCTTTATTAGGGATGTTCTCTCAATTAAGATACATTGAAGTCCTAACTCCTAGTACCTCAGAATGTGTCTCTGTGTGGAAATAGGGCCATTGCAGATGTGATTAGTTAAGTTGAAATGAGGTCTCACTGTAGTAGGATGGGCTCCCAATCTAATATGATTGGTCCCTTTATAAGACAGTCATGTGAAGACAGAGACAGGGATGATGAAATGACAGAGATTGGAGTTATGCAGCTGAAGGCCCAAAACACCAAGATAACTGACAAACTACCAGAAACTAGGAAGAAACAAGAAATGAGAACGCAGTCCTGCCAATACCTTGATTTTCCACTTCTATCCTCCAGAACTGTAAAACCATAACTTCTGTTATTTTAAGCCACTGAATTTATGATATTTTATAACAGCAGCCCTAGGAAACTAATACAGTTATCAAATGCTTACCATATATTCCCCACCCCATTCCATCTTGGTTTGCTTGGAAACCCAAGAGAAGTCTAGGGACCAAGGGCTTTACTAGCTCTTCATCCTGCCAAACTGTTTGCTCTCAACATTTCAGAAAGACAAAAAGTGTCTTATTTTCACACAAAAATTTGTGAAAATTCTACATGTGCTAATTTTGTTTTAACCAAATCATTTGACTATATACATTTCCCTTTCCCCAATATTCTAGACGACAAGAATTTCACTATATCTTACCTATCTGTAGAATGGGCATCTGACAATTAGCTTTTTCAACTATAATATAAATGTCTGACATTAAGCTTTTGTTTGCCAAGGCATCTACTTCAAACACATCCAGTCTGAATAAACACACTGCCAGTTACGTGAGTAGATAGAGCCAGGTTTCCTCACTCATGAAGTTCCCCGCCTCCCTTTTTAAGAATGCTCTGGTAGACCTAGATAACTACATTTGAGAACTGTTTGTTTTTCCCTTCCCATGCTTTAATTCGCATTAATTATGGGAATTTAAATATTTAAAACATAATTTAATTATGTTTTAAATTCACCATTAAAGAATGAACCTGTGAAATCTTAAGCACCCCACCCTTGACTCCAATAAAAGTAAAACACTAGGCCTGCTCACTAGCTCACTCTCACTCTCTCTCTTTCCTCTCAACCACACTGTGTGGTCACAGGCATACCATGTAACATCCAGGACTTGTGAGTAATAAATCATGTCTTTCAAAGTTCCCTGACAGTTGCTGCTGAGGTATGTCTTGCAATCATAATAAGAACCACAAGGTCTGGTCCAGCCACAACACTAGTTTTGGTTGGGGAAATGTCTGTGGTGGCTTACTACAAGTAGTATAGGCCCAGGGGAGTGTCTCCAGACATTTCTAGTCAATAACATCACTATGGATAGGCTGAGAGCAACCCAAAACACTACCTTCCTAGAAATATTAAATTATTATTAAAATATTAATATTAAATATTAAAATAAGCAGAATCCCTCTTCTGACAAAATGCAAGCTACATTTGCACTAAAAAAATTATGCACAAAATGCCAAAGCCCTTCATTAAAAGCCTTCTCTTACAATATACTCCACAAAGCTCATTTAAATAAGCACTATACAGCATTATAAAACTCACTAAGAAACTTTTTAAAATACCAAATTCAAATCACGTATGAAGCTGCAATAATAATAATAATCTAATTCTCCAGACACCAAAACCAGACAAAGACACCACAAGAGAACTACAAACCAATATCTCTTATCACTATAAATGGAAACATCCTCAACAAAATACTAGCAAACTAAATCCAAGTCACATGAAAAGAATTACATACTATGACCAAATGAGACTTATCCCAGGAATAGAAGGATGGTTCAACATAAGAAAATCAATCAACTTAACATATTAATAGAGCAAAATGAAAAAGAATACATGATTATTTCAAAAGATGCAGGAAAAAATTTGACAAATTCCAACACCCTTTCCTGATATAAACACTCACTAAACTAAGAATAAAAGGTAAGTCACTTAACAAGAAAACAGGAATGTTTGGAAACCCCCAGCTACTAATACCCAAGGTGAAAAGCTGAAAACTTTTCCTCTAAGATCAGGAACAAGACAAAGATGCTCATTTTCACCAATTCTACTCAGAATTCCATTAAAAGTCCTAGCCAGAGCAATGGGGGGGGGGGGGGGGGAGAAGTAAAAGCCATCCACCTGGAAAGGAAGAAGTAAAACTGTATCTATTCACAGATTATATTATTCTACATATAGAATATCCCCAAGGATCTACACAAAGAATCTACCAGAACTAATAAATTAATACAACAAAGCTTCAGGGCATAAGATCAACATACAAAAATCAGTTATGCTATATACAAGCAATAAGCAATTTGAAACACTTCTATTTATAATTGTATATAAAAGAATAAAATACTTAGGCAAAATTTAACCAAGGAAGTGAAAGACTTGTACCCTGAAAATTACAAAGCATTGCTCAAAGAAATGAAAGGAGACCTAAATAAATGGAAAAGCATCCTATGTTCATAGATTGGAACATTCATGTTGCTAAAATGGCAATACTTCCCAAACCCAATCTATAGATACAATGCAATCTCTATCAAAATTCCAAAGACGTTTTTGCAGAAATGGGAAAGGTTATTCCCAAATTTACAGAATTGCAAAGGGCCCTGAATAGCCAAAACAATACTGAAAAAGAAAAACAGATGAAGGGCTCATACCTCCTAATTTCAAAACTTATTACAAAACTACAGTAATAAAAATAGTGGGTACTGTTATAAGGATAGATATACAGACCAATAGAATAGAACTGAATATCCAGAAGTAAACCCTAACAAATATCCAAATGAATTTCAAGAAGGGTATTAGGACCATTCAACTGGGAAAGAATGGTTTTTTCAAGAAATGGGCCTGGGATAACTGGATAACCACATGCACTTGATCTTAGCCAAAAGGCCAAGAAGTGATGGATAACCATAGGCAAAAGAATGAAGTAGGACTATTCCCTCTCTATAAAAAATTAAGTGAAAATGGGTCAAAAGCCTAAATATAAGAGCCAAAACTATAACACTATTTGAAGAAAACATAGGAGTAAATTTTTATGACCTCAGATTTGATGATGGATTCTTAGATTTGATACTCCCCCCCCAAAATCAACAAAAATATAGACTTTATACAAATTAAAAACTTCTGTGCATCAAAGTACATTATCAAGCAAATGAAGACTAACTACAGATAAGAGAAAATATTTGAAAATCACATATTTGATGAGGGTGTAGTGTCCAGAATACATAAAGAACTCTTAAACTCAACAATAAAGAAGACCAACAATTCAAATAAAAAATAGGCAGAGGACAGGAATAGACATTTTTCCAAATATACAAATGGTCAACAAGTTGTTAAATAAAAAAATCTCAACAAAGTGAATTTAAGGATCGTTTGGATCCTTAAGTGATCGTTAAGGATCATTAAACTGACTTTATTCAATGATGCATGAATCAAGCAGCATATAGAAAGGAATTCCAAACAGCTAAGATCACACCCACTAGGATAGTAATTTTAAAAAGAAAAAGAAAACAACAAGCTTTGCAGAGGATACAGAGAAATAGGAATCCTACATGACTGATGGGAATGTAAAATGGTACAACTACTGTAGAAAACAATTTGGCTTTCCTCAAAAAGTTATATGTAGATTTAACAAATGACCCAATATATATAGAGAGAGATACAGAGATATCTATATCTAAATATATATGTATTATATAGATATATAGAAAAAAAATATATATATATACCCACAAGACCTGAAAACAGGGATTCAAATGCTTATTCCCAAATATTCAGAGCAGCACTATTCACAGTAGGCGAAAGGTGGAAACAATCCAAATGTTCATCAACTGATAAATGGATAAACAAATTGTTGTATATACATTCAACTGAATGATTAGCCATAAAAAGGAATGAAGTACTGATACATACTACAACTTCAATGAACCTTGAAAACATGCTAAGTGAAAGAAGTCACACACAAAAGCTCATATTTTATTATTCCTTTTTACGAAATATGCAGAATAGACAAATCCACACAAATAGGAAGCTGATTAGATGTTGCAAGGAGTTAAGGGGAGGAGGAAATGGGGAGTGATTATTTAATGGGTACGGAGGTTGTTCTGGAGTAATGACAAAGTTTTGAAACTACAGAAAGGTGTTGATTATACAATACTGTGAACACATTAAATGTTACTGACTCATACACTGTAACATGGCTAATGTGTGAACTTCACCTCAATAAAAAGAATAAAAAGAAACAAAAACAAAACAAAAACCTTTCCAAATAGTAGTATTGTAGTGATCGATCTGAAATTCAGAACAGTAGGAAATGCTGGGCCTCCAAAAACAGTTCAAAATAGAATTGCAATCTATTTAGAGTTGTAACCTATTTTTGAGGTGAGTGCTAATGATATGTATGTATGTATGTATATGTATACCCAGGAGTAATTTCTTTGTAAAGGGATGCCTGGGTGGCTCAGTGGTTAAGCATCTGCCTTTGGCTCAGGGCGTGATCCTGGAGTCCCGGATCAAGTCCCACATCAGGCTTCCTGTATGGAGCCTGTTTCTGTCTCTGCCTCTCTCTCTCTGTCTCTCTCACAAATAAATAAATAAAGTCTTAAAAAAATTTTCTTTGCAAAGATATTATAGTTTTTTCCAACCATTTTTATTTTCAACCCTAAAATGCTTTCTCATTTTAACTGCCATCTATCTACCTTCCACAAACAAAGAAATCATTGAATATATGTTTTCAAACTATTTACATAACATTCCCCTACTCTGGGATACCTGGGTGGCTCAGGCATCTGCCTTCGGCTCAGGGTGTGATCCCGGGGCACCTGCGATCGAGTCCCCATTGGGTTCTCTGCAAGGAGCCTGCTTCTCTCTCTGCCTATGTCTCTCTGCCTCTCTCTTTGTGTCTCTAATGAATATATAAAATCTTAAAAAGAATCCCCCTACTCTGCTAAGAATCACTACTACAAATAGAAAACTACCATTATGCCATTAAAATATGATTTGAACTTTTTAATTTAGCTCATGCTTTTTCAACATAAGTGTATTGCACAAAATGACATACCTTATATAGGTAAAAACCTATGCCACAGAGAATTGCTAATTCCTCTGATCAAAAAGAGACCAGTTATTTACACATAGATTTTATTATATAAATCAATATCTCAGTATACAAACATGAGAATTTCATTTTTAATGTAAACTAGAAAGTTATTAAAATATCAAATCATGTGCTTTTGCTCTTTGCTACAAAGTTTCTAGTTCTTTCCCACAACTGCCTAGGTTTTACCTTTGTTTTTGTTAGCATCAGAAAAAGAATATCCTGGTGCTTGTCCTGTTTTCTTCCAAAAAGGTCCCAGAGACTTGGACCTGTCTTATGTTTTCCACCTTTTTCTACTGTGTGGCACTGAACACAGTTTTCAGTAAAGATCTTCTTGACTGCTTCAACATCTCCCATTTTGTTCTGCAACGAAACATTAAACCACAGACCAAAAAAAATATATATATATAAATATATATATATATATATTTATATATATATATATATATCAGATTTGCAAAGCTGGAAAAAATCCATCACTTTGAAATGACTACTAATGATATGTTTTTATTTTTATTTTATTTTTTTAATTTATTTTTTATTGGTGTTCAATTTACTAACATACAGAATAACCCCCAGTGCCCGTCACCCATTCACTCCCACCCCCCGCCCTCCTCCCCTTCTACCACCCCTAGTTCGTTTCCCAGAGTTAGCAGTCTTTACGTTCTGTCTCCCTTTCTGATATTTCCCACACATTTCTTCTCCCTTCCCTTATATTCCCTTTCACTACTATTTATATTCCCCAAATGAATGAGAACATATAATGTTTGTCCTTCTCCGACTGACTTACTTCACTCAGCATAATACCCTCCAGTTCCATCCACGTGGAAGCAAATGGTGGGTATTTGTCATTTCTAATAGCTGAGTAATATTCCATTGTATACATAAACCACATCTTCTTTATCCATTCATCTTTCGTTGGACACCGAGGCTCCTTCCACAGTTTGGCTATCGTGGCCATTGCTGCTATAAACATCGGGGTGCAGGTGTCCCGGCGTTTCATTGCATTTGTATCTTTGGGGTAAATCCCCAACAGTGCAATTGCTGGGTCGTAGAGCAGGTATATTTTTAACTGTTTGAGGAACCTCCACACAGTTTTCCAGAGTGGCTGCACCAGTTCACATTCCCACCAACAGTGTATGAGGGTTCCCTTTTCTCCACATCCTCTCCAACATTTGTTGTTTCCTGCCTTGTTAATTTGCCCCATTCTCACTGGTGTGAGGTGGTATCTCATTGTGGTTTTGATTTGTATTTCCCTGATGGCAAGTGATGCGGAGCATTTTCTCATATGCATGTTGGCCATGTCTATGTCTTCCTCTGTGAGATTTCTGTTCATGTCTTTTGCCCATTTCATGATTGGATTGTTTGTTTCTTTGGTGTTGAGTTTAATAAGTTCTTTATAGATCTTGGAAACTAGCCCTTTATCTGATATGTCATTTGCAAATATCTTCTCCCATTCTGTAGGTTGTCTTTGAGTTTTGTTGACTGTATCCTTTGCTGTGCAAAAGCTTCTTATCTTGATGAAGTCCCAATAGTTCATTTTTGCTTTTGTTTCTTTTGCCTTCGTGGATGTATCTTGCAAGAAGTTACTATGGCCGAGTTCAAAAAGGGTGTTGCCTGTGTTCTTCTCTAGGATTTTTTTTTTTAATTTATTTATGATAGTCATACAGAGAGAGGGAGAGAGAGGCAGAGACACAGGCAGAGGGAGAAGCAGGCTCAATGCACCGGGAGCCTGACGTGGGATTCGATCCTGGGTCTCCAGGATCGCACCCTGGGCCAAAGGCAGGCGCCAAACCGCTGTGCCACCCAGGGATCCCTCTTCTCTAGGATTTTGATGGAATCTTGTCTCACATTTAGATCTTTCATCCATTTTGAGTTTATCTTTGTGTATGGTGAAAGAGAGTGGTCTAGTTTCATTCTTCTGCATGTGGATGTCCAATTTTCCCAGCACCATTTATTGAAGAGACTGTATTTCTTCCAATGGATAGTCTTTCCTCCTTTATCGAATATTAGTTGCCCATAAAGTTCAGGGTCCCCTTCTGGATTCTCTATTCTGTTCCACTGATCTATGTGTCTGTTTTTGTGCCAGTACCACACTGTCTTGATGACCACAGCTTTGTAGTACAACCTGAAATCTGGCATTGTGATGCCCCCAGATATGGTTTTCTTTTTTAAAATTCCCCTGGCTATTCGGGGTCTTTTCTGATTCCACACAAATCTTAAAATAATTTGTTCTAACTCTCTGAAGAAAGTCCATGGTATTTTGATAGGGATTGCATTAAACGTGTATATTGCCCTGGGTAACATTGACATTTTCACAATATTAATTCTGCCAATCCATGAGCATGGAATATTTTTCCATCTCTTTGTGTCTTCCTCAATTTCTTTCAGAAGTGTTCTATAGTTTTGAGGGTATAGATCCTTTACATCTTTGGTTAGGTTTATTCCTAGGTATCTTATGCTTTTGGGTGCAATTGTAAATGGGATTGACTCCTTAATTTCTCTTTCTTCAGTCTCATTGTTAGTGTATAGAAATGCCACTGACTTCTGGGCATTGATTTTGTATCCTGCCACGCTACCGAATTGCTGTATGAGTTCTAGCAATCTTGGGGTGGAGACTTTTGGGTTTTCTATGTAGAGTATCATGTCATCGGCGAAGAGGGAGAGTTTGACTTCTTCTTTGCCAATTTGAATGCCTTTAATGTCTTTTTGTTGTCTGATTGCTGAGGCTAGGACTTCTAGTACTATGTTGAACAGCAGTGGTGAGAGTGGACATCCCTGTCTTGTTCCTGATCTTAGGGGAAAGGCTCCCAATGCTTCCCCATTGAGAATGATATTTGCTGTGGGCTTTTCATAGATGGCTTTTAAGATGTCGAGGAATGTTCCCTCTATCCCTACACTCTGAAGAGTTTTGATCAGGAATGGATGCTGTATTTTGTCAAATGCTTTCTCTGCATCCAATGAGAGGATCATATGGTTCTTGGTTTTTTCTTGCTGATATGATGAATCACATTGATTGTTTTACGGGTGTTGAACCAGCCTTGTGTCCCAGGGATAAATCCTACTTGGTCATGGTGAATAATTTTCTTAATGTACTGTTGGATCCTATTGGCCAGTATCTTGTTGAGAATTTTTGCATCCATGTTCATCAGGGATATTGGTCTGAAATTCTCCTTTTTGGTGGGGTCTCTGTCTGGTTTTGGAATTAAGGTGATGCTGGCCTCATAGAACGAATTTGGAAGTACTCCATCTCTTTCTATCTTTCCAAACAGCTTTAGGAGAATAGGTATGGTTTCTTCTTTAAACGTTTGATAAAATTTCCCTGGGAAGCCATCTGGCCCTGGACTCTTGTGTCTTGGGAGGTTTTTGATGACTGCTTCAATTTCCTCCCTGGTTATTGGCCTGTTCAGGTTTTCTATTTCTTCCTGTTCCAGTTTTGGTAGTTTGTGGCTTTCCAGGAATGCGTCCATTTCTTCTAGATTGCCTAATTTATTGGCATATAGCTGTTCATAATATGTTTTTAAAATCGTTTGTATTTCCTTGGTGTCTGTAGTGATCTCTCCTTTCTCATTCATGATTTTATTAATTTGAGTCTTCTCTCTCTTCTTTTTAATAAGGCTGGCTAATGGTTTATCTATCTTATTAATTCTTTCAAAGAACCAACTCCTGGTTCTGTTGATCTGTTCCACAGTTCTTCTGGTCTCGATTTCGTTGAGTTCTGCTCGAATCTTTATTAACTCCCTTCTTCTCTTGGGTGTAGGATCTATTTGCTCTTTTTTCTCTAGCTCCTTTATGTGTAAGGTTAGCTTTTGTATTTGAGTTCTTCCCAGTTTTTGAATGGATGCTTGTATTGCGATGTATTTCCCCCTTAGGACTGCTTTTGCTGCATCCCAAAGATTTTGAACGGTTGTATCTTCATTCTCATTAGTTTCCATGAATCTTTTTAATTCTTCCTTAATTTCCTGGTTGACCCTTTTATCTTTTAGCAGGATGGTCCTTAACCTCCACGTGTTTGAGGTCCTTCCAAACTTCTTGTGATTTAGTTCTAATTTCAAGGCATTATGGTCTGAGAATATGCAGGGGACAATCCCAATCTTTTGGTATCGGTTCAGACCCGATTTGTGACCCAATATGTGGTCTATTCTGGAGAAAGTTCCATGTGCGCTTGAGAAGAATGTGTATTCAGTGAGTTTGGATGTAAAGTTCTGTAGATATCTGTGAAATCCATCTGGTCCAGTGTATCATTTAAAGCTCTCGTTTCTTTGGAGATGTTGTGCTTAGAAGACCTATCGAGTATAGAAAGAGCTAGATTGAAGTCACCAAGTGTAAGTGTATTATTATCTAAGTATTTCTTCACTTTGGTTAATAATTGATTTATATATTTGGCAGCTCCCACATTCGGGGCATATATATTGAGGATTGTTAAGTCCTCTTGTTGAATAGATCCTTTAAGTATGATATAGTGTCCCTCTTCATCTCTCACTACAGTCTTTGGGGTAAATTTTAGTTTATCTGATATAAGGATGGCTACCCCTGCTTTCTTTTGAGGACCATTCGAATGGTAAATGGTTCTCCAACCTTTTATTTTCAGGCTGTAGGTGTCCTTCTGTCTAAAATGAGTCTCTTGTAGACAGCAAATAGATGGGTCCTGCTTTTTTATCCAGTCTGAAACCCTGCGCCTTTTGATGGGGTCATTAAGCCCGTTCACATTCAGAGTTACTATTGAGAGATATGAGTTTAGTGTCATCATGATATCTATTCAGTCCTTGTTTTTGTGTACTGTTCCACTGAACTTCTTCTTAAAGGGGAATTTTAAGAGTCCCCCTTAAAATTTCTTGCAGAGCTGGTTTGGAGGTCACATATTCTTTTAGTTGCTGCCTGTCTTGGAAGCTCTTTATCTCTCCTTCCATTTTGAATGAGAGCCTTGCTGGATAAAGTATTCTTGGTTGCATGTTCTTCTCATTTAGGACCCTGAATATATCCTGCCAGCCCTTTCTGGCCTGCCAGGTCTCTGTGGAGAGGTCTGCTGTTACCCTAATACTCCTCCCCATAAAAGTCAGGGATTTCTTGTCTCTTGCTGCTTTAAGGATCTTCTCTTTATCTTTGGAATTTGCAAGCTTCACTATTAAAGGTCAAGGTGTTGAACGGTTTTTATTGATTTTAGGGGGGGATCTCTCTATTTCCTGGATCTGAATGCCTGTTTCTCTTCCCAGATTAGGAAAGTTTTCAGCTAGAATTTGTTCAAATACATATTCTGGCCCTCTGGCCCTTTCGGCACCCTCGGGAACCCCAATTAAACGTAGGTTTTTCTTTCTCAGGCTGTCGTTTATTTCCCTTAATCTATCTTCATGGTCTTTTAATTGTTTGTCTCTTTTTTCCTCAGTTTCCCTCTTTGCTATCAACTTGTCTTCTATGTCACTCACTCGTTCTTCCACCTCGTTAACCCTCGTCGTTAGGACTTCTAGTTTGGATTGCATCTCATTCAATTGATTTTTAATTTCTGCCTGATTAGCTCTAAATTCTGCAGTCATGAAGTCTCTTGAGTCCTTTATGCTTTTTTCTAGAGCCACCAGTAGCTGTATAATAGTGCTTCTGAATTGGCTTTCTGACATTGAATTGTAATCCAGATTTTGTAACTCTGTGGGAGAGAGGACTGTTTCTGATTCTTTCTTTTGAGGTGAGGTTTTCCTTCTAGTCATTTTGCTCAGTGCAGAGTGGCCAAAAGCAAGTTGTATTGGGAAAAAGAGAAAAAGAGAGGAGAGAAAGAAGGAAAGAAAAGAGAAAGAGAAAAAAAAGGGAAGAAAAAAAAACGAAAAAAAAAAAAAGAAGAAAAAGAGAAAGAAAAAGAAAGGAGAAAAAAAGGGGGGTGGGGGAAGGAAACAAATCAACAAGCAAAACAAAACAAAAAAAGAACCACGGGGGAGTATCTTCTGATTCTGTGTACTTTAAGTCCCTTGGCTTCTCCTGGAAGTTGTCAGTCTTGCTGGTGTTCTGGGGGAGGGGCCTGTTGTGCTGGTTTTCAGGTGTTAGCAGTTGGGGGAGCTGCTGTGCCCCTGCCTGGTGCAGGGCTCAGTGGGGGTTGTTTATCCCCGTGAGGCCGCAGGAGGAACAGCCCCAGTGGCGGGGCCAGCTCTGGAAACCTGGATTCAGCTCCGGCAGGAACTCCAGAGCTCTCCGTCTGCAGGGCCTGGAGGCTCCGGGGCGGGGCCGCTGATCTGCTCAGCTGGGGCAGGAGCGTCCTTGCTGTCCTGGGCCCTCCCGGCCTCTGCCTGTCCCGGGGGAGGCCGGATCCTGGGCTGTGTCCCGGCGCCCTGTGCTCCGGGGTCTGCGCTGTTGGATTCGCGCTCCCGGGCCGCGCAACCCCCTCCGCGGAGCCGCCGCCCGAGCCCTTCTGAGCTGCTCCTGGAACCGCGCAGCCCCCTCTGCACGGAGCCTCTTCCTCTGCCCGAGCCCCTCCGAGCTGCTCCCGGGGCCGCGCAGCCCCCTCCGCGGAGCCGCCGCCCGAGCCCCTCCGAGCTGCTCCGGGTCCCGCCGGTCCCGCCGTGCACGCTGCAGCCCTTAGGGAGCTCGGCGCACTCTCCTGGGCGCGCAGTTGCTCTGTTACTGTCTCAGGGAACCCGAGGGCATCCCCGCCCTCCTGGGTCCTGCTCCACCTCCCTGCGGGCCCCTTTCCCCCGGGAAGGTCGGTGCAGCTCCTGCTCCTCCGGGACGGGGCTCTCCTGTCCTGGGGACACTCGCCCCGGCCTCAGCCCGGCTCCTCGCGGGGCCCCTCCCCCTTGGAGGCCTTTGTTTCTTTATTTCTTTTTCCCCGTCTTCCTACCTGGATAGATGCGCGAACTCTTCTCACTGTTGCATTCCAGCTGGTCTCTCTTTAAATCTCAGGCCGAATTAATAGATTTTCAGGATAATTTGAAGGTTTTCTAGGTAATTTGGTGGAGACAGGTGATTTGGAGACCCTACTCTTCCGCCATCTTGCTCCTCCCTCAATGATATGTTTTTAAAGTATTTTATTTATTTGAGAGAGAGCACACAGAGGGAGAAAATGAAGCAGACTCCCTCCTGAGCAGGGGCTCAATCCCAGGACTCTAACATCATGACCTGAGCTGAAGGCAGATGCTTAACTGACTAAGCCACCCAGATGCTCCAATACTAATTTTGATATTAAACAAAAAGATAATTTAAAGGATGCATCCTTTAAAGTCTGAGTGCTCAAAAACACAAAAATATTATAGCATCCAACTTTATAAAGACTTAATCATCTCATCTATCAAGTTTATTTTTTAAGATTTTATTTATTTATTCATGAGACACATAAAGAGAGGCAGAGGCACAGGCAGAGGAAGAAGCAGGCTCCTCACAGGGAACCTGAAGCAGGACCTGATCCCTGGACCCAGATCACGCCCTGAGCCAAAGGCAGATGTTCAACCACTGAGCCACCCAGGCATCCCTATCAATTTTATTTTAGATTTTGAGCTATAGCTACTTCAGAAACTTATGGTATAAGCCTGGTTTTGCTTCAGCCTTCAAACAACTATAGTAATTTATCTAGGTCAATTATATTCCAGTTTTTCTTTCCACTTCCAAAAAGTGCATGTGCAAAAAATGATGCAAAACTGTAAGTCTAACTTGGTTTAAAAATAAGGATAGAACAAAATAGAAAGGCACTTAAATGTGTTATTTTTATAAGTACTCATAGGCCTACAATAATAGAACTTTAAAATTAAATATCAAGCAAAAGAATGAGGCCACAGCATGCTATATGTAACACATAATTTCTCATTTATTTTATATTCTCAGCTATAAACACATCTATCATATTAGATTAAGCATTATCTCAAAGCAATCAAATAACATCATTAAGTTCAGTCAGCTAGTGTGTGTGTTTAACACTAATGTAGGGGAAAATACTGTTCTAAGTAGGGAATATTTTATTCTATGGTGATAGATATACACAATAAAATTTGTACAAAGATATTTTGGTTAAAACTACCAAAAATTTTGTTGCATAACTAAATAAATGCCTCCTCCATCTAAAATTATATAAACATGAAAATAATTTCAACTTATTGAAAAAAATGTAGTTCAAAGTGTTAATGAATGTAGTAACTGGGTTTTGTTTACCTGCTCTTTTCATTTGAAAAACCGGAGCAGGGGAGGTGGGTGTGGGGATGGATTTCAATATGAGATCGTATTATTATTATAGAAATCATGAAAATACCTCAATCTCTGACAGTACAGTTGGAAGAATAGTTTTACCTCTATAACTCTACTGAGAAGTAGAAAATATTTGTGTTATTCTTTTTTTTTTTCCACTTCTCCTAATGGTGAAGATTCTGGGTTGGTGTGTGTGTGTGTGTGTGTGTGTGTGTGTGTGTATTTTTTTTATTGGAGTTCGATTTGCCAACATATAGTATAACACCCAGTGCTCATCCCATCAAGTACCCTCCTCAGTGCCCATCACCCAGTCACCCCATCTCCCTGCCCCTTGTTCCACCACCCCTTGTTCTTTTCCCAGTTAGGTATCTCTCATGTTCTGTCTCTCTCACTGATATTTCCCACTTATTTTCTCTCCTTTCCCCTTTAATCCCTTTCACTATTTATTATATTCCCTGAATGAATGAAACCATATAATGTTTGTCCTTCTCCAATTGACTTACTTCACTCAGCATAATACCCTCCAGTTCCAACCACGTTGAAGCAAATAGTGGGTATTCGTCGTTTCTAATGGCTGAGTAATAGTCCATTGTGTACATAGACCACATATTTATCCATTTATCTTTCGAAGAATGGAGGCCCCTTCCACAATTTGGCTATTGTGAACATTGCTACTATAAACATTGGGGTGCAGGTGTCTCGGTTTTTCACTGCATCTGTATCTTTGGGGTAAATACCCCGTAGTGCAATTACTGGGTCATAGGGTAACTCTATTTTTAACTCTTTGAGGAACCTCCACACAGTTTTCCAGAGTGGCTGCACCAGTTCACATTCCCACCAACAGTGCAAGAGGGTTCCTCTTTCTCCACATCCTCTCCAACATTTATTGTTTCCTGTCTTGTTAATTTTCCCCATTCTCACTGGTGTAAGGTGTATTTCATTGTGGTTTTGATTATATTTCCCTGATGGCAAGTGATGCGGAGCATTTTCTCATGTGCTTGTTGGTCATGTCTGTCTTCCTCTGTGAAATTTCTGTTCATGTCTTTTGCTCATTTTATGATTGGATTGTTTGTTTCTTTGCTGTTGAGTATAATAAGCTCTTTATAGATCTTGGATACTAGCCCTTTATCTGATATGTCATTTGTAAATATCTCCTCCCATTCTGTAGGTTTTTTTCTCTCGTTGATGTGACCTATCACGTTGGTTGCTTTACGAGTGTTGAACCAGCCTTGCATGCCGGGGATAAATCCCACTTGGTCATGGTGAATAATCTTCTTAAGGTACTGTTGGATCCTATTGGCGAGTATCTTGTTGAGAATTTTTGCATCTGTGTTTATCAGGGATATTTGTCTATAATTCTCCTTTTTGGTGGGGTCTTTGTCTGGTTTTGGAATTAAGGTGATGCTAGCCTCATAAAACGAGTTTGGAAGTATTCCATCCCTTTCTTTCTTTCAGAACAGCTTTAGTAGAATAGGTATTGTTTCTTCTTTAAACATTTGATAGACTTCCCCTGGGAAGCCATCTGGCCCTTGACTTTTTTGTCTTAGGAGGTTTTTTTCTTTTGTTTGGTTTTTTTTTCTTGGGAGGTTTTTGATGACTGCTTCAGTTTCCTCACTAGTTATTGGCCTGTTCAGGTTCTCTATTTCATCCTGTTCCAGTTTTGGTAGTTTGTGGTTTTCCAGAAATGTGTCCATCTCTTCTAGATTGCCAAATTTATTGGCATATAGCTGCTCATAATATGTTTTTAAAATCACTTGTATTTCCTTGGTATTGGTTGTGATCTCTCCTTTTTCTTTTTTTTTTTTTAAGATTTTATTTATTCATGAGAGACAGAGAGAGGCAGAGACACAGGGAGAAGGAGAAGCAGGTTCCATGCAGGGAGCCTGACATGGGACTCGATTCTGGGTCTCCAGGATCAGGTGCTAAACCGCTGAGCCACCCGGGGTGCCCAATCTCTCCTTTTTCATTCGTGATTTTTATCAATTTGAGTTTTTTTTCTTTTTAATAAGGCTGGCTAATGGATTATCTACCGTATTAATTCTTTCAAAGAACCAACTCCCGGTTTTGTTAAAAAAAAAAAAAAAAAAAAAAAAAGAACCAACTTCTGGTTTTGTTGATCTGTTCTACAGTTCTTCTGGTCTCTATTTCATTGAGTTCTGCTCAAATCTTTATTAACTAGCTTCTTCTGCTTGGTGTAGGTTTTATTTGCTGTTCTTTCTCCAGTTCCTTTGGGTGTGAGGTTACCTTGTGTATCTGAGTTTTTTCCAATTTTTTGAAAATTGCATTGCGATGTATTTCCCTCTTAGGACTGTTTTTGCTGTATTGCAAAGATTTTGAACACTTGTATCTTCATTTTCATTAGTTTCCATGAATATTTTTAATTCTTCTCTAATTTCCTGGTTGATCCATTCATCTTTTAGCATGATGCTCTTTAACCTCCACGTGTTTGAGTCTCTTCCAAATTTCTTCTTGTAATTGAGTTCTAGTTTCAAAGAATTATGGTCTGAAAATATGCAGGGGGCAATCCCAATCTTTTGGTATCAACTGAGACCTGATTTGTGACCCAGTATGTGGTCTATTCTGTAGAAAGTTCCATGGGCACTTGAGAAGAATGTGTATTCAGTTGTGTTTGGATGCAAAGTTCTGTATATATCTGTGAAATCCATCTGGTCCAGTGTATCATTTAAAGCTCTGGTTTCTTTGGAGATGTTGTACTTAGAATATCTGTCATTTGCAGAAAGTGCTGTGTTGAAGTCTCCCAGTATTAGTGTATTATTATCTAAGTATGTCTTTACTTTGGTTATTAATTAATTGATATACTTGGCAGCTCCCACATTAGGGGCATAAATATTCATGATTGTTAGGTCCTCTTGTTGTATAGATCCTTTAAATATGATATAGTGTCCCTCTTCATCTCTTACTATAGTCTTGGGGATAAAATTTAACTTATCCGATATGATGATTGTTACAACAGTTTTCTTTTGAGGACCATTTGAATGGTAAATGGTTCTCCAACTTTTCATTTTCAGGCTGTAGGTGTCCTTAAGTCTAAAATGAGTCTCTTGTGGACAAATAGATAGGTCTTGCTTTTTTATCCAGTCTGAAACCCTGCATCTTTTGATAGGATAACTTAGCCCATTCATGTTCAGAGTTACTATTGAAAGATATGAATTTAGTGTCATTGTAATATCTATTCGGTCCCTGTGTTTGTGGATTATTTCTTTGGGCTTCCTCTTTCTTTTACAGGGTTTCCCTTAATATTTCTTGCAGAGCTGGTTTGCTGGTCACATATCCTTTCAGTTTCTGCCTATCTTGGAAGCTCTTTATCTCTCCTTCTTTCATTCTGAATGAGAGCCTTGCTGGATAAAGTATTCTTGGCTGCATGTTCTTCTCATTTAGTACCCTGAATATATCCTGCCAGCTCTTTTTGGCCTGCCAGGTCTCTGTGGAGAGGTTTGCTATTAATCTAATATTTCTCCCCATGTAAGTTAGGGATCTCTTGTCTCTTGCTCCTTTAAGGATTTTCTCTTTATCTTTGGAATTTGCAAGTTTCATTATTAAATGTTGAGGTGTTGACTGGTTTTTATTGATTTTTTTTTTTTGGGTGGGGGGAACCCCTTTTCTCGTGGATCTGAATGCCTGTTTCCCTCCCCAAAATAGGGAAGTTCTCAGCTATGATTTGTTCAAATATGCTTTCTGGCCCTCTGGCCCTCTCAGCACTCTCTGGAACCCCAATTATACGTAGATTTTTCCTTCTGAGCCTATCATTTCCCTTAACCTTTCCTTATGGTCTTTTAATTGTTTTTTCTCTTTTTTTCCTCAGCTTCCTTCCTTGCCATCAACTTGTCTTCTATGTCACTCACTCTTTCTTCTACCTCACTAACCCTTGTCATTAGGACCTCCAGTTTGGATTGCATCTCATTTAATTGATTTTTTATTTCAGCCTGATTAGATTTAAATTCTAGAGTCATCAAGTCTCTTGATTCCTTTATGCTTTTTTCCAGAGCCACCAGTAGCTTTATAGTTGTGCTTCTGAATTGGCTTTCTGACATCGAATTGTAATCCAAATTCTGTAACTCTGTGGCAGAGAGTACTGTTTCTCATTCTTTCTTTTGTGGTGAGTTCTTCTTTCTAGTCATTTTGCTCAGTGCAGAGTGGCTGTATGAGTGGGCTTGTTAGAAGCGAAAACCCTTCTCTCTATAGCATTCCAGCAGTTCTCTCTTTAAGTCTCAGGTCGAATTCATTGGTGTTCAGGATGGTTTGAAAGCTATCTAGGTAAGTTCATGGGGCCAGGTGAGTTGAGGACCCCTACTTCTCTGCCATGTTGCCTGTTTGTGTTATTCTGACAATACTAAAAAACACAGTATGGTATAACTAAAGCTAGCTATTAATTGGAAAGAGGCTAGTACTTCCTATACACTAACCTGCAAGATTGGTATCCCCCAGTTTCTATAAATCTATGTGGAAACCCAAAACAGTGTCAATAATTTACTAAAGGGAAGGCATAAATTTTCTTTGGGCAGACTAACAACTAAGCTATTAATCAATGTTTTAAGTCTGATAAAAAGCAGAATAAGAAAACTCGCTTTATCCTGGAGAAGCTTACTTTTAAATTGCAAACTTCAAACACTGCATTAAATTTCTAGTTATACAAGTTCTATCAATTCTCTGTATAGGTAGAGAAGTCACTGAACCTTTGAACAGAAGCCATAAAGGAAACTTAAGTCACTGATACAAATTTATGGCCTTTTAGCAAAACGCATTCACAATAATCATAAAGTCATATCATATAATACAAAAAGTCATCTAAGTACTAGCTAAGTAATCATTTCCAATTTTTATATAAAGCAAAAAAATAAGATTGATTCCTATACCTATTGAATGTTGCTGATAATTCAGGAAACTAGACCTTTTCTTTTAAAGAAAAAAAAAACCTTCCATCATATAGATTTCACATGCAAGTTACTTATAAGGAAGTGTCCATTGTCACTGTTCAAACTCCAATATTGGGAATCCCTGGGTGGCTCAGAGGTTTGGCACCTGCCTTCGGCCCACGGCATGATCTTGGAGTCCCGGGATCGAGTCCCACATCAGGCTCCCTGCATGGAGCCTGCTTCTCCCTCTGCCTGTGTCTCTGCCTCTCTCTCTCTCTCTCTCTCTCTCTGTCTCTAATAAATAAATAAAATCTTAAAAAAAAAAAAGCAGTAATTGGGGATCCCTGGGTGGCTCAGCAGTTTATTTATTTATTTATTTTTAATTTTTATTTATTTATGATAGTCACACAGAGAGAGAGAGAGGCAGAGACATAGGCAGAGGGAGAAGCAGGCTCCATACACCGGGAGCCCGACGTGGGATTCGATCCTGGGTCTCCAGGATCGCGCCCTGGGCCAAAGGCATGCGCTAAACCACTGCACCACCCAGGGATCCCTGGCTCAGCAGTTTAGTACCTGCTTTCGGCCCAGGGTGTGATCCCGGGGTCCCAGGATCCAGTCCCACATCAGGCTCCCTGCATGGAGCCTGCTTCTCCCTCTGCCTGTGTCTCTGCCTCTCTCCCTCTCTCTCTCTCTCTCTCTGAGATCTCATAAATAAATAAATTTCTCATAAATAAATAAATAAAATCTTAAAAAAAAAGCAATAGATTCAGCAATGGTAGCAAGAGAGGAGGGCAGGAAGACTAGGAAAGATATTAAGGAAATCTATTTTGTCCTATAATAATTTGGCACTCTTGTAATATTTGCTTATTAAGGAGAAATATAATTTTGTACACCTAAAATCTATATAATGTTACATGCTAGTTTTATCTCAATAAATAAAAATTTATTAAAAAAAATTATATATCTTCCTGAAATAGGCAAAGACAAGACACCTGGTATGAGAATGATCACTCTTCTAAGAACGATAAATAGGATAAGTGGACCAGGCATAGCTAAATGCTTTATATATTATTAATGTACTTATTCCTCACAGCAGCCATATGAGACAGATACTGTTAAGAACTCTATTTTTACAGATGAGGAAAATGAGGCACACAGAAGTTAAGTAGCTTAAAGTCACAAATTGGTGAGAAGTGGAGAGAGATGGTGAAAGATAAGAGAAGGAGCAATTTTAAACCTCCTTTATTTTTAACTATTCCCTTTTAACAATGATCTAAGTAGCCCTGGGTTGAACAGAATGTATGACACACTGCAGATGCTTAAAGGGGAGTAAGCATAATACTTCTAAATATTAGTACCCACCACTGTGGTTTCCAATTTTCGCCATGAAAACATTAATAAACCATTAATAAAATCACCAATAAAACATTCAACATTTACAAAGCCCACGTCACTGAAATAATAAAAGTGGGAAGAAGAACTCATTAGAATAATTTGAGGATGAATACCGCACAGGCTAAACGATAAGGTGGGGTTCTGCTGTTGTAGCATAAAAAGTACGGAAGTGGAATGCATCAGAACGACGTGACACTGGGTAAATGTCTACGCATCCCCACAAATGCCCACGGCCTTTCCCTGTTCCAATCGGCTGCAACCCATTCCCAAACTGGAGTAAGAATCCAGCTTTCCAAACTGCCAGTCTTGGAGTCCTCCATGCCACCACTCCGACGTGGAGGCCGACTTCTGCCAGTCGTGAGTGCGAGGCTCTCCCCTGAATCCTCGTAAGCACGGCAGACAGGCTCCCTCACTAGAAACAGTCTTACACGGCACTTAGGGACCACTGATGCCCGCCACCAGGCTGGGGCTAAGGGGAACTTCTTACTGAGTGAGGTTCAGGTCAGGTGCATCCATCCTCCTTAGCCCAAACTGCGCAGGCGCATAACCAAGGCTTAGATCACGTGGCTGCAGGGCCCACTCCTTCCCAGCCAGTCCCACACCTACCGGCAGGTCAGCAGCTCCTCCCACCGCCTCCCGGGAGAACCTTTAGCAGCCACCCGACCCTCTGCGGGGCCAGAACCCGGGCTGCAAGCCTGAGGTTGGCTGCCTCACACCTGCGCCTCAAACACCTGTACTCCAGGCCCAGCGTGGCACATGCTTCCGGTGGACGTCGGCCAATGGCCGGCCAGGTTCCATCCCCACCGCTGATTGGCTCCCAGATCCCGCGAGGCCGCAACTCTCGCAGGAGCTTACAGACTGGTACTTACTGCGCAGTCGTGGGCCGACGCTGACGTGAGCGTCCTTTGAACGAAGCAGAGGCCGCCAGCCCGTCTTTTGTTTAACTTGTGCACAACGGAAGAGCTGAGTTAATCTCTGTATATTGACCGCCTGTCCCAGTTCTTGGTTGAGGCAGCAACTCAGCGTTTTATGAATGGCGCATTAGCATTTGATTGCGGCAATCATGTCGTGTCAACAAAAGAATAAAACAAATACTTAAGATGAGCAAGGCGCCGCGCCAAGAAACTGGGACGAAAACCGAACCGGATCTCCAATTTTCCGAGTTACAATCCAGCTGGGACGAGATTTAAATACGTTAAAGCATTAAAATGAACTACATTTTTAAGGAATACAATAGCAGAAACATAGCAAGGTTGCAAGCTGCTTGCTTATTGCCAAAAAAAAAAAGAAAAAAGAAAGAAAAAAAAGGCCGCATGAAGTATGACAAAAAGCAAAGAGAATTAGAACTGAAGGACAAAGGAAGGGAATTATGGAGGGAAAGACTGAAAAGGCTACAAGAAGATGAGAGCGTATTGAAGGTAGGCAAAGGTCTACGTTAAAATTAACTAAGACAAGGTCAAAGTTAAAATTGTATTTAGGAAAACGTGAGAAGGGAAAAGTAGCTTACCCGTGGTTACATGCCGACTTCAGTGAGGTGTGAGTTGTAAGGAGACAGAAATAAGAATATTAAAATAATTTTTAAATAGTTCAACAAATAACTTAAAATCGGGAAAATATTGTGTTTTAGGTCAGTGGGAGGTTTACCATATTCATGTTCTCCAGAGCTCTGTCCAGTAGACTTTTCTGCCGTGATTGACATGTTCTGCACGGGCACAGTCTACTAGCCACACGTGGCTTTGAGTTCTCAAAGTGCGGCCAATGCAACTGAGCGACGGAATTTTTTTTATTATTTTAATTATAGTTCATTTTAATTAATTAAATTTCTTTTTAATTTAAACAGCCAAAAGTACCAGATGGTTGAATGAAACTATTCTGTGCGGCCCCTATGAATCTGTTCTTCAATCAAGGTATTTAAAATATATATGTCATCAACTTGGAGGAAAAGGGAGGTCCCTGGGTGGCTCAGTGGGTTAAGAGTCAGCTCAGGTCATGATCCCAGAGTCTTGGGATTCAGCCCCAAATCCAGCTTCCTGCCCAGTGGGGAGTCTGCTTCTCTGTCTCCCTCTACTGCTCCCCCTGCTTGTTCTCTGTCTCTCTCTCTCTCTATGTGGGTGTGTGTGTCTCTCTCTGTGTCTCTCTCTCCAATAAATAAATAATTTTTTTAAAAGTTGAATGAAAAGGACCAGTTCTAGAGGGCGTTGGGGGCTAGGTGTTAAATAATATTCTCAAACTCAAAGATGTGCAAAACTCAAGAAGAACAAGAAGGAAACTACCATTATGCAAGTACCTACCACATTCCAGCATAGGTGCATGAATACGTAATCAGTAACTAGTAGCCTTACAACTGGGAAAAATGGAGATGCTGGACCTCATTCATACAGAACAATCTGAAAATTACTAATTGGTCACTAATAAATATCAGTAGTAAAACCTATTTAAAAATTTCAAACGGGGGATCTCTGGGTGGCTCAGTGATTTAGCACCTACCTTCAGCCCAGGGCATGACCCTGGAGACCCGGGGTCGAGTCCCACGTCAGGCTCCCGGCATGGAGCCAGCTTCTCCCTCCTCCTGTGTCTCTGCCTCTCTCTCTCTCTCTCTGTCATGAATAAATAAATAAAATCTTAAATTAATTAATTAATTTTTTTAAAAAACCCATTCTTTAAAAAAATTTTTTTTCAAATAAGGCAAGGGGTGCCGGGGTGGCTTGGTTGGTTAAATGTCTGCCTTTGGCTCAGGTCATATTCTCAGGGTCCTGGGATGGAGCTCAGAATAGAGCCCCCAATTGGGCTCCAACCCCAGATCAGGCTCCCTGCTTTATAGGGAGCCTGCTTTTCCCTCTCCCTTTGCCCCTCCCCTTGCTTGTACTCCCTCTCTCTCTGTCAAATAAATAAATAAAATGTTTTTAAAAATTTTTTAAGTTAAAATAACATTTTTACTTAATGCAAACATTTTTCTTAAATATAATGTATTAATATTGATAACCAGTAAATATCATTGTAATTATATCATAGTTTGAGAAATTTTGGAAGACAATGACAAGAATTTACTATTTTCTCCTTGCATTTCAAAAATAAGTTACAATATCATCTTGTCTTTTTTTAAAGAAATTCATAAGAATTTTGGAAGAAAAACGTCAAGGGAAAACTGGATTTTGTGTGAAATAAGTGTTTGTCATTCTAATAATTGTGCCTTATAGGCTACATGTTGTAAAGCCTAGAAAAAATTTAATTTGCAATGCACAGCACATCTTTTATCTAATATAACACCAATTAATAATCATTGTTTCAGATATCAGAATTTTCAGCTGTCTTGGCTACATGTGATTCATGTTCAAATGTGATTTTATATGATTTGAAACATACAGGCAAAACTGTCATTATTGAGTGATAAAAAATTGTGGTAATGGTTGCACAATGCTGTGAAGGTACTAAAAACCATTTAACTGAACATTTTAAATGGGTGAATTGTATAATATATGAATCATATCTCAAGGAATCTGTTTAAAATAGATAAGTCATAAAGAAAGTAAATTTCTTATTTTCCTTGCATATGTGGTATTTCACATGATGGAGTGATAAAGAAATATTACTTTCCTAGCATTTCCCAATATTTCTGTTCCTGGTTTTGTTTTATGCAATCTTCTATCTTTTCCTTAAGAAAAAAATTAACTGCTCTAAATATCAGCCTCAAATTTTCAGGATACCTATCAGTAATTTTGTTTTACAAAATAGAAATTGCTCAGTCAGTACGTTTCAAGAAAAATATACATTTTTCCACCAGATGGCACTGGTGTGCAAATAGTGTTGCTAGAATCTGCAGATTCTCACATCAATAAAATTATTAACACTGCCACATTGTTTTCATTCACTTTGATTGGTCTGATTAAGATGAAGAGAAATGGAAAGTTAAAACAAGATACTTCCTGACTTGCTAAGCTCCAGGGTAAACAGAGTCCTTATTTTACAGATACAGAATGTAATGCAAAGAGAAATTTTAACAATCTTGTGCAAAAGCCAGAGTGAGAACCCACAATCCCTGACTTTTAGTTGCTATCATATAAGTATACAATATCAAAAAGTGAGGGAGTGGATTCCCTAGTCAAAGGGAACAAGAAAATTCATCTCCATTGTGCAATCGTACACATATTACTCATTTGATCCCTAAGCTATGAGCTCTCTCTATATATTATCTCATAAAATCCTACCTATACAAGCCCAATCCATTAACTTCATAAAAGAAAGTGACAATTTTGTTTAATACTCTATCACTTGAGTACAGCACAGTGCCCAACACATAGTAGACAGTCAAAAACATTTGGTGCTTAAATGAATGAATTAAGCTTACCAACTACCCCATTTGGTGAGTAATATTATTTCTACTTGTAATTGAGGAAACTAAAGTTGGAAATATGAAGTGACTTGTCCAAACTCACACAATTCAGTGACAAAAAAAATTTAACACAATCCGACATTATCTTGCCTTATATATTTACGTGTAAGTTTTCCACAATAGAAAGAAAGCTCTCCGAGAACAGGGATCATGTTTTTTCCTTTTCTTCATTGTGTGTCTAGCCCCTCGCACAGAGGGTAGCATGCAGTTGGCTCCCAATAAATAGTATTTATCTGTTTGAGTTCAAAGCAACCCAGATCTCAGCAGCCTGGACTTGAACATTCAAATTGCTCTACTCCTGCACCACTTTCTATTTCATTATTTTCAATTCATTCCAACTCCACTACAAAAATCCAGATCTTGGGATGCCTGGGGGACTCAGCGATTGAGTGTCTGCTTTCAGCTTGGGGGGTGGGGGTGTCCTTGGGATCAAGTCCCACATCTGGCTCCTTGCAGGGAGCCTGCTTCTCCCTCTGCCTGTGTCTCTGCCTCTCTCTGTGTCTCTCATGAATAAATAAATAAAATAAATAAAATATTTAAATTAAAAAATAATCCAGATCTTGTTTCTGGACTTCTGCTAGTTTCCCACTGACCTCTCTTCGTGTCCCTTCAACAAGAACCCTTAGAGGTCAGCACACATTCGCACTTTGCCTGCCATTAAGATTTCTCCTAGTCCTGTAGCTGAGCAGTCCACCCTTTCAGCCCTCAACACCCCCAGGGGTGCTTGTGGGCGTGGAGCCCATCAGGGGATGGAGTTGGTTCTGGTTTGGGCTCTGTTTGTATGTCTACTACTGCCTTTGGCTATCCCAAGGACTTCGATTTCCTCATCTCAATCTCGGCCAACGAGGCTGAAATTGGATGACCTCAGAAGTTCTTTATAACTTTAAGACTCTAGGGCTTTTCACTTTATCCTATAGTGGTCTTCTATTGAGCTTCTGGCCAAGATGGCAGGTCTTAGGGGAGGCATGCTTGGGTCGAGGCGTGGGGGCGAAGCCAGCCTTGGGAAGCCTGTGCGCTAGATGGGGCTGTTCGTGGCCACCGGGAAGGAGGACGGCGCACCTGACGTTTGAGCCTAGCGGCCGCGGGCCTCCCACCCCCCGACCCCCCCCCCGACCCCCCCCCACCCCCCGACCCCCCGCCCCCCGGGTGGGGCCGGCCTCCCCGCCCCGGGCCGCTAGGGGGCGCTGCAGGGCGCTCCCCGGAAGCGGGTGGGCGGGGCGGCGGGAGAGGCCAGGCGCCCGCGTCTCGCGTCCTCCGGAAGCCGAGCGGCGGCCCCGCAACGGCCGGTGGGCGGCGGCGGCGGCGGCCGGGGGACCTGCGGGGGGCCCGGGGCGGGCTCCCGCGCCGCGTGGAGCGCCATGGACGAGGCAGGCAGCTGTGCGAGCGGCGGAGGCTTCCGGCCGGGCGTGGACAGCCTGGACGAGCCGCCCAACAGCCGCATCTTCCTGGTCATCAGCAAGTACACGCCCGAGTCGGTGCTGCGGGAGCGCTTCTCGCCCTTCGGCGAGATCCAGGACATCTGGGTGGTGCGGGACAAGCACACCAAGGAGTCCAAGGGCATCGCCTTCGTCAAGTTTGCCCGCAGCTCGCAGGCCTGCAGGGCCATGGAGGAGATGCACGGCCAGTGCCTCAGCCCCAACGACACCAAGCCCATCAAGGTGCAGGTGCCCGGGGGGAGGGGCCTGCCGCGGGCTGCGCGGCCCTGGGCGGGGGGAGGGGGGAGCACGGTCGCCCGCGACGCCGCCGGGGAGCCGCGGCCTCCGGGGCCCGCCGCCGACCCTGCGCTCTCGGAACCCCGTCTACCGGGTTGGGGAAGGGAAGAAAAAAAAAACGGTTACTCTGCTTTTTTTTTCCCACGTTGCTACGAAGCTTCGTAACGTGCTCAAAGTGCACGAAACTGTGGCCTCTCTGGTGTTGGGCGCTCGTGCACGGAGGGCGGGGGCGGCGGTGCCTGAACCTGCGGCCTTTGTACCCCCCAACTCCCCCCGCGTTGCGGCTTGTCACTCCGCGGCTTTGCTCTCAAGGCACAGGCAGCTGCTGCCGCCGCTCCCCCTGCAGGTTCCCTCCCTCTCCCTCCCTCTCTCTCAAATACATAAACAAAACAAAACAAAACAAAAAAGGCAGCCCGGGTGGCTCAGCAGTTAGCGCCGCCTGCGACCCAGGGCGTGACCCTGGAGACCCGGGATCGAGTCCTGCGTCGGGCTCCCTGCATGGGGCCTGCTTCTCCCATTGCCTGTGTCTCTGCTTCTCTCTCTGTGTGTGTCTCTCATGAATAAATAAATAAAATATTAAAAATAAAGAAGAAGAGCCAAATCACTGTGATGGTAGTGTTAGTTGTGCTATTACTAAGCACCCCCGCGTATCCTCTTAGTTCACTCCCCCTGAAGGTATTTATATTGTTTCTGCACTTGTGTGAAATTAAGATACCCCATGCGTGGCAGGAAGGGGTGATCTGGAGGGTTGTTTGGGTCCATCTATGTTCTAGCACAGCGGTTGGCCGAAGGTAGGCAGGCCCTGGACATACCTTACGGTCAGCCGTAGCCAACAGGTCATCCCTTAACTGACTGTGAACTCAGTTCCCGAGCACCTACTGTCACCTGTCCTGTAGAGATAGTTGCCGTGTTTCTAATTCTGTTGGAGATTTCCACAAAATTCTCTTTTCCCTCCCTCGACTTTCCCCTCCCCCCTCTTTTTTTTTTTTCTCTCCCATTGACTTATAGAAAACTGGTAAGAATATTTATGCTGAGTTACATAAATGAAAGACTGAAAGATATTTCTATCTCTGGAGGTCTTCTCTGTATTTCCATCCACAAAAGAGAAGGAGCAGAGGAGTGTGCCAAAAATGCAGTAGGCCATAGACATTCCCTTTACTTCCACCTCCCCAGCACTCTGAAATGCAGCAGAACTGATCACCAGCCAAATAAATTGTCAGGCCACAGTGTATGCTCCATCAGGGGTTGTCAAACCTTTTTTTTTTTTTTTAAGATTTTTAATTTATTTGTTCATAAGAGACACAGGTAGAGGGAGAAGCAGGCTCCGTGCAGGGAGCCCGATGGGGGACTCCATCCTGGGAGTCAGATCCTGCCCTGAGTCAAAGGCAGATGCTCAACCGCTGAGCCACCCAGGCGTCCTGACAAACTTTTTCTCTTAAAGTCCAAATAGTAAATTTTAGGCATAGTGAGCCACATATTCTTTGTTTTTAACAGCCCTTTAAAAATATAAAGTAAGTCTCAGATCCTGGGCTGTGGAAAAACAGGAAGCTGTAGTTTGTTGACTCCTACCCTAGATAGATAATTTGTATCTCCTTCCAGTTGAATTAGGGGAGAGAGTTTTTTATGCTTTGAGTAGAACCACAGAGATCTGTGGACAACCCCCAAAATGCCCCAAATCTCAAACCTGTATAATCCGCTTTCCTTGATTAAATTCTTACGAGAGAAGTAAAAGTGCCAGTGCCGAAATGTACCCTCCCTTGTAGCTGCAGAGAAGTTATTCCCCAAAACAAGTTTAAGTTGTTTTTCACATCTTGGTCCACACCTCTCAGCCAGAGGTTTGTTACATTACAGGTCCTAGAAAAACATAAATTTATTCTTTAGCAAGTTCAGCTTGGTCTGTCTTCCCCTGGAATATAGTTTTGTTTCTTTCTGTTTTTGTCTTTTCTGTATTTCTAGTTAAATTAATTCAGCTTCAACTTTTTTCTTGTAGTTTGCTTTTGCAAAGTTCCAAAGGATTTATAAGACAAAAAAGAAAATTATAGCCCTAGGCCTACAGCGAAAAAAGATTGGCTAAGTAAGAGTTATTCTGTGACCAACTACATTATCTTGAGGAAAGGGGTAAAGTCTTGGTTTTTAGCTTTGCAAGAATGACTCTTATTTAGAGTTTATAGTCTAAACAAAAGTCTTAGGAAAAACTGCCCATTAAGTGGTTAATTATTATATATGTGTTCTGCTCAGACACTGCTTGCCTTATTGGAAATTTGAAATATTCTAGTCTTCTAAAATTTAGAAATTTGTGATATGATGACCCCTCCAGTCTCAAATCTTACTTGAACTTTTTCCACCTAGCGTCTTCCTATATTCTTAAAGGTTTCCTGTTTTATTTTTCCGTTGATCACTCATTACTGATATGTCCACTAGACTGACTTTCTAGTGGGTCATTTCTGTATTTCTCAGTACTCATACTTTATACATTACTTGGCATATAATGTAAGTTTATTGAAGGAGTAACTGTTATTTGTCCTTTGAGTTGCTACTCTGAAATTCCATAAGTTCAGATTTTCTCATAGTGGAATAGTATATAGGCCTTCCCCCCCCTTTAAAGTAGAAGATGCAAAAAAGCAACCTTAAGGGCTTCATGTGGATTAATTTTATTACAGGTCTTCAAGTTAAAAAAACTAGCCATTAAAACTCTTATCCTTAGAGCTCTATGAACAAATCTATAATCCTAGTTAGAGATTTTAACATTCTTCTAGGATAATATAAAACCAAAATGAGATGCCTGGGCGGTTTAGTGGTTGAGCATCTATCTGCCTTTGGCTCAGGGCATGATCCCGGAGACCCAGGATCAAGTCCCACATTGGGCTCCCTGCATGTGTCTCTGCCTCTCTCTCTCTCTCTGTCTCTCATGAGTAAATAAATAAAAATCTTCAGAAAAAATTTATAAAGTAATAATAACCCAATATCATAATCCAAGTAATAATAATAATGTAAGTAATCTAATGTCACAGATGATGTTTCAGTAAAACTGAATTGCCAATAGTAGAAAAGCACATATGAGTATGTGCTTATGTAGATCATTTGGATGGTCACTGAGATGGTCCAGAATATGGTTATGTTACCTTTTTTTAAGAGTTAATATTAGAAAGAAAACAATTAAAAATATGACATTCTAGACTTAACTATATAAATAATTATGTTTAAACATAAGTAGACTAAACGTGCCAGTTAAAGGCAGAGATTATCAAGCTTTATAAAAAAAGAAAGACCAAGCTAAATACTATATAAGAGAGACATGTGAAGTATAAAGATACAAAGTGGTTGAAAGTTAAAGGATAGAAAAAGCTGGTGTGATATCATATGAAATGGTCTTCAACACAAGGAGTATTGACAGAGATGGGGTAATTTCACAGTAATAAAAATATCAGTCAAAAGTGCATAACTCCCAAATGTTTATGCAGCCAATAATATAGCTTCAAAATACATGAAGCATTATTGATGGAACTGAAAGGAGAAAGACAAATTCGCAGTCAAGTTTTTATACTCCTCTCTTAGTATCTGACGGAACAGCTAGACAAAATCAGTAAAAACGTGATATTTAGGGTGTTTGGGTGGTTCATGGGGTTAAGCGTCTGCCTTCAGCTCAGGTCAGGATCTCAGGTCCTGGGATCTAGCCCCTCAGTCTGGCTCCCTGCTCTGTGGGGAGTCTTGCTTCTCTCTCTCCCTCTGCCCCTCCTCCCTACTTTTGCGCTCTCTCGCTCTCTCTCAAATAAACAAACATCTTTAAAATATGTGATATTTAAATAACACTATTAATCAACTGTAATTGGCATTTATTGGACACTGTACTCAACTGTACATTCTTTATCAATGCACTGACTTGCCTCTTGGTAAACAAAAAGGCAAATGTAAAAATACATTTGGAAAAACCAATGCAGACATTGGTATCATCGCATATAAAAAGTCATTGCAGTAAAGATTGCTTTAAAAAAACTTTTGACAAAACCCTATTACACTGCATTTAACCTAACATGAATCTCATACTAATAATGAAGTAAGTATACTTAAGGAATAGGAAAACAGTTAACTGATTCTTTTATTTTTTTGGATTTTGTTTGTTTCTTAGGTTTTCATTGCTCAGTCCAGATCATCTGGAAGTCACCGTGATGTTGAAGATGAAGAACTCACAAGAATATTTGTAATGATACCAAAGTCCTACACAGAAGAAGATCTGCGGGAAAAATTTAAGGTACTTATGTTTACTCATCAGCAGCATCTGTGATAACTTCTAATCCTAAATTGGTTGTATAAGTTACTAAATCTTAAGTGTTGTTTAAGTTATATTGGTGGTAGAGAATTAAATAACTGCTTTTAAGTTTTCTACTTCCATCCAGTTCTAAAATATTAAGCCTAGAATAAACTAACTTTTTAGAAACCAAAAACTGGAAAATATCAGTGATGGCATTTTCTTCCATATAATGAAAACACAGATTCAGGAAAATAAAGTATAAAACCCAGAGTTTTAAATTAGGTCACATACCTGATAGATGGTGAACCAAGATTTAAATCCAGGCTGTCTGAATCCAGAACCTGCTCTTGGTCTTTACAATTTTAAAGTACCCTCTTACCACTCTGTTGCTCTCATGTTGAGGTGAGTCAAGGAAGCCTGAGTATGTGAACTATATTCCCTAATATTTATTATAAAACTGTAGCATATTGATGCACTTATTCGCAGAAAGGCTCATCCTTTATAGAATTTTTGTCCTAAAAATAAGCCTTTGAAAGAGTTCTCTATTTAAAGAAAAAAACTACAGCACTGAAGCAAGTAGTAAGAATATATATGTGTAGTCCATGAAATTTGAAGATAACTTTAAATCCTTTTAGCCATTCACTTGTATATGCAGTGATATACTTTCACAAAAATTATTAAAAGCAGTTCTTAAATTTGAGTTGGAAATTTTCTCCTTTCTCAATGTTTCCCAATACTAGGAATCAGGTGGGCAACATGCAAGAAAGAAAAGAAACAAATAGTAAAAAGTAATTTTCAAAATCTCTGTCCTACCTGAAGTAAGAGTTGAGTAAAATATAAAATACAAAATATCTCAAAAGTAACAGCTACCAAAAATATATATTCCATACTTCCTCCAATAGTAAGAAAGTTTTTATCTTATAAATCTTTATCTTTTTCTGCTTGAACAAGTATGACATTTTTATCCAAATGTATAATAATTAAGTTGCTAATTGGTTACATGAGAATTTTATAAAATAAATAATAAACACTAAGGTGGCACCTGGGTGGCTCAGTCAGTTAAGTGCCTGACTTGATTTTGGCTCAGGTTGTGATCTCAGGATTGTGAGATGCTGCCCTGCACTCAGTGAGAAGCCTGCTTAAGATTATATCTTCCTCTCTCGCTGCCTGCCCCCACATACACTGTCCCTCTCTAAATACTTATAAGTCTTAAAAAAAAATAGCGCTAAGAATTTATATGCTATATTTGTACCAACATTAAAAATAAACTTTTAGGGTTGCCTGGGTGGCGCAATCGTTTAAGCATCTGCCTACAGTTCAGGTCATGATCCCAGGGTCCTAGGATGGAGCCCCACATTCGGCTCTCTCTCAGTGAGGAGCCTTTTTCCCTCTCCCTCTGCCTGCTGTTCTGCCTGCTTATGTGCTCTCTCTGTCAAATACATAAATAAAATCTTTTTTTAAAAAAAGTAAACTTTTACCCTTATTTTTTACATAGAATTGACTTTCTGAGAAAGCTGATGTGTTTTAGTGATATACTTTGAGAGGCTCCTTTTTGGAAGAATACATAATCAGTTATGTCCTGTTAGAAGGCAGGGAGCTGTAGCTAATGTTTAATGTGTTCCAGACCCTTTAGGTCTCTTAGTTCATTTAACTCTTAACAATAACCTTTTGAAGAAGGTACAGCTTTTAGCCCCATTTAACTGGTAAAGAGATAGCCACAGAGAGGATAACTAAACTGTCCAGTGAATAAGGGACTGAGCCAAGATTTGAATATAGAAGGTTCAGTTCCAGCTTGTGATCGCCACTGAGCAAGACTTTGGATCTTTCCAAACTATGTACACACTCTTACTCTCCCTCCATGACATAGGCAAATTACTGATTTCTCTAAGACTCATTTTCCTTGTCTGTGAAATAAATAATATAATATATATATGCACATATATATAATATGGATATTGGGGTGTGTATACATACATATATGTATATATAGACACACACACATGTATATCCTTGAAGGATTGTTGTAGCAATAAGGTAATATATGTAAAGCAGATGCTCAGAAAGTGAAGATGGAAATTATTATTTTGGTGGTTATTATTTGCTTATATCATTATTATGGTTCTTTTTCTCATTAGTTTGTGGACATTTTGATTCTATTATTAAAAATGGCTATAAATTCTAATTCTGATTTCTAGTTTTGCAAATAAGGGGCACAAATAAACTTGAAGTTCTGAAATAATCTATTCAGTTACTGATTTTTGACTCCTCTAAGATCATTCTTTTAACTCTCATAGGTGTATGGAGATATCGAGTATTGCAGCATTATTAAGAACAAAGTAACTGGAGAAAGTAAAGGTTGGGCTATGTTCGATACTTAAAACCATCACAAGCTGCCCAAGCAATAGAAAACTGTGACCGAAGTAAGGATGTGTTCATTTAACATGTTAAAGACTTTTTGAAAACTTTTAATTATTCTAAATAACTGAATCTAATGCTGGTTTTTGCTAATAACCATACCTGCTAATTTAATCCTAGCAATGGGAGTTTTAATACATATATATATATATACACACACATATGTATATATCTAGGATAATTAGTTTTGGGGCTGTGGTTAAGCTTTTATTGAGGCACTGTCTTGAAGAGAAATATGAGCAACTATATTAACTTAGTAAGTGAAAATACTATTGCCACATTTTGGTTATTATTTCTATAGTAATTTAAAATTTTTAAGTATTAAAAAAACTGACCTTTTCAGGCCTTTTTAAAAAATATTTTTTATACTAAAAAAACTCAAATTTTCTGTTATGTGTGTTTATATATAACCTAAACCTTAAACAAAATTAAGTATATACTAATAAACATAAAGGTTAAGGATGGGACTTCATGTAATATTTGCCCACATAGGTAATGAAATATTTATTGGGTTAGTTTTTACCTAGAATGACATTAAACGGATCTTTTGCTGTTGCTGGTGTACATAGTGAAGAATAAGAATTTTAAAGAAGCTAAGGAAAATATCCTTTGTTGTCATACTCCTGGTTACATTGACCTTTACAAATAAGAAATAATTAAATTAGTAGATTTTAGGATATTATAAAGATCTATACATACTGGAAAGAATTACTGCTAATCAGTGGAATTCTTAAATAACCTTAAGGTACATACCAAAATTTCCTTTCAGATCCTTCTATGTTTCTCACTCAGCCAGCATTAATTGAGTACCTATGGTATACTCAGCAATATGTTAAGTAAAAGGATACAAAGGGAATAAATATATAGCTTTTAAGGAATTTAATTATATTGGGTAGCCAAGATCTAATAGGCAAAAAAATCGTTAAGGATAATAGAAGACTTTTAAAAGGTTCTTTGAAAGCAGAGAGTATGTTTTATTTATCTGTTTCTGTCATTCCTAGTACCTAGTAGTTATAGGACCTCTGTAAAGATATATTGAGATCTTTATCAAAGATACTGCCATCTATAATAGTCTCCATAAAAATTTGCCAAATGAGAAAATATTAAAAAATATTTGGTATGGTCCAATAGTGGTGAGAAACAACTGCTCTGAGAGCATGAGAATACCTCTAGAGGTAAGATTTACATCTGATAAAGAGTAGGCCAGACAAAAGCTGAGAGCAGTGTAAGCAAAGGCACAGAGCTAGGAATAAACATGTCTTTGCTTAATATTGTGAAGGCAGCAGTCTGAATAAAGCATAATAATCCTGTTGAGAAATTAGGAGGCAAAGTTAACTAAGTACATTGACACCATGTATGGGAGGTTATGAAGAGTTCAAACTTAGTTAAGATTCCCCTGTAGATTGTTTGAAAGAAGAAAAATAGTATCAGGGATGGATTTCCAGAGAAAGAATTCAAAGTGACTGGTTTTTTCCTTTTGGTAGCCACTGAATAATATGATGAAAGCCATGAACCTTCTTTGAAATATGCCCATGTACACATAGACATAAGCATTTTTGTTTAAAGTTTCAGAGAGTTCATGGAACTTTCCCACCTTTTGAAGCTCATCCTTGAAACCCTACTTAACACCTTTGATCCAGAGGCAAAGAGACCAGTTAAAGAACTGTAATTAATTGAAGAGAATCTGACTTAGAAACAAAGGCAGAGAAACTAGAATAAAAAATAACATCTTGTAAGTGTGTTTCAAAGGAAGACTCTTGCTCACAAGTTGAATATGAAAAGCCCTGTAGGATTTTGATGTTGAGCCGGAGAGAAGGAAACATGATGTTATTTGTAATAGGGGGAGTTTGGACAGGATAAGATAGAATTGCTGATCTTTCATGTCTACATTGACCCATAATTTGAGATTCTTGCTCTTTTTATTTATTCTTTGCTGTTTTCCAAAAAGCGAAGAAGTAGGTCTGGTACAGATGGCTTTTGTGTACGTTTTATTTTATACAATTACGGTTATAAAGCTAAGTCAGGCACTATCAATAAAGTATATTGGCAGGTATGATAAATTTGCTATGAAGTTTGAAAGTCATGGATTCTCTTTTTCAGGTTTTAGGGCAATCTTGGCTGAACCTAAAAATAAAGCCTCTGAATCCTCGGAACAAGACTATTACAGTAACATGAGGCAGGAGACACTGGGACATGAACCTAGAGTAAATATGTTTCCATTTGGTGAGTAAGCTGTCCTTTATTTTAATAGTATAAGTAGTATATACAATCTGATTGGGATTTTGTAAAATATTCTTTTATCAGTAGTCTGTAAAATCTCAGTGAAGAAAAGTTAATGTGGGGTTTCTTGAGAAATTTGTCATGACTCCTCATGGTCCTAATATTTAACACTTGCATACCTAGTATTTAACACCGTGTAACATAGCGTTACAACTGTATTATAGTTGTAATTAAAGTTTTATTATAATTGTAACTATCACAATTATAACTATAATTGGAAATAGTTTCCAGTTACCGTCTTTTATGGTTAGTTATGTATTATCTAAATATTAAACCACATCACTGCCACCTTTTTTGAGTGAGCTTCTGCCTCTGTAGCTGACCAAACAGTATGAAAAACATATGCTGATATCCCCTCAGTATGAGTCTTAAGATTTTATACCTAAAGTACTGCTGCTTTAAAATTAGGGCTAGAAAAGAGAGGAATGACAAAAGTAGAAGTTAGCCAAAGGGAGAAATGAGTGATGAAAGTAAGGCCTGTGTTATTTGGCACAAACTTTCTTATAGGTGAAACACTTGCCATATTTTGCAGTTTTGCATACTAAACATATTCCTCTGAAGTTAGACTACACATTTCTGCTTGTATTTCTGTGTCGAAGGCAGGAGAGTGGGAAAAGTTATCTGTTTTCTCACTATTGGTCCCTTTTGATAGTACTAATGACCAAGAGGATACTACAAAATACAGTGCCTTGGTCCAATGCTGTGGACTCAATGACAGCTCAGCTTATGTACTCATACCTGAAATGTTAAATGAATTCTTGAATGTATAGAAATTAAAAGATGCACTTTTTTCCTACATTGTTGGAGAACAACAATCTGACTTTTCAAGTTTTGACAAGAATGACAACAGAGGCCAAGAAGCCATCTCCAAACGTCTGTCAGTTGTATCAAGAGTTCCTTTCACTGAAGAGCAGCTTTTCAGTATTTTTGATATAGTACCAGGATTGGAATACTGTGAAGTTCAACGAGATCCTTATTCTAATTATGGTACAGTAATGTCTATTATTTTTTAATATACTGTGTTTGATTAAAATGTCTTTTCTCCAGTGGCACTTTTTATGTCAGATACTATTTCTTTGACAATTTTATGTTTTCTTTTCTCCCACTTAAACTTTCAAATTACAGTGATACCTTAAGAAATAAACCCTTGAGGATACATCTCCTTTTCACAAAGTCATTTATTTTTTAAAAATGTATTAACTCCCATAGAATAGAGCATTTTCTGTTTCTAGTTCTACAACCAAAATACCCTAGGTTGGAGGTCTCAGTACTCATGATTAATACTAGGCAAAGTTCTAAAACCCATAAAGTTTCCTCCTCATCCTAAAGTCTGTCTCTTTATTTTTTATTTATTTTTATTTTTTTAAAGATTTTGTTTATTTATTCATAGAGAAACACACAGAGAGAGGGAGAGGCAGAGACACAGGCAGAGGGAGAAGCAGGCTTCCATGCAGGGAGCCCGATGTGGGACTCGATCCCAGGTCTCCAGGATCACACCCCGGGCTGCAGGTGGCGCTAAACCGCTGCGCCACTGGGGCTGCCCTCTTTTTTTTTTTTTTTTTTTTAAACGTTATGCCTCAAAATTAAATTTCTTCCCTTTATTTCAAGCATTTGATTGTTCTTCCCCTCTCTCTGCTTCTTTCCAGTCTTAATTGATGCTAAGCTGGGGTAGCTGTGTGGCTCAGGTGATTAAGTGTCTATCTTTGGCTCAGGTCATGATCTCAGGGTCCTGGGATCAAGCCCTCCCTCTGCAAACCCCCCCTCCACTTGTGCTCTCTCTCAAACAAATAAAAATCTTAAAACATTGAAGCAATGCTCTAATATCAGCTATTTGAACTTATTAACTGGTTAATTGGTTAAACCTAGTATCTAGTGTTGGCTTAACCATCTTTGTAATTTTTTAAGGTTTTTTTTTTTTAAGGCTTTTTACAAATGGAGTTATTGTGGCATAATGGAAAATGGTTGGCATTCCATTTTGCAATAGTCTCAGGTACAAATCCCAGCACTGGTACGTAGCTCTGAGATCTTGCTTATCCTGAGTCTCTCTGCATCTGTAAAAGGGCATTATTAATACCTTCTATGCCAGGGTTAGATAAGAACTAGAAATACTGTATGTGGAATACCTACTGCAAGTCCTGGCACATAATAGGCACTCAGTAAATCTTGGGAGCTTATTGGTTTGTTTTAAAGAATTGGAGGTGAGGAGTGTTCTAGAAGAGTCATACTTGGCATCTGTTCTAGTACTATTGATACACTTGATTTAGTCCTTTTAGGGTGTCATGGCTATAAGGAGAAGTAGGAAAGTGAGTCAGGTCATATGGGCTGATAGGCCTAGAGGGGTGCCACTCTTCCCACAGACACAAACACTCACCTACTATTATTCTACCCAGCACTGGTCTTTTAGCAAGGTTGCCCATCTGAGCCTACTTTGGACCATCTCCAACCCCAATCCAACCTTAGACTATCATTCTTTATGCTGGCTTTAAGGCACACATTTTGTATTTTGGGGTGGATTCATTGTTATGTTTAATTCTATTTGTTTTGTATTTCTTTCCCTTTTTACCTGGTATGTTGAAATGTATTTGTTCCTTTATCTTCTATATTGTTTCTCTGTTTGTTGCATCTAATAAATAAATATATGTGTTATTGGGACACCTTTTATTAGTAGAGTTATCATCATAGAGTTCTATCTGAATTAGTTTTATATGTTCATTTGCTTTCAGAGTTTTAATTTCATTAAGATGTTGGAGTGCTTGGGTTTGGCGAATAACATGAAATTTTAGTGTTTTTCCCCTAGTGGGATATATTATATATATGGGTTATATATTTTATATAGTATTATATTGTGTGTATATGTATATGTATATAAATACATGTAAAACCCCAAATTGGTTACATATTATGAACTTTTTAGTTTTTTAGCTCATGGGCTATCCATATATGGACTCTAGTGTAAAATTACCCCCCTGCTTCAGCATCACCCTCCTAAATTGAAATCTGTTTCCTTAACTGAAAGCTCTCCAAAGGAATGTGAAATTCATGATTTCCTATCTGAGAGCCTCTGTTCCCTACCTTTTGTTTTTAATATGTGCCACTTTTCCTTTATCTTGCACCGCAACAAACCAGATGACTCTGTTCTTATTAGACTATATATTCTCATATCATTTCCTGCTCTGTATGATAGGGAAAATTTTAGCACTTCAAAGCAGATTCGAAAGAACAAAAATTTAAGTAACACTGGTTTTAGGTATATCTATCATATAAGAAATACCAATATCCTAAAATTAAATACATTAGACCTTACTTTAATAATTATATTTTCCTTAAAATATGTTATCTTTTAGACTCTGTAGGAACATAGCTGTTGCACATATGTATAGAAAACTTTGTTTTCTGACCCATTTGACTGTATTTACTAATTAATTGTGTGATACCAGGCTATTTTTATGTTGTTTCACTTTCTAGGCTTTAGGTATCCTCTCTGTTTTCTTTTTAATTCCTGATATTCTTTACTTTGTTTTAGGTCATGGAGTGGTTCAGTATTTTAATGTAGCATCAGCTATTTATGCAAAATACAAGTTACATGGGTTTCAGTACCCTCCTGGGAATCGGATAGGTGTTTCCTTCATTGATGATGGAAATAACGCAACAGAGTAAGTACCATCTCCAGAGGGTGTAAAGCAGGGCTTTGGGTGTATGTGATATAACTTGAAGAATAAGAATAGAAACCAGTCGACCTCTTAGGTGAGGAAGTCACATAAAACAAGTTGTGGGTAAGAGACTGAACATTTCAAGTTTTCTGTAAATTACCAGTTTTTATCTTTAGTCTCCTTAGAAAAATGGCAACGCAGATGGTAGCGGCACAGCTTGCATCAATGGTGTGGAATAACCCAAGTCAGCAGCAATTTCTGGTAAGTAGGCAAAAATTTAACCTCTGTAAGACATCAGTAGGATAATATAAATGTGGCCTTTGTTTATTAGCCTATAAGAAAATTTTCAGAGCTACAGTACAAGATCACATAGAAGCCATGATATAGATCTCTTTACCTCTTGGCTTAAAATCCTTAAAGTGCAGTTTTTCTTTTTCTTATTTTGTACCTAACTCTTCAACAGCAATTTGGAGGAAATTCTGGATCACAGTTGCCTCAAATCCAGACAGATGTTGTACTTCCATCATGCAAAAAAAAAGCCCCTCCTGAAACTCCTGTGAAAGAAAGACTTTTTATCGTGTTTAATCCTCATCCTTTACCTTTAGATGTATTAGAGGATATATTCTGGTAAGATTTCAATTCCACAAAATTCTGTTTTATAATATAGTTTATTTAAGCCCTCTTACAATCTTGAAACTTCCTATATCCAGTACTTATCAGATAGGAATGATTTGTTCTGTAGTTTAAAAATTCCTTATTTATATCATCTTTTAAAATGCATGATCATTTCCTTCTCTTCTTTATTATTTATGTATTCTAAGTCTCCACACAGAATTTCCTGTTATTTTGTTTTGAAGACATAAAACATAAAGTATTGTTTTAAAAAGTTGCATGCATAAAATGGACAAATCATTTGTTTCTTGATGAAAATGCATCTGTGTAGACCTATCCTCTAGAATTCTTTTTACATATCATTTCCTTTGTGGTTTTAATTCAACTGAACAGTTTATTAAACATCTTCTATTTTGTCAGCTCTCTGCTGGATCTTCAAGGATTATATAGAGTAGACAATTACTTGATTGTAAGGAAGAGTACACAATAAATCTAGAAAAAGGAAAGCTCTTGCTTATTTTTGTGTTTTTAATAGAACTCCTTTAATCTTAACTTTTCAGTCTTTTTCCTATTTGCCTCATAACAAGTGTTCGTGAATTAAAAAAAAATAGGAAGCTCATTGAAGAGCTACACAAAACATCAGTAGTTCAGATATTTTGACTTTTATTTAACTGATTTGGTTTTTTTTTTTTAATTTTTATTTATTTATGATACAGAGAGAGAAAAAGAGAGAGGCAGAGACATAGGCAGAGGGAGAAGCAGGCTCCATGCACCGGGAGCCCGATGTGGGATTCGATCCCGGGTCTCCAGATTCGCGCCCTGGGCCAAAGGCAGGCGCCAAACCGCTGCGCCACCCAGGGATCCCTATTTAACTGATTTGTGTAGTTTGTTTCTTTAACATTTCCTTTGTGCCAGGCAGTCACCATGCTAAGTGCAAGGGAAATTGTAATATGTATATTAAACAAGAGTCCTTGTCCTCTGATGGTTAGTCTCATGTAGGAGATAAACAAGTGAATAGGAAAACATCACTAGAGGTTGGTGTCATGAAAAAGAATGTTCAGGCTATGAAATACCTAAGAAGCAATATATAATGGAGAGACCTGACAGATAAAAATAACTTAGAGTAGAAAGGAGGGCATGTGGGTGGTTATTCCTACAAGAGAGAATGTGAAAGGAAATGGTTAGAATATGGAATTTGAGAGACTGGGAGAGGGAGGGTGAGGCAGGAGAGGAAAAGGCTCATGTCAGGAAAGGCCCACAAGCTATGTTAGGGAGTTTGTCCTTACCCTGGAAGGGATTTTTAGGGAGGAAATGATCATATCTGTTTTAGAAAGGTCACTACAAAGACAGGGTAGGGAATAAATTACAGAGGGACAAGCCCAGAGAGCAAGGAAACAAGCAAGGAGGATAGTAGAGCATTCCGAGGAAAAGATAATGACTGGCTGAATGAGGAAAGGGACCTGAGAATGAAGAGAACTTTAATAGAGGACGTGTTTGAGAAGGAAAATTGACTTGAAGATTGAATGTGGGGAGAGGAATGGAAAAGGAGTCCAGAATGGACCCCAGTTTTTGGACCTAAGCAGTTGTATTTTTATCCATTTCATTTGATTTTTTTTTTTTTTTCACTTTGTTTCAGTCGTTTTGGTAACCTGATTGAAGTTTACCTTGTGTCAGGAAAAAATGTGGGGTATGCCAAGTATGCAGATAGAATAAGCGCCAATGATGCCATTACTACTTTACATGGGAAGATCCTAAATGGAGTCAGACTTAAAGTTATGCTGGCGGATTCCCCAAGAGAAGAATCTAACAAACGACAGAGAACTTACTGATTCTTGAGGTAAGCCCTTTTTAGTCTAAATTTTAAAAACACACTGGCTAAATATTATAGCAAGAGGAATATGTATCAAGTTTCTTTTTAGGGATTTGGAAGTTGTCAATTAAAAGCATTATGACTTAAAACTTAGCTAATAAAACCATAGGTTGGGTTAATTTCACAGTATATTTTTTAAACTTGAACTTTTTACACTTAAAATGAATGTTTACCATGTTTACCAGGAAAACGTTTTTCAATTTTAAAGTTATGTAAGCAAAAATAAATAAATAAATAAAGTTATGTAAGCATATGGTAAAAAGTCCAATTCTTAACATTTAAGACATTCACAAACAAGAAAACCCATTATTTAATTTTCTACATTAAAATTTGATTTTACTTTGTAGAAGGAAAAACAAAAAACAAACGAACAAAGGAAAACAAAGTAAAATCAAATTTTAATGTAGAAAATTAAATAATGGGTTTTCTTGTTTGTGAATGTCTTAAATGTTAAGAATTGGACTTTTTACCATATGCTTACATAACTTTATTTATTTATTTATTTTTGCTTACATAACTTTAAAATTGAAATAGTTCTAAAGATTTTTAACTTGAAGGATTAACATCTTGAGTTATAAATTAAGGTAATTTGTAATAATCTCTATTAAGAGTGTTTGACATCTCACTAGTGAAATGCTTAAAAAGCAGTATCAAATAATATGTCTCGATGGACCTTTTGAACCTAAACACTAGTGTTCATCTGGACTTGTATTTGTGAGTTTGTGCATTAAAACCACATATTCAGAAAGTATTCTCTTGGGCAGCCCAGGTGGCTCAGCGGTTTAGCACCGCCTTCAGCCCAGGGCCTGATCCTCGAGACCTGGGATCAAGTCCCACATCAGGCTCCTTGCATGGATCCTGCTTCTCCCTCTGCCTGTCTCTGCCTCTCTCTCTCTCTCTCATGAATAAATAAATAAAAATATTAAAAAAAAGAAAGTATTCTCTTGTGCGTATATGTATTAAAAAGGAACCCTGACAGTTTACTAAAATCTCTTGTCTGTTATAATGGTACATACGCAATATGAATTCCATTTTCTTTTCATTTCCAGAAATGAAACTTATATTTCTTTTTCTGTGATAGCCGACTCATCTCCATGCCTTAGGGAAACATTCTTTAAAGTAGAAGTATTCAACTCTTTTGCTTTTCTTATTCTGGAAATGTATTCTGAGTTTCAGGGACTGAATTTCAGTGTCCCTGTTCCCACATACACCAGCTTCCACTGTTGGCCAAAATGATAGTGGTTGGCAAGCACTTTAGATTGACCTTAAAGTTACTGACTTGAAAGCAAATTTCTTTTACCTTAGTTTTCTTTCTGACCACTTATGGCGAGTAGCAAGTACCAGAGTGAATTGTCGTAACCCTTACTGCTGATGACCGTTTTTCTATTACAGTAAGTCAGGTAACTAGTTTCTCCTTCTAGAAGGCAATTGGCGATAGGAAAGGTCCATTGGGCCATTATGAATAATCCTAATTTAGAGATGTCTTGCGATGTTTTCTTTAATTACAAAATTCATTCTCATTACCCTATACAATGTAGAATTATTAAAATACCAGTGAAAAAGAATTAGCAAGTCCTTCTTAAAACAAAGCTGTCTTTTCATTTTTACAAATAGAATGTTAAGACTTGAATTCTGGTTAGACAAGCTATCTTCTAAAATAGCACACAAAAATGTGTGTGTTGGTATCTATGAATATTTTGATATATACCTAACAATTCTTTTATTCAAAAAACCTTTGTCCTTAAGAAAGGACAGTAATTCTAAGTTCTTATGGAGAAAATATATGAATTACCCCTGTGATTGAGCCTTTCCTAGTGGTTATACAGTAAAAAAATATTCAACTTCAAAATCAGAAGATCTGGCTTGGAATTTTAGTTCTGATGCTTGGATGATTGGGCAGATCTCTTCACCTTTCTGAGGCTGATTTTTTTTTTTAATAGGGCTAGTAAGAAAAAAATGAATCAGCAGAATTCCTTATAAAATAAAATAATGGGGACGCCTGGGTGGCTCAGCAGTTGAGCGTCTGCCTTTGGCCCAGGGCGTGCGTGATCCTGGAGTCCTGGGATCGAGTCCCACATCGGGTTCCTGCATGGAGCCTGCTTCTCCCTCTGCCTATGCCTCTGTCTCTCTCTCTGTCTCTCTCATGATAAATAAATAAGATCTAAATAAATATATAAATATATAAAAATAAATAAATAAATAAATGTTTTGCAGCTGTGAGCTGAAACCTGCATTGGTGATTTTAGTGAAATCTTTGAGTTGTCACCTTATCAAAATAGTCAGAAACTAAAAGTTTAATGATACAAAATGTGGCCAGCTGGTGCTGTGAGAATGAAGCTTTATAATACCACGTTTTCTCCTAGAAAAGTGATGTACATTAATCCCTGTTCCCTACATTAGAGGAAGTGCATATTCTTCAGAATGACTATTCACAAAATCTATCCTTTTTCCCTTTATTGAATCGTTGTACCTATTCAGAGCAAAAATAAAGTAGGTTTAGGTTAGCTGAAAATGGTAAGTCAAAACTAGCTGTATTGGTTTTGGATGTCTTCCACTAAATTACAGCATGGTTTTTAGATTTATTTTTGCTGTAGATTTTCTATTTACTGTGGACTCCATGAGATTCTCCTCCTTTGCTGGTATATTAAATAAATGTGTTGTCTTAAAGTTCAATAAAATAGTATGAAAGTTTCCCAAATTTTACATGATAATGGCCATTGAAGTTCTTTGAGAAGGGCAGTATTTTTTTACTTGTTCCCTTGATTTCAAGGAACATCGGCACCATTCGTAAAGGCTGGTTTCTTTTGTCTCTGAAAAACAGGCCTAAGGGTTAAGTGAGCTACATTGATGAAATAGGAAAAGAAACCGGTCTAAGAATATAACTTTGAAAGTAATTGAGTTCTATTTTGAACTGGGTTTATTGTACAAACTAGGTTTCTCTTTCTATTTGAAGAGATTAAAAATTTTAGTATTTCAGAGTATCCTGATTTTTGTATTAATTCACAGCATTTTCCCTCCAGAAATTCAGTACCTGCTTGCATCATACTTCTGAGTAAGTTTGGTTTTGTTTATTTGGGGGCATCTATGATTTAGTAAGCAGATAACCTTGCTTCTTTTTCCTTTATTTTTGAAATAAAGGAAATTCCTAACATTTTAGGAATACTATATATACAACAGCTGTTTCCTTTCAGGTGATGATTTTCATACTTCTGTTGTGTTCTTTCTACAGAACAAAGACTAAATACTGACATAATCCTCAGCTGACTGACTGAAAATGTGACTGGACGCACTCCCTGTGGACAGTTGACAGCTTTTTTTTTTCATATACCTTATAGTCTGTGCACAACATTGTTTTGTCTGGGGAGCACGGATTGTTGACATGTATTTTTGAATTCATACGTCAGTGCTAAAACTAATAGTTGTTTCTTAGAGCAATATGTTGTTATATGTAGCAGAAATAAAGTTTTCTTTGCTTGACTAAATCATGCCTTATTTATGTGAAAGAAGAGAATAAAACATAATCGACAGTGTTAATTTGACTAAATGACATATTTCATTGATTTTGAGATGCATATTTTTATACTTCTGAAATTGTAAACATCTTGGTATCGATGGTGTGCCATAATGTAATTGACAATCTATTTTCATTTCTTAATGGAATGTAAAATAAAAGTACTTCCTTCAATCAGCTGCATCTTAGATTCAATAAAATATGGTAAATTGCTGCTAAACCTACACATGCAGATTGGCTACATACTTACACTTAATCTGAGGTAAGAGCCAAAAGACATCAGTAGAAATATTTTATACTATATTTTTATAGTTCTACCAAAATTTGTTGGTGATTACAAAGTTCTTTGAAGATTATAGGGCAAAGGTAATAAAAAGTTTTAGGTTGTTGATAATAAGTTTAAATAAATGTCAGTGGCTTGGCGGGAGGGTGAACATTTTCCCTTATAAATACAGGATATAATGGTCACTGCAAAATGTGACATGCAAGTAATTTCAGAACAGATTATGATAGAATAGTCATTTCAAAAAAATATTAAAAGTTGGGGATCCTACTCTGCTTGTATTTTGAAAATCCAAGAAAATATTTTTAGCCGCTGTTAAGGTAAATAATATGGATCAGAAAAGGTATATCTAAATCAGAAACTCAGCATCTTAAGGATATTATGAATGGTATGTAATTATGAAAACCACTGAATTACCTCCTCATTATGCCTCTCACCTCCTGAGTTAAACTAAAAATAATGAAAGATTAAATTCACTGAGCATAATAGAGTATTGCAGCTTGACATCTCTCCATTGAAAAATTGAAATCCTTTTTTTGAATCAAAATATTTAGTAAATTTAGATGAGAAAATTTCTAATCTCATCTTCCCAGGCAGGACTTAGTGAATGAGAATGGAATCTTTATGAACCAAAGGGCATATTTTGAAAAGAAAGTAAATGTACTCATTCAAAATGAAAAACCTAAGTGAAGAGAGTTGAGGATTAATTACCAACAGGTAGATTTATTCGTCCTACACTCATTTATTGCGCACATAGTTCCATTTTCACGGATTGGAACCAAATTGTGCCCTACAGGTTATCAGGCTGTACCACTCAAGAAATGCTTGAATTCCCCCCAGAAATATATCTAGCAGCTGGTTAATCTAAATGGTGTAAAAATAGGGAGCTCTTTTAACGCATAGCTGAGGCCATTACATCTTTGATTATCCTCCTAATTGACAAAATCTGATTTCCCCACACTTTTTACCTATTAGTCTTTAAGTTTTTCACTGTGCCATATAGAAGAAGTTAAATCTTTCAGGTGATAGCTACCATATGCCCTCCTGCCCTCCAAATTTTCTATTTGGATGAAATATTCCCAATTTCTCCATTCTGCATTTAATGTCAGAGAGCCAGTTTCAGCAAACAGTTGTGGTTTCAGTAAGGTGTCTTAGGTAGATTTATCTCCTTGATTCCTTCATAGTAAATTCTACAGTGATTTGTATTCTCTGCCTACAAAACACTGCTTTTATGATGGCACCGTTCTATTGTGTTTTCCAGCAGCGTGTCCCAGTTGTCGCTTGTAGTTGAACCTTAAAAGTTTATTTTTAAAAACTAAAATGGCACATTTTTCTTAAAATGAAGAGGTTTAGAACCTAAGAAAATAGCATCTAATAATCTAGTGCTCATCTTTTCACTTAAATGTTTACTTCTCAAATGCATTCTGGATATAAGAACATAACATATAGACACCTAGATGCTCTGCATATGTCAGTTACTAAAATGGCTGGCATAGAGGGGTTTTTATTAGGTGTGTATTTCTTTAATTTGAAAAAAAGAAAAAGTTAAACAATTCAGATCAATAAACTTATTTCTCAGATATGTGGTTCCAATATAAATAGCATCAAAAAAAAAAATCCTGATCAAAACTTTCATGTGAAGTCATTGTCAGGTCTTTTATGGTAGATCACAGATGCTGAAAGCAGTTACCAGATTTGCTGTTTCTAGAGCTTTATGTCCTAAGTTCTGTTCCTTGAAATACTAGTGTCTTGAGAGGAATCAGTAAGTGTTCTTTAGGGAAGGAGTTTTCATGGTCAAATATATTTAGAAAATGTTATTATTGCAGATTTTTTTTGGTCATGAAACTTCTTAGAACCTTTGATATGCTAATATACATCACCTCTGTATCTACAAAAGAATACCATAGTTTGCACTGTGAAATGTGTTTTTAGAGCTACACTACTAACGGGGCACTGATACTACAACAAATGTATTTTAGGAGAGATTCTTCCACAGTATATATTGTTCTATTCAATGGTAGTGGTGTGGTTTTCTTTTTTATCCTTTTCTAATCCCACCATAGATAAAAAGCTAATTACTGTAGCTTTTCTGTAAGGAAATTACTGTAAAATTTTCACATTCTCTGAATGTTGTTCTCTTAATTGGAACCTACATGAGATCAATGAACAGACAGAAAATAGAAATAAAAGATATTACCACTAGGTGGTGATAAACACCGTCACTCAATGAACAGTAGCATTCCAATATGACTTAAGGCATTGAGCATGAAATGATAGGATTTGTTATTGTCTAAAGCAGTGGTTCTAAACTTTAGTGTTCACAAAAATCTGTTTAAAATACAGATACACTGAGTCTGCAGATTTGGGGCTGAGTTTCTCCCTTCTCCCTAAGTGATTTTGATAGGGTTGTCAATGCATTGACTTTGCAGTATGCTGGCCTTAAGAGAGTCCATATGTTGGACCTTAAATTGAACTATTGTAGAAGTAAGACATTGAGAAGTTCCTAAGTCTTTTTATCTTAAGCACGTTTTACGATTAAGCATTTGCTTTTAGTATCAGTAAATATGAATTATAGTAAGAAAGCGAAACACAAGCAGTTTTAGAAATAGCAAGATGACAGGCCACCTTTTTCATGTTAGTAAATATACTTTGATGTTTGTATAGGATGGTAATTTGCTTTTTTGCCACTCAGTGTCTACCTAATTTTATTTTTTATTTACATTTATCTTGAAATGAGTTATAATGAATTTTCATCAGCTTTTGAATCCTAAAGTGAATATTCTTACAAAATGAATGCTTTTTTGGTACATCCGCAAATCTCTTCATTTATAGGTACAGTTTAATTTTCAGTAACTTATTAATTATTTGCATAAAACTAAAACTCAGTAAAGTCAAGAACAAATGAAATATATATATGGCCTTCTCATCCTGGGGTATAGCCACATGCAAATTTTATTTATTTCCATATGTGGATGGTAAGCTCTATTAAAATCATAGCAACTATGAAACTGAACTCTTGACTGAAATATAAGATTTCAGTAAAGAGAGAAAACATAAAGGTCATCCTTATTAGATAAGTTTCATTTTAATATCTGAATTCTAATAAATGGATTGCATTATTTCCTTTTCTAGAAACAGTAACTCAAGGACACATGGATCCTGGGAACTGAAGGTATGGTATTGCTAGGGGATCAGATAGAAACATTTAGTAACATATGGAGTTGCAGTTCGTTCATTATAATGACCATGTTTTGACTTTATTTGAGGTAGAAAAGACTTGTCCTCAGTAGAATATGGAGGTCCCTAATACTAAACTTTGACAAAGTTGCCAGGCCCTGTGAAAATCCATTAGCCTGGTTATCTACCACAGGAAAGGGAGTCCCTATGACTGTCTTAGATGAATTGCAGTCAATATCCAGATGTCAAGGTCCATGTAAGCTAGCTAACCTTCAAGCTAACTAAGGCTACAACCATTGCAGAACCCTGGAGACCGCCTTTCTGACAATATTGCTGCAGAAGTGGCGAAGGGAGGACATCAGGAGACTGTTTTAGGAAAATCATTTGTATTTGAAATGCAAAACTCAGGACCCATATCAAAAAACAAGTACTGTTTCCTATAGAAATTGGAAAAATTGTTGAGCACAATCGGATAACCAAAGTGCATACTCACAGAAACTCATATGAATCTATGCTCTTTTCATTTTCCTGCCTGATTTTGTAGGTGAATGCTGTTGCTGCTAACTGATTTTCTTGCTCATATATTATCATCAATTTTCAGCATCAGTAAAACACAGGTCACAGCGTTCATTAGTACAGAGTTCTTAGAGGGTTTGGGGCTTGTTCTTTTTTCGTTTAATGCTAAAAGAAGAATTAAAGTCATCTACTTTAAAGTCATCTAATTAAAGTCATCTTCATTTACTGGAAGATCTGGTATACAAAAATACATCATTTAATTTTTTTTTCCTTTCATCCTTGACAAAGTCTGTTATATTGTGTTTTGGCACTAGAAAATAGTTTTTACATTCTTATATCATTGATCCTTTGGCACAAGAGACTTCTTTCCTCTTTCACATTAGTACATTAGTAACTTAAGAATGTGACGCTTGGGGGACAGTGTAGAAGGAGATCATGATTTGTTACTTATAGGACTGACTTTAGGAAGAATCTGCAGTGATTGCTGAAAACTGGAACTGGCTGACCTGCATTGGCAATGCCAAAATTGGACCAACAGTGGCAAAAAAAGAACATACTTGGGGAGGTAGCACACATCTTTGTTTTACTATCACAAACTCCTGCCTGGGCCCATCTACCATTTAGATACTATCTTGGCTTAATCTTTACACCAGAAACTCCTAGCAGGGCTTATTTCCTTTCACTTTTACCCTGAATTTGGAGATCCTAAGCACTGTGATATAGGCTCATTTTTTACCTAGCCCAGTCTTTCTTCACTGCTGTAACTCAAAGTGTGGGAGGAAGAAAAAATGAAAGTAGATTTCCTTTATGTCATCCTGAAAGATTAGCAATGTACTTCTACTTAATAGCTTTCAGTTACTTATAATATAGGAATGTATCATGTCTTCTAGATCATACTGATATTGCTAACCTTCAGTTCCCCCCAAAGTTTCATACATGATAGCAGCATTGCCTTTTTGGACCTGTTTTTTCATCTAGAAAATAAAAAAGTTAAAGGCAGTATAAGTAACAAACATCTGCAATACTCCTATGCCAGTTTTCTACAAAAATACCCATGAAACATTCAAATAAAAAAATAATAATGTTATTCATAGAGACTTAGGTAAAAATAGTGGAAACTAGAAGGATTCTTACTAGGTAAAGCCATAAGGATAATTTTTTTTTAATAGCGAATTCAAATTCTGCATAAGTAACTTTGTTAGTAAGGCAAGATGACACCTTAGTGCTCCCATCATCTAACATTGCTTATTACCTTATGTATAAGAAGGCTGTACTTACACTTGAGGCAGCTGTTAAAGAGTCCCATCAGAAGAGGCTTTCTGGATTCTTCACTAGTGGCACTGAAGGTGTAACTATCCTGGAGCTTTTCCTTAACTCAGAGAACCACCGCTGGCATTCACCCAGGGGTAGGGAGTGGTAGTCATAAAAGGGGAGAATAATGACAAGAGCAGCAAAACAACCCAAAAAGATCTCTTAGCCTCTACCTATTAGCAGATGTAGAGTACTTAGAGCAAGATTCTTTTTGAAAAGATATTCTTTCTAACTGTTTTTCAAAACTAAGAACTTTGGTCTTACTGCAAGGAAATTTATTATGCTCGTCTACAATAAGCCTACATCTGATGGACTTCCTTGGGTTTCCTTGGAGAAATGAAATGGGTTTAACATTTCTGGCTACCTGCTGGATAAGCATCCGCACTTGAGTGGATTGAAAAAGAGCTGAAGCAATCCTCAGAGTCTGCCATTTCTCCAGTTGGTCTAGCTAAACCTGTCCTCACTGAGAAATGAGAAACTAAATGGACAAGAGATTTGAACCAGCATTTCACACAGAAGGCGGAGAAGGGATCACAGTTTGTGTGTGTGTGTGTGTGTGTGTGTGTGTGTGTGTGTGTTTGTGTATTGTTTTTTGGGGCAAAAGAAGGGAGAATTGGGTAAATTCCTTATCTTTTTTAAAGAAACACTAAAACATTCTTTTTTACTTTAATAAGTAACATAAGTTAATTTTTAAATCTATTAAATGTTTAGCCACATGAGTCATTAAGGAAATGCACATTAAAACTATAGTCAGATACCCTTACACTGTTACTAACAGCAAAAATTAAAATATCGACAATACCAAGTGCTGATGAGAATGTGGAGCAGACAAGAACTGGCTATTGTTCATAAACTGTGCTGGTGGTAGTGTAAATTGGCCCAACCATTTTGGAAATGTTTGACAGAAACCTACTAACATTAAAACATACATTCACCCTCAACTCAGTAATTCTACATCTAAGCATGTATCCAACCAAGGTAACATTTGGGTACACAAACATATATAGAAGAATATTCTTAGCATTATTCATAATAACCTCAAAGTGGAAACAACTCCAGTGCCAACAGAACGCATAGAGTGAGCTACTGCTCAAACAAGGACAAGGATGTGAGCTAACTTGCTACATGTAACAATTTGGATGAATCTTATAAACATGATGTTGATAAGCCAACAAAAAATGTGCTGTATGATTCCCGCTATAAAATTGTTCAAAAACAAGCAAAATATACCTGTAGGCAGAATGGAGTGAGAAGTCAGAAATGGGCCTGATGGTGTGCTGGTAATCCTGCCTTTCTTCACTAGTGTGGCGATAACTTTTTGAGTTGTACTCTAAATAGTTTACACATTTTAAAAAATTTATCTTACACTTGAATTAAAGTTTTTGTTAGTGAATTAAGCAAAATCAGCATGAGGCTAATGGGACAGACACTTCTGCAGCATGAGAAAAGAACAGTAAATATCCTGAGGCATTTAGAATGAAGGGCTTTATTTTTCCAGCACATGCATAGCAAGAAATATTAGAAAATAGCTGCTTCAGCTCCCACCCTGGTGCAACAGAACATTATGATAATGAGGGCAGAAGAGTAAGAGTGGGCCAAGAAAGGGAGAGGCCAAATTAAGATTTGTGTCAGAAACAGTAAATAGTCATAGTGCTAAGGAGAATCGAACCCCAAATGAAGAAAGGTGAATATCAAACTGGTTTTCAGAAGTATGCAGGTTCTCCTGAGCCAACAGAGATCAGAGCTGCCTTCCTCAGTGTGCTATATTGTGCGTAATAAGCTTTCCTTTAAAGGATTCTGCAACTTAAAAGATGTTACGATAAACCAAAAGCACCAGAGTGGAAGATAAACTTTAAAAAGCACCTTCAGATGAATTTAGTGAGAAAAGGTACAGATTTAAAAGGCTGGTTACAAAGATTTATCCTTTGAACAATAGGTGTTCCCAAAGAAAACAAATTAAACAATATATAGTTTTAATAGGAGGAATCTTCATCTAAGGAAAAGGCTGTAGTCTACATGAAGATCCTCTTTTACACGTCAATGCCAGCTGGAATAGAGCAGTTTTCTAGTTCAGAATGTGTCCAGTCATCCACATGTGAAGGTAACAAAAACATTCTGTGATCTGCACCACACTACTTATTTGCCCTTTATAGAAAGAAATACCTGAAAATAATCACTGCATTACCAAAATGAACCAAAATTAAGAAGAAAAGAAAGTTGGTAAGTATTGAAATCAGTAAAACTATTATGATAATGCAGGTAACTATATTTAAAGCAGATTTATTAAATGATTTATCTCAAAAAATTTAAATGGGATTTATTAACCCCAGATTAAATTAATGAAGGCCAGGAAAGGATCACAGTGTCTTTTCTTAGGAGGTAAAATGAAGGGCAAAATTCTAGCTTCTGTTTAAAAAAAAAAAAAAAATTAAAGCTTAACTGTTTTTTACTTTGGAATTTAAATGTAAATTTAAGAATCTTTTAAAGGGTGCCTGGGTGTCTTGGTCAGTTTAGGGTCCAATTTGATCTCAACTCAGGTCTTGATCTCAGGGTTGTGAGTTTAAGCCTAATATTGGGCTCCATGCTGGGCATGGAGCCTACTTATTTAAAAAAAAAAGCATCTTTCGAAATCTGTTAAGGTGATTAATAAAATAAATAACAATGTCTCCTGTCCAAATACTTTTCTTTTTAAAGATTTTATTTATGGGGTGCCTGGGTGGCTCATATGGTTAAGCGTCATCTGCCTTCAACTCGGGTCATGATCCCAGGTCTTGGTTTTGAGTCCCGCATCCGGCTCCCTGCCCAGTGGGGAATCTGCTTGCTGCTCCCTTTCCCTCTGTTCCCCTGCTTGTACTCTCTCTTTCTCTCTCTCTCTAAGTAAATAAATCTTAAAAAAAAAGATTTTATCTATTCATGAGAGACACACAAAAAAGAGGCAGAGTTATAGGCAGAGGGATAAGCAGGCTCTCCACACAGAGCCGGATGCAAGACTTGATCCCAGGACCCCGAGATCATGTCCTGAGCCAAAGGCAGATACTTGACCATTGAGCCGTGCAGACATTCCTCCTGTCCAGAGCTTGAAAAAGACAAAAATGAAATCCTATTTGACAAAAATTGAAAGAAATAAGAATAGCACTTAGGATCCAAACTGTTTGGGATGCCTGGGTGGCTCAGCCCAGGGTGTGATCCTGGAGTCCTGGGATTGAGTCCCACATCGGGCTCCCTGCATGGAGCCTGCTTCTCCCTCTGCCTGTGTCTCTGTCTCTCTCTCTCCCTGTGTCTCTCATGAATAAATAAAATCTTTTTTTAAAAAAAGATCAAAACTGTTTAAA